>NC_080106.1:2724285-3371428 GCF_950005125.1 Chionomys nivalis
TTGAAATGTAAAAATTTCAGAAAAAGCGTCAAGACCCTTCTCCCCGCCAGAGCACTTGCTGCCCTTCCCAGCGACCCCAGACTGCCGACACGCACCCCTGCAGCCTCAACTCAGTGAACTGTGGAACACCAAACCTAACCAGGGCGTTTTGTTTTGTTTGAGACGAGGTCTCACTCGGTAGCCAAAGCTACCCTGGAGCTGTACAGTTTAGGCGAGCCTGGAACTCCTGGCAATCCGGCTGCCTCGGCCCCCACATGCTGGGATTGAAGACATCAGCCATCATGCCTGGCTTCAGCTGGCTCTCATTCACACTCGAGGCTTCAGCTGCTCTTTAGACTGAGTGCACTCCTAAGCTGAAGTAAACGGGACAAAATCTCCTCCTAAACCCTCAGGTCCACAGATCCTCAGTACTAAGCCGCGTAGAGCTCTTGCGCAGCCGCAAATCGCTCGGAGAGGAGGGGGCACGGTCCTGAGCGGTAAAAGCAAGGCCCCAGAACGGAAGTAGTGGGAACACGGAGGCGGCCGGAACGGGGATCGGTGAGAACGCGGGACTAGCCGGAGCCCGGAAGTGCGGACTAACTCTGCGATCGTTCCGGAAGCTCATGTCCCAGCATGGCTTTGGGAGGGAAGGCTCCCAAGAGGAAGAAGGGCCAGGAGCGGAGGTGAGCGGCGCGCGGCGTTGGCGTGGGTGCGGGGTGGCGAGTGGCTCGCGGCCTGGAAGAGACTGTGCCTGTGTTTGCAGACAGAGCTCTGAAGATGGCGTGGGGGACGCGGCCGCCGACTACCAGGTGGGACAGGTCGCCGACAGCCTGCGGGGCGGCCAGAGACTTCACGGAGGCGAGACGGGGCGGCTGGCGGCTCTCTTCAGCGCCGCGGAGTCACAGGCTGCACCCGTGTTTGTGCCTGTGCCCCAGGTGAGTCCCCGGACTGCGGCTTGAGTGTCCCCTTAGAGCTAGGTGTAGAGGGTATCTCTGCTGACAGCATCAGCTGTCCGCCCCTGGAGCAAGGCAAGCCTTTCACCCTCAGCCCTGTTTATTGGTTGACAGGGTCTCTTGTAGCTGTTTAGGCCTCAGATTCTGTAATGTACCCGAGGACGGTCGTCCTCCAGCTTCTTGAGTGCTTCGATTACAGGACTGCTCCATCATATCTGACTTTATTTACTTTTTAGTTTGAGAACGGGTCTCACTAGTTGCCCAGATTGACTTTTAGCACACACTGTAGCCCAGGTGCCGTCCTGCTGCCTCAACTTTGCACTGAAAAGTGGAATCACGGGTGTGTGTGACCAAGCCCATCAAATCTGGGTTCACGACTAATGAATGTCAAGAATTCTCTGCTTCTCTTTAACCAGGGAGGAAGAAGTAGTATCAATCTAGAAAGAGCACAGTGTTGCTCAGGGATTTGGAGACGAGGACTTTGCTCTGTAGCCCTGGTTGGCCTGGCATTGCTCCTACCCCCTCCACATCCTGATCGCTGGAATTACCAGCATAGGCCACAACACAGTCACAGGGTCAGAATTCTTAAGAGCTTGACGTATTAAGTGTAACTTGAAACTCTTGAAAGGAAACCCCTAAGAAAAGAAAACCCGATGATGAAGAAGAAAGTACATCCCAGATTAAAAGGCCAGCTGTGCCAACCCCTGCCAAAAGGATGAAAGTGAAGAAACTCTCTGATGCAGAGGAGAGGCTGGCAAACAGGTTGGTGAAGTTCTTCTTCTTACTGGGCTAACTACATCAGGCAGTTTTGAAAAATTAATGTTCATCTTAATTTTTTCTTATTGCATAGTTCTCAAATTAAAAAAAAAAATACAGCCGGGCGGTGGCGCACGCCTTTAATCCCAGCCCTTGGGAGGCAGAGGCAGGCGGATCTCTGTGAGTTCGAGACCAGGCTGGTCTACAAGAGCTAGTTCCAGGACAGGCTCCAAAAAACCACAGAGAAACCCTGTCTCAAAAAAGAAAAGAAAAAAAATACATTATATAAAGTCTCATAGTATAGATACCTAAAAAATACAAAGACCCCCGTTTATCTATCCAAAGTGAATAGCCTTTCGGGTCTTTCCTTTCCATCTCTGCTTCTTGTTATTTCTGGGCCATCCTGTGGTTTATGTCTTCAGTGTTTCGGGTGGCTATCAAACATGAATTTGGTTTTTCATGTGGAAACCAGATTTCCATCATTAGTTTAAACTTTTTTTTATAGAATATTTGAGTTAGTATCCAGATAGCTACACCAGTACTACTTTTCCAGTTATTGTTTCTCACTGTTTTGGGGAGGTGAGGTAGGGCAGGGGTTTCCTTTCTTCCTTTCTTTTTCTTTTAAGATTTATTTATTATGTATATAGTGCTCTGTCTGCATGTGTGCCTGCTGGCCAGAAGAGGGCACCAGTTCTCATTACAGGTGCTTCTGAGCCACCATGTGGTTGCAGGACTGGCTTTGTCAACTGCTGTTGTTTTTGGTTTGTTTTTTTTTTTTTTTTTCTCTTTTCTTTGATTGTTCCTTAAAAACTAGGGAGAGTGCCCTAGCAAGTGCTGACCTAGAAGAAGAGCTTCATCAGGAGCAGGGGCAGGAAAGGAGAAGGTCTCAGTCTCGTGGTAAAGCAGCAGGTGGAGAAACACTTGGTGTGGCCCTCAGCCACGATGGAGACCAAAGAAGAAAAATCTCACTCAACCCTGAAGAAGAGCGGTTGAAAAACGAGAGGACTGTGTTTGTCGGCAACTTGCCTGTCACGTGTAATAAGAAGGTGAGCGCGAGGGGCAGTTTAAACCTAGGGGAGTTGTTGGCTGAGGTCACTTTTTTATTGAGCTAATCGTTGATAACTCGCTGCCGTAGCTTCGCCGTGCTTCCTGCTCACCACACCATAGATGGTTCTGGTGCCGACACCTCCTTGATCCTAGAGTCACAGACACAATCTGGGCTGTGTGTTTGTGTATGTGTGTGGTCTAATTCAGGCTTCTGAAGGTCATGTTTGAAGCAGCAGTAGCTTTTCCTGGCTTTTTTCTCTTCTGCTTTCTTCCTGTTAACGCCTCTAGAATGTAAACTGGATCGTTCTCTTCACTGCTCTGTGTGGAGCACAGGCTGAGTGATGTCTGCTGTGTGGAAGAGTGGCACTCAGGTGCCTTTCGTGCTGCAGGCTTCACTGAAGCTGTACCTTTGCTTTCTATGGACATGTGGTTGGTCGTCACTGCCTGCGCAATCCTCAGGCCCAAATCCTGCTCGCCTTTGGAAGGATGGGTTTATATTCTCCTTCCTTAAAAGCAGCCTAGGAAACACTGACTTTTATTCTGTCCCATAGTGTTTGATTAGTAAAGATATCATGTACTATCTTTTAAAAAAAATCTTAGATTTGTTTCGTGTGTATAAATATTTTGCCTACGTGTATGTATGTGTACTAATATGTGCCTAGTAGTGCCTGTGGTGGTCAGAAGAAATAATAATCAGATCCCCAGGAAGGTGGAGTAACATGATTGTGAGCTGCCATTTGGGTGCTGGGAGCCAGACCCAGGTCCCCTGTAAGAGTAACAAGGGCTCTTAACCACTGAGTCATCTCCCCAGTCCTCCTTTCTGTTTGTGAGACAAGATGTCTTCACTCTGGCTTCTAACTCACTCCCAAAGTGCTAGGGTGAGACACCAGCCCAGTCGTCTTTTGTCGGTTTGGTACGTGTCTTCCTGAGTCACCCTGTGTACCCTGGTACAACCTTGAGATCTCAGGCATTCTGCCTTAGCCTCCTGTATACATTTTGCTGTTGGTTATGATCTCCCCTTTATGTCATAAGAACTCAAAGGTGCTCTGCAAAAATATTCCTACGTTTTAAGTTAGAATTAGTTGTAGAGATTATTGTCCTACCCCTTAAAAATGTATGTTCTTGAGACTGGGATTCTCTTGAAGTAGTGTTCTGAAGTAAACAGTTGGCAGATTTCCCTGTGGGTCGGCGTCATTAAAAGGCAGTTTGGGTTAAGCCAGTGTAAAAAGATCCGAGAATGTGTGCAAGACACAAGTCTGACCTCAATTTAAGTGTCTCACAGACTGTAAGCATTGAAGCCTACAGCTAGCACCGGCCATGAGTAGATGCTAATGTCAACCTCACGTGTGTTTTTCTTCTCCCCAAGTTTCTGTAAACATCCCGCTGAGTAGTCACCTGCTTTTCTGATGTGCTCTTTGGATTTTAGGTGCCAGATGTGAACACTAATCTCGCTTCCACTTTGTGTTTCTAGTGCTGGGATAAGAGACGTAGATTACTATAGTTGGTTCTGGAATGTTCTTAAAGTGTAGCAGTGAACACAGATGTTCAAGGTATTAACTAACATGTATATGTTTATTGTTTATTTTAGAAGCTGAAGTCATTCTTTAAAGAGTATGGACGGATAGAATCCGTACGATTTCGGTCTGTGGTAAGTGTCTTCTCCCCCTGAAAAATGTAACTCTGTAACCTGTAACTCTGTAACCTTTTCTGTCTGCATGAGCAGAAACCCTAAGCCAGCCAGGCGGTGCACAGTTGGGAGACGCCTCTCTGTACCACAGCCTGTGTGGGCCTGTGGGAATCGGCCATGGGCTTAGCTCAGGGTGAGCTGGCAGTTACCAGGAGCTGTGTCTCTACCGCAGTAGGCATGAGAGATACAAGGCTAAGGCGTTGCTCCAGGCTCTGTTTCTGTGTGTTTAGGATTGTTTTTGGAGCTTTGTTAGGTCTTATGTGGAATTCCAGTCCCACCTTGAAGTGCCATATGTAGGCAGAGTTTCTCATCCCAGCAGCCACTTCCAAATTACCACACAGAGACTTAGTATTATTTATAAGTGCTTGGCTAATGGCTCAGGCTTAGTACTAGCTAACTCTTACATTTAAATTAACCCATTTCTTTTAATCAGTATATTGCCACATGGCTTGTGGCTTTACCTGTCCTCTAGCATCTCTTGTTCCCTCGGCAGCTGGCCGGAGCTCTCTCTAACTCCACCTTCTTTCTCCCATATTCTCAGTTTAAGCCAGTGAGAGTAATACACAGTCATAGTGTTCCACAGCTCATGGGATTTTCCATAGTTGAGTCATTTCTTTCTTTTCTCCTGGCCTATCTCTACTCATTGCTTCTTTTTAAATTTTTTATTTTCATTGGGAATCTCTTTTTTTTTTTTAGATTTCTGTGTATGGGCGGGTTGGTGTTTTACCTTCAGTTATATGCATGCAGTGCTCGTAGAGGCCAGAAGAGGGCAGCAGATCCCCTGGCAGTAACTGGGATCCAGGGCTCATGCTTGTGTTGGGAGACCAGCCTGGGTCCTCTGGAAAAGTAGTGAGTGTTCTTGACTGCCGAGCCATCTCTGTAGCCATCTTCTCTATTTTATTTCCTCATGTTAGAACAGCTGACCATGCTGTGGCTCTCCCTTCAATCTTCCTTCGTTGATACAGCACCCCATGGTCTACTGCATGAGTGGTCACCCTGTGGGTTCTTCAGCCTCGTCTCTCAGTGCACCACTTACTGCCCTGAGCTGAAGCCACTTGTTCTGTTGACCTGTGTGACCTTTCCCATAGCTGCTCCCTTGTCACTTGGCTTATTGCTGTGCTGCTGATATTATGTGCTCCTGGGTCTCTGGGACTGTGTTCCCAGGACCAAGATCAAGATCATCCTCAAAACACACTAAGTCCACGGCTTGCCTGGGCTACAGAGGCCCTGTCTAAAACAAATAAAGACTCCAAAAATATTTTGGGGCCCGGTGGATATATAATCTCTTAGATGCAAAGGAAATCACGTTTCCTCCTGACCAGTTCAGACGTTTTAAATACATAGAGTGGAGAGGAAGGTTTAATTTATAAATGCTGCCCCCACCCCCATTTGCTTTATAAAACTGTTTTCACCTGTTTTTCGTGACTCTTCGCTGTGTTGGAGTCATCCTGCAGTTTGGGCACCCAGTGTCTGTGCTTGTGCTGTGTTGTCTGCGAGTGGCTGCGGACTGTGAGGCTGTCTGGGAATTCCTTATCTCTTCTCCCTTCTGTCTGAGGTAGGGCTTCCTGTATCCCTGTGCAGCTCAGGAGGGTATCTGTATTCCTCATCTTCTTGTCTCAGAGCTGGGATTACAGGACTGTAGAGTGTGCCGCAGCTCCTGGCTCACAGGCATTAGGATGATTGTCTCTGATTCAGTTTCCCTAAGGTGTTTTGAGCTGCATGTGGTTAGCTACATAGTTTGGCTTTTACTAAAATGTAACTTATGTGGCTGGAGGTGTAGCAGAGGTAGAGCACATGTCGACCTGTTGAGTGCAGTTTCCAGCCCAGAGAAAGGGGAGGAATAAGTGTTAACCAGTTTGAAAAATACTCCAAAATCAAATTTGTAATGTTTTTTTTTCTTCTTAAAAGATGCCAGCAGAGGGAACACTAACCAAAAAATTGGCTGCAATAAAGTAAGTTCATAATTAGATTATTTTCTTTTTTTAGACTATCCTAGTGTTCTATAAGGTCTACCCTGATTTATTTCAGTATACCTGCTCGTGGCTAGTTTGTTTGTTTTCATCATGTGGTCATAAATAAGTGGAGTGAAGGAATGGTTTGGTTTGGTTTTTTGAGACAAGGTCTCGTTATGTAGCCCTGACTGACTGACTGACTTTGAGCTTACAGAGATCTGCCTATCTGTGCCTCCCAAGTGCTGAAATTAAAGGTATGCACTAATGGGCCCAGCCAGGCCTTACATTTTTAAGACAGTGTCTTGCTATGTAACTCAGTAAGCATGGAACTCCTGATTCTTCTGCCTTTGTTTATGGGTGCTGAGCGGTTAGGGGAGCACCGTACATCTGGTCACTTTTAGGACTGTGACGTTTGAGCCTGGCGAAAGCATTGCCACAGTCTGCATCCTGAATGCCTCCTTAGCCCAGTCTACTGGTGTGCCTGTGTGGTGCGTCTGCCTCTGCCTGTAGGCATCACTCACTTGCCTACTTTCTGAGCTATGTGTGTTTGTGAGCAGACCCTACACTTCATGGTGCTCCTCCTCCTTGATTCTGGGGGTGGCACATGGGCCCTGGTTTGCACTAAGCACTCACACTACCTCTGAGCACACTCCAGCCCATTCCGTCCTGGTCTGACTTTCCTCCTCAGGGTTTTGAGATCCGTGCTGTGTACATCAGTGATCTGTTCTTTGTCAATACTGTTTCCTTGTGTGGAAAATGAGCATTAAATTTGGTCATTCACTAGCCCTTTAGCATCCAGTGATTCCAGATTTTACCCTTCATGCATAAAGGACTAAAACCATTTGTGGACAGGTAATGTCTCCTGACAAAGTCCTGAGGGAGAATGTCTGTGCCGTACAGTCAGTGTGTTTTAGCTTCCTAAAAGGTAGCCCCCTACTGCCCATCATTCTTGCATGGTTTTCATTCCACCAGCACTCGGTGAGAACACCACATGTCCGTGTCCTCCACAGCCACAGGACACTAGTGTCAGCCTTTCTGAAGACTCCTTGCTATGCTTTTGTAAGATGGCAAACATCTTTTTATGTGCTTACTGGGTTTTTACTGTTTGGTCAAGTACTATAAAAAATCACCTGTTTACTACTGTCTTTTTTCCCTTGTTTCTGAGGAAGAGAGAGATGGATGGTGTGGGAGAGAGTTACATATTCTGTATGCAAAAGCTTTGGTGTATCAAAAGGATAAGAAATTTCACATCTTATTGAGGATCCAGTGTGGAGGGCTGCCATTGTTAGTGAGCTGTAGTGTAGTGGGAATGAGGGCACCAAGCTGTGGTCAGCCGGGCGATGGTGGCGCACGTCTTTAATCCCAGCACTCGGGAGGCAGAGGCAGGTGGATCTCTGTGAGTTCGAGACCAACCTGGTCTACAAGAGCTAGTTCCAGAACAGGCTTCAAAGCCACAGAGAAACCCTGTCTCGGAAAAAAAAAAAAAAAAACAACAAAAACAAGCTGTGGTCAGCCTCTCCTTATGGGCGTGCATGTGTTACAGTATGCTTGTGGGAGCCGGCTCTCTACCACCAAGTGGATACTAGAGGATCAAACTCAGCCTGTCAATCTTGGTGGCCGGCATCTTTACCCACTGAGCCATCTTTTAGGCTAGACTTGGCCTTTTGCCTTTCATGGGTCTTAATGTCCCTTACCGTGTTGCTGACAGGAGGTTCCCTTTCCTCTTCTAGCCCTGAAGTCTTGGCTCTGCCCCGAGTGGCAGGCTGACTGTTCTTCCCCGCAGCATCTTCACCTTTTCCTTCACCTGGAGGAGAATCCAGGTGGGCTTTCACACTCTCCTCTAGCCTGTTGTCAGCGTAGATGTTCTCTGGGGCTCATGCCCAGGCTCTGTGTTCTGTGGATGCCAGCTCAGATCTGAGTACACCCATAGATGGTCTCCTTGCAGCATCAGTGAGACTGAACCGTGCGCGGGTATTGTCTCTCTTTGGAGCGAGGAGCCTGGCCTTAGTGTCCAGGTGCTTTCCTCCAAGACTCTTTGGGTTCCACCAGTTTTGATGCTGTGGATTAGCTGCTAAGGACAGGAGAGATGCTCTTCCTGGCTTCTGTGCTGTAGTAGAGACAGAACATTACCTGACACGAGCTGTTCATGGTCCCCTTTAGTCTGATGTAAAAGTCCACTGAAGTAGACCCTTGCCACTTGCCACTCGTATTCATGGGACAAAGATCTTTCTGTTTTGTGTTGCTGGGGTCAGCGTTGGGTTTGTTGGAAGCTGTGTCTTGTGGGGAGAGTTAGGTGCTGGAGAGCACTGACTGAGTGTCTGTCCTGTAGCTTGTCAGCTTTTTGACCACCATCAATACTTCTCAGACCTCAGTTTCTTCATCATGAAGTCAGAAAATAACACCCACACCAGGTGAAAGGTCTAGGTCAGTGCTGGGCAGTGTTTTGTATCTAGTAACTCATAGCTGTTTTCCTCAATAGGAAGGTATCAGATTGTGCATAGGAAGTCACAGAAACCATGACAGTGCTGAGATGGAGAACAGACATGCGTCCCGCCTCTAACCCGGAAGCTGTCTATGGTCAGCTGGTCACAAGGGAAATTGTTTTCCCAATGGTGTCTCACTGGATACACCACATTTAAGTGAGAGCCTGTGGCTGGCACAAAACAAACTCAGTGGTATTTTTAAGCTTTTTTTTGTCTCTATTTTGTTTGGGCATTTTTTACCTTACTGGTCTTTTGCTTATATATTATAGTTCCTACACATGTCTCTCGTTCGTTCGTTCTTTCTTTCTTTCTTTCTTTCTTTCTTTCTTTCTTTCTTTCTTTCTTTCTTGTTTTGCTTTACTTATTTATTTTTGCCTGTTTGTTTTCCAAAGAGAGAGAGAGAGAGAAAAGGCATAAGGCATGGAGTTGTATGAGTGAGGAGGATGTATAAGTCCTGGCTGTCTTGGAACTTGCTCTGTAGACCAGGCTGGCTTCGAACCCACAGAGATTCTCCTGCCTTTGCTTCTTGAGTGCTGGGATTAAAGGTGTGTGCCACCATACCCAGCTTGAAAAATAATTTTTTTCAACATCAAGAAAGAAAAGACTTAAGGTGGTCCATTGTGCTGCAGCACACCGTGTTCATGAGCCTGGCCCTGCTCACTGGGTATCTTCCCAACAGTTCTCATTCGTGTTTTTGCCTTTGATGACCTCAGCAGCAGGCTGGCATCTTTAGACAAGGACCAGTGATCATTACTAAGTCTATTTTACTGCTTTGTCTAAGATTTATTTATTTTTATTTTTTATATATTTGATTGTTTTGCTTGCATGTGTATATGTGCACTGTGTGTGTGTGTGTGTGTGTGTGTGTGGTGTCAGAGGAGACCAGAAAGGATGACAGATCTCCGGAACTGGAATTGCAGATGGTTGTGAGCCGCCTTGTGAGTGCTGGGAACTGACCCAGGTCCCCTTCAAGAGCAACAAGTGTTGCTAGCCACTGAGCCATCTCCTCAGCCCTCGTCTGTCTTACCACTATCATTAGTAGCTATTATCTACTGAATCGCATCCATATTATGTTACCCTTTGCAAGTGTAGGTCTTGGGCAGAAGCAGCAGCCATAATCACTAAAGGTAAAAAGCCAGCCTGGGGAAATGGCTCAGTTAAGTGGTTGTCTTGCAAGCATGAGGACTTAAGCTTGATCCCTAGATCCCTTGTAGAAAAAGCCAGGCATAGTGGTTGGCACACTTGTAATCCCTGTGCTGGAGAGGTGAGACAATGACCATGCAGTCTATCCTGTGTGGTGAGACCTAGGAATGAGAAACCCTGTCTCAAAATGTAGGTAGTGCCTGCAAAATGACTCAGCAAGGAAAAGTGCCTGCTTCCAAGGTCAGTGACCTCGGTTCAGTCCCTGGTACCCACATAGTGGAAGGGAAGGATTGACTCCTGTGAGTTGTCCCTGCCTCCATATGAGTGGGTGTGTTCCCCTACCTACAACTAAACACATGTTTTAAAAATACACACAAAAATGGTAGACAGCACTGGAGGGATGACAGGTGAGGTGGACTCTGGCCTCCACACATACATGCACATATGTGTAAGCACACACACAAAAGTGAAGAGCAACTCTTACATGCCTTGCTTAGAAAGAATAGCCTCGGCCGGGCGGTGGTGGTGCACGCCTTTAATCCCAGCACTCGGAAGGCAGAGACAGGAGAATCTCTGTGAGTTCGAGATCAGCCTGGTCTACAGAACTGGTTCCAGGACAGGCTCCAAAGCCACAGAGAAACCCTGTCTCAAAAAAAAAAAAAAAAAAACCAAAACACAAAAAAAAAAAACAAGAAAAAAACAAAAGAAAAGAAAAGAAAGGAAGAATAGCCTCGACACTTAACTGTGGTCCTGACATAGGAGCCGTGTCTGGGCCAGATCAAACCTTTAGGCCCAGTAGCAAGTTTACCAGGTACAGAATACAGAGGCGCGTATCAGACTGCTTTCTCACAGCAGCAAATTCAGGCTGTTGGAAATAATGCAGGTCCAAAAGATTTCTTTGAGTGAACAAGTGAAGTGTAATGGATAGCAGTAGAAAGGGCTGTATCGTGAGAGGGAAGCAGTCAGTGTAGAAGTCGGGAAGATGGTACCCATCAGCAGGATGGCTGGGTTGCTGGGTGGGTGGTGGCTGTTAGGGCTGTCTCTCCTGAGCTGAGCTGTTTGTCGATGTGCACTTCCTAGGTGTGTATCCTACAGTGAAAAGGAAGTTTTTCTAGGTTTGGATTTGGAGCCAGGATGGCATTGCTGATCCTCCCATTGTTCTAGTTGACACTCGTGGGAGTCCTGTTCTCACCGTTCCCTCACAGTGATGACTTCCGAGATGGTGTGGGCTTGTTGCTTCTTTGCTATCTTTATATATCTCTGTTCTTTTTCAAACTACTGGATCTTTTCTTGAAAATGTGGAACTTCCAGTCTGTAAATTTTATCATGTATTGGTTATAGAAAACAAAACTAGATTTTTCTCCTGAGTTTGAGGTTAGCAAATTTTATATGATCTGTTTTTCCTTCTGTTTTCTCTGCAGACGTAAATTTCACCCTGACCAGAAAAGCATCAACGCGTATGTAGTGTTCAAGGAAGAGAATGCTGCTGCAAAGGCGCTGCAGAGGTGACCCTGCCGGGGACATGGGGACGGGGCGGCGCTGGCCTCTTCCCAAGAGGGTTTACATGGGCTTCATTACGGCAGACGCCCCATAGTTAAGTGCTGATTTTCAACAGCCACCCCCACTTGTCTTTATATTAGAAACGGCGCCGAGATTGCAGAAGGATTTCGTATTCGAGTTGATCTCGCATCTGAAACCACCTCTGTAAGTAGAATGTGATTTGTTTAAGGATCTTAACAAGACAGCTAGATATGGTAGCTCGTGCCTGTCATCCCTGCATCAGGAGGGTGACAGGAATTACAGGTTCACCTGGCATGAACAGTGTGAGACTGTCCCAAAGAAGTGGAAAAGAAAACAAGGCAACAAAAAGATCTTCACATGAGCCTTGTGAAGTGATGGAGGGAGCAGGGGGAGAGTGGGAGAAAGGAACCTTTGTTCTTTAGGGACACAGTATTGGTATCCAGGGGGTCACAGGACTCAGGTGAACATTCTCTTCACAAATAGGCCACGTTCCATTTGAAGATACTCTCCCATGACCAGCTCTTTAGAGAAAGTAAGAGGTCACCAGAGAAAGTAAGAGGTCAGGAAAGTTAGGCTCACTTAGGCTGCTTGCTCATGCCTGTGTCGGAGCTGGGGAGGCAGAAGCAAGAGCAGCACACGTTTTGGGCCATGCTGGGCTGTACAGTGAGACCCTGTCTCAGAAACCAAAAGCAGACTTGTTATTTGTTAGAGGTAAGGAGCAGTCTGAAGACTCTGTGTGCTTGATATGTGCTGGAGACACAGAGGGCCAAGCTGTGGCTCTGTTTTATGGTAAGTGCTGTCATCTGCACAGGGGGCTTTGTCCACTCAGAGTGGTGCCCCTGGGACAGGTCGACAGGAAAGTACAAGAACAGTTTGTAGGAGAACAGATTACATGAGTCTTGAAAGATTTACCTGGGCAGGAAAGTATTCTCAAAGCACAATGGCAATATCTGTGAGGTGTTATGGGAGGCCGCTTGTTTGCTCCCGGCTACCCAGAACCAAATTAATCACACAGAAACTATATTTAAATCACTGCTTGGCCAATCACTTAAGCATATTGCTAGCTAGCTCTTATATCTTTGGTTAACCCATTTTTATTATTTTATATTTTACCACGAGGCTCATGGCCCACCAACAAGGTTCCAGATGGCAGCTCACCTCTTTCTCCCCTGGCAGCTACTTGGCTTCTCTCTGACTCCGCCTTCTTTCTCCCAGCATTCAGTTTAGTTTTCCCTGCCTAGCTCTGTCCTGCCCTGCTACAGGCTCAAAGCAGTTTGTTTATTCATTAACCAATAAAAGCAGCACATATACAGAAGGACTCTCCACATCAGGGGTGTGTATGGCAAGAGCTTTGTGTGGTCAGTGGGTGTACGGTAGCTAAGAGTCCTGCAGGGTAGATAGGTTGGCAGGCAGACTATGAAATCCTGCTTTGCCTCACTTCATGCAATATCTGGGTCTTGTCCAGTGTAGGTTCAGGAGCATTCAACATTTCAGTGCTGGAGCAACTTGACCAGACTGCACATGACAGCTGCATCTTCAGACAATGAGAGAACTGTAGAGTTACCCTGCAGAAGTGTGCTTCTCTTAGATGAGAGAGAGCAACAGTCAGAGTCAAACCTCTAGCTGGACCACAGAGGGTCAGCAAGCTGTGATGCTTGGGCCATATCTGTTAATAAATTTAACTGCATACAACCACAAGTTTGTTTTTGTATCTTAAGCTATTATAGCCGGATGAGACGTTGCAGTGGAGATCATGTAACCCTTAAGCTCTAAGTCTGAGTGGTTCTCCACCTTCCTAATGCTGCAGCTTTTAATGCAGTTCCTCCTGCTGTGGTGATCCTCAACCATAGATTATCTTCATTGCTACTTCATAACTGTAATTTTGCTACTGTTATGAATCGTAAATATCTGTTTGCTGATGGTTTTAGTCATCCCTGTGAAGGGGTCACGACCCACGGGTTGAGAACCACTGCCTTAGAGCCTAACGTGGTTACTGATTGGCCTTCCCTAAGCACTGCCTGTGAGTGCTGCTGTGATCAGGTCTCTCCTGGTGCTCACCTATGCAGTGGGAACGTAGGAACAGACGTGGGCAGGGTATGATCAAGTCAGGGAGTGGAGACCCTCAGCCCGTGGAGGGGATGCTCCTGTTTTCTAGTGTACTGACTGTTTTTGTTCATCGCTGTTTCAGAGGGACAAGAGATCGGTGTTTGTGGGGAACCTTCCTTACAGTAAGTTTGCTTTAACGAAAGTGTAATTGTTGTTACTACATGATAGGGAAAGGAGCGGGATGTAGTTCCGTGGCCAGGGGCTCACCTACATGCCTGAGAGCAGTAACAAGAACAGTAGTCGAGAACAAAAGGAAAATGAGTAATATGGACGTGGTGGCGTAGTGAGTGTCCTTAATCCCATCTAGTTGAGGCCAAGGCAGGAAGACTGGAAAACGAAGGCCTACTTTAGCTGCCTCTGGGGAAAATTTAGAAAGAGCTGAAGGTGTAGCTCAGTGGCAGAGTTCCTCCCTGGTGCTCGTGCGGCTTTGTGTTTCCTTCCCTTACACCAGAACCATAGAAACAAAGCTCGAGTAATGTGAGGATTGCTTTGGACAGCTTTTAGAGGCATGCTGCGTAGCGCTGTGTTCTCGTGGGCTTCTCTAAGCGTTACCACACAAGGACAGTCCACACGTTCACCTCATTTGTGCTTGGATTTGTTTGTAGAAATTGAAGATGCTGCTTTGGAGAAACACTTTCTGGACTGTGGGAGCATTGTGGCAGTGCGGATCTTGAGAAACCCACTCACAGGCGTCGGCAGAGGGTTTGGCTATGTGCTCTTTGAGGTACGGGGACCAGAGCGCTGCTGCTCTTAGGAATGAATGCCTGTGCCCCAGGGAGGTCGTCAGTGCTGTGTCGTGATTCGAATTCCCAGCTTCTGACTCAAGAAAGCTCAATTCATAACCACCACAACAGAATGCCGTGGCTACAGCTGTCCAAGCATCCTTGTTTGTGCATGCTAGCAGTACTGTGTAATACTCTAGATGCTGGGTGTTAGAGGAACCTTACCTTCTGTAAGATGGAGCAAACACAAAGTTCCTGCATTGAGTTCAGTGACTACTAGTCAGTGTCTCCTGACATTCCTAAACAGTAGAGGATACCTCTGCTGGATAGCACGTAGATTTATTGTTACTATTTTTAATGTGTATGTGAGTATAGGTACCCATGCCAGACATAGCGGGTGCCCCACGAGCTGGAGTTACTGGTGGTCATGAGCCACTTGGCTTGGGTGCCAGGAACTGAACTTCAATTCTCCTTAAGAGCAGTCTGTACTCTTAACTACTGAGTGAGACATCCATCCAGTGCCCAGGCTCTCTGACTCTTGACAGGTATCCCTGGGAGATGTTAGGAGTCTTGTGTGTGAGGTCTGTGTTGCTCTACTGCACTGATCTCGGTACTCTGTCTAGATGTAACTCGCCTCTTTGAGAAGCCTGTAGAGTTCTTTCAGCACCTCAGCATTCAAAATAGTATTAGTCATTCTGTGCTGGAATGAGTTTGGACTCACAGAACGTTCTAGAGCCTCTAGTCCCACATCTTAGGGACTATAGGAGAGTTTCCTGTCTTCCACTTACAACAGAAATTTTACAGAAAGTTGGCTTCTGAACTGTTTTCTGTTTTAAAGAAACCTATGATGACAAAAGTGAGCCAATAGTTGTGGCTGTTAGCGTTTGGGGAGGTGACCTGAGTGTGACATGAGCAGCGGGGGGCTCATGCACGGCTGGGACCACAGAGTAGAAGGCCTTCATATACCATTGAACTCAGACTTTACTGATCTCGTTACATATGAGTTTCTGGTGGAAATTAATGGTTTTTTTTTATTATTATTATTTTTGTTCTTACAGAATACAGATGCTGTTCATCTTGCTTTGAAGTTAAATAATTCTGAGCTAATGGGAAGAAAATTGAGAGTCATGCGTTCTGTTAATAAAGAAAAACTAAAACAACCGAGTTCAAACCCAAGCTTGAAGAATGCCAGTAAACCTAAGCAAAATGTTACTTTTTCTTCCAAAAATGCAGGATGTTCCAAAAATGCATTTATTGGAGAAAAGGCAGTTGTCACGAAAAAGAAGAAAGGACAAAAGAAAAAAGTAAAAGCAAAGAAACAAAAAAACCAGCAGTAATGACAGAAGCTGCCTCCTTCGTTTCTATGTTGAACATTTGGAATGAGTGGGTTTTTTACGAATTGTGTGGAAAATGTGGAGACTCACAGTGGTGTTTTGTACTCATATGTAAGGCTTTTTTTTAAAAAAGCATTATTCTTAGATATGAATTTACAGAAAATAATAAACATTAATACTGGTTACTGTGGGAACACCGATTCCAAATGTTGCCGTGAAGACAGACCGAGCTGTCAAAAATAGACGCCCATCTCTTCCTATCTCATTCCAGCCATCTAAGAATTGCTAACCATGCTGGGCAGTGGTGGCGCACGCCTTTAATCCCAGCACTTGGGAGGCAGAGGCAGGCGGATCTCTGTGAGTTCGAGACCAGCCTGGTCTACAGAGCTAGTTCCAGGACAGAAACCCTGTCTCAAAAAACCAAAAAAAAAGAAAGAATTGCTAACCAACAGGAACACCCAGAAGTGTGACTGACTTCTAGGCCATAGCCAACAACTAACGTGGTTGGTTATTAATGTCCTTGACAGGCTGGCTATAAAGCTGGTTTACTGCCACTCAGAATGAAATAGCTGTCCCAGAAAGTTTAAAGACAATATTTCCCAATGAATTATAGTAATTGAATCACAAATTTTAAAGGTGAATGACAGGACAACACGGACTGCATCCTCTAGGGGCTTGGTCTGGTTACAGCTAATGATACAGATGTCACCAAGCCGAGGCTGGGTCCAGGATGGAGAGCTGTGGGGAGATGTAAGCCAAGGCAGTTTAAAGAATACACACTCTCCCACTTGGGTAGACACTCATTTAGTTTTCAGAATTCTGTCTTTGGACAATGCCATGTAGAAAATCTAATGGGGTGTCAGAACATAGCTTTAGAGGCTGGGGAGATGGCTTCTTGGTTAAGAGCATGCACTGCTCACTCTTCCAGAGAACCTGAGTTCAATTCCTAGCACCGACCTCAAGTAGTTCACAATTGCATATAACTGCGTACAGACATATACATACAGTTAAAAGTGTAGGTCTTAGCAGAGAAAGCTCCATTTGCTGTGGCCAAGTCTGGATAGTTTATGCTTTGTTTCCCTTACCGTATTCAGAACCCTTTCACTTAAATCTCAGCAATGTTACTTGATCATTTTGAGCATTTTACCTAAATTATATAAAGATATATTAGATTGTCTGTTCATATATGATCTGTGTGCATACATGCATACTTTGAGTCCTGTGAGTGAACAGCTTAAAGCATAGTAGATTATTATATATACATATGTTGTAAAGGACCGGCCTCGACAAAAATACCTCTTGCCAGGGTAGGGGCATGGGAATTGAAGACATGTAAGTAAAGAATATGAAGATGCATAAAAATAAGACAGAAAACAAAGTGTTGCCGGGCGGTGGTGGCGCACGCCTTTAATCCCAGCACTTGGGAGGCAGAGGCAGGCGGATCTCTGTGAGTTCGAGGCCAGCCTGGTCTACAAAGGGAGTTCCAGGACAGGCTCCAAAGCTACAGAAAAACCCTGTCTCGAAAAACCAAAAAAAACCAGTGTTGGGAGGGCATTCCAGTAACTGAAATCCTCCATGTTTATTTTTTCACAGTTTTTATACCCAACATAAATGGGGGTGGGGGAAGAAGGTAACAAAGGACTTTATTAACATGATACAAAGGATAACTCACACAGCCAATGGCTTTATCTGAGACGTGAAATCATTAGCATTCTGTTGTCTAGGTAGCAAAGGTGCTCTAGATCGCATATGCTGACAACTACCTTTCCCCAGGTGACCTCATAGTTGCAAAGAAGGAGCAGAAACTACACTTGCATATCCTGACCACCTGTCAGGGTGGCATGGAGCTATCAGAGAACCAAGCAATCACATCCTGAGTTGGGACAGACAACTATGGCCTGTCAATCTCCAGACAGTCAGACAAGGTGGAAATGGGCCTGCATTTTTCAACCTTTACCACATGCGCACGCACGCACAAACACACACGCACACACACACGTATAGTTTACTATGCGTCTGCATCATGTAGACACAGGTGCATGCGTGCACAGCTTGCACAGAGCTCAGAACTCGAGCTCTCTTCCACAGCGTGCACTTCTATTCACAGCAAGCTCACAGGCCCAGATGTTCCAGAATTTGTTACTGTGTACTTGCTGAACTCTCCTTTCACAAACAGAATATGTGTGTGGTACTTACATGAAAAAGGATTTTGTAGAACATTTTCCTGAAGACTCTCTATAACTCTTCTTTCAACCTCGACAAATACTTGCCTTGTTATATATGGGTAAATACAGCCACAAGACTATGAGTGGCCAACAGTGGTTAGAAGTTGGTTTTTAGTTATAATAAAAATACTGGATACATGCTTTTTAATCATGAGAATTAGTCACTTTTTTTTCTCAGGAACAGTTTTTCCCTAACTTTGTTCTCAAATGCTTTCTGCTGGGCTTACACGCTGAGTTCTCAGGGTGAGAGGCGTGGGGAAGCTCTGGCTGCCTACCCTTTGCCTTGTCACTGTGGACAATTCTAAGTGACTGCAGCAGAGCTTGCCCTGTGTCCGGAGTTCACGTAAACCCTCCTTGAGTGTGACCCATGTCAATGACTCTAACATTAAGCACATCTCCCAACTTCCCTGTGAATACCTACCTCCGTTGGTTGATGTAAGAGATTGGATGTGGAGTCTGATGGAATTGCCTTCAGTTTGCAGTATTAACTAATAATTATGGACACATTTAACCAAAATGAACTTTTCACATGGCTGTATATGTTGCATTTAATTAAAAAACCAGTAATGTTGCCGGGCGGTGGTGGCGCACGCCTTTAATCCCAGCACTCGGGAGGCAGAGGCAGGCAGATCTCTGTGAGTTCGAGACCAGCCTGGTCTACAAAAGCTAGTTCCAGGACAGGCTCCAAAGCTACAGAGAAACCCTGTCTCGAAAAAATCAAAAAAAAAAAAAAAAAAAAAACCAACCCAGTAATGTGGCAGAGCACCAACCTAGCATGCCTGCCACTCCTCCTTTAATCCGCAGTACCACAAGTTAAACTGGTTTCCATTCAAGTCATCCGGAACCCACTGTCACAGCTACAAAGACGACTTACTGTCCGGTGTTCAAGGCCTCGGATGCCAACTTCGTGGATTTGAGTAGCTGTTTTCTGTTCTGTGTACCCAAGGCTCAGGAGGCTGAGGCTCACAGGTAGTTTTAGGGATGAGGGAAACCACAATGTGTGCCGGGTATAAGAAAGCCGCTCTCAGTGGTGGCGCACGCCTTTAATCCCAGCACTAGGGAGGCAGAGGCAGGCGGATCTCTGTGAGTTCGAGACCAACCTGGTCTACAAGAGCTAGTTCTAGGACAGGCTCCAAAGGCTACAGAGAAACCCTGTCTCGAAAAACCAAAAAAAAAAAAAAAAAAAGAAAGAAAGAAAGAAAGAAAGCCGCTCTCCTGCTCTGTTGTATGTGTCTTGTCTGGGTCCTTGGCTCTGCTCTATCTGCACTTCTCTATCCTTACCCCTTACCTTTCCCCAACACATATCTTCAGGGCTAATTCCTGTTCTGATGGAGGGCTTTCCCAGGCTGTGTTAGGTCCTCCAGTGGCGTCTTCCGGTATTGTCTACCAACTACTCAGACCGAGTTTGTTTAACCAGACTGCCTTTCCTTCAAACGCTAGCCAGTGTGTCATGGTGTGTGGGCCTGACCATTGCTAATGAACTGGCTGGCATTCTTTTGCTCAGATGGAAATGCAGTAGGCGAGGAATAGCTTCTGTGGAGTTGGTAGTTCTGGGCCTGAAGTGCTGACAGCTTCTTACTGATCCAGAGGCTTCTAGTTCCAAGTCCCGAGAACTGGAGATTTAGGGTTTCAGGCCTTGCAAACCAGATAGCTCTGACTTCTGATTGCCAGCAGCCCAACACTCATCAGCTAGTGAAATTCTTGGCCCTAAGAACAGGCTATGGCGGCAACACCTTTTATTACCCCTGGGAGGACCTCAGACCTTGGGACCCTCATCCTCATGCAGTGTTACAGCTCTGGGGTCTCGGGTGTCAGGATCCTTGTCTGTAAGGTGTGGGTGTTTCCTGAACTCTGCAATGACCAGAGGCAGCAGCTTCTCACCTTTATCTCTCCACAAAATTCTACCTTCTGCTCTGTCATCTTATTTCTCGCTTGCTGCTACTGCCACAGAAGGGTGGTGGTGTGGGCACGGTCGCCACTGTCACTCTCTGCTGCCACCCCTCTAGTTGCTAGCTAAAAAAAAAAATCAGTTGGGAGTAGCCTTTTTATCGGGTCTCATGTTGCAATACTAGGCACCAATACAAGGCAGCATCTCCTGGCTGACTCAAAAATGGAGCTGTCGGTTGGGTGCCTGGTGCAGACTCGGAACCGTAGCTGCCAAGCAAGTGGAGACTGCTGGGGCTTGCTGGCTGATTAGAGAAAACGCCAGCCCCAGCTTCATGGGGTGGCTGGTCAGCTGAGCCCCTGGTTTCTCTGCACATACATTTAAAAAACACAACCTGGCTCTGGGGGAGGAAAAGGGATGAAGTGAGTGCTTGCACCAATCATAACTCTTCATGCAAATGAGCCTCGTGTTTTGCACTAACTCTGGAACACGAAGGGACGCTTCTCACCCTAGCCTTGGTGGGAAATCATCCAGAGTCCCCTCTGGCTCTTGGAGAGTAAAAAGATCGGTAAAATCGCTCTAAAACAGAGCCTCCCGGTGCTGAGTCGGTCTTCAGCAACAAGCAGCTACAGTGTGTACTACGGGTAGAGGGGTGTGTTTAGAGCATGCGGGTGACTTCACTTCATTGACAGAAAGTCCCAGAACGGTGTCTACAACAAAGACAAAAGGAAAAGTCCGCACAGAAACACCCATTCGAATAGCGTTTAACACAGCTCTACAGTATTCAATAGCGCTCAGCTCAGCTCCAGCTCCCAGGAAAGGCGTGAGTCCCTGCAGTACAGATAGGTAGCCTGGGTTTGGGGCATTCCCCATTATTAGTTAATTTCACTTAAAACGTCAAAGAATTGCTACACTTGGATTAACGACAATTAATGACAGCTCAAGCGCACAAAGAGCAACCACCCCCGGACTGTTTTTTTTTTTTTTTTTTGCCTTTCTACTTCCCTCATAGGTTAACTTTTGTTTTGCTTTTTGAAAATCACTCCATTTTTCTCCCCTACGAATTAAGATGGGGCTACATCCTAAAATTATTTTGAAATCAATTACTGTGTCCAAGTTCGGCCACAGCACAAAAATCAAATGCAGCCAGGCCGAGTAGTGCAGGCCGAGGTGGGAGGGTTGCAGGTTTCAGGCCAGGGCAGACAGACAACACAGCAAGTCCCAGGCCTGGCTAAATCACAAGGGGAGAGCCGGGCTCAAAAAAATGGAAAAAGGGAAGGCATGCTCTTCACGTCGCGGGCTTCCTGTCGGGCACGGTGGGGTGCTGTGCTAGCAGGCTCGCACCTCCGTCCTTCACCAGCGACGATGGCGGACAAAGGATCCTGACTCAGCGCGCGACCACCACGTGCTGCCACTAAGCCACGGGCCGTGCGGGGAGAAGTGGGGGGGGGGGAGAAGGAGCGCGTGATGACGCACGAACCCTTCCGCAGTGCGCGCCCCTCCCCCAGCGCGGCCGGCGAGAGCGAGGCCGTCTGCGCTTGCGCACCAGGCGCTCCCGCGCAGGCACCGCCGCGGACGCCCCCGGGAGGGGCGGGGTAGGGAGAGGGGGGGGGGGTCCTCGCGCGCCGGAAGCACTGAGACCGGGCCTCTTCCGTCCGGACGCGGGGCGGCGAGCGGCCGGCGTGCTCCGAGCGCTCGGAGCGAAGCGCTGCCTGGCGGCCCTCAGCGGCCCCGGCCCCGGCCCGCGCGCGCCCCCGCTGAGCGAGCGAGCGGACGAGCGAAGATGGTGGGCCGCAACAGTGCCATCGCCGCGGGCGTGTGTGGCGCCCTCTTCATCGGCTACTGCATCTACTTCGACCGCAAAAGGCGGAGCGACCCCAACTTCAAGAACAGGCTGCGAGAACGTGAGTGGGCCCGCGCGACCCCGCTCCTCGACGCCCGACGCGACCCCCGCAGGCCGCCCCGGCCGCGCGCTGCGCCCGGGGTCCCGCCCGTGCCCGCGGGCCTCCATCTTGGAGGCGACCTGGGCTCCATCTTGCAGGCGACGGGATGGAGGCACGCTTGACTCCCGGGAGGGGAACCGTGTCCCCTCCCACCCGTCTGTAATGTTTTGTTTTTTTTTGTTTTTTTTTAAGACGGGTCGTTAGTCCTGGGTGGGCTGGAGGTCATAGCAGTCCTCCCGCCTTCGCCTTCCAGGTATTGTCCCAGGCATGAGCCACGTCGCCCAGCCTCCATTAGACTTGTGGGCTGTGTGTGCGTGTTTGAGACCGGGGCCTGCCTTGTCGTTGAAGCTGGCTTGAATCACTAGCCCAGGCTAGCCTCGACCTCGTGGCGCAGCCGCCGTCCTTCAGCTCCTCGAGGGCTGTGCTAACAGGCACGAACCATCCGTTCCTCCTTCAATGTTGGGAGAGATTGTTCCCGTGTGTTTGCTGCAGTTTGGAGGCTGGCTTCGAACTCGTGGTGCCTCCCATTGCTGGCTTTACCGACGGGCGCCTCCACATGGCTAACCCAATCCTTACCCCGAAATGGTTGCCTCTTGTGTGTGCAATCGTTCGCTAGAGCCTCAATCCGCAGACTCTGCGGGATCATCCTTGCATTCTTAAACCCTCTTGGCGGCTTCGCTCCGGTGCTTCCAAGATATGAGTGAATGCTAGAGAAAGTGCGGGGGAGTCCAAAGGGCTGCGCTCCTCACGTGGTTCAGCCTTATTTCATACCTGCGACATCTTTTAGGAGATTTGCCGGATGGAGATAGCTAAGCGGGTTAATTCCTTTGGAAATCTTTTTTTTTTTTTTTTTTTTTGGTTTTTCGAGACAGGGTTTCTCTGTGGTTTTGGAGCCTGTCCTGGAACTAGCTCTTGTAGACCAGGCTGGTCTCGAACTCACAGAGATCCGCCTGCCTCTGCCTCCCGAGTGCTGGGATTAAAGGCGTGCGCCACCACCGCCCGGCCTAATTCCTTTGGAAATCTTAAGAAAATAGTTTTTTGTTGAAGAAATCGTAAATTTTCGTTTCGGGGAAATTTGGGTTGTTTGGGGTTTTTTGTTTTGAGACTGGTTTCCCATCTGTAGAACAGTGTGGTCTCAGACTCAAGAGATGAACCTGGCCGGGCGGTGGTGGCGCACGCCTTTAATCCCAGCACTTGGGGGCAGAGGCAGGCGGATCTCTGTGAGTTCGAGACCAGCCTGGTCTACAAGAGCTAGTTCCAGGACAGGCTCCAAAACCACAGAGAAACCCTGTCTCGAAAAAAAGAGATGAACCTGCCTCGGACTCAAGTGCTGGCTTTAAAGGCTTGGGGCACAAAGCCCTGCTAGCCTTGTTTTCAGAATTAACCTTTCTGGCATTTCCTTTTGGCCCTTCTGGCGATTGAATCCACGGCCTTTTTCAGACTCGGTCTTCCACCACTGCCTCTACCTATCACGTTCTGTTCTAGCCGCTTTGTGTTGGTGGGTTTTTTTGTTTTGTTCTGTTTTTTCCTCCTAACTTTAGCCAGAACCTAAGTGTATTAGTAACTGCAGCTGTGACACAAAAGGCAGGAACGAATCCACACTTTCTGATCTCTAGTACCGCTGCTGACAACGCTATTAATGAATGCCAGAATTTCTTAAATTTTTGCAAACAAATAGCGAGTAGTTCCAGTCTCTTTAAAGCCGTCTGTAGTTGAGTGAGTCTTAGGAATCTGAATAGTTGATTTTCACTCATTTACATCTGCAGTAAAAGGCTAGTTTCTCCCGTCGTTTTCTTTTTGATATTTAATGAAAAGGAGCTTAAATTGAGTGTTTGAAATTGGATTAGGTGTCTTAACTCAGACTTTTGTTTCTGTAAGCAGGTGATCCTCACTCTTCGCCCCAGAGGCTTGATCGGGCATCTAAATGGTGTGAAAGACGCTCCTTTGAGGAATGTGTTAGAGAGGCGACTTAGTTAGATGTTCAGATAATGCCTTGGATTTGGGGTGTGTCTGAACTTATATTTTGCACGGGTTTTTTTGGTTGTTTTTTTTTTTTTTTTGGTTGTTTTGAGACAAGGTCTCTAATACCAGCTGTCCTTGAACTCCCTATCCTTCCTCCCCAGCGCTGGGAGTGCAGGCGTGCACCACCTCTGCCACCCAGCACCCAGTGGATATAGTTATCACTTGTTTATAAGTGTCATTTGAGATTAATATCAGCAAGTAAAAAGCAAGGCTTGATTCTGCTGATTGAATGTGTACCTTGTTCCTGATGTGTTTTTCTCAGTCTATCATCAACCTTCCCTGTGTCACAGACACTTGTATGAAACCACGCCCATGCACGTTTTAATAAGTTAGATAGCTATGGAAAACTAATGGAGTTCATTGTTTTTTTATTTTCTCAAAATTCTGGTTTAGAACATTGTATTATTACACAGTTTTGCTTTGTTTTCAAGGTCCTTTTTGTCTGTGCAGTGTCTGAGGGCAGGAGGTCTTGAACAGCTGCTTTCACATTGTAGGGATTGACCAACAGGTCCTGTAGTCATGTGCTGTCCTGGATTCATGGAGTACTTTAAGTTTTTAGAGACTTTTCTTATTTTCTCTTTCTTTCTTTGGGGGGGGGGGTTGTTGGAGACAGGGTTTCTCTGTGGCTTTGGAGACTCCTGGAACTAGCTCTTGTAGACCAGGCTGGCCTTGAACTTACAGAGATCCTCCCGCCTCACCTCACCTCCCAAGTGCTGGAATTAAAGGCGTGTGCCACCACCGCCCGGCTGAAGTTAGATTTTTCTAACTTAAAATTTACCCAGTTAGTGCATAGAGAGCCCTTCATTTGAGCCAC
This sequence comes from Chionomys nivalis, assembly GCF_950005125.1. Classification (NCBI taxonomy): domain Eukaryota; kingdom Metazoa; phylum Chordata; class Mammalia; order Rodentia; family Cricetidae; genus Chionomys; species Chionomys nivalis. The sequence continues at coordinate 2,748,858 of NC_080106.1, forward strand.
CTAGTTATTGTCCAGTTCATAGTATTGAGTGATTGTTACTTTCTAGGTATTGAATATTTAACTGTGGGGTGCCAAGGGCAGAATATGAGCCTAGGCACTCTTGCCAGATGTTTGCATCTGTTAACTCATAAGCCTGCTGGAAGCCCCTTAATTATGTAGATACTATTATTAGATGAGTTTGAATGAGGGCCAGATCACTGTACCTTACTGTAGTGTAGGTCAGTACAAACAGGGCTGTGGTCCCCACACACCAATGCCCTTTCTTACGGAGCACACCGTTACAGAGCAGTGAGGTCATTTTTAACTAAGCAGCCATAAGCAGCAGAATGCATTTTGGAGCATGACCTCTTACCCTTTACTTTTATGAACAAGCATAAATAGTACTGGGACCTTGGGACCTTGTTGCACGCCTGTAATCCTGCACTTGAGCTGGAGCAGAAGGATCTAGAGGTTAGGAGCCTCGATTGTAACAGATGAGACCAACCTGAATTCACAGAACTTGTCACAAAAAAAACCCCACCGAAGTCAATTTTTTTTTTTTTTGGTTTTTCGAGACAGGGTTTCTCTGTAGCTTTGGAGCCTGTCCTGGAACTAGCTCTGTAGACCAGGCTGGTCTCGAACTCACAGAGATCCACCTGCCTCTGCCTCCCAAGTGCTGGGATTAAAGGCGTGCGCCACCATCACCCGGCCGAAGTCAAATATTTTTACAAAATCATGCTGCTTAATAGTAAATTAGGTAATTTTTTTTTTCGAGACAGGGTTTCTCTGTAGCTTTTGGTGCCTGTCCCGGAACTAGCTCTTGTAGACCAGGCCTGCCTCTGCCTCCCGAGTGCTGGGATTAAAGGTGTGCACCACCACCGCCCGGCAACTAGGTAATTCTTAATAGTAAAGCTAGAATCTAGTATAACTCAGTAATAAATGCTTAAATTTTTTTTTTTTTTTTTTTTGGTTTTTCGAGACAGGGTTTCTCTGTGGTTTTGGAGCCTGTCCTGGAACTAGCTCTTGTAGACCAGGCTGGTCTCAAACTCACAGAGATCCACCTGCCTCTGCCTCCCAAGTGCAGGGATTAAAGGTGTGCGCCACCACCGCCCGGCCCTTAAATGCTTAATTCTTGTACCTTGAAAAGGGAGCTTTGTTCTGCTGGGGTGCAGGTGTTGGAACTGTCTCTGTCCTATGCATTGCTAGACCTGGTGACGCAGGGGGGAAGAGAAAGCTGCTGTTCAGAAATGCCGGTTCGCTCACCATGGACCAGGGAGGCAGGGGTTCTGGGGTCCGGACTGTTTGTGAATTAATGATTGCTGAGTAATCAGATGTGTTGATCCTTTTGACGATAGCCAAGTGAAATTTTATTTATTTTTTTGTAGGAAGAAAGAAGCAGAAGCTTGCTAAGGAGAGAGCTGGGCTTTCAAAGGTAATAAAGTGGTCTTTGTTTTTGTAAGAGCAGATTATCTGGGCCTGCTAGATTTTCTTTGGTGGTGGTGACAACAAATACCTTACTGGAGAAGCAGCAAGATGGGGGTCTCTAGAGATGTGGGTACCAAGAGGTAAGTGTATTCTCAGCCACTTGAGAATGGTTAAAATGCAGTATTTGAGTCCTTCCTCTGGTGTCCTTGGAAAGAGCCACACCTGGAACCCTAGTTAGTGTAGAGAGAGGAACTCAGGCCAGCCCAGTGGACCCTCTGCAGTGGCAAAGGGAGCTCTGTGTATTCAGTCCCAGAGTTCTTTAAAGTTTTTAAACCTATGGACCAGAACTGTACCAGATTCTGATGGATTAAAAAAAAAAAATCGTAACTTGTAGAATATAATTTCATTTTGGGTCCTGTGTTGCTAATTTTTAATGACTACGCAATATTTTTTTTTTTTATCTACTTGATTAAAACTCGCCTGGACTGTGTCAGTGAACTGAGCAAACGCTAGTTCAGCTACATGTCGCCTTCCTTCTTGCTGACATTACTTCTTTGTAGAACATGAACTATTGGATCACGAATCATTCTTTTAGAAGCTCATTCAGGCAGTGAAAATGTGATCTATAAGTGTTAGACTTTATTATTTTGAACCAGATGAGTGATCAGCATAGCCGGCAGGATATGGTTCTAGCGAATAGAAGCTGGGAGCTGTTCTGCTATGCCCAGACTACTTTTCCAATCTGTGGGATACAGATGGGGAGATAACTTGAGATTGTGTGTGAGTGTGCGGGGCTGATGGGAGGGGTGTTGGTTAAGATTGGAGAGGTAGAGCTGGCCATAGTCTGCCTGGCGCGCTCTACCGCTGAGCTGTGCCCTTTCCCTGTCAGTTGCTTATGGTTCATTACAAGAATGAGAAGTCACTGAGATGACCAGCAAATGCAGGGAGTCTGCCCTCATCCCTTAGAGGTGTGTCTGGTGACCTGGGGCCCCTGAAGCCAGAGGTTTGAAGCTTTATGGCCACCCTGGTAAGATGCTGTCAGATATAAAGAGGACTGGGAATGTAGCTCAGTGGTAGAGTGCTTTTCTAGTATGCAAGGGGCCCTGGGTTTGGCCTTAAGTCCCACCAGCAAATGAATGGATGATAGTGTTTGTCTATAATGGCCACAAAAAAACATTGTATAGATGATACAGATAGATATAGGTAATAGACGTTTGTAAAGATGTATAGACAATAGGGGGCTGGAGAGATGGCTCAGAGGTTAAGAGCACTGACTGCTCTTCCTGAGGTCCTGAGTTTAATTCCCAGCAACCACATGGTGGCTCACAGCCATCTGTAATGAGATCTGGTGCCCTCTTCTGGCCTGCAAGCATACATGGAAGGAATGTTGTATACATAATAAATAAATAAATAAATAAATAAATATTTAAAAAAAAAAAAAAAAAAAAGATGTATAGACAATATAGACATTTGTACTTTTTAGCTTTCTTAGCTTTTTTTTTTGACTAGTTTTTGTTCTTAAAATGGGTGCTCATTTATTGTGCTACCACTGTGTCATTTTTAAATTTTATTGGCTTTCCGTGTGGGTTGTATTCTCGGTTTAATTTCTAAATATTCCTTTTCCAGTTACCTGACTTAAAGGATGCTGAAGCTGTTCAGAAGTTCTTCCTTGAGGAGATACAGCTTGGTGAAGAGTTATTAGCACAAGGTAATCAGGATTGAGAAAGTAGAGTGAATTATTCATATTGATAAAAATTTATAATGACAGGATTTTCTTGTATAGTTGATGTTAGAAAAAGGATTCTAAACATTTCAAGGTGAGTTTCTAGGTGCTTTGTACTAAGGCTGGCTCCGGAAAGACAGACCGTAGGCTGCCATTGTTCAGCACTGGGTTTTTTGTGAGTCTTAGGCTCGCGTGTTCTGTCACAGAGCAAGTGGAGGATGAGGTAAGAGCTTCATTTTTACAGGTGACTCTGAAGTCATTTAGAGTGTGTGTGTCTGTAGTGCAGTGTAAATAGTGACTGAGTGAATGTGATCCGAGTTTCCCAGCGCTCACCTAGTCATCAGGAACTCACCCCCCTCTCCTCCCGTGTTAACTGACCTACTTGGGCTCACTGGGTGTACTAAGGTTCTCTGAGGAACAGCTATGGTCTGACTAGTCCCAACACTGGCATCTCGTCACAGAAAGGCCAAGGATCTATCCTAGAGAGCTGCCAGTTTTCAGTCCACGTTGTAATCATGAAGTATATTCTAACACCATCAAAAGACTTGGGATAATAGCTAAATTTGCCGGTGAGAGTGAGGGCAAGCAGACAGAAAAGCACAGCTTTCTGTCATGTTTGTGGGCTGCCTCCAGAAGTGTGGCCAGGATTTAGGGTGGGTTTCCAACCTTAGATAGTCCCACCAAGAAAAATAACTCAGATGTGCCCAGCTGCTTGGATTTCACTTAATTTTCCAAGTAGTCGAGTTAACAGCCAGAGTAGTCACCATACCAGGTGTTCCTAGCATCTCGTTTCAGATCTGATCAGTTACATGGTCCAGAATTTAGATACTTAATTACTTTGGGCCTCACTTATTCAATCAGATGGTTTTTGTTGTTTGGTTTTATTTTTCGTCCTTATATATATCTTTATCTTTTATTCTTTTTCCTTTCTGAGACAGGGTTTCTTTGTGTAGCAGCTCTGACTATCCTGGAATTCAATTTGTAGTCCTGCCTACCTCTGCCCCCCGAGTGCTAGGATTAAAAGGCATTTGTTACCATGCCCAGCTATTAAATATCTTAATAGGTATTTTTTGTTTTAGAATTGGGTAACATTTTGTTCTATACTATAGGATGTGTAGTGATATTTTATTTGTATAAATACAGCTTACCTGAAGGTCAAAGTGCAAAGCTAAGCCACTAGAAGCCAGAGAGTGGTGGCACACACGTTTAGTCCCACGACTTGGGAGACAGAGGCAGATGGATCTCTGAGTTTAAGGCCACCCTAGGCTACACAAGATCAATCCAGAAACAGTTCCAGGTGTTGGTGGCTCATACTTTGAATCCTGGCACTAGGGAGGTGGAGACAAATTATATGGCTGGGTGGAGAAAGAAATACAAAGGGGAAGAGACAGACCCTTTCGGTCTGAAGATTTGGTAGAGGTAAAAGGTGTCTCTAGTGGCTGGCTGCTTTGCTCTTCTGATCTTCGGGTTGAGCTCCAGTATCTGTCTCTGGGTTTCTATTATTCATGCTACAAGGATGGTTCCCATTCAGAACTTTTTTGAAGTTGTTGCTGTCATTAATAAAATTGGTATCATTTCAAATTTTATACTGGATTCAGTTAGAGTTGAATTTCATGCATAATGTGTTATTGTGTTGTTTTATGAGAGAGTTTATGGTGGCAATCATCTTAACCCCTTTAAAATTCAATGTGTTGGGGCTGGAGAGATGACTCAGAGGTTAAGAGCATTGCCTGCTCTTCCAAAGGTCCTGAGTTCAATTCCCAGCAACCATATGGTGGCTTACAACCATCTGTAATGGGGTCTGGTGCCCTCTTCTGGCCTGCAGGCATACACACAGACAGAATATTGTATACATAATAAATAAATAAATATTTAAATAAATATTTTAAAGAAATAAATAAAATTCAATGTGTTTGTGGGAGATGCACTTGAATTCCCCGTGTTGGTGTAGGGTCAGAGGAAAACTTGGAAACAGTTCTCTTCCACCCTTAGGTGAGGCTGGGGATTGAACTAAGGTATCCAGGCTTACTTTATCTTTACTTGCTGAGCCACCTCACTGGCCCCAACTTCTTAGATTTTTTTCCTAAGAGAAGATTTCACCAAAAGTCAGAGATGTTCTTGTATTTAAATAACTAGCAAACTTATTTCCAGACTTTTCCTAGATTAAAACCAATTTGAGTAGGAAAACTAGAAGAATAGATTTTCCAAGGTGCCCTAGGGAGGCCCAGGCACTATGTGTTCTTTGCAACAGGGTGGTGCTTCAGCCTGAAGTGAATTAGTTCCTCTGGTCTGGCCAGCTGCAGTTTCAGCGCTGACAAATGAGCAGAAAAGGTTATTGCCAGAACTGGTTCAGAAGAGGCCTGGTGTCTGCTGGAGTAGGAACTGATCATTCAGTTTGCTTCAGCTCTACGTTCCACGGTCTTGGGGCCTGGCCCTGCGTAGGGTCTCCTGATGGGCATCATTACATCTTCCCATACCCTAGGAAAGGAACTGGTCATGCACGTCAGAGTGGTGGCTGCACAGTCAGCTGGTGTCCTGATTGTATAGGTGGGATAACCATAATTCCCACAAGGGCAGAGACTGAGCTATTTCTTTCTGACCATGCTTGAGAGGTTCTGAAGCGCTAGGTGCTGGTGCCCCACTCTCCACAGCAGGCAGCTGGTGAAATACGTCCGTTCCGTGGGTGCAGGGAAATTCAGTGCCGGTTGTTTTACTTGTCCCCATTCGATCTGTTGGTGACTATGTTTTGACAGCCCCAGAAGCATGTGGTTTTGTACACTCTTGCAGGTGACTACGAGAACGGTGTAGACCACCTGACAAATGCTATTGCTGTGTGTGGGCAGCCTCAGCAGCTGCTGCAAGTGTTACAGCAGACTCTCCCACCACCAGTGTTCCAGATGCTTCTGACCAAGCTTCCAACCATTAGTCAGGTAAGTGCCTCAGAGTAGCCCATGAATTGATTGGTCTGAGGACTAGATGCTCAGGGACAAGTCTGCTGGGCATATTATAATATTGGATATGCCAGACTGGAAATGGTTTTCCTAATGATAGATTAAGCAAGTGAGTAGCATAAGGTCCAGACATGTATCAGATGTGAATCATAAGTGTACATGGTTGGTGTTGAGTGTGAGGCCTTTACATTTGAGTCCCTAAGTTCAGGCCAGCCGGCTCGTGCTGGGGATGCAGTGTGTTTTGGAGCCCTCGCCCATTGTGCTCAAGGCTCTGGGCATGCTTGTTGGACATCATATCAAGCTTTCAGTGTGGTTAACATAGGGGATACAGAAGTCAAGATTGCATAACCTGGGCCATCCTGGTTCCATGTGTCAGGCTTGGTACTGTCTGCCTCCTGCTGCTGTGGGCTTTGAATTGGTGCTGTGTGACATACATTCCTCAATTTCTCCTGGGAGGGACAAAGGGCATGTATTAAATGTTAATACAGCTGACTGTGAGCGCACACACCTGTCATCCCAGCACTTTGGGGTCTGAGCCATGGCTATTTAGTGAGATTTTGTTTCAAAACGTTTTGTTTCAAAACGTTAAGTACAATTGGCTAAACTTTCATTACCATGCATTCTTTCTAAGGAGACCAAAATGAGTCTCAGATCAGCTACTGCATGTGCTGATTGCTAGTTCCATATGCATCAGAGTTAGAGTTAGCAAAGTGATCATGGCAAGGAAGTTTTCACAAGGTTTTTCAGTAACTTGATAGTTTTCCAGCTTTTTTCTTTCATGGTTTTGTGCCTTACTCAAGTTAGGCGCAGGCTTCACCATTGAGTCACAATCGTAGCTCCTTTGCACCGATTGTTAGCTAGGTTGGAAGAGGCCTGGGGAGAAATTAAATTTCCCCAAAGATTTTCAGAAGATTTAGAATACCAGGAACTTGAACTACACCCAGCAGTGGTTGTGTACGCCTTTAATCCCAGCAGTCTGGGAGGCAGACACAGGTGGATCTCTGTGAGTTTGAGGCTAGCCTGGTCTACATAGTGAGTTCCAGGACAGCCAGGGCTGTTACACAGAGAAACCCTGTCTTACCCTGTCTTGGAAAACAAAACAAAAAACTGATTATAAGAACTTAAACTAAGGCCGGGCGGTGGTGGTGCACGCCTTTAATCCCAGCACTCGGGAGACAGAGACAGGCGAATCTTTGTGAGTTCGAGGCCAGCCTGGTCTACAAGAGCTAAGTTTTCTTATTAAAGTTATTTATTTATTTATTTATTATGTATGCAACATTCTTCCTCCATGTATGCCTGCAGGCCAGAAGAGGGCACCAGATCTCATTATAGATGGTTGTGAGCCACCATGTGGTTGCTGGGAATTGAACTCAGGTCCTCTGGAAGAACAGTCACTGCTCTTAACCACTGAGCCATCTCTCCAGCCCCTGAACTAAGTTTTAAATTTAGATGAATATGGTTCCATTCTGTCCACACCCCAATTAACTTTACGTGTTGTTGAAGGGGTAACTTCTGTAGTGTGTGATGCTGTAATCAAAGCCAGTTCTGGACGTGGATTTAGCTGTTGTAACTATGAGTCTAGGAGCCATCTGGCTATGTCACAGTGTGACACAGAATTGGAAAGGGAACTAGCTCTGTGTGGAGTGGGCAGTGAAGAGCTGGAAATCGGGTTAGCTGTTCATTCAGAACTGAGTTGGAGAGTGGTGCGTGGCAGATCTCATCACTGTCCCCAGGCCTTACCGGCCCAGATTCTCAGTACTGCCACACAGGTGCCCGAGCTTCCGGCCAGTCCAGGAACTGTTGAGAACAAAGCAAGTCCAGGCCAAAGCAGCCTGGAAGAATGTCGTAGGTTTGCCTGCTTAGCATCTAAATTCTCAACAGGTTGTGTTACTCTGTTACCTTGTTTTTTGTCAGTTAAGTGTAGATTTGAGGGGGAGGGTGTTAATTTTGGAATGCAGTGTTGCTTCTTGTAATGGCTGGGAGCTGGAAGGGAAATGACCTGTGGAAACGCAGCTTGATAAGAGCGCCAGCTGCTGTCCTTGGTTTGTGTGGGGTGAAAAGTCTGTAGATTGCTACATAATCGACAGCATTCTGCCTGTACTTCATGTGTTCACTTGGATTGTGGTGTGAAACTGAAGCTTGTGTGGTGACACCCCGACACCACCACCAGTCCCTCCCTCAGCAGCCCTGGTGCTGAGATTGCAGGGCTGTCTCCATGCCCAGCTGGTCTTGTCTTTTCAGACAGCAATGTGTGAAGTATGGGGTCTGTGTCAGATGGGGGAACTCAAGCAAGGGTTAGTTTAAGTCGAAATTAGACACTTCTCAATTAATTTTCTTTTTCTTTACAGAGAATTGTAAGTGCCCAGAGCTTGGCTGAAGATGATGTGGAATGAGCCAGATATCAACACTATAAAATCTGTTAAAAATGATTTAACCATTAGCTTGGAAGCTGCTCGGCTCTGGGGGAATAAGGGCAAATGTGCTTGTCATGAACTGTCCTACACTGAAGTCTACCAAAGTGAATGTGTGCTTTGAGTAGATCCATTGTCTGTTCTATTTATTTTTTCCAGTGAAAAGTATTTTGATAGGACTTTTCATTTTATAAATACACTGAGTTAACCAAAATATCATGGATTTTGTTTATTCTTATGACATGGAATTCAAATGTAAATACAGTAAGTAGAGTATTACTGAGATAAAAACACCCGGTGATGAATTTTGAAAGATTGGAAGAAAGTAAGAAGGATAGTTGAATAATGCCCATTTTTAAAGACTAGGACATTTTACTGTAAGTCATAAAATTGGATAGAAACATGTGTTTGTGAAAACTGAGCATTAAAATCTTACAGAGACCGTTTCTTTCTGTTGACTCTTGAACATGTGAAGTGTGCTGGTAGCAATCCCATTCCTCCCCATGTTTCCTTAAAAACTTAGTCTGCATCTGTGGTTTAATGTCTTTTGGGCACTAACTCCTAGTATTCCAAGCACCTGGCTGCAGGTAGCTTTGCCTGCTGTCTGCTCATTCAGCTCTGTGTGGTCTGAGAGCGTCGGTCTGCTCATCTCGGGGGTGGCTCTTTAGTGTGGAGCCTGATTGGTTCCTTTGAGTGTCTTCAGGTCCATCTCCAGCTGGTGACTGATGGTTATTTCAGAACAACCAGGGCTTGCAATTGTTTATAATCTGAATTTGCATGTTTGCCTGACTTGGTGTTTCTCAGTTAAACCTCTCAGTAGAATAGCTTCTTTGTCAGTTGTTGGCTGATGTGATTCTCTTGCTACCATGTCAGTTAACCAGAAGCTTGTCTGTGGGGCAGTTGTGATGGTCGACGTGTGAGTGTCTCCTCCCTTTTTACCTTTACCAGTGCATCCCTTCAGTCCCGCGGATGACGGGGTGTCATCTGGACAGAGACGTGGCTGACTCAGCAGATCACCTGGTGACGTGGGCTGTTTCTGAGTTGAGGGTGAAGGCCTTGGGGTCTGTGCTGGTATCTGTTCACCGAGCAGCATTCTCAGGGGCAGCTCATCGGCCTCCATGCCCTAGACTTGCTTGGCTTTCCTCACCTTTTCCATGGGCTTGTTGTGATGGTCATGTGCACATACATAGGAAGAATCTGGAGTAAGGCTTAACTAGTTTCTGCCTCTGATTGGCGTGTACATAACAACTTTGGACAACTCCCTTCATGTAAGAACCTTGCTCTAGTAGTTTCTGGTGGAATGCCAGGCCCAGGGGCACACATTTGAGCCTGTCTATAAGCCCTTGCCAGGCCTTTGATCTTGAACCTTTTAAAACAGTACTTTCTAGGTAGACATGTGTTGGAAGGGGGTGATGCCACAAATACGCTGGTAGGGTATAGAACCACCTTAGGGATGAGCATCATAGCAGTGACTGGTCAAGACATTGTCCTGCATCAGCCCAGGTAAGGGAGGGTGGGGTGGGGTGGGAACAGGACTGGTAGGGCACTGCTGGAGAGGTGCCTTGGGTGGGCTGGCTCCTCTGCAATGACAGTGGAGAGGGTAGAGATGCGGCCTTTTTTTTTTTTTTTTTTAAGTGATGGATGTGGGGCATCAGCGTTGTCGCCTTTGAACACTAGCTGTGTGTATGAAGGGCTGCTTTCCTCTACAAAAGCAAGTGTTGAACACTATTCTCGAGCCAGAAAGCCTTGGTGCTCGGCAATGATAACACAAGTAGTATTGGAAAAGCAGCTCATGCATTGCCAGGGGTAGTTGGGAATGAACATGTTACAGCATGTTGGCATGCTGCCTTGGGCAAAGGTGTATTGTTGGGTGCCCCTGTTATTCCGTAACTAAAAGCATTTTAAATAGAGCTGCTTGGAAGGTTGTGTAAATGCCCTTAGTGTGCACACTTAGGCAAAATCCAGGGGTTGGTGTTCCTTTTATCTCATTGTCCACCTGCCTTTATGACCTTGAGTCAACCTGTGGACCAGAACATCCACTTCACTGTTCCTGCTGAAGAAATGGGGAATTTGGTGTGTAATCATGACAACGAATCTCCCTTCTAACAGAAAGTGTTTATTGCTTGTGACTCAGCTGTATTAAAGGGTTTGGAGAGCATGTGGCTTGGTGTGTATTTGCAGAACCGAATGCGGTTGATTTTGGTGACTAGAAAGCACACCAGCCTTTTAGGTTAGCTTTTCCTTTGGAAAAGCTGTGTGCCCTCACCCGCCCCTACTCCTCAAAAGCCCATTACTCCCTGACTTCCAGTGTGGAAAGTATCCAAATTCCAAGTTACGAAGGTCTGCCTTAATGCCAGTAGGTGAGGGATTCGGTGTAGTGGTCTGGGGTGGGGGCAGTGTCTGGCAGCCAGAGTGATTGTAGCTATTAGACTGCTGTCTCTAAAAGGGACCATGTTTCCTGGTGACCGAGACACCAGATACTTGATGACAATGCCTAGTCACTGTTGAAAGTCTGGACCATAACAACTCAGTAGCATTTTTTGAAATATTTAAAAAAACTTCTATAGTCCAACTCGATGGATCTGTTTACAAAATCACACTAAACAGTTTCTTTTTCTGCTTTGGGACGCAAGAATTGTGTAATTTTACTGCTACTAATACAAGTAAGGTACTGTCTTATGTCTGTGTGGGGTGGTGGTGGTGGGGCACACACAAAAAGTTATAGAGTGAAGGCATTGTGAAATGAACCTTTTGAGGCCATTTTAGTACATTAGGATCCTGGCAGCATGGTGAGGCTTTATGCAAAAACTGCTGAGAGTCAAATTTTACCAAGAAGCAAGGGGGCTGGAAGGCGAGTTGACCCTGGAGGATGGTTTAGCAGGCCTTCATTAAGGGGACGGGTAGGAGTTGACCCTGGAGAATGTTCAGCAGGCCTTCATTGGGGGTGGGTAGGTGGGCCTGGCATGTGCAGGTGTGATCTGAACGTAGTGGAGACGGACTTACTGGGCCTCGCTGGGGTACAGGCCGTTTACGGGGTGACAGTTAACCCCTGAGGGATAAAGCCTTGCAGAGGCTAGGGTTGGCACAGTCTGTGCTGGCGATGCTGTCCGGATCACATTCCTTAAGGTCCTCCATTTCCATGTTAGGGCTCCACTGGCAGAGTAACCCCTTTTCAGTCTCCACTCTCTCTTGCCTTAGCCTCTCAAGTGCTGGAGTTGCTGAATGTATCACTCTGCCCATCTTAGGACCCAGCACCTGTTAGTGCATGGTCAGAGTAGAACAGCCCCCTTGCAACCATCTGTCATGGGGGGGCACACTTGTGCTCCCATCATCTGGGTGACAGAATTGTGAATTCGAGGCCAGCTTTGGATCCTGTGGAGGCTGGAAGATTAAGGATTTGAGTTAGAATAAATTGACAAGGCTGAGCTCATTGGAAGGGAGCTGGGGTTGTTTCACTAATTTGTTTTCATTCATTTTGTTTTTCAAATAACTTTCATGCTGATCCTCTATGGAATACTTGGTTTACAGGTGTGTGTTTCCATGCCTGTTTAAAACGGAGTCTTACTATGTAGATTCAGCTGCCTGTGTCGTTTCCCCTGCCCCCCCCCCCCAAGTGCTCAGTGTCAGTGCCAGGATCAGACCCTGTCACTGATGGGTCTTACACTGGATCTTGTCTTGTTCCTGAGATAGCCTTGAGCTCGAAGAGGCTGTAACTTCCAAGGCTGGGACCACAGCAGAGTAACTTCAAGAGTTTTGAGTTTCATGAAGAAACTTTTTGACTTGGTGTTACAGCAGAATTTCCAGCACTTTTGGAATAATCCTAAACACTTCTTCCACGTCATGCTGTGTTTATGTAGAGTGTTCTGAACTAATAAAATTGGAATACTGACCAGCTGTGAAATTCTAAAGGCGTTCTGCATTCTGCAGGATCAGATGATACTCGCCTAAAATTATATAATGTAAGAGCACATTCATCTCATTCATATGCACCTCATCGTTTTGAAATAAATGCCTTTATGATTTATTACCAGTAATGTTTAATTTGTCTTTCATGGACCCAGTACCTGGGGTCATGTAGAAATTTCTTGGGTTAACAGGTTTGCCAGTGGGAAGTTAAGCTTCTGTGTAAGTAAACGTGGCTCCTGCCTGCAGATTTGCCTCTTTCATGCCGGCAGCGCTGTCTTGCTGGGAGTGTGGAGTGCAGTCTCAACACCTGCTTCCTTTCCTCCATTCACAGACCTTGAATATTTTAAAATATTGAAACTGCCAAGTACATAGTCTTCACAGGTCAGGATAGCACCCTTGATAATTCTGCTTAGTGGGCTGTGATGGTGTGCAGCTGTCATTTCTGACTGGAACTGAGGCAGGAGTACCCCAGATTTGAGGCCAGCAGTGAGACTGTCTCAATAAATTAAGAAAGGTTCACTTTAGGCCACTCTTTGGTTTCTCTGCCTTGCCTTCTCAGTGAGAAAGGGGGAAAGAGACTGGCCACTGATCTGCTGGGCAGATGAGGGAAGTGCTAGGCCACGGCTTTGCACACCTGACCTCGTGCTACTGGGTGGGTCTCCATGCAAGACATGGCCTCTCAGCACCGGTGTGGGTGTGAAAGTTGTTCACATTGGAGAGTGTCCTTGCATGAGAACCTCACTGGGTTGGCCATGCAAAGTGAAGCCGATTGTTCCATAGTGTGGATGGATTTCATCCAACTCAGTGAAGGCCTGCATAGAGAAAAAGGAGGGCTCCCTAAGCCAGGCTGTACTGTTTAGAAGGCCCCACCGTCCTTTGGGCACTCGGATCTGGACCTGCATGAGTGAATGTCCCACGGGGTCTGTCTCTGGAAAACCTAGTGATTACAGTATGTCCTTCTGACAGCCATTTTTAAACCCTCTATGGAAATGACAAGCCTTTCTTGCAACACATTTGTGCTTTTGTGCCACCTAGTGTCACCTGTAGGAACTGCAGGCTGCTGGCCTTCCTGCCTCACCATCATCCCTTAGGGACACCTAAACACATAGTGGGTGTCCATATTTCGGTGCACCTTTTGTTTTTTTCAGTTACCTAATAGAGCTTCCTACGCACAGGACATTGCAGCAGACACACAGACGATTGGTCTGTGTCATCTCGTGTCCCATCCCCTTGTCCTGTTTTCCCCCCCCTCCAGCCCCTCCACGCAGTTAGAGACGGAATAAAAGCTAATTCCAGCTGTGCAAGGACAGGGCCAAGACCAATGAGGAGCAAAGAAGGTGATCCAGGACGGGGGACTGATAGGTGGTTCCTGTTGCTTGTTTGCTGTGTTCCAGGCTGTGAGCTTGGGACTGGCCATAGCCCTGGGCAAAAGCATCTAAGGGGCAGCCCTGCACTCAAGCTTCAAACAAGGGACGAAGGTCTGATGTTTTAGAAGGCGGGGTGTGGGGGGAGGTGACCAGACCCTGCTGTACCAGGCAGGAAGGCTGCCTCTCTACCCCTGTCTGAGAATGGCCAGGAGGAAGAGGAGAGCTAGTTTGTGAATGGTAAAGTGGCATGGGAGGACAGTGTCTCGTTTCTCTATGTTCCCTGCCCCGCACTTACCAGGACAGGCTGCTAAGGGAAGGGGAAGGCTGGGATGGGACTGGCCTAGGAAGTAATCTGTGTTTGGGATGAAGCTATTCAGCAGCTGTCTGGCCTCAGAAGGGCTGAACTAGGGCAGATAAAATGCAGGAATTTAGATGGACGGTGGGGGTAGGATTTGAAGCAGAACCAACTCGAGTCCACCTCATGGGAGGCATCAGGCGCTGGGTAGATCCACCCCCTTTCCTGGTGGTACTTCAAGGTAAAGGAGCTGGATGGAAACAATGTCACAGGATACAGAGGTCACAGAAGGGGTGGGTGCTAAGGGGCAGGCAGATTGGCTTGAGGTCCTCCATGCTGATGGGGTAGGCTGCTCTTTTTACCTGTCCTTTTTTTTTTTTTTTTTTTTTTTTTTTTGGTTTTTCAAGACAGGGTTTCTCTGTGGCTTTGGAGCCTGTCCTGGAACGAGCTCTGTAGACCAGGCTGGTCTCGAACTCACAGAGATTCACCTGCCTCTGCCTCCCAAGTGCTGGGATTAAAGGCGTGCGCCACCACCGCCCGGCTACCTGTCCCTTTTTAAGATGGCCTTCCCTACAGTCAGCCGCTAAAGTCACTATAAGAGCTTGCTATTTGCCTCTTGGACTCAGTTTCTTTACCACAAAATGGAGCTTCCTGTATTTATCTTTTTGAGACTCTTCTGTAGCTCGGACTAGTCTTGAATTTGCCGTGTGGAAGAGAGGATGGATGGCCTTAGACTTTTGTTCCTCTTGCCTCTCCTTCCTGACTGTTCTGGTTTATTAGCCAAGCCTTGTGTCCTAGGCTCTACTGAGTTATATCCCCAACCTGGGTGCTGCTTTCTTGCCATCCAAGGGGGGTGGGATCATATCTGTCCCCCAGTCCATTGCAGATGAAACACATCAGTTAGGCAGATGGAAGTCAGGGTCTGGGGCCATGCTGCAACTTCCTGAATCCAACACAGAATGCAAGTACCATGAGTGTAGTAGCACAGAGGAAGAGCTGGGGAGGACTGTTCCTCTTCAGGGAACCACAGAACCAGGGCATTAATGACAGGCGTGGCCTTCAGTGTGGAAACTTATTGGTTTCTAGGGACTCCTTGACCAGCTAAGCTGGGCTGAGCAGGCAACATCCTCCAGCCAGTGCTAAGGAGCTCCTGAATAAAACCAAGAGTCCACACCTAGCCTTCCTGCTCAGACTTCCTGAGTCTGCAGATTCTTTCCTCCTCTCAGCTTCTGACAGCTTCTGACGTTTGGGCTTGGGAGTAACCCTTTATTAAAGGACAGCAGAGTCCCAGGTGGCTGCCCTCACCCCACTTCTGCCTCTTGGCTTCGTTTTCTTTCCTCATCTTTCCACATAATTCATTTAGACATTTAAGTTTCCCAGCATGCTCTGAGTTGCCACAAACACTGCCATTGTGTGCAGGGCTCTGGAATGCTGAGAATCCCAGGGCACCAGAACATGGGTCATGGCCTTTGTGGTGGTTGGTGGCTGAGCAAGGCCCAACACCAGAAGCTGCTGGCTTCATATGGTGTGTGTGTGTGTGTGTGTGTAGTTGCATCATGAGTGCTGGTGTGTAACACTCTCCCTGACTTCCTCAAATTATCCTTGCACCAGGCACTCCCATCCGCTCTCCCAGAATCATTAACACCATCTATTTAGGGAACGTCTCTTGGCCACACTGTGTGTGACAGGCAGGGTTTGTCAGGAGATGTCAGAGAAGACAAAGCTTGGTGTATTTGATCTACAGCCATAAGGGTGTGCTGTGGTTTTTTCTTTATTTATTTATTATGTATACAATATTCTGTCTGTGTGTATGCCTGCAGGCCAGAAGAAGGCACCAGACCCCATTACAGATGGCTGTGAGCCACCATGTGGTTGCTGGGAATTGAACTCAGGACCTTTGGAAGAGCAGGCAATGCTCCTATCCTCTGAACCATCTCTCCAGCCCTGTGCTGTGGTTTAATGAAAAGCTGAACAGCCAGTAGCTAGGCAGGATTTCCAGGTACAGGACGCAGAGAAGAAGTTGTGAGGAACCAGAGCCAGCAGGATGGGCACTACAGAGATGAGGTAATAAAGCCTCATAATAAAAGTAATAAGGAGACAGAAGGTGAGTTAACAAAAATGGGTTAATTTTAGGTATACTAACTAGTTAGAAATAAGCCCACCCCAAGGCCAAACTTTCATAATTAATAAAGTCGCCATGTCGTGATTTGGGAGCTGGCTGGCGGGACAAAGACTCGCAGTGAGGTGTGCTTTTTTACTTCCAGTGCAGAAAACACAGGATCTATTGCCTCAAGATTCCATGTTCAGCCATTGAAGTTTTCCAAGCACATGATGGGTCCATAGACAACTGCTGATTGGTTCTGAAGTCAGTGGGTTTCACCACTGCAGTCTAGGACTTGAGCCTGGACTACTGGATCCAGTAAGGCCCCTCCAGATTGCTCTGCCGCCTCCTGCAGCCTTCCTTTAAAAGGACACTTATGCATGTACAGGCACACTTAGAGGTCCTCTGGAACTGGAGGTACAGGCAATTGTGAGCCTCCTGATGTGGGTGCTGGGAACCTGGTCCTCCGTGGGATCAGGAAGTGCACCTAACAACTGGGTCACCTTTCTTGTAGGGTATAGGGACCACTGGAGCAGGAAACCAACCAATCACTGAACACCCTGACTCTGAACCCAGAACCAGTGAAAGAAACACCCTGCATTTGAGACCTGGGCCAGGGAGAGAAAGATCTTTATCCCTGAACCCAGAACTAAAGACATGTGCCCTGGCTCTGAAACTAGTGTCAAAGATACACACTTTGTCCCTAGAATCAGGGCCAGTGAAAGAAATATGCCCTGGTCCTAAGATTAGAGTTAAAAAGCTAAAAAGGACCAGGGAAAGAAACACAGTTTGACCATGAGGTCAGAGCCATCTCTGCCCCTGACCAATCCCCCTTCTCCCTGAGAAAACTCCACCCCTAAGAAACCCTTCAGTTAAGAGCTGCAGTTAATCCCTCCCTGGCAGAGGCAGCCACCCTCAATTTCTTCCCAAATCTCTTTCTCAAGAGTCTTGGGTGAGAACCTAGCTGGGACATCCTTTAGGGGACTGAGCTGAAAAACCTTGTTGAGATGATCCCTAGTGGGGGCCTCAGCAAGGTGGAGCAGAACAGAAGAACTTTGCTAGGACGCCTGAGCCAGAGGAGATCGCTACATTTCTGCAGGAGGCTTCTCTTTAGCAGAGAGTTAGCAGAGAAACCTCTTGGGCAGGGGAAGAAGCAGATAGCTCTGCTAGGACACTCCCCTAAGGGAACAGAGCAGAACTCAGCTGTAGCTGCTCTCCAGGAGAACAGGATCCCTATATCCTGCAGGGAGACCATCCCCCACTGCACACCAGCTTCAGGTAGCCTGGCTTCCTGATAGTCAGGACACCTTTCCTCCAGGGCTGAGCCGTCGCATTGCAGCTCCAGCCTCTAGAGCTGTCCTATCGCGGCTCTGAGTGTATCCTGGCTTCCCGATAAGTCAGGATATCCCAACACCACGACTGTACCACATTCCCCTACATCTCTAGCCCTTTTTTCTTTCTGGGATAGTACCTTACATAACTCAAGTTGCTCTCAAGCTTGCTATATAGCTAAGGATCACACTGAACTAATTCTCCTGTCTCATCCACATGCCGGGATCACAAGTGTGTGCCGCTACATCTAGTCTCTCTTTCTCCCTCCTTCCCTTTCTTGCTGGTCTTACATGTTTGCTCAGTTTGGTCACAGAACTCTTCCCTAAGTGCTGGGGTTACAGCATGGGTGCTCCCCCTTTGCTTTAGAGGGTGCCAGATTTGACAGGATCCTTCTGTTGGACAAGACTCTATCGACCTTGCTTGTATTGGCTGCTCCCCACATGTGGTAAAAAAGGTAAACAAAATAGACATGGTGGCATATGACTTTAATCCCAGCAGAGACAGGCGATCTCTGAGTTTAAGGACAGCCTGGTTTACATAGCAAATTTTAGGCCAGTCAGGGCTACTTATTGAGACCTTGTCTCAAAAACAACAACAAAAAATTAAATGTTAAATAAAATGGTTATTTTGAGTCTAGTAAACAAAACCAAACATTTTTCAAATAAATTCTCTGCTGTTGCCTAGACATGGCCATAGAGGCCACTACTGTCATGTCAGGGAACACCCAGACAATGCCTGGTGCCCCTTCATGACCTGTGAGCTAGAAGGAGCAGTAGCTTCTGGGTAGCTCCCTCTATTCAGTTCCATGGGAGCACTAGCATGAACAGGCAAATGGTTTCTATTTCTTTGTTAAATCCAGAGCATCTGAGTAGAGAAATCGAAGCTTGGTTGCTCACATCTTCAGTCCTGGGCCAGCTTTGGATATATAGAAAATTTGAATCCAACCTGGGCAATATGAGATCTTGTCTTTAAATAAACAAATAAGAAAACAAAAGAAGGAGCCAATGAGCACAGATATACATGCAGGCAAAAGACTCATAAAATACCCATACAGTAAACATAAAAGATTCCTCTGCCTACTGAGATCATTGATTTACATCACCATGCCCAGCTGAGACAGTGGCTTTTGTACTGATGCATCCAGAGATGTCTCCACATCTGGCAGGAAGTCCACAGGATGTGCCCAGCAGACACACTGCACATGCCTGTAAAGGCCTTATACACATCTCTGCAGATGCTGCTAGGGATTGCCATTTACCACACTGCTCAGTGCTCTAGGCTGCTCCTCAGTTCCTGAGGGGTCCTTCTAGGCCCCTAGGTAAACAAAGCCCCACCCCCTTCCTTCCTCCAGGTGCCTTAGGCTGTTTCAGGCCTCCTGCACTGCCTCGCTGGTCCACTTGATGGCAGTGTAAGAACTGGGAAAAGAGGCTCCTCTCTGACAGCATTTCAAATTGCTGCTTCCACCTCTGCAGCTACCCAGAACACACAGAAGGCTTTCAGCTCAGTCTCCTGCTGTGCCATGCCCCTTGGCCTGATACAAGCCTTCAGTCACCCACTCTCCTCTGCCTCCTCCCTCCCCCGTTGTCAAGCTCCCAGCAGTCCCTCCTGGTTTATTGTGGATTTTTATTTGTTTTAATTTTAATTTAATCTGGAGACAGAATCTCACTCTGTGGCCCTGAACTCACTGTGTAGACCAGGCTGACCTTGAACTGACAGGGATCCACCTGCCTCAGCTTCCTGTGTGAGCGCTGGGATTGACAGCGAGCACCAGGACATCCAGCTGTTTGTTTGTTAAGCTTTGTCATTCCGAGTCTCAGAGTCTCTGGGCCCCCAAGCAGTCGGCATGAGGGAAGAGGTGCAGAATAAGTTATTAAGAACTTGTGGCTTTAGAAGAAAAAGCAGATATGCCTGAAATCCTTCTGGCCCTGGGGGGTGTTTTCTGGAAGAAGGGCATAGTGAGGGTTGTGGGGTTGGAGGGGCGAGAGGGCAGAGGGAAGCTGGGGCAGGGGTGCAGAGAGGAGAGGGGACATTACAGGAATGGGCAGGAGGTGGGGAATCTGACGCTGGGGTGTTCTTGGCTTCCAGATGTGGTGTCTGAAACCTCCTGGAAGGGTCGAGGGTGCATGCAGAGCATGGTCACAAGGGCCTTTCCCCCCTTCCATCTCTGTTGTGGTCTCTAACTTCTAACCCAGCCTACCGGCCTGCCTTCTTGCCTGCCTGCCTTCCTTTCTTCCTCCTTCCTTCCTTCTGCTTCCTTTTTGAGACAGGGTTTCATGTAGCCCAGGCTACCCTTGATCTCCTGGTTTTTCTGCCTCTCCCTCCTGGGTGCTGGGATGATAGGCATCCACCATCATGCTTGGCTAGCTTCTGAGTCTCCCACAGATAGATGGGATGGCCAGGCATCCCAGGAGTCTGAAGCCAGTGGACTGTGAAAGGTTAGCCTGGGCTAGACAGTGAGTTCAAGGGCCCACCTGGTTTTAACAGTGAGACCCTGTCTCAGCCATCACCTCTGCCCTCATTAAGAACTGTGGGACTGTCAAGGAAATGCACAATCCGCCCGTATCTTCCCCCAGTCTTCGGCTGGCAGCTCTTCTTCCAGTTCACCAGCGATGGCTAAGGATGTAGGAGAGAAAGAGAGATGGGTCGTGGCTCACGAGGAATTTGCTGTGGGAAAAATGGTTTTCCCAAACAATGGCCAGGAAATACTGTCTTAATCAAGATTTGCTGCATACACTGTCTCCTTGGCAGTGTGATCTAAGGGCTTCCGCACCATGTGAATTTCAGCAGGGCCGAGTTTTCAGACTCAGAACAGCCTACCCCACACAGGCCCCCAAGACCTCTCCATCCCCCTTAGTTGGTACTGCTGTGCCCTCCTGTGGGACAGTCTTGACCTTGAGCAGAACCTAGGCTGGCTGGCCCAGCCTGTATGCAGGTGGGAAGCCATTCTCAGCTGACTCAGGCCTGGCCTAGGGCAGGTGCATGCCTTCAGCCCGTGAGTAACACTGGTGTTTCATCTTCAAAGGGCCTTCCTAGGATTAACCAATTAGTCACCCCCAGGGAGCCACAGTACAGGTTACCATTGTCTTCACTAGACCTGAGGAGGGGGAGGGGAGTGAGGAGCATCCCTGCAGGCCAGGAGAAGCATCAGTGGAAGTGTGTATATTCAATGTAGGATGTCCCACAATTCAGGACGGGCAGGAGGAGACAAGATCCCCAGTGTGAAGCTGGAGCTGATCACTGGATGGGAATGAGCGACACCTGGGGGAGGTTACAGACCGGGGGTCTTGGTTCCATGCGAAGAATGTCTTTCTTGTGACTAGGGAGGTGGCTCACCAGGTAAAGTTCCTGATGAGCTAGTGTAAGGACCTGAGTTTGGACCTCTCCCCCACCCATATAAAAAGTTGGACTTGGTGGGTCACCTGCCTGTGACCCTAGAGTTGGGGTGGGGCCATGGAAACAGGGAGAACTTTGGGGCTCTCTGCTCAGCCAGTCGACCCAAAGCAGCAAAGTCTAGGTTCAATGAGAGGCCTATCTCAAAAAATAAGGCAGTCAGCAATAGAGGGAGAGCCCTGGAGTCAATGTCTGGCTTCCAGCCATACACACAGAGATGAACACACACACACGCACACGCACTCACACACACACCATGCGGGAAGGCAGAGGGTGGTAGGATAACTGACCTGTGGGCCCACCATGTTCTCACTATTGCAGTCCAGTCTTACTCTGCCCCGCTGAGCCTTCCAGGCATCTGTTGCATAAATCTTAGAACAGTTTTTGGGGTGCATGTGTGAGAGAGATTCTTTTGGGGGTGAGGCGGGGAGGAACATTTGAGACAGGATTTCATATCTCCTAGGCTGGTTTCGAACTTGTTCTGTAGCCAGGGATGATCTTGAACTCTTGATCCTCCTGCCTCCACCTCCCAAGCGCTGGGATTCCAGGTGTACATCATCAAATCCAGTTGAGCATGAGGCTCCAGGGGACTTCTGGGATGATAAGGACCTGCTTGCTGCTCAAGTGCCTCGCGCATCACCATTGCGAAACCTAGAAGAGTAAGAGGTGGAGCGCACACTGGCTGCACGTGTGTCCCTCTGGGGTGCCTGGTGAAGAAAGCGGGAGTCTTAAAGGTAAACTTGTGTCCTGGAAGCCAGATAGGGACAAGCCTTTCCATCAAGCCTCTCTCCAGCTGCTTTTTATAACCTTGGCATCAGCATGTGCTTGGCAGTGCCAGCACGGTGTATTTGGAAAATATCTTCTGCCATTTGAAAACACACACATACACACACACACACACATTCACACACATGCACATGCTCGGAAAGGGAAAGAAGGAAGAAAAAACAAAACCAGCCAACAACAAACAGAAATTGTGCAGGATACAGAATGTCTTCACAGAGTGGTTCCCGCCTGTTACTTCTCCAGTTCATTTCCCTGCTGCCAACTTCAGAAGGCCAGAAGTCACTGTTGTTGTTAAACTCTGCAGTCAAAATGTAACTCTAGGAGGAGAGTCATGTGGTAGGCTGTGTCAGAAAGCCTCTGGAGAGCCGCCCTGGTGGGAGATACACCTTCATCTAAGAACCGAACCCATGTGCTTTGTGGTATGTGTTGGAGACTGCACTCTCAAGTGGGCCTGCACTCAGGAGTTCTGGCCTAGGATGTCCCCGAAGGGCCTCCCTGACAGGAAGGAGGTAATGATGCACAAGCTTAACTGTTTGCTCCATGTGGCCCAGAAACAGAGTGGGCGCCATGTATACGGCAGCCTCCTGCAAGATCTCGATATGGCTGCACTTCCTCTTTCACAACCCCTACCCTGCAGAACAGCAAGCAAGGGGCCAAAAGAGAGTGGCTGGATTGTTGAGGCCTGACTTCCTCCCTCTTTTGGAAGAGCTGAAAAGCCAGGAATAGTAAGGGCCAGGTAGCTTTGAGACTGGCAGGTTGGCCATTTTGCTGGCCTGGAAGACTGGAGGCAGGTAGGGCCCTGGGATCTCCCCGAGCAGTCTCAATAACAGTCAACTCGGAGAAGACGACAAACAGACATTCCAAATGCCTGTGCTTAGGAACAACCGGGAAAACCCAAAGCCCAGCAGGGTGCTTGAGCATAGTCAACCATCAGGATGGAGGATGGTCTCACCTCTTTCCAGCCTCTCTCCTGCTTCTTGTTTATTATTCTTTTCCTGACAGGTGTGTGTGTGGGGGGGGGGGCAGACTGAGGGTTACGGGGGAAGGCAGGGAGAAAGGAAGGTTTTCTTGGTGGCCAGGTCCCCAAGCCCTTGGCCTGGAGTAATCTCTGTCAGCAGAGCCAGAACTGGAATGGCTGCTCCGGAAGCTCGATTGTTGTCTTGGATCTGGCATTAAGGGTGACACTGGTGTGTCCAGGCCCAAATTCTGTCCCAGTTGCTGAACTGACGGCACCATAAGACCACCCTCTTTGTTCTAGATGCTCTCTCTGTCCAGAGGGGCTCGGGCTCCCCACACTTGGTTCATGAGAGGATCGACTTCCTGACCACCAACGCCATGCCTTGGTGGAAAATGTGGCGAGGACTTCCCCCAGCTGCCCTGGAGCCAGGCTCTCCAGACATGGCTGGCGCAGACCAGAGAGGCACGTGGTGTCAGTTTTCAAATGTATCAGGTGTGGTGGAACATGACTGTAATCTTAGTATTCAAGAGGAGGTTGAGGCAGAACAAAAGATTTGAGGCCAGCCTTGGAGAGGCGTCTTTCAGTTAAATACCACTGTCCAAGCACGAGGACCCGAGTTCAGTCCCAGCAACTCTTGTAGAAGCTGGGGACTGGGTGCATTTGTAATCCAACATGGAGGCAGAGAAAAGAGACCTGGGGATGGATGGCTAGCATACCTGGATAGGTAAACTCCAGGTTCAGTGCGAGGCTCTTCCTCAAAAACAAAAGCAAAAACATGGAGAATGATAAAGGAAGACACTGGGCACCAACTTCTGGCCTCCATGTGCATGTATGTGTGCACATGTTCACATGCACCACCCACACATGCACCTAGAAGATAATAAAAAGCTTACCAAGTATGTGCTCCATCGTTCAGGCTGTTGGAGACAGGTTCTTTCCAGGCAGCAGTGGGCAGGCGATGGACAGCCGTCAAAGAATTACGGCCGTGGTGCGTGGGTGACACAGACCGCAAGGAAAGCCGACGTTGAGAGCATCATTGGATCTGCGGTGTCAGCGCAGTCGGCTTCATGGGATGCCATCAGGGTTTTCCTGAAGAGCCAGGGGCAAGTGTGACAACCCTGGGGCTTCTGGGCTGTGCCTGTTCATCCCGCTCCTGGGTCCGGTTCTGCTTTCTCTCTTTGATAGCTGATTTATTTGTTCATTGGTTGATTACTAAATTAAAAAATTTTCACCATGTACATGGTATAGTGTCTCACGAGAGTATTTCTACGCATGTACAGACTGCACATTGAGCATGTGTCTCACATAATCCCACCGTTCCCCTCAACCATCTCGCCTCAGTTTTCACGTCATATATACATACGTGAGTTTATGTTTCTGTGTACATCCAGAAACTATAAGCCAGAACATGTATTTGCCTAATATGATTATCTAGCTGCATCTGTTTGCCTGCAGATGGTGTAACTTTTCCTCTTCCTGTGGGCTGTGTGTTCATGATGTCCAGGGACAATTCTGCCATGTACACTAGCCAGATTTTCTTTATCTGTTCCTCTGCAGTTGAATGTCTACATGGGTTCTGAGCTTGCTGATTGTGACGAGTACACAGCAAACGTTGATGGGGTGTGCTGGCCTGGAGTGCTTTGGGCAGATCATCTCGGGGTAGATGGTCTGGACCACATGGTAGAGCTATCTTAGCTTTTTGAAGAACCTCCATACTGAATACTGATGTCTGTACTGAAAAACAGGGTCTTGCTCTGAAACCCAGGCTAGTTTCAAACTCATGGCAATCTTTCTGCCTCAGTCCCCTGAGCTCTGGTTGTGCTGGCATGCGTGGTTTGACTAACCTGATTTAATAATCCAGTCCCAAAGCAAACACCCTGGGAAACCCACATCCCAAACTGGCCTTAAAAATATTGTTTCGAGCCTAGAGGTGGTGGTGCACACCTCAGGAGGCAGAGGCAGGCAGATCTCTGTGAGTTTGAGTCCTGCCTAGTCTATAAAGCGAGTTCCAAGACAGCCAAGGCTACACCGAGAAACCGTGTCTTAAAAAACAAGCAAACAAAAATTTTGTGCTGGGTGTGATAGTTCACATCTGGAATCCCAGCACTTTGGAGGCTGAGGAAGCAGACTAGAACCTGAGTTTGAGGCCATCCTGGGCTAAAATGGGAGTTTGAGGCCTGCCTGGGGTACAATGGGAGGAGTTCAAGGCCTGCCTGGTTTACAACGGCAGTTCAAGGCCAGCCTGGGCAATATATAACAAGACCCTGCCTCAAAAAGCAACCATAACATTTTTTTTAAAGGATGGGGTGGGGTGAGAAGGGGTGGACGCTGCTGTCTAAGTTCCTCATTACTGTCTGATTGCTAAGTCAGCTTTCCTGCAGACGGCTTGATAGAACAGACATGGAGGAACAGGCGCTAATTTCCATTTGGCACACCGTCTGCCCGAGACCTCTCTGTCCTCTGGCCGCAGGTCCTGATTGAAAACACTCAGGAAATGAACTAGAATTTAAAAATTTCCCTCCTCTTCCTTTTCCAAGCTAGAGATGCCTTCCTGGAGGAGACAAAACAAAAGAAGGTGACTGCCTTCAAACAGACAGAAGAGCCCGTTCTGCATGCTGGGCTCAGGAAGCCCCTCCTAGGAGGATGTGAGGAGAAGCAGGGCGGCCATGGGTCCCATAGGAAGTGGCAGGGGAGGTCCTGAGGCAGCTGTGTGTACCAGAGACAGAGTGACAGATCTACATCCGTGTGCCTGAGGCCCATCCACCTGCAAGTGGTCAGCACCTCTCCACGGCCTAGACACATTGGCCTACATGGGGTGACTCTTTGGGGCTTCTAGGTGTTTGTGTGTGATTTGTGATGTTGGAGGGGGTTGTCTGGCAGTACAGTTCCTGGGGATGAATCTTTCTAGTTCACTTATCCGGGCGGAGAACATTACCATCGATGAGGAAGAAGCTTCTGCTGTGTGGCCGCCCCTCCCATTAAGGTGGCAGCAGCTGCTGGCCACCATCCCTGTGCAGGGCACCACACTCAGCTGGGCTCTGAGGCCAGAGTCTCCTCCCTCTGTTGGGGAATACACTTCCTATTGTGTGATTCAGGCACCAACTTGAAGGGATACCAGGCCAGCGTCTACCCGTGGCTGTCTACACGTCGGGTTCTGCGCTGGCAGGCAGTGGTCACTCCACAGGCTCCCCCGGGAGACAGTTCTTCCACCGTCATAACAATAAAGGATGTTTTCCTGACTCATCTTCAGAGGACTCCCCCTCCCCTTCTCGTTTGACTGTAAAATATAATTAGTAACAAGCTGAGCTGACTCTCCTACCCTACAGTTCAGATGTCTGCTGACTGTGTGTCGGCACCTGCAGGAGTGACTTTTATTTTGAAGCCATTCCAAGGACCAAGGGGCAGATATGCTTATCAGTCTTGGTGCTGCCTGAGCCTCAGTTTCCCCTGTGTGCCAGGGATCCCTGGGATACGTGTGGTTCATGCTGGGGACAGTTCCTCTCGGGGCCAGAGTACGGTTGATGTAGTAACGAGGCGGCCAGTGCCATTATTGCTGGTTCCTGCTATTACTGCTGGCCCTGAGCCTCGGGGCTATGAGGGGCACCTGTGTACCTGCAGGTCAGATCTGTCTGTGCCAGGCTGGCAGCCAAGACCAACTGCCTTTGTTGCCAGGTCCCTGCTGGAGAGGCTGGTGTGGAAGGGTAGGCCCTCCCGCATGTCAGGAGCACGGACTGGTCACTCAGGCAGCCTGAAACTCCTCTGCCTGATGAGAGGGGAGACTGACCAGCTGGGGACCACTGTCCAGCCGCGAAGAGCGTGCTTCCTGTCGAAAGCATGAGTACATGCCCAGCTCATGAGCAGCTTCTGGGATGAGAGCCGGGTCAACGGGCTTGGTGTCCTCCCTGGGGCAGGCAGTGGTAACCATACGGCTGGCTGGCCTGGCTTTCTCTGGTCTGAATCAAATGCAGCTGGCGTCATCGGAGCCCTAAGCACCTTTCCCCAAGTTGCCCAAAGTGCTTTCTGAGCAAACACTTGTTTCCTCATACCGTGAGAAGTAGGTGGGGTAACAAGGGTGTCTTTGTCCCTGTCTTTGGAAAGCTTGCCTGGCCTGGTGGGGAGGCCAAAGGAGGGAGAAGACACCGTCCCGCCTTAGGCTCTGGAGTCCAGAGGACTGGGCCAACTGTGCCCAGTCACCAGTTCCTGCAGGGAGGAACAGGGTGTATGAGGAAGCAGGCGAGAGGTAAAAAAGGCAGGCTCCCCTCTTTGCATCAGAAGCGGTGGCAGAATCTCTTCCTGGGCCCTGTGGCCCTCGGTGTTGATGTTGGCTATTGGTGATGATGGGAGATAGCAGAATACCCTGGCCTGCTTGGATTGCTTGAAGCTCCTGGGGTTACCAGTGACCTTTCGGGTGCCTCCCCGTGTCTCAGGAATGATTCCCAGGGCAGGGGACACAATAGTGAATGGGTCATGTGTGCCTTTGCCACTACAGTGCCCACTGGCATCCCAGCTGATGTAAAATCATGGTGCAATCATTTCAGAGAGTAGCTTGTGTCGTAAGGATGATTCAAAGGAATAAGACCAGGCTGGGGAGATGGCTCAGTTGTGAGAGTGCTTGCTGTTTAAGAGGGCCTGAATCCAAATCCCATGTACCCATGTAGAGAACCATGGGTGGTTATGCACGTCTATGACCCTGTTGCTGTGGAGGGCTGTGACAGGAGGATTACTGGAGCTGTAGGCAGGCTGCCTGCCTCGTTCTAATGAGAGGAAGCTGAAGATGGAGCAGGACACCCAGTGTCCTCCTGTGGTTTCTGCACCCCGACACCCAAGTGTACATATACCATGCATATATACCACACTATCACACACACTAAGCTTCCACCCTCCCTATACTCTCTCTCTCTCTCTCTCTCTCTCTCTCTCTCTCTCTCTCTCTCTCTCACACACACACACACACACACACACACACACACACACACACACAGTCTCTCCTACATCCGGGAGCAGAGAGAAGGAGCAAAGGAATGAAACTTCAGATAGAGGCTCAGAGAAGGACAAGGTGGGCCAGACCCAGGAAGCAGGCTTGGGGGCTGGGGAGCAGCAGGTGCAGCAGTTCTCAGAAGGAAATGGAGTAGCCTGTCCAAAGGCAGGGGAATCTCTGTTCTTAGATGGTGGTGAGAGATGACCTGAGGACTGTGAGCAGGGCCTTGGTAAAGCAGAGAGAACCTGGTGGCATGGGCATGTATGATCGTGACTGCAGAGGCATGGGAGGCTGGAGGATATGGGATATGGGTTAGTCAGTACAGTGCTTACCCTGCAGGTAAAAGGACCCGAGTTCGATCCCTCAGAACCCATATAACAAAAGCTAGGTATGGTGATGTGCACGTATAGCCCTGGGAGGGAGGGGCAGAAGGATCCCCTGAGCTCATCAGCCAGCTTCACCTACTTGTTGGATTCCAGGCCAGTGAGAGCCCCTGTCTCAAAAACAAAACAAAACAAGGTGGGTGGCTTTTGAGGATTGAACCCAAAATTGTATTTTAGTCTTTATATGTGCACATGTATATATGCATATATACCTCCATGTGTGCACATATATGTACACACACACATGCATGTACACCCCCATGTACCCACACACAAAATCTGGACCAGCTTCTTATGAAAAGAGTCATCTAGAAAAGAGTGTGTGCCTGTGTGTGAGTGTGAACAGCACGGATCCAAGAGGCTCCTCTCGATCACACAAGTGGTATTCTGCACTGCGTAGATTTTAGGCAGCAGGATGTGGCATGGCGCACCTGTCATGGTAGCACCTGGGAGGCTGAGGCAGGGGGACCACAAATTTGAGGCCAGTCTGAGCCACTAGTGAGACTGTCTCAAAAAAGAACTGCATCAGAAAAGTGCCCACGGCCCACTTAGGGGCTGCCCTGCCCTGCCTCGCTGCTGGAGGGCCAGCTCAGAGCCCTCCTGCGTTGTACATTTCTTCCAAGTCTGCTCCTCCGGGCCATGAATTGGGGGCGGGAGATGAGTGTGTGTGTGTGTGTGTGTGTGTTCTCCCAGTGTCTTGGTGGAAAGCTGCACAATTTGGTGCAGAGGTTTGCTTGCTGACAGAGTGAGAAAATGCAGTTAGGAGCTGGCTGTGGTGAATAAAGACCCAGAGGTTCCTTCATTAAGACCAGTTTGTTGATGGGGCAGACCTGTTTCTCTGTGTACAGGGCTTTATAGCTTCCATGATCATAGCCTCATTTGCTCCACTCTGTACCTCAGAAGGCGCAGGGTGTTGCTCCGTGTTAGTGAGCTTGCCTGGCAGGTGCAGGGGTCCAATCCCAATACCTCAAAGAGAGAGAAAAGGAGAGAAAAAGAGCGAGAGAGACATTCTCCTAGCGCCTTCTATTATTATAGGCAGTGTCTAGTCACAGGAGTGAGCAGAGAGTAAATCCAGAGTCACGCAGCACAGGGACACCTGGGAATTAGCCCCAATCCTCAGCTTCTGCCTTCAGGCTTTCCCAGGCCTCCGTTGTCAGGTCTTTGATGGCAGTGGGCCAGAGTGGTTCCGGGCACCTGGACAGACTGTGTGACCGGGAGTTTGGTAAGTTGGGAGGTGCCGCCGCTCTCTGAGCTCCTGGGAACCAGCTCTGTGCTCACAGGGCTGTGTTGCGACGTGACTAATGGGTGAGAGGGTTGAGACCAACAACCATTACTTCACCAGCATGAATCGAGGTCATTTGTCATCATAGGAAGCATGGGGAACTGTGACACTGGGGAGAGAAGGGAGGTACCTACATCTGAGTCCAGCCCTCAGTGTGGTCTGGTGCTTGTCCCATGTGGGAGGAAGCAGGGATATTTCCAGAAAGAAGAATGTGCAAGGTGGCCAGGTCAGGAGCCGGAGCCAGGGGACCTGACTGTGCCTGCTGCAGCCACGGGGGTTTTGTCAGGCTCTGGCTGGTGACCATCCCAGACTAAGGGCACTGAGACACTGAGACGGGCTGAGAAGGCTACCTGAGGATAGGTTAACACCGAGCTCTCCCTAAGAACTTCACCTCTCTCCCTAGCTTGGCAAGCCTGTTGGCACAGTTTGGACGTGAAATGTCCCCCAGGTTCATGTATGACATGTATGTGCACTCAGTCCCTCCCTGGAAGTGTTGCGTTGCAGGACCTGTGGGACTTAAGGACTAGAAGGTATAGGCTGCCAGAGGTCAGCTCGAAGGTTACAGGCCAGCCATGCATTCTGTCAAGCTCTCTACTTCCTGATTTCCCAAGATGGGAACAAGCCGCCTCATGTTCCTGTCACCACGCACAGGAGCTGTGCGTCAGAGTGCTCAGGCTCAGAAGAACCCTCACAGACCACTCCTAGAGGGTACGCCATAGGAGCTGTGCGTCAGAGTGCTCAGGCTCAGAAGAACCCTCACAGACCACTCAGGCCAGCGGGTTAGGACGACACTTCCCGCCAGCAACATAGGCTCTCCATCATGGCTGCCTCCGGGCTCTCATCCTCACATCATTCCTGCCTGTCAGCTTCCCCTTCTCCCATTCTCGCTGATATCCACCGATATCACGCTAACATGAGCTGGCCTGTTGATTGGGTTGCTCACTTCTAGTGTTTCTTCTCACAGAAAGGCACATTCCATGAGAGATAGAATCTTGCCTGATTCTGGTCATAGGGTCACATCTTGGAGACAGAGAACTATCTCTGTGCTTTGGATGAAGGGATCAATGCATGGGTGTCTGGAAGCAGCTGGGGTGGAGATGGACCCAGGCACAGACCACTCATGAGTAGATGCCGTGTAAGGGCCTACTCGTGGAGGGGCAGCTGAAACCCCTGTGGGAGCAGACTCCTCCTGAGGCCGAGCAGAAGGCACCTCTTGAGGGCTCTGCTGTGGTCTGGCAAGGGAGTGGGATTTGCGGGTGAGAAAACGAGGTCGGCCAAGAGGTCAGGAGTAGCCCAGTCTCAGAAACTGCATGTGTCATAGAAATGGAGGAGCCAGGAATGTGTTTTGCACTGATGTCAACCTGCCCCGCTGGACCACACCTGCTTCCCGACCCAGCAGCGTGGGAATGAGAAAGAGCGTGCCTTGTTTTGGTAGAGGTGGAGCGCGGGTAAGAGTGAGGATGCTCGTGCCCTGACTCAGAGTGGGGAGTTACTCTGGGGACTGCGGTAAGTCAGCTTGGGCTCCGGCCCTTCCCTGCCAGGTGCTCCAGTGAGTGGCTTGTTCAGACAAGTGTGCTGTCTGCATGGGAGAGCTTCCCTCTGGCCAGGTCTCTCTTGTCCTAAGATGCAGGAATTGTCTTCTATAGCAGAAGGGAACCAGGACCTGGAGGCTGGACTCTCCACTCCCAGCTTTGGCTTCCGTACCACTTCCTGCCTTGTTGGCTTCTGGTTCCCCACAGTTTCACCCTCCAAGGCTGTCAGGACCATGTCTTATTCCTTCCCTCTCCCCCAGCTGCCCTGCAAAGAAAGCCAGGCTCTGCCACTGCATAGAGACCCTGCCTCCCCTGCAGCTCTCCGGACACAGTTGTTCAGATTCCACAGAAGACTGGCATCGATATTCTTCACATGTTTTAATCCAAACCCAAAGGCTTGTGTGACTCCTAGTCTTGGTTCTCACTGACCAGTTTATCCCTGATACCAAGTGATATGCAGGCCCCTTGGTTACTAGGAAACTGGGGTTCTCTCTTTGGGGTTCTTGGAGGATTTTGTAAGGCTGGTGAGATGATGGGGCTGGTGAGGTGACCTGGTGATAAAGGCCCTTACTTCTATGCCTGACAACCCGAGTTCAGCCTCAAGGACCCCGGTGGTAAAAATTCTCTCCTGCTCTCCACCTGTGGGCCCACACACATGCACATGAACCTGAGAACGTAATGGAAAATGTTTTTAAAGTATTCGAAGATGAACTCAGTTTTGTTAAAGTTTGAGAGGAAAACAAGAGGAGAAGCAAACTGAACATCCCTGCAGTGGCCAGGGGAGAAGGGAGATGGAGAGTCAGGCCTTTGCAGTTTGAAGGTTAGAGAAATGGCAGATGTCCTGAGCACTGGGGACTCATACTTTGGAGAGCTGAGTTCAGAGGAACCGAGTTCCAGACTCGTGTGTCCGAGAGCAAAGGATTGCACCAGGGACACATGGTTAGAAACAGAAACAAAAGACAGTTTATTAAAAAAGAAAGAAAGAAAAAGCAGAGGGTGGGAGAAAGGTCTCAGTGGTTAAGAGCACTGAC
Source organism: Chionomys nivalis (assembly GCF_950005125.1). Lineage (NCBI taxonomy): Eukaryota > Metazoa > Chordata > Mammalia > Rodentia > Cricetidae > Chionomys > Chionomys nivalis. The sequence goes on from NC_080106.1 coordinate 2,780,688, forward strand.
TTCTCTCCAGAGGACGATGGTTTGATTCCTAACAGTCACAGGGTGGCTCACTACCATCTTCCACTCCAGTTCCAGGGTAACTGGTACCCTCTTCTGGCACTGCATGCTAGTGCACAGATACACATGCAGGCAAAACACCCATGCACACAAAAACAAATAAATCTTAAAAGATTTTTTTTTAAAGAAAGAAAGACAGAAGAGGCAGATCTCTGTGAGTTCAAGATCAGCTTGCTCTACACAATGAGCTCCCAGCTAGCTGAAGTTACACAGTGAGACTGCCTCAAAAAATTAAAATAGATAAATAAATAGGAAGAAAGGAAGGAAAAAAAGAAGGGAAAGAAAAGAACGGGAGTAGGGTGTTGAGTTGAGGAAAGAGCCCAGAAAATGCTGGGCTACATCACCCCAACCCTCCTTAGGTCATTTTCATAGCACCTGATTCTCCCAAGTTCGTATACTGCAGGCTTTTCTTTTGTGTGCTCTATTAGAGAAAGTCCAGGCAAGGAAGGACTTCCTCTACTCCTCTGCAAGCTGGCATCTTTCCCGTTTAATCTTGGACGTTCTGCCAGTCCCTCCCACCTTTCAAGCTCTGTCTCTTGCACAGGTGTGTGTGTGTGTGTGTGTGTGTAGATTGGATCATTCTCCACAAGCATCTAGGCTAAGCGCTGTCAGCCCATCGGCCGCAGCATTGATGGTACACATCACCCTGTCACTGGTCTGTAATCTGTCTCCAGCACAAGACCAGGTGTCGAGACGTGAATCCAGCTCCTCCGTTTAGGGTAGTGTGTCTGCCTCACTTTGCAAGTGGGGGTTTGATGGGCACAGCTGATGTCTTCTTTCAAATTTTATTTTTTTTGTGTGTGTGTGGTACATTTGCCCACATATATGTGCACTGTGTGTAGGCATTAACCACAGAGGCCAGAAGAGGGGGCCATATCCCTGGGAACTGATGGGGCAATGGGTTAAAAGCACACCCATCGTCCCACGCACACCCCCTTCCCATGTTGAATTCAACCTGCCAGCTGATGCTTCCGTACTTCCCGAGTGGTCAGAGGAACAGCTGGATTACTGAGTCTTCTTTTCTTTTCTTATTTTTTTTTTCTTTTCTTTTGACTCCGTGTATCCCTGACTTTCTTGGAATTCGTACTGTAGACCAGGCTGGCTTCGATCTCAGAGATCCACCCACCTTTGTTTCCCAAGTGCTGGGATTAAAGGTGTTTGTTACCAAGCCTGGATGCTTCCTGAGTCTTTAAAATCCTGGATGTGTTTATGTCTCCTTGCCTCTTGAGTTTTCAGGCTTGAAATTCTTCAAAAGATCTCAAATGTCTGTCTCCAGAAGCAATTTCGCTTGGCTTCATGTGGTGGGAGCTACTTTTGTGTTAGGGGGCTATATAGGCTCTTGAATTTTATGTTGTTTTGTTTTCGTTTTTTGAAACAGGGTTTTTCTGTATAACCGCCCTAGCTGTCCTGGAACTTGCTTTGTAGTAGCCCAGCTGACCACTGGAACTCCAGGGCTCTCTTCCAGCTTGCTTGCTCTCCACCACATGCAGGTGTGTGATGTACCTGTGTGGAGTGGGTAGGGCCCTGGGTCCGCACACACTGTTTATAAAAGCAAACCAGGGTTTGGAGAGATAGTCCACTCATTGGAGAAGTGCTTGCCACGAAAACATGAGGACCAGAACTTGGTCTTCAAGAATCCCGGGGTAGCGAGGTGGGGGAGTCAGGAACGGTGTAATCTCAGCGCTGGGGAGGTGGAGGCAGGCATGTTCCTGGGCCTCACTAGCCAGCCTGGCCCAGCCCACTGAGTGAGTTCCGGATTAGTGAGACCCCACCTCAAAAAATAAGGTGGATGGTACCTGAGGAACTGACACCCAAGGCTGATCATGGGCCTCCACGGACATACACATACATGTTTCACACACCTGTCCTCATGAGCACAAACACGTATACACAAACTATGGTGTCCAGAAGGCTGTGTCCTTCATGGGTCATGGTCAAAGACGTTCCTTCCTACTGGAATATTGTTTTAGTGCTGTCTCAGGTTGGACATGCTATGGGGCTTTGGAGTGAGCTCTGTTTTGGCCCAGTGTGTTAGTCAGTCAGAAGCTGCTGGGTGGTGGTAGGGGCTTGGGAATGCACTGTGGAGTAACACCACCCCTGACGATAGGAAGCCTGGGTATGACTGTAGAAGTCACAGCATAGTCAATGGAATGTCAGCTCCTTAAGCTCTTGTGGTCACTACCTGTGTAGCATTGGGTACTCGGCAAAAAAAGACCTGATCCCGCACAGCTGCCAGGCTCCACAGTACTTGTGGGTGGTGGTCTGACTGCCCCAAAGCAAGGTTGGGTAACTCCTCTCCTTAGCCGACAAGGTTAGTCATTGCTGACACCTCCCAAGTCTTTCTCATTTTCCAGAACAATCCCTATAAACAGGTCATGCGATATGCCACATGTTTGGTGCCAAATTCCTTTGCAGGTCCATGACTGTATTTTGCATATTGAGGTGGTTCAAAGGCTGACCTCCTCCTGGGAGTGCCCCTGCCCAAATGCTGCAGCCAGTGGTGGTAGCCTCTGTTCCCAAGCCTCGCTTTATCCAGGGGTGAACCTCTGCTCATCCAGCTACCTCCCACCTCAAAAGTCACCGAGCCCCTCCCAAGTCAGGCACTCTGCTAAGTCTAGGGGCATAAAACAACTGGAGGTTTATAAGCAAGCCCGGGTGGTGCTAAGTGCCCTGTACTAGCAGAGCGAGGAGAACTTTCTAGGCAATGTGAGCATGCAGGGGCTGCTCAGTATCTTTCCTAGGAAAAGTGTGTCTTCATCCAGATGGTCATCAATCAATAGGACGTACTTAGTATACCAATGTGAAGCACCAAGGGGCTCCTCCCAGACAGGTGCTGCCTGGACACAAGGCTCAGCGCCCTGCCCGATGGCACATGCCTATAATCTCAGCCACTCAGGCGGATGTGCAAATTCTGTGTTCTGTGCTCTGGGTGCCCTGGTGAGACCCTGTGTTGAAGTTCAGATTTTAGAAAACGGCCTGGGGATGTCACTCAGTGGTAGAGTGCTGGCCTAACCCATGCAAGACCCTGCATTCACACCACAGTACTGAAGAAACAAAAACAAAAGGCAAAGATGGAATGATCGTTCATGCCTGCTAACGCAAACGTAATCATAGCTTGTGCTAAAATGACTTAGTGAAAGGTTTGCTTTTTAAGGATTATTTTTATTATCTTAAATTGTGTGTATGTGTGTGTATATATATGTGTGTGTGTATGTATGTGTGTGTGTATAAATGTGTGTGTGGGGGGGGGCATGTGAGTGCTGGAGCCTCGGAGGAATTCATAACAGTAGCAAATTACAGTCATGAAGTAGCAATGAAATAACTTTATGGTGTGTGGGGGGTCGGGCGGGGTTAGGGGCTCACCACAACATGAGGAACTGTATCAAAGTGTAGAAGCCTTAGGAAAGTTGAGAACCACTGTCCTAGAGGGAGATTCTCCAGGCCAGGTGCAGCAAGCCCAGGACTTTCCTCTTACTACTGTGTGTTCTAGCTAGACTCTGAACCCAGAACTAGTTCATTCTCTCTCTTCCTCCTTCCCTACTTCTCCTTTTCCCCTTCCTTTCTTCCAATTAATTTTGTGTGTGTGTTCTACTGGGGTTCAGGCCCAGAAATCCTCTTTAAAGCCCTTGAGTGGTTCAGAGAAATGGGAACATTGGCATAAAGTGACCTAAAGAGGGGGACTCTTCCAGGGCCTGCCCCACAAGGTCCCCACCTGAGTAAACACCATTTGCATATCAATGTGTGGATTACAGACGTTTTCCTTCTGGGAACAAGCCAGCGCCCTGTTAACTCACACAGGTGTACAAACATCCAGGGAACCCTCCAACCATGTGCAACCTGGGAACCGAGGCCAAGTCCTCAGGCCTGAGGCCAAGGCCATGCTGCTCCAGCGCTGTCTGTTGCAGTTGCCGAAATGCCTGCTTTGTTTGCCCCATCCCTCCTTCCCAGATGACCCGGCTTCGAGCATGCGCAGGGGCCCTGTCTCTCCTGAAGCCAGGTTTGTAACTCAAGGGTTTTCTCTTGGGTCTTAGTCATACAGATAAAAGAATTTAAAATGGATTCAAAAGAAATCTCAGGAACAATTTTATTGGCATTATAGACAGGCACCCAGCAGAGCCAGCAGCTGCCTTGAGGAGAAGAAAAAGAGAAAGTTCATACTTTTCTGAGTTTGAGGTCAGGAAAGTAAGCCGGTTAAGCAATGGAAGTCTCCAAGTAGCTGCTGTGGAAAGGAGGGAGAGAGGGAGGGAGGGAAGTAGAGAGATTGAGAGGGCAGGCAGGTTTAGGAAGAACAGGAAAGAAAATGCCACTCTTTCTAAATCAGAACTCGGGAATTGAACGGGTCTAGCAATGAGAGTCCATAGGCGCCTACAGGAAGGGTGGGTTCTGGGTCTTTGATGGTCTCCTTCTGGAATCCCTCCTGGTTTGAGGCCATGGAGCCTTTTGAGGTTGTAGGACAGGATTTGTCCTTGTTTCAGGATGTCTTCGCCTTGCCTGGGCAAGGGAGGATCCTGCCGTTCTCACCAAAGGATGCTGTCAACCACCGACCAGGCCATTTGTGAAGGGGGCTGCTGTCGGACCACAGCTTTGGGAGTAGGTTTCCTCCTCCCACCACGCGGGGCCTGAGTATGTGTCTCATCCTTACCCGAGGAGGTGGCCAGCCCTGGCAGCAAGTGTCTTTACCCCGGCACGTCCCCTCCAGAAACCGTTCCATCTAGCCCAGGAAAGACGGCGTTACTATACGTTTTGTCCCAAAAGGTGCTAGTGGATTGTGTAGCTGCAGTGTTTGCTTGTTTGCGCCATATTGAGGAAAGGTGGCTTTAATAGCAGTGGGAGAGTTCACCATACACGTAGGACTTCTCCAAGAGTCATACTGAATACGGGGTCCCAAGCTGCAGCCACCACCTCTGCTGCCACCACCACTGCTGGCACCGCCTCTCTCGGGAGGGGAAGGTGGGAGGCTCGGACAATACGAGCTGGGTGCAGTACAGAACAGGGTAATTGGATTGTTACAGGTGCATCAAGGCCACTGAGTCACTGTTGGGGATCAATTACTCAGGGGAGCAGGCGTCATCAGTGGGGGCGGGGAGGCAGCCTGTAACTCGTCTGGAAGCAGTAGGGGCCAGCAGGCTGCACCAGATTGGCTCCTGCAGGAAGGACAGACGGGCACTCATTGCTGATGCGGATAATTGTGATTTCCTGTGCAGCAGTAATTAACCCTGAGGCACCTTTTGGGCCTTGTACTTTCAGGAGGCGGATGCTGGCCACTTGGGGGAGGTTAACATTTTCTCTCTGACGTGCTTTTCAGAGTGTGTTCAGTTCCAATTAATATCATTTAAAAAACAAGTCCTGGATTCAGCCACGAGGCAGAGGATTGCGATTCCGAGAATGCAGGTGATAACAGGGCCTGTATACTGGTGTTGGTAAGGTTGAAGTCTGGCTCCTGGCAGCCCCGCCAAGTCCAGGTTTGGCTGCTGTCCTCAGCAGGCCAATCCAGAGAGGCAAAAGAAAGCGAAAAGCGAAGAAAGGAGACTTATCCAATGAGGCCCTGGTGGGAAGAGGAGCAAAGAGATCGCGTGGTGAAGATTTGAGGTCCAGGTTTAAATAGAGGCGGGCAAGAATTACTTCACAGCCAAGCAGGCCTGGTCCAGGTGTGGTGCTGCCCATCACAGACCAGCCGGTCCTGTAAGGTGGTCTCCTGAGGACCGTATGGAATCTCTCCGGAGACCTAAGTTCCCTCTCTGGCTGGTCCTGGCCTTCAGCTTTTTCCTTTTCCCAGTATGAGGTACCTGAGTAAACCTCAACTCACCGGGGAGCCTCTTTAAAGAGCCTATTAGCCGAAAGGAGGCAGGTGTACAGGTGAGTCTTCAGAATGGCTTCCCTCCCGCCCAGGTGGCTACAGTGCCAGCCTATTTGGACAGAGAGCTGACTGAAGGCCCATGGCCTCTTTGTCAGACTTCCTTAGGGCTTTACCTTTTCCCTCCTCTAGGACCCATCTAGCCTATCCATCTCCCGTTGTTTCTGGCTCACTGAGTGACCACAGTGGTCTTCCTGGGTGGGGCCATAGGTGCACCTTCCTGAAATGCAGCTACAAGTTGACGGGTCCTCCTTGCTTCAAAGGTGCCGGGGAGGTGGATCAGTTGGCAAAATGTCAGCCATGCAGGCATAAGAACTGCAGGCCAGATCCTCAGTACCCATGTACAAAGTCAGATGCAATGGTGTGTGTACCTATACTCTCGGGCTGGAGCTGAAGACAGGAGGATATCTGGTTGTCACTGGTGGCCAGCCTGGCTGAATCGATGAGCCCTGAGCTAGAAACATGGAGAGTGATGGAGAAATATACTTGAGGCTGACCTCTGGCCTCCGCAGGCATGAGAACACCTGGGCAGATCAGCATCCACAGTCACAGATTGCAGTGAGTCCCCGTATGTTTGTCTACAGGTACAGACAGGCCTGGTGAAGCCTGCTGGCTGAACCCACTCTTTCCAGAGGGAGAACCCCAAGCTGCAGGTTTCCTCCACACCACCAGCGATCATATGGGCTCCCTTGGATCAGCTATCAATCACACACAGTGACCCAGCTGCCTTGGGGCATTCGGGGCAACCCTGTGTCCATTCAGGAGATGAAGAAATGGAGATTCAGAGGGACAAAGAAGTGGTTGAGATGGCTGCAGAATGGCTATTTCTTTTTTATTTATTTATTTAGTATACAATATTCTATCTGTGTATATGTCTGCAGGCCAGAAGAGGGCACCAGACCTCATTACAGATGGTTGTGAGCCACCATGTGGTTGCCAAGAATTGAACTCAGTCCCTCTGGAAGAGCAGGCAATGCTCTTAACCACTGAGCCATCTCTCCAGCCCCAGAATGGCTCTTTCCTTAGAAATCAAGGAGAGTGTGACCAGTCTCTGAGAGAGTGACAAGGATGATTTCAGGTAGTTCTAACTCAGGGCCAGAGGGCCGAAGGCAGCTGAAGCTAGCTATGTAGGCAACCCAACACGAAATCTTAACATTTACTAAAAATATTATTATGTAATTTATTATATTTTTGTGATTCCATTGACTCAATTATGAGGTTTTTTGTTTGTTTGTTTTTTGAGACACGGTTTCTCTCTGTAGCTTTGGAGCCTATCCTGGAACTCACTCTGTAGACTGGGCTGGCTTTGAACTCACAGAGATCCACCTGCCTCTGCCTCTCGAGTGCTGGGATTAAAGGCGCACCACTACCGCCTGGCATGAGGTTCTTTTTTCATCTTTGTATATATTATCTGGTGTGTATGCGTGTGTATGTATGTTGTGCGTATGCTATGTGTACGTGTGTAGAGGTTGGAGGAAAACCTGGGATATTAGTCTTTGTCTTCCATTTTTTTTGAGACAGAGTTTCTTGTTTGCTGCTGTGTATCCAGCTAGCTAGCTCATGAACTTCTGGGAAGTCTCCTGTTTCTAGTTACTATCTTGCTATAGGAATGCAGAGATTACAAGGAGCACCCTATGGCACCTCACTTTTGGGTGGGTTGTTGGGGCCCTGAATTCAAATCTTCACACTTGTGCAGGAAGAGCTCTCCCCTGAGCTGTCTACCCATCTAGCTTGGGTGGCTCTCGTGTTAACTTTGTAGATGGTGATGTCATATTGTCATGACTACATGGTGGCTTGGACCCACCCAGTAGATGCTCAGAGGTGTGAGCTGCCTTCTTTATTCTTTGGCATCTGTATCGTGGATCTGTCTGCATCTCTGAAGGGAGATCCTGCCGCCCTGAGAGGAGCCAGCAGCCCATTGGAGCCTAGTGGTGGTTCTGGAGAGGAGCACAGGATTCGATCAATAAACAAGCAAGATGAAGCGGTGAGACGGCTCAGTGGGCAAAGCGCTCGCTGTGCAAGCCTGGGGACGGAAGTTCGATCCCTGGAACCCATATAAAAGCAGAGAAGGGGAGTCAAGGCCACAAAGTTGTCGTCTGCTCCCCATACCTGTGCTATAGTACAAATCCTCCCCAGTCACAGTACTAAAAGTGCAAGATGCCTAGATAAATTTGAGTTGAATTTCATATAAAACTAACAATTTCGGGAGGATAAAAGTATGTCCTGTATGATCACTGGAATATATTTATTTAATAAATACAATATTTGGGGCTGGAGAGATGGCTCAGCGGTTAAGAGCACTGACTGATCTTCCAGAGGTCCTGAGTTCAATTCCCAGCAACCATGTGGTGGCTCACAACCACCTATAATGAGATCTGGTGCCCTCTTCTGGCCTACAGCCAGGATACTGTATAAATAAATAAATAAATCTTTAAAAATACAATATTTAATATATTTATACTGAGAAAGTGTTTATTGGCTGAAATTCAAATCTCACTGAGCACTTTGTTGAACTGGCAGCCATAGTTCCAGGTGAATCTGAAACTGATCAAATGCTGTAGGAGGCTCCGTTGGCTAAACAGGACCCCGGAGTGGGCTTTGCAGGACCCCAGAGTGGGCTTTGCAGGACCCCGGAGTGGGCTTTGCAGAACCCCTTGGAGTGGGCTTTGCAGGACCCTGGAGTGGGCTTTGTAAAACCCCGGAGTGGGCTTTGTAAAACCCCGGAGTGGGCTTTGCAGGACCCTGGAGTGGGCTTTGCAGGACCCTGGAGTGGGCTTTGTAAAACCCCGGAGTGGGCTTTGCAGGACCCTGGAGTGGACTTAGCAGGACCCCAGCGTGGGCTTTGCCCAGAAGCTCAGAAACCTATCCTGAAATTGGCAACTCCACCCTCAGTAGAATCTGGCCAGCTGTGTGTTTTTGACTGACATGATTTTAATTACAAAGTCCTCAGCCAGTCAAAACACAGAGCTGGGAGCTCAGTCCCAGTGGATACACCCACAACACAACTCCCGGGACCTAAGGCTCAGGGAACGCTGAGGAAGACCGGAAGAACGTTTGTAAGAGCCAGAGGACCAGGGAGTTTGCTGGGAGACTGTTTCTCCTAGTAATGTTAGAAGCTACACCCATAAGGTCTCACCAACATGACTGCATAAATAGGATCTAAACAAGGATGATACCAACGAACACGACTAACTGGTTGGGGAAAAGTTCCTGAGGCCTCAACCTTGCATGAGAAACTCTAGGCAACTGAGGGAAGCTGGGAGGGGGAGAGACGGTCCTTCCAGGGACGAGCACACCAATCAGCTGTCCAGTGTCAGACCGTCAGCCCTGAAAACACGATACAGGTAACATTATACAGACTGAACAGGTTATATTCAGAAATGTTTATGTAGATACATGTAATACACATATGTGCATGCAATAACAATAAAAAGGGGCCATGGATTTGAATTAGAATGGGGAAGAGCATATGGGAGGGTTTGGAGGGAGGTAATTGTGTAAAATTATATTATTATTAAATTATATTAAAATTTCAAAAAAATTTAAAGAAGTTTTCAATCGTCAAAGCAGATCAGGAACCGTCACACACAAACCTAGAATTTCTAGTTTCTGCCTCATCTTGTGTATTACGATCAGAACGTGAAGTGTCCCCCACAACAGGCTCATATGCACTGGTACTTGGTCCCCAGCTGGTGGCGCTATTCTGAGATATTGTGGAACATTTGGCATTGTGGTCGAGCTGGTAGAAGTGTGTCATTGGAGGTGGGCCTCGAAGGCGATGTCCGCTTCTGGTTCCAGGTGGATCTGTCTGTTTCTTGATCCTCCAAGATGTGAAGAAGCCGTGCAGCAAGCTGCCGCCGCTGCTACTGGAACTGCCATTGTGACCATCGTGAACTGTGTTCCCTGAGACTGTGACCAGAGTAAAATCACCCCTTAAGTTGCCTCTCCCAAGTGTGTTACCCCTCAAAGTAACAAACTTATAGGGTCTTCCTATGCAGGGCAGGCTGGTCTTCAACTGGAGATCCCCTTGGCCCCGCTTGCCAAGTGTTGCTTGTTGGGATTACAGGCAACAGGTGTCTGGGTTAGTTCCTGGTGTTCTTTTAAAAAATGTGTGTGTGTGTGTATGCCATGTGTGTGGATGTCCACAGAGCCCAGAAGCAGACTTTGGATCTTCTGGATCTGGAGTTACAGGTGGCTGTAAGCATCCCAATGTGTAAGAGTCAAACTTGGGTCCTTGGAAAAGCAGCAAGCACTCTTAACCACCAAGCCTCTTTTTGGTTGCCTGACATTTGCCCTTGAGACTCAATAGCAGTACTGTCAGCTGAGTCCCAGAACCCTCAGGTGTTTGCGCTGGCCTGCTTGTCGGGTGGATATCACCTGTGGCAACCCCCAGCCCCTGACTCACTTCTCCTGGTTCAGCCCCGGCCGACTCCAACCTATCACTTCTGATTTCACCACACACTGGATCACCCCCTTCTTGTAACAATAGCAAAAATACCAAGAGTCTGAACTTAACTGTTGCCTCTGTTTCTATCTCAGGGATTCCCCTTCCTGTCCCTTCCTATCCGTTCATTGGTCACCATGTGGGTTACCCTTCCTCTACAGCCAGACTGACCCTAAGGCTAGTCCTCATGCCCGTGGCTTCCTTCTGAATGTCTCCTAGAAGCCCTGGTTCAGATGCTTGTTGGTGCACACACAGATGCTGCCACTTAGCAGAATTTCCTCATTGCTCAGATTGACAAATGGAAAATGTGACTCTCAAGGATTAAACACAGCTGAAGCTGGGTAAAACTGAGACTGGGACCTGGGCAGCAGGGAGGAGGGGGTTTCTCACCCACCCACACGCTCTTGGTGAGGAGCCAGCCCCCAAATGCTCTAGGGTAGCATCACCATGTGCTTGAGAAGCCATCTCTCTGACTGACTGACTGATTGATTACTAAAATCCTTGGCTCTTGAGCAAAGTCTTTCTCAGTCAGCTGAGAAAATTCTCTGTGCTCTTCCTAGTCCCTGGAGATCAGATGAAGGGAAGCCCTGATGTTACCAGAGAACTTTCAATGGCCGAGAGCTTTGGGACCGGAGGAAAGGATCTGTTCGTGCGTATAGACGAGGAGGGTGTGAAGAGCAGAGCAGGAGGGCAGATTTCTTTTTATCTGAAACAGGGATAAGTAAAATCTCGCCCACCTGCCGTATCTGACCCGAAGCCTGTTCCATAAGTCAAGGTTTACTAGAGTTTTTTTGTGTGTTGTCAAAGGCTGCTTTGTGTTGCAATGAACGTTTAGTGGGCACCACAGAAACAGTATGGCTTGGCGAGTCTAACTTCTTTACTGTCTTTTCAGAAAATGTTTTCTGGGGCCTGGAGAGATGGCTCAGAGACTGCTGCTCTTCCAGAGGACCGGAGTCTTATGCTAAGCACCCACATGACAGCTCACAATTGTCTTTAACTCAAGTTCCTGGGGATTAGATGCTCCCTTCTGGTTTCCAAGGGCACCAGGCATACAAGTAGTGTGTGTGTGTATGCAGGGAAGTGGCCCATACACATGAAACACACACACACTTTCCATCTCCCCCAAAGAACAAAAAAGCTGAGCATGGTTCATGCCTGTAATAGTAATACCTGAGACACCGAGACAGGAGGATTGCTGCGAGTTCAAGGCCAGTTGGACTACATATTGAGTTTGAGGCTATGCTGGGATATAGGGTGGGACTCTGTCTCTCTGTCTCTCATACACACACACATACACACACACCCCTCTTACACACATACCAATGTATTACTTCCTTTCCATAATGGCCCAAGTTGGTCACTTAGCCATATGTCACATTTGACTTTTCTACCTCATAATCACAAGGTTACAGGCACTTAGCTGGAGAAAGCAGGATGAGGACAGGTGGTCTTCGAGGGTTATTGCCTGGCCAGGCTGCTCCTGGCTCCAGCCTCTCCCATTGCTTCCTGATAGTTGGAGATGTGGCTAAGTCTTTAGAGAGCTCCCACCATCATGGAGAACAAGCAGCCCAGCTTCCACACCTCCCCTTCTGTGACAAACTGTGTCCCCTTAAGCTGGGACACCCAGGTAAACCCTTCCTCTTTTAAGTGGCTTCTGTCAGGGAACAGTAACTAACACAGGGGCTGAGATGTGGCCCAAAGGGAGAGTGTTTACCGAACACCTGGGAAACCCTGGCTTCCACGCTCCATACTGCATAAAACCGGGTATGGTGGGAGCTGCCTGTAATCTAACTCTCAGGAGGGAAAGCAGGAGGGTCAGAAGTTCATGGTCCTCCTCAGCTACACAGCGATTTGTACGCTGGCCTGGGCTCCATGAAACCCAAGATTGGGGGTGAGACAACATAGGAGGTATAGATGGGACCATCGTTGAGGAGTCATATACAGATGAGGTGGTGTCTGCCCTGGCCACGCGAGGCTCTTAGCAGCATGGATTCTGTGCACAGCTCCTCCTGCAGGCCTGGTTGAATGTTTTTTGTTCACTGTGGCGTGACAGTGTCCGTCCTTTGGAGGCTGGGAACTCTAGGGTGCAGCCAGCATACCCCATTTATAATGGCAGCCTGGCTTGTGGAATAAATAGTCAGTGGACATTTGTAAACAGCGATGCAACCTTGGTCTTTGGCACGCCACCCTCAACGTGGTGCTACCGTCCTATGTGAATCATTGTGGTAGTGTGCTGTGTGCTGATGGTCGTGGCTGGATTTCCTCAGAGTCCCTCTTCTTGATTACCACCAGAGCTTTACCTGGGGCTGAGCGCGGGTCACTTGTGCGGTTGATGAGCTCTTGCTTAGCTCAGTGCGCAGATTGCTCTTAAGGGTCATCCGGCGTGCATTGATTAGCATTAAAACAATTCTTACAGAAGCTGGGTGTGGTGGCGCACACCTTTAATGGCAGAGGTGGATCTCTGAGTTTGAGGCCAGGTGGGTCTACAGAAGGATTCCAGGACAGCCAGGGCTATAAAGAGAAAACCCTGTCTCAAAAAAGCAAACAAACAAAACCCCCAAATCTTGTGGTTGATCCACAGTTAAGCGAGGCTTTAGAGCTGAGCCTAAAGGATGCGATGAGAGAAACAGTGGCAGAGCTGGGGAGACGGCCCAGTGGGCAAGAGCACTTGCGATGTTTGAATCCGCAGCACCCACATAAACAAGCTGGGTCTGGCCACTCGAGTCTGTAAACCCAGCTGCTGCTGGTGGACACGAGAGGAGCTCAGGGCCTGGCAGGACACCAGCACAGCTCCGGGTTCACTGAGATGCCCTGTGTTGTGGGACTACGGAGAGCGATGGCGTGGTAGAATGGTACACCTGACATCCTGCCTCACATGTGTGTACCTGCACATATGTGTGCATGTGAAACATACACACACCACATACCACACACACACACCGCACACACACACATCGCACACACACCCACCATACAACACAGACACACCACACACACACACACACACAGAAACAACAGCAAAACAGCTCTTTCTCCATGGTCTGTCTTCCCCAAGGAAAGTCCCCATTCACAACCTAACTGATTTCCTCAGACTGCAGAAAGGGAAGTGGGGTGAATAGAATTATCCCCGCTAAACACAGTGCAGCAGAAATAGCAAGAATATGGGAGTCCCCTGATCCCCTGGAGATGGAGACCCTGTGGATGTCTCAAACTGCATAGTACGATCAACCTGCCTCTTAGACTATGTTTTTCCCTCCACACGCGTCCATGAGAGTTTAGTTTATAAATTAGTCACTTCAGGGGTTAATAACAGTAATTTACCACAGATCTTCACAACCTTGGGGTATGAGTGTTTAATTTTGTTTTTTCCATTTTTTTTTTAAAAAGTTTTTAAGTCCCTGGCTCTCCTGGAATTCACTCTGTAGACCAGGCTGACCTCAAACTCACAGAGATCCTCCTGCCTCTGCCTCCCAAGATCTGGGATTAAAGTTATGTATGTGTGCACAGCTATACCTGGCTAGATTTTACTTTTTTGTTGTTTTTTGTTTGGTTGGTTTGTTTTTAATTTTTAAAAAGCTAATTATTTTGCACCCAGCACCCAGGAGGCAGAAGCAGGTGCATCTCTGTGAATCTGAGGCCAACCTGTTCTACATGCTGGGTGCTAGGACAACCAGGGCTGCATAGAGAGACCCTGTCTCAAGAAACCAAGATAAATATTTAAAAAGTTAATTTTTATTTTATATGCTTGTTCGTTTTGCCTACACGTCCATGTGTGCCTGGTATCCGTGAAGGTCAGAAGAGGGTGCTGCGTCCTCTGAAACTGGAGCCATAGATGGCTGTGGGCTGCCCTGTCAGTGCTGGGGACTGAACCTGGGTCCCCTATAAAATCAGCAAGTGTTGTTAACCAGTGAGCTATCTCTTCAGCCCCCCATTACTTGTTTTTGGTGTCCTAGCTGGGCTTTACCTACCAGGGCCTCTCGAGATCCCTCTGGAGGGATGGGGAAGAGTTCACTGTGGGTAAAGTGACTAGGAGGACTTGAGTTTGGGTCCTCAGCACCCACGGGAAAACCTGGGTCTGGCAGTAACCCCAGGACTCAGAGCCAGAGATGGGCAGATTCCCCGGGCTCGCTGGATAGCCATTCTAGCTGACAGGGTGAGCTCCATGTTCAGTAAGAGACCTTGTCTTAAAATAACAATGTGGGAGAGTTACAGAGAAGGACACAGATGTCAGCCTCCGGCCTTCATGTACACACACATGGCTCTATGCACCTGCACACACATGTGCACACACACACACACTTGCTCCAAGTTCAAAGTAGGTGGAGGGGCTCTGTTGTGGATGACACAGGACAGGCCATGTGACAGTCAGTGTTGCTACCATCTAACCCATCTGTCCCTCCTTGTTGACCCTTCCCTGGGAGTCCAGAGGCTGGGGGTTCACCTGGCCTAAGTTAGAAGACACTGTGACCAGATGAGTCTCAGGCTTCCTGGCGTGCGCAGCCTAGATTCTTTCACATTGCCTTCCAGGAGAGCAGGCAAGGATAAAATACCCAGGTCCGGCCATGACCTCTGTCTCTGAAGCCTCCCAGGTGTCCTGCCCTCCTTTCGTGACTCTGAGGTTGAACCCAGGTCTCTATGACTGGAGGCAAAGGCTCACCACCATTCCTGCTTTCTGTTTTGTCTCCATGAGCTGTTTAAGCTGACTGAGACCCCATTCTGCACACTGCCCAGCCAGGCCTTGAACTCATGGCTTTCCTACCTCAGCCTCCCAAGTAGCAAGGATGACAGATCTATGCTACCTGGCCTGCCTCCCCTTGGTTTTGATGTGGGGTGGTACTTTTTTAAAAAAAATTTCTTTTTATTTTTCTGTTCAGCATTCCTGGCCCTGGTGATAACAGGGCTTGTGAATTATGACCCAGGCAGCAAATGTTTTTAATCTCCCATGAAACAAAGCCAATGTGTTTTCTGTCCCTGGGGCCTCCGCCAGGCAGGAGCTACAGCTGTCTTGATATGGTGAACTCGGCTGACGTCAATGCAAGCCATGCCAGGCCAAGGGCTCCACTCGGGAAACTTGGAAGTGATACTAAAGACACATTTGCATTTTTTTTCCTTCACAGGAACTCGGCTACTCTCTGCACCACTGAGCCGCTGAGATGTTTTCACTGGGTTCTGTGCAGCCAGCAGGCTGAACAAGCCCCAGTCACCAAACGTTTGGAAGGCCACCTTCGCTTTTGTTCTTCATTTTCCTTTAAGAGTCCGCCAGCCAAATTCGTGTTCCCTGGCCCGGGGCTGGAAACCCTGGCAGGCTCACACTTTTCTGCAACTCTTAGGGAACAGCCTGGCCAATGGTCACTTTAAATGGAAAACAGTCCCAATTTGGAATTTCAGTGTTTGGGCCAAAATGTTAGTCAAAACTCGAAATTGTAACATCTCATTCCCTTCCCCGGTCCAACTGAGCCTGCTTGGGGCTGGAAGCCTGCATGGGAAAGGGGCGAGGTTGGCTGCTCCCCCTTTCCCGTCTGGCTCTGTTTCCCACTTCCCTGCTTGCAAGGTTGGAGGTAGGCAGGGGGCCAAGGGATTGGGGCATTGGAGAGAGTTTCATTCTCAGCCTGACTGAAGTAGATACCTGCCCTTGGCCCTTCTCTGACCCCCTTCCATGTGGTCACTTGAGACTTTCTTTATTCCTTCAGGTCTGTCTTCAGCTTCTTCCTGTCCTGGGACTAGAACTCAGGCCTTTGACCATGCTAGGAACGGGCTTTTTCACTGGCCTGAATTCCCAGCCTCCTTTCGCTTTTGAAACAAGGTCTCGGGGCTGGAGAGATGGCTCAGCGGTTAAGAGCACTGCCTGCTCTTCCAAAGGTCCTGAGTTCAATTCCCGGCAGCCACATGGTGGCTCACAACCATCTGTAATGAGGTCTGGTGCCCTCTTCTGGCCTGCAGGCACATACACTGACAGAATATTGTATACATAATAGATAAATAAATATTAAAAAAAATGGGGAAGAAAACGTTTATTAAAAAAAAAAAAAAAAGAAACAAGGTCTCATTGGGCTGGCCTGGAACTCATTCTGTAGCCTCAGCAGGCTTTGAATCCATGATTCTCCTGCCTCATCCTCCCGAGTAGCCCGGATGGTAGGCCTGAGTCCCTTGATGTGGCTTACCTATAGTTCCTCCCTGTGGGGTTTCTGCCCCTTCTGGTAGCTCCATCAGTCAGGCATTCAGTAGTCCACACTAGCTCCCTCTTGACCTGGACCTGGACTGTCTCTGACCCTCTTAAGTTGCTTATCCTGACAGCTCTGAGGCAGAAAATTGGCCCAACACTTGCTCCTGGTTCTAACACTAATGCAGAGAGCAGTCGACTTGTGTACAGCGTCCCCATGACTGCTGTGACAGAAAGACAGACACAAGCTTGAGGTCTTCAAACTATTCTCTCACGGCTCTGGAGGACAGAAGTCTGACATCACCTTCCTTTGGCTGTGTCCACGGAACTGCATTTCCTCCAGGGAGGGAGCCACTTTTGATCTGGTCCAGCTGGCGTGGGGTCTGCCATTACTTCACTTGTGGCCTCATCACCTCTACCATGGCCATGTGAGGACTTGGATGTAAAATGCTCTCCACAGACCCATGCGCTTGAACGCTTGGTCCCCTGCTGATGGCATTATTTGGGAAGTGTGAGAACATTGGAAGGTCAAGCCTAGCTGGAGGAAGGAAGTGGGTTGACAGGAGTGGGGGATTGGGTGGACACTGCATTTTATGAATGGGCCCCTCCTGTCTGTCTTCTCGGTGCCCCCTGACTGCCCCTGAGACGTGGTCATGCTCCCACAGTGACAAGCCATTTCTGCCACCTTGCTTTCTTTCTCCGCTGTGGTGGACTGCATTCTCTCAACTGGACGTCAGAGTAAACCTTCTCTTCCTGAAACCGCTTTCATGAGGTGCTTAGTCACAGCGATGAGTGAAGTGATCGGTGTACTCGGCTTCTGTCTCCTAAGGACACAGGTCATTGTATTTAGGGCTTTTGCCTTCTCAGCTTTGGATCCCCTGAAATAACTGCTGCACCTCACAGTCCTTAATCATATTGCAAAGATCCATTTTCCTAAAGACAAAACCAACCAAACAAACAAAAACCTAACAAACCCCTCACACTTATAGGCCTTGGGGGATGAACCTGGCATCTTTGGGGGGCTCTGCCAGCCTACCGCAACCCAATTTAGACTTTCTGAAGTCCTAGCTGGCAAAGCCCTACTCCTTTCTGCTCTCAGCTAAAGGGCATCCGAGGGTAAGCTCTGTCACAGTCTGAGGAGCAGAGCCAGTCCCCACTTCCTTCCAGGGGGCACAGATTTCTCCACAGATTTATTGTTCAGAAGATTCTCTCCTTAACTCTGACCCCCCAGCAGCCAGCACCTTCCATGCTACGAGGGAGGGGGAAGATGCATGGAGGTTTGAGGTTCTAGATCCTTTCCTACCGTGCTGCAAGCATCGTGGCCTCCAGTCTGTCACCTTTACTGTGGGATATTAGCGACAGATGATGGCCAAACTTGTAACCTTTATGACTGTGCACATTGGCCAACCCCAGGGAATCCAGAGAGGAGCCACTGAGGGCTGTGATCAGCCACACCTTCCCCAAAAAGCCCAGCCTTTAAGTTTGCAGGCCTGCATTTTTGGGTTCCTCGAGCTACATGTCTTGCTCTCTCACCAATCTCGTGGCTGACCTCATTCTGTTTACTTTGCCAGTCGTTCGAAGATGCAGATGGTGCCCTGTGATCACGGGACACTAGCGGCAAGTGAGGCAGGAATTCTTCTTGGGACTTGTGGTTCATGAGTTGTGTTGAACCAGAACCCCGCTGCTCTGTGAGTTAGCAGACAGTCGTTTGATAAGGAGGTTGTGCGTGGATGAGCGTGCCACAGAGATGGACAAGCTGGCCAGAGAACAAAATGCACTTATCTTTCAGACTTCAGTCCAGCTTTCTTTTGGGGGGGCGGACGGGTAGAGGGAGGAACAGATTTATTTGGAAGGCCCTGGAATGCTCAGATAATAAATCCTTTTATCTCCTCTTCCACCTTAGCAGTGGAAATGAGTCCCTGGACTGCTGGAGGAGGGATGAAAAAACACCAGCCTTGAGCTAAATTCCTAAATGTTTGGGTACACTGCTGGACGGGGTGCCCCTTTGTCCCCAGGGTTCTGTGGGAAATCTACAGCGTATAGAGGAGGAACTGAGAAGCGTCAGAGACATTCCCAGTGACAGTTGTCAAAGACAGAGCTCACTCAAGGGTCTTGCACTATACTTGGATTATTATTTTCTTGAGCTATTTCTGTCACCCCAATAGATACTTACCAATGGCTCGAAAAGGAACTTCAAGTCTTCCCCTAGTCTCTCAACACTCGTTTTACCTTTTGTGTGTGTGTGTGCGTACATGTGTGTGTGTGCACACATGTGTGCACAGGCCAGAGGATGGCCCCAGGTGTTATCCCTCAGACACCAGCCTCCTTTTTGTTTTGAGATAGGGTTTCTCACTGGCCTGAGAACCACCCTGCAGGTTAGGCAGACTGGCCAGAGAGCCTCTGGGCTAGGCTGATCTCCACCACCCCAGCACGGGGATCACAAGAATGCATCGTCATTGGACCCATTGGTTCGTTGTTGTTTTGTTTTTTTTAATTTATTTTCATTTTAAGTACATTGATGTTTTGCTTGTGTGTATGTCTGTGTGAGGTTGTGAGATTTTGGAGTTATAGACAGTTGTTAATTGCCATGTGGGTGCTAGGAATTGAACCAGGGTCCCCTGGAAGGAGTCAGTGCTCTTAACTGCTGAGCCATTGCTCTAGTCCCTTGTTTTTTGAGACAGGGTTTTTCTGTGCATTTTTGGTTGACCTGGAACTCACTCTGTAGACCAGACTGGCTCGAACTCACAGAGGTTTTCCTGCCTCTGCCTCCCAAGTGGCGGGATTAAAGGCATATGCTACCATGCCCGACTTTTTTTTTTTTTTTTAACATGAGTACTGGGAATTGAACTCAGTTCCTCATGATTGCATAACAAGAACCTTACCAGCCAAGCCGTCTCCCCAGCCCTCATCTTATTCCTGGATCTCTGAGGCATTATACTATTGGCTTAAATGAGGGTCTGGTCTAAGTGGGCCCACATCTCTCCTATTTGGGTAATCCTGGGGGAAACTGAGGAAGGTTTGGGGAGATTTTCTTCAGTGTGGTCAGACTGGATTAGGAGTGAGGCTGCTAAAGCAAGACCGAATAGACTAGGTGACTTAAAAAACAGCATTGACTGCTCAGAGATTAAAAATGCACACTGCTCTTTCGGAGAACCTGATTTCAATCCCTTCACAGCAGCCTATAATCCAGCTCCACGGGACGTCTGTGAGCATCCTGGACCCTGAACTGATGTCCACAGACAGACAGACACATCTACACATCATTAGAAATAACAAAACCATTTAAAAAAGAACAAATATTATATTCTCTTATACTTGTGAGCAGAGCTGGTTTTTCTTGAGGCCTCTCCTTTTGGCTTGGCAGTAGCTGTGGTGTCCCTGTGTCCTCATCTGGTCTCTGTGTACCGTCATGTCCTAGCGCCCTTTTTCTGTGAGGATGGCGGTCGGATTTCATGAGGCCTCATTATGTTCACTATGTTGAACCCTTTGATTTTGTTTTTTGTTTTTTTCTCATTTTGAGATGGTCTTATTATGTAGCCCAGGTTGACCTCAAACTCATGATCCTTCTGCCTCGGCCTCCTGAATGCTGGGATTATGGTCATGTACTACCATGCCCATCCATACTGAATCCTAATTACCTCTTAGGTATTGTCTAGGACATATATTTGGGAATTTGGTGGGGGTATGATTCTACTCTAACACCAGGCAAGACATTTAACATAGTGATTTCAAGTATTCCTTCCAGTGACACTGAGATAGACCACATTGTACACACACACACACACACACACACACACACACACACACATATACATGTATATATATCTGTATATAGATACAGATATCTATATAGGTGTATGATATCTATATACTGTATCTCTATATATATCTATATAGATATCATATATCTCTATCTATATAGATATAGATGATAAAACCAAGGCTCATAGAGATTAGGCAAGCTCATTAAGGCTACACACTAGCAAACAGCAGAGATGTGAGTCACCCCAGGGCGGGTCCCTCAGCCTGCACTTTTTCCGTTGGACCCACTGTCTGCTGAAGCCAGATGACTGCGCCCTGTGAGGTGCCGCGAGAGGGTGGGAGGCAGAGAAAGGTGTCGTGTCACAAGCTAGCTAAAAATAAAGCCCCGGGAATCATATGCCCACGCCGTGTCAAGACACCACGTACATGTGAATGCATGTACACAGATACTTGCATGCATAGGTGCACACACCCACACCAACATGACACACCTCGCCACATACACACGAGAATAGGCCAAAGACACAAACAGGGACGACTGTGTAAAGATGAGAGGGGAAGACAGTCGTCTGTAAGCCACAGGGAGAGGCCTCAGGAGAAAGGAGCCTTGCAGAAACTTTGGCCTCAGCCTTCCAGTCTCTGGAGTTGCGGGGAAACACATCTTTGCTCATTCAGCATGGGAGCCTCGCAGAAGAGGATGCCTCGCGTGGAAACTAATTCCCGCCTTTCTTCAGTGTAGGGGTCTCCATCTTGTCCTGGAGTCTGCTGTGCTTTCAGGCAGAGGTGATACCTGGAGAGAGGTCAAGTCTGCCAGAAACCACACAGTGCCAAGGCGAGAAAAAGACACCAGCAAAAACACAGGACCCTGGAGACAAAAAGCACCTAAGAAATCACCTAGAAATGGACGCTTTCAGAGAAAATGAGGGAGGAATCACAGTCATTTCCTTGGGTTTTTCTAAAAGTTCCCTCCAGCTCCTTTACCTCCCTAGAGCTAAGGCTGCAGCTCAGCCCCTCACCCTTGTTCCGAACTCCTGTTCAAGCCGTGCAGATTTATTTGGAGATAACGCAAAGGTTTTGCAATATCGAGTCTTCTAATGCAGGCTCGTGATGTCTCTCCTCATATTGTGGTCCTTTAGAATCTTTCAGCAGGATTCCCTTCACCCCAGTGTACCGGGCATTGACCTAAGGCCTCAAACATCCGAGGTAAGGGTTGGGGCCCAGAGGCCTTATGCTCACAGATAAGCACTGGGTACATAGAATGTTAAACACACTGCGTTGCCCCTTCAAAGGAAGGAGTGCATAACCTGTTTTCTGCCCAGTAGACGGGGGACAGACATGGTTAATAGCCTGGTGACCTTTGTATTATCTGTGGTGGGAGACCACGCCAGATCCTCCCTTAGACACTTACAGTAAGCTTGTTTTCTTCTTTTTCTCTCAGTCTATAGAAGCATCTTTTTGGAAGGTGTCCACGTGGACTTTACAAAGAGCTTTGATGTAGTCGAGTCTAATCTTTACTGAGCTTGCTTTGTTCCTTAGGGATATTTGTGCTGCTTTATTGTACACAGTGTAGCAAGCTGATTATCACCAGGAAAGTTTTCATCAAATTGTGCTTTGCTCAAATATACCTAAAATAAACCACTCACAGTCAGACTCCAGAAGCTTGCACCAGCACTGGCTACTGAGCTGTGTGGAGCATCTCCACGCTGGCCGAGGAGGTTGCAGAGACCCCTGCCGCCAAGCACTCGGCTACTGCGCTACCCAGCCCTTTTAAGACGTGTTTTTTTCTTTCTTTCTTTATATTTTTTGAGGTAGATTCTCACTAAATTGCCCAGGCTGGCCTTGAAATCACTCTTGTAGCTTAGGCAATCTTTACTCTTTAAAGCCTCCTGCTCAGCTTCCTAGGTAGCGGACAAACCTGTTTCGCAAAGTCAGGCTTAAAACAAGGTATTTCTAAAACAACTACCGCCGAGGATTCCTGGGGTCCTAGTCCTTGTCCTCAGAGTGGATGGAGAGGGTGGTACAGCAGGCGAGGTGTCACTCTACCCTGTGGCCCTGACATCTGCCCTTGACTTCTGGTGCTATTTTCATTCTTTAGCGTCTTTCTTTTCTTTTCTTTTTTTTTTTGGTTTTTCAAGACAGGGTTTCTCTGTGGTTTTGGAGCCTGTCCTGGAACTAGCTCTTGTAGACCAGGCTGCTCTCGAACTCACAGAGATCTGCCTGCCTCTGCCTCCCGAGTGCTGGGATTAAAGGCGTGCGCCACCACCGCCCGGCTCTTTAGCGTCTTTCTTTTTTTTTTTTTTTTTTTTTTAAATTTAAGTTTTTTTTTTTTAGATTTATTTATTTATTATGTATACAACATTCCTTCCATGTATGCTTGCATGCCAGAAGAGGGCACCAGATCTCATTCTAGATGGCTGTAAGCCACCATGTGGTTGCTGGGAATTGAACTCAGGACCTCTGGAAGAGCAGGCAGTGCTCTTAACCTCTGAGCCATCTCTCCAGCCCTCTTTAGCGTCTTTCAATGAGGCTCTCTCTCTGTGTGTGTCTGTCTCTGTCTCTATCTCTCTACTAGGGAAGGGACAAAGCCTAAGCTACACCCCCAGCCACCATCTCTGGCCCCTACCACACTCACATAGACAGGGGACCCACCTTCATGACCTCATTTAAACTTAGTCACTAAGTTGAAGACCCCACCTTTAAATGTAGACCCTCTCTGAGGTGCTCGGCTATGACCTCAGCATTGGGAATTCTGCAGAGCCATGGTTCAGGCTGCGGAAACGCTGAATGGGACAATTAAGGCACAGGGCCAATATCTAAAACACTTGCACACAGTTCTTATTTTGGCCCTCAGAAGCCATTACTCCGGGATCTCCGGTAGTGGCCCTGGGGACTTTTCTGTACACTGCAAAGATTCCACAGAGGTTGAGAGAACATTCCATACTCATCTTGCCAGCTGACTTTCAGCCGTGAGCAACTGAGGGACAGGGAGCCTGTCATGAAGGACACCGAACACCCAGAGACTGACAGTGACACAGAGCCCACAGGTGGAGCAGTGCGTACGGAGGAGGGGTGTAAGAGGAGTTGGCAGGGTGTCTAGGGGCAGAGGCTGTTGTAAAAATAACCTGCATCCGGGCCCAGGGTCAGCCTTCCAGATTGGACAGTGGCTTCTTGCCCTGGCCTCAGTCCCCAGAGCCATCTCATACTGTAAGGAGCCACTCTGGAGGCTCGGGTGTTGGCAACACACACGTAGGTACGACTGAAGATGAGCTGTGCAGAACAATAGGAACAAGGACCCTTTCGGGCCCACATTTACACAGGGACCTCGTAGTCTCAGGGAAGGGAGAACAAACTCCCTCGGCCATTTCTGAGCTACCTTGCATGGCTAACATTCTGACTTAGGGACCCATGAAACCTTCTAATGGTTTCCAGTGACTTCCAAGGACTAGAGAAAAGACTTGATTCTCACTATGTCAAGAGGGCTGTTACATAAACCCCAGTGCCCGTGGGGCCATAGACCACAGGCTCCTCCTAGAGGAAGGGGCAGCTGACTCAGGAGTCCTTAGGACTTGGGTAGCAGCCAGCCTGACCAGTGAGCCTGCTGTTCTGGGGTGGTAATTACCCATCACCCAGGGGACTCTTCTAAACCCTCTGCTGCTCTTACTTGTTCCAAGGCCTTCCAGGACATCACCGTGTTATTCCTGATCTTGCAGCCTCGAGCACAGAGTCTGTCCTCGTGTGGAGGTTGATACAGGCTACCGTTTATTGCCCTTCACCTTATTTTTCCAGACAGGATTTCTCACTGAACCTGGGAGCTCACTGATTTAGCCAGGCTGGATGGCTAGTGAGCCCCTGGGATCCTTGTGTCTCCATCCCGAGTATTTGGATTACAGATACAAGCTGCCACATCTGGCTTCTATGTGGGTGCTGGGGGTCTCAACTTGGGTCCTCATACATGTGTAGCAAGTGCTCTCCAGGCTGAGCACCCCCTCCAGTCCAGCATCTGCTTCTGATCTTCAGCTCACACCCCCCACTTCTGCCCCGAACTCACATTCTCGGACCCAGAAGAACAGTCCATCTTGCTGTGGCCTATGCTTGCTCGCCAATATGGAGTCATTGGACTATATACCCCCACCTCAGGTGGTATAAGCCCCCGAGGCTCCCATTTGCTCTTCTAGCTCAGGAACCTTTCTGATTGCTTTCTTCTGAAGAGTCATTCCCTCATTTTCTGGGTAGGGGACAGAGAAGCTGGTGCACCCACACTCCCAGTCGGGAAGGTCTATTTGATGACAGTCATTCCCCTCCAACCCTAGAAGTGCATAAGGAAACATGGGGGTCAGACCTTAACCTCCTAGCTCCAAGTCCTGTCAATCCCAAAACCATCTCCCCGAGTTAGACAAAGTATGTCTAAGCCTTGCTTTGGAGCTTTGACCACCTTGCATGGTTTGGTATAGAAGACTTGGCTTGGAAATCTTTCTCTATAGGAACGTAGATTTGATTACAGGATGGAGAAGGAGATGTGTGTTTCCCTCTCTATTTTTTTTATTGTCTCGATTTTGTCCTGTGATCTTTCTGTATGTATGTGTGTATGTGCATGTGTGTGCTTGCCATGTGGAGGCCATAGGGCAACTTTGATGTTATTCCTCAAATGCTGTCCACCTCATTTTTAAACGTCAATCTTTTAAAAAGATTTATTTATTTTTATTTTATGTGCATGAGTGGTTTGTCTATCTGAATGTCTGTGTACCACATGCATGCCTGTTGCCTCTGAGGCCAGAAGAGGGCATCAGATCCCCTGGGCCTGGGGTTGCAGACGATTGTAAACTGTTACATGGGAGCTGGGAATAGAAACTGTGTCCTCTGGAAGAGCAGCCGGTGCTCTTAAGAGCTGAACTAGTGCTACAGGACCTAGTTTTAGTTTTTCAGAGTTTTAAAATCTATTCTTTGACAATTTTATACATGTAGACAATGTATCTCTATCATATCCAACCCAAAGCCTTCCCGCTCCCCCACTCCGGGATCCCATTGATACTTCCTCTCCCACATTTATGGGTGTGGAGCCATCTTTTTATAATTTTTTCTAGGTGGAGCCTCTTCTTAGATCCTGGGGCTGCTCAGATTAGCCCAGCTGGCCAGAGACCTGCAGGGAGTCACCTGTTTCCACCTCCCCAGGGCTGGTATTAGAAGCATACGCTACCACCCATGGCTTTTGTTTTATGTGGGTTCTGGGGGTGTCTAACTCAGGGCCCCATGCTTGCAAGGCAAGCACTTTAGAAGCCCACCCACCTTCCAAGCCCCTTCTCTGTGCTTTTGAGCAACGTGACTGCACAGCTGTCTTGCCTATGCCCCCACCCCCACCCCATTTTGGAGGTGCATCCAGCTGGCTCCTCTGAACCTGTCCTTTTCATTCTTCTCCTTTGCTTTTCTTCGGGCATTCTGGGCTCACTGTCTAGACTGGGGATTCACGGTGGCTTTTCTCACTGCGCATTCCACCCCTGCCCCCACCGCGGCGTTGCTGGATTCTCACAGCCCTTCCCCGACTAGCCCACTCCATCTCCACAGCGGTGGCTTTATCCCCTCAGTGTCCGAGGAAACTGATTCATCGCCCGAGGTTCTGTCTGAGAACTGCTTCCAGACAGCCGGAATCACATTTGAGCTGTGGGTGGGATCTGGGTTTGGGTCTGGCCTTTCTTTTGCTTTGTTTAGCTTGGTTTGGTCTCCCTCTGGGATGTGGGACTGCCTCTTTTATTTTATTTTTTTGTATAATTCCATGCCCAGCCTGAGGCTTGATCCAAGAGAATTTCTTGTTGCCGGTGACACACGAAGCTTCTAGAGTTTGTTTATCACGCCTCAGGAGCTTGCTATCCTCTGTGTCCAGCAAGCTCAGGCCAAAGGTGTGAGTCTGTAGGGTAAAGTCATACAATTCCTGTCCCAAGTGGGCATTAGTCAACACCCTCAGTGGCATTTGTAGGGGCTTTGATGGTGGGAGGAGAAGAACGTCTTTCCATGTAGGAAAATAACTACTCTGTTTGGTCTGGAATTCATTTTCTTTGTCCAATTATTTTCAATCAAGTAGCATTGTGAGGAAGCTACTGTGGACTTGCTTTATAGCTCCCTGCTTGCGTGTTTGTGTGTTTTTCAATGTTCAGAAATACATATTTATCCCTTTCAAGAGTCCTGACAAGAAGCAGTAGAGACTTAACAGGAACCAGATTGCAAAACAGGGGTGGACCATCCATCATGGCGGAGGGACGGATGACAGGCTTAGAAACTGTCTCAGACACTTTTCCCATTGCAGTGAAAAAATGCCGGAGGGAAGCAACTCAAGGAAAGGCGGGGTTGTCTTGAAGGAGCAGCCCCTCATGGTGGATGGGTCATGGTTCATGGTGGAAGGGGCACAGTGTGAGCAGGGAGTTGCTTGCACTGCACCCATAGTCAGGAGCCAGAGAGAGGTGAATGCTGCGGCTTAGCTTCTTTCCCCCTTGCTGTTTTTATGCTGGGGTCCTAGCCCATGGGAGGTGGCCATCCACTTTCCAGGTGGGTCTTCTATTCCAAGGTAAGCCTCTCTGGAAACGTCCTCATAAACATACCCAAAGATGTGCCTCCTAAGTCTCAAAATTCCCATCAGTTTGGCAATAAAGAGTAGCCATTAAACATATCCACCCAAGACTCCATATCTATCCCAGCAACTGAGAATCCAGAACCCTCTGGAGGGAAGCAGATTGTGAGAGCCAGATATGCATGGGTCAACAGAGGGACATGAAGGAAGGGGGCGACCCCCACAACAGGCAGGCTTGGCAAGCACATCACAGCACGGGGACATGCGTCCCTGGCCACGTGCAGGGCATCGTCTCAAGACCTCTTGCTTCTTTTCCCCCTATGAGATGAGGTCTATGACTCCTTTCATCTACCAGAGATGAGTTTCATCAATAAATAAGGGGCCTGTGACATCATGTGGTATTTGAAGCAGGGCCTCCTGAGGCCATATGGCTTCTGTTTTGTTTTTTGGATCTCTTACTTCTTGGTCTCCGTAACTAGGGAAGTTTGACCACGCTGCGGTGACTGTGCTGGGAGGAAGCTGAGGCACATGGAGAAGCCACATGAGGCCTCTGGTCAGCAGGCTTGGCCTCTGAGTCAGCGGAGTCCAGGTTCCAGATGCCTGAGAGGTCAGGTATCCAGTTGACTCCAAACCCCAGCTATGGAGTCAGCCTGGCTTTTGAGGCTACCCTACTGAGGCCCAGATATGTGGTCAGATACCAGCCCTCCCTGCTATATCCTGTCTGAATTCTTCATGTGTATGTGTATGTATGTTCATGCACACACATGTATGGAGGCAAGAGATCAACCTCAGGTGTCAATTTTAATGCTCCACCCATCTTGTTTTTTTAAGACAGGGACTCTCACTGGCCCAGAACTCATCAAGCAGGCTAGTCTTGCTGGCCAGTTCCCTAGGAATCCACCTGTTTCTGCCTCCCCAGATCATTTCTTGTTATAAATTTCTAGCCCAGATCTGTTCTCCAAACATCCCTGCATATGTAAGTGGCTTCATTATTTTCTCTGAAATCTAAAAATTTTACCAGAGAATATTCTGGTGTGTTTATTTTTACTTTCTATCCATAGTTTTATACAGTCAGGGCATTTCTTCTGCAAGGGTTCCCAGAGTGGTTCTAACTTTGTTCTGCTCTTTGCTTGGTTTTCTGTTTGGGGGACTCCTGGCTCTTCTCTGCCCGTCGTCTGTATGTGGCCTTTCTCTCAAATCCCTCTTAGTTCCCTTTCTTCCTGCCATTCGCTATGTTTATACTTTCTGCTTATCCAACGTCAACGTCTTCTGGATTTACTCTCCTTTTTTAAACTTAATCCTTATTTTTGGATATTCTTATCCCTTTATTCTTAATACTTTCTTGGATTCTGTAAATTTACTTCTGAGTTTTTCTGTCATTTATGATGTCTCCCCTCCCCTCCTTGGGGCTTCACTCATGCAAGCCAAGTGTGCTACCCCTGAGCCTCACCCAGGTCCCTAGGCCTCAGAGCTTTGATGCAGTGTCTCGCTAGGTAGCCCAGGTCGGGTTTGAGCTTCCCACTCTTCTGCTTCTGTGTGGCAAGTGCTGGGACTACAGATGTGTGCCACCATGGCTTTCCCTTGTTGGCTGTTTAAAGTTGTTTTTTTATGTAAAAAACTCTTTTTAATTACTTACATTGATTTTTTTTTGTTTATTTGGATACATATAGGCGAGTATACCATGTTTTATGTGTGGAGGTCAGAGGATTATTTTGAGGAGTTAGTTCTTTCCTTTCACCATTGGTTGCTAGGGATTGAACTTGGGTCGTTAGGCTTGGTGGCAAGCGCCTCTACCCCTCTCAGCCCTTTCATCTGCCCGAGTCTACTGTTTATGTAGTGCATATCATCTATGAAATTTTGCTTTCGCTAGTCTCTATTAGTTGTACTATGTTTTGGTTGAAATTTGGAGATGTTAAAAATGATGCTATAGGCCATCATCCCAGAATATTCTTCAGTCTGTATTCAATGTGTTAGTGAGAACGGTCCTTTAAAAGCCTACGTAGGATCCTGTGATGCTCTTCTTGTGATTCTCGTGGCTTCATCCCTCTGGGCAGAACTGCGTCTCCTCTGACTGCCCTCTGCGCTTCTCTCCACCCCTGATTCTTGCTTAACTCGTTTTATATCGTGTGACCCCCTTGCTGATCAGGTCTCAGCCCATGAGCCTCCATGCTCTCCTGAAGTACCCCAGCAGAGGCTCTGTCTTGGGGAGTATAGCCCCTATAGCCCCCTATAGCACCTATAGCCCCCATAGCACCTATAGCCCCACTGGTGGTGCCGTAAGTGCCTCCTTGGTTTGCCATCTCTAGAACCTTCTGGGGTTGCCCCACCCACTTGTCTTCATTCTCTGCTCCCTACTTTTTCTGCTCCATTTTTTTCTCTCAGCTTTTATCACATATTCTAATCAATGATTTTTCAAATGTGAATCAGAATGTCAACTTCAGAAGGCATGTATTTTAAAATCAATCCCTCTGGGTTGACCAAGGAGAAGGAAGGATGGTGGGAAGGAAACGGAGCGGGGAAGTGAGTTAGGAGAGAAACATAACCTAGAGAAGGTACTGGAATTGTGCTAAGTGGCAGGATTTGTGACCTCGACAAAGATAGCATGGGCAGATGACAAGTAGCAGCCCAGGCTGGATCTCTGGCCAAAAAAGCTAGCTCAACTGGTCGCTTCTCTTCTTCTCTGATCTAGCAGGTTTTCACCCCAGCATCTGACTCTCGAGTCTTTCTTGGTAAATAGAACTATAGAGACTTGGTTAAAGCCTACATTTGGTGGCCACGGCTGAGCCAGTGTGAGCGGGACCAGAAATCCTGCCAGGCTGCAGTTGAGCAGAGGGGTGCTGCCTGTGGGGGCTAAGGGAACCGATGGTAGTTAAAATATCAGTAGACTCAGGTATGGCCACTAAGAGGACAGAAAAACAACACATTCGCTCTGTTTTTGCTTTTCTTTTCCTTTTGACTGCTGGGCCTGGTCACAAAACTGACATATAGAAGCTGCATCTGTGGGACTTTTCTAAACAGCACTCCTTCCCCACTGTGCTTCTAGGGATGGAACCCAGGGCCTCTCCCATGCCAAGCAAGCTCTCTGCCACTACACTATATCCCCAGTCCCCTTTACACCTTTTGTTTTGTAACACTAACTTGCTCACACTGACTTTGGAGTTGCTATCCTCCTGCCTCAGCCTCCCAAGTAGCTGGTGTTCCTGCATCTCCAGACCTGGCAAAAAGCTCAGACTTCATGAGCTCATTGCTTTCTGTGGGAAATATTTCGCCATATGCCTTAGCTCACACTGTGGAGCTTTTCTCTGCACAGGAGATGGCTTCCTCCCAGCGGCTCTCACCCTCTAAGCCCAGAGTTTCCTGGTGGCCAGGTTGCTAGATGGGCCAACGCTCACTGTCCTGCTAGGCTGGTCCCCCTGTCCCTGTGCTGTCAGGGTATTTTTCCCCTGCTTCTGGTTCCTGATCCAGTGGATTCAGTTTCAGGCCCTTCCCAGAAGCAAGAAGACCCCCTCCTCTCACCAGATGGCCTCAGCTCCCAGTAGAGGACCCTAAAGCGGCCCACAGCAGGAGGCTTTTGTAGTGTTAACAGACAGGTGCGCTTGTGTGGATTAACCCTCTGGTTGCTGTTGCTGTTCCTATAACCCTAGACTCCCCAGGGAGGGACAGGTAATGCTGTCTCTGTCCTGTGCTTTGCCAGGTTCCTGGGCCTCAGCTCAGGTCTTTCAGCTTTCAACTGTTCTCTTCCCTGCAGCTGTCTTAGTTTGGGTCACTATTACTGATGCTGGCCTCTTTAATCACAGCTGATTCTCCAGCCTCAGCAGACCAGACGCCACAGATTTGTTACACAGAGGGTCCGGTAGAATCTTTGCTTCCCTCTGAAACTTCACCAGCCAGACCGCCATTGTTTGCATTGCTTTCAACACTCTTTATTTTTTAAGCTCCTAAAAAACAGCCCACTGAGCTCTCAACACTCAATGGTTTGTCTACCACAAAGTTCCAAAGTCTTTCCATAATCCTCCCCCAAACAGCGTGGTCAGGTGTGTCACAGCAACGTCCCACTCTCCTGGTACCAATTTCTGTCTTAGTTTGGGTCGTTTTTGCTATGATGAAACACTATGACCCAAAGCAAGTTGGGGAGTAAAGGGTTTATTTGACTAACACGTCCACATCCATAGCCCATCACTGATGGGAGTCAGGGCAGGGATTCAAACAGCGTGAGAACCGGGATGCAGGAGTTGATGCAGAGGCCACGGGGGAGTATAACTGGCCTGCTCCCCATAGCTTGTTTAGCCTGCTCTCTCTCTCTCCTTCTCTCTTTCTCTCTTTTCCGAGACAGGGTTTTGCTGTAGTTTTAGAGCCTGTCCTGGAGCTAGCTCTTATAGACCAGGCTGGCCTTGAATTCACAGAGATCCTCCTGCCTCTGCCTCCCCAAGTGCTGGGATTAAAGGTGTGCTCCACCACCTGGCTAGCCTGCTTTCTTGTAGAACCCAGGACCACCAGCCTGAGAAGATCTCATCCACAATGAGCTGGCCCCTCCCACATCAATCACTAATTAAGAAAATGCTCTTCAGGCTTGCTTACAGCCCAATCTTATGGAGGCATTTTCTCAGTTGGGGCTCCCTTGTCTCAGATGACTCTTGCTTGTGTCAACTTGACATAAAACTAGTCAGTACAGTAGCCCATCGTGAGCTGCTGCTGCTGCAGTGTGTGTGTGTGTGTTCACGTGGGTGTCCTGTAAGTGTTCATGTCCCTGCATATGTGTGCATGTATGTTTGGAGGCCAGAGGTCAGCCTTGAGTGTTGCTCTTCAGGGGGTCCTCTGCTTGTTTATTGAGGCCCAGTCTCTCAAAGACATGGGCTTGCCTATTGGGCTAAGCTGTTGAACCCCAGGGATCTGCCTGCCCCTGCTTCTGCCCATTTCTGCTTCTCCGGTGCTGGGATTACAAGCACATGCCACCGTACCTGGCTTTTTTTGTGCAGGTGTCGAGGATCAAACTCAGGTTTCGTGCTTGTGTAGCAAACACATTACTGACTGAGCCACTTCCCTGCCCCTGGGCTGCCTCTCCAAAGACAGGAGGATGGGTCCGGGTCAGGGAGGAGCAGGTCCTTCTATCTCTTTCCAGCATCTGAGACTCACTACCTGGAAGTAGAATGATGCAATCAGAGGTATACCAGGATGATGGCGGCTTCCTTGTGTGGGTGGGACCACCGCGTCACCAGGCCGGGGAATCCCACTGGTGACAACAGAGCATCGTTTGAGCTGATGTGGCACCCAGAGGCCCCATGCTGGCTTCAGTGTGACAGCGTCTGAGGGAGGCGTGTGCAGAGCTGGTGACAGAGCAGTCATCTGCAGATCACCTCCAGGGGACTTTGTGGTCGATTCTCTGATGATTCATTCCTGACCTGGTTTCAACGCGGTGACTCAAAACGTACCACTTTCATTAAAAATAACATTCACTGGGGGTTAACGCCTTTCTGTTTTCTATGCTTCACGGTACAGTGTCGCTTGTGTCTGGGAAGCCGGCAGGTGCGGACAAGGGCTTCAGAGGGGCTGAAGAGAATCGTGCATGCTGGCACTGGGCCGTGGACTCAAAGCAGGGCTGCTGCTGCTGCGTGAGGGGGCGTCCTGCAGTCTTCACTCTGAACCCCCGAGTGTGGACTCATGCGGGCTCCTCAGGAGCTCTTTCTAGACTTGAGATACAGAGATGGGGGGCCCTTCCTTCAGACTGCAAAGTAAAGAGGCCTCCTGTTCACTAAGGGAGGGACGTGGAGGGGGTGAGAGAGGAAAAGCAGAGGGCAGGGGTGGGGGAACCCCAGTCACCCATGGGACTACACCAAAACCTCCTGCTTTCTGTGAGACACCCACACTCTTACTGGTTTGGGGAACAATGCATTGGACATCCTCTGTCTTTTAACTCGAGAAAAGAAAGAAAGAAAGAGCACAGGAAAATGCTGCAGTAAGCATTCTTCAGGGCTGAGGCCCTGGCTGAGGCCATCTTTAAATAGTTTGTTCATTCTTATTTTTGTCTGTGTACACATATATGACCATTCCTGTTTCTGAGTACACACATGTGTGCATTCAAGTCGGGGACCAGAGGCCAATCTAGAACGCCATCCCTCGGGTGCTGTCCACCTTATTTTGAGACAAGATCTTTCACTAGGCTGGACCTTACCGAGAAGGGTAGGCTGGCTGGACCTTACCGAGAAGGTTAGGCTGGCTGGCCGGTGAGTCCCAGGGGTCCTGCTGTTGGTTCTTTCCCAGAAAAAGCTTCCAAGCGTGAGCCACCATGCCCAGCTTTAAGTCTGGGTTCTGGGGATCAAACTCAGGTCCTCCTTCTTGCATAGCAAACACTTTATAGACTATCTCCATAGCATATTTATTTGAAATTTAATTTAATTTGATATTTCTTTTGAGACAAAGTTTCACTATGTAGCTCAGGCTGGCCTCAAACTTGTCCCAGTCTTTCCTACCTTTCAAAGCTGAGATTACAGATGTAAGCTACCTTGCCCGATTAAATCTTGGGTTCTTAAAAAAAGCTCTTATCTAGAAACTTCAGGGCTGGGACAGGTATTGTCAAGGGGTGAATGGCATCAGCTGGAGGGGAGACTGCAGCAATGTGTACTGCCTACTGTTGAAGACAGTTTCTCCACAATGGCCGAGAGGGTATATTTTCTCTTAAGTAAGTGTTTTATTTTTTGCTCATTTTGTTGCAGTAGAAACATTGGTCAAGATGGGCTGGGAAGATGCTCAGCGAAGTGTTTGCTGTACAAGTGTGAGGGCCTGCGCTCAGCTCCCCAGGGTTGGCGTAAAAAGAGCTGTGTGTGCACACCTGTCTGTGATCCTCATGCTGGGGGCGCTGAGGCAGGAGGGTGCCAGGGCTTGCTAGCCAGCTAGTCTCATGCTGGGGGCGCTGAGGCAGGAGAATGCCCGGGACTTGCTAGCCAGCTAGTCTCATGCTGGAGGCGCTGAGGCAGGAGAATGCCCGGGGCTTGCTAGTCAGCTAGTCTCAGTCTAGCCAGCTGGTGAGATCTGGCCTCAGTGAGGGACTGTCTTGAATAGCAAGGTGGACAGCAACTGGGGAAGATGTCTGTTGTCAGCCTCTGGGCTCCACACTCGTGAGGACTCATGCTTCTTCTCACATATGTTCACACACATGAACGTGCACACACACATAAACTCCACACATCCCAAAGGAAGACCCAGTCGAGTTTGACATGGATAAAAGTCCAGAGAACCCTAATTTGTCGTCTCAGGGATAGTCAAGAAACCACCATTTATTCTCACCCTTTGTAACTTGATATCCAATATGTGTTGCTCTAAAATTCTGTTTCATGATGGTCTTTCCTTCCAAGGTGAGGTGCTGGCTGGACCCCACCCTGGAGACTCACACTCTGCAGCAGCTCCCTTCTACCTAAGGCCTGGTGGCCAGGAGCTCTTACAGAAAGGGTGGGATTGGACACATAGTCTGGCCCCAGGAAAGACCTCTGCAGTTCAGCCTTTGTTTCCCAGCTTTGCTCTGTGTCTAGAGTCTTCCTGGGCCACCAGCTCCAAGGGCAGCCAGCATCTCACTGTTTTTGAAGCACTTTGGGGTACCTTTCGGCATGGTTCCTCTTGGTCCTCACCTCCCATGTGTCCCTGAGCCCTGGACAGGATTCTGATCTTCTCTGGGTCTGAGGCTCCAGCTTTCCCAACTTCCTCCCTTCTTCTGCATCACTGGTTTCTAGATGATTCTCCCCAAGCGAGCCTCCCAAGAGCTTCCCTGGCAATAGTCCTCAGGTGCTGCTCCTGCTGGGCGATCTGCTCCTGTGGACCAGAATCAGACTACTGGAGTAACACCTGGGCGGCTTTGGAAACGCGTGACATTATCTAATGTGTTCTCACCAATCAGTTGCGTCTTGTAATCAGCTGTCACAGTTTTGGGGAGCCGCATACCTGGGGCTCCATGTCTCAGGGATTTTAACTGTGTTGCTTGGCGCCTTTTCTACCACCCAGCACTGTGGAAAACTTAACCAGCAAGTAGTTTTTAGGGCCTTTGCTATCAGCTTTGGAGTTGGGGTTTTGTTAAAAAGAGAAGCAATATGAATATTGACCAGCAGGAGCCAAGGTGCCTGGGTTCAAATCCAGGCTCTTCTCTGTGTGGCTACATGACCTCAGGAAAGGGATGTGGTGTGTCGATTTGGGCTTTCTCATCTGTAAAATGGGGATGATAACTAGACGTCTCAGCTCAGAGCTGGAGACCTGGCTTAGCCGTAGATGTGCTTGCTGTGGAGCCTAACTACTGGACTGCCGGCCCAGGGATGGATGCAGCAGCTCTCAATCTGTGGGTCATGGCCCCTTTGAGGGGGGGGGTCCTACACTGGATATCCTGCATAGTAGATATTTACATTATGATTCATAACAGTTGCATAGTGACAGGAAGTAGTAGCAAAATCATTTTATAGTTGGGGTCACCACA
Organism: Chionomys nivalis; assembly: GCF_950005125.1. Lineage (NCBI taxonomy): Eukaryota > Metazoa > Chordata > Mammalia > Rodentia > Cricetidae > Chionomys > Chionomys nivalis. The sequence continues at coordinate 2,815,973 of NC_080106.1, forward strand.
ACATGAGGCGCTGTATTAAAGGGTCTCAGCGTTAGGAAGGTTGAGAACCCCTGGACTAGAGGAAGAAGAGAATTAACTCCTGCAAGTCATCCTCAACATGTGTGCCCTGGCACATACATAAACATACAAACACTCCCTACACCCTCCCCACACTGCACACACAACAGGCACATATATACCACACACACACCCAGTCTAAATACAAATAAATAAAATAATTTCCCAGCTCAGAATTTTCTGGGGATTTTTGCTGTTTGTTTTGAAACGGGATCTCACCACGTACCCCTGGCTGGCCTTGAACTCCCGAGTTCTAGGACTAAAGGCCTTTGCCACCACGCCTGATGATGTCACTGTGTTTGTAAAAATTCATGTCAGGAATATCCAGAAATTCATGTTCAATTGGTAGATCAGCAAATTCGTAGATCAGCAAAACAGACCCACAGAGGAGGAGTGGGAGGTGGCAGGTGGCTACCCTCCCAGGGCCAGCTGTCTCCAGAGCCTCCTCCCCGTGAGGGCCCCTGATGAGGGGTTCTCTGGAGCACGGCCCAGGTTCCTTCCCACTTGGATCTGAGGCCTCTGTGTGGGGTATGGCTATCAGCACCTGCCTCTCCTTTCACGGATATCTGCGCAGGTGTCTGTTAGGGTTTAGGGTGGAGCAGGGATCAAAACAGAGCAGCCAGGCTGGAAGTAAAAAACTTATGCTTGTCTAGGGAGAGTAGTGTGTGTTCTTGCAGGGTCCTGTGCGTGTGTGTGTGTGTGCATGTGTGTGTGTGTGTAGGGTATTACATGAAGAGGTTTTCTAGGTGTTGTTAAGTAAAGAATTAGAGAAAAAATGTAAAGGCCTTATTTAAATAAAATGGCTCAGCTGTTAAAGGTGCTTGTTGCATAGCCTGGTGGGCTCAACTTGATTCCTGAATCCCTGTAAAGGTGGAAAGAGAGAACTGACTCCACAATTGTCCCCTGACCTCCTGTATGCCATGGCTCATGTGCCCACACACACACACATCATACACACACTAATAATACTAAAATTAAACTGAGGTAAAATATACAGCATAAAACACCTCCCATTGGCTCTCGTGCAGCCCAGGCTGGCCTGGAATCCCCCAGTATAGCTGAAGATGGTCCTGAACTCCCGTCCCTCCTGCCTCTGCCTCTCAAATGCTGGAATTACAGGCATGGGACACCATACTCTGGCCCATGCTGTTTTCTGTAGTGATTGTGTTAGCTCACGTCCCACCAACAGTGCACAAGTATTTAGACCTTGCAGCAGGATGTATGAGTTACTCTTGTCACTGCGGCCAGGCAGATACTCGCAGAAACACTCAAGAGAAGAATGTCTTTTGGCTCATGGTTTTGGGGAAATCTCAGTCCACTGATTACATCAGGCTGCCTGGTCAGAAAGCCCCGGGGATCTGCCTGTGTCCACCTACTTAGTGCTGGGATTACAGATGCTTGCTGCCACCACCGCCTTTTCTAAGTGGGTTCTGGGGATCAATCTCAGGTCCTCAAACTTGCACAGCTTTCTCCCCACACACCCCGTTTCATTCCATTAAGGTTCAGCTGAAAGTTACCACGCCTTAAGTTATACGACAGACACAAAGAGTGTTCCCGAAAGCCAAGAAACACAAGTGGGCAAACAATGATTCTGCCTTTCCCACCCCTTCTGTTCTTTGTGATTCTTCCCTCCCCCCATCTCTTTTCTCTCTCTAAATAATACTTGGCAAGGCAGATTAATTTGTCATGACTGCTCTCGGCCCTCTTTTGGTCCTCCTAAGTAAAGAAAACCTGTACCCTCTGGCAGCAGATACTGCGTGGATTTCTGTGTGGCAGAGATGCCAGCATTTTGAGGAGCGTGTAGGTTTCGGGGTATGAGCTACAGCAGAGACAAAGCCCCCGGGAGTGACGGGTGGCAATGTACACTGCTGATGAGGGCAGTTGCTAGCACTGTTATGGACGTCTGAGCCCCTCCCTGGAGACATGGTCTATCACTTCGGGCACCACTGGGGATGCCTCTGCTCTCTGACTCTGGCTCACCGTGCGTATGCCGAGCGGCTGGAGGAAGCCCCTGGCTCACACCCTTGCTACAGCTTATGCTGTTACAACAACTGTCCTGCCTTTGGAGGTAGAGGCGGGAGTATGAGAAGGTGCTGTCAGGTCCCCCTGAAAATACTAAACCTTGTCAGTCCAACCTGAATGAGAAGCATCCTGCAGCCATGGGATCCCTGGGCTGAAACCAGAGGGGACAGAGGAGCGTAGGTAGCACAGAGGTTCCCAGAAGCTGCCTCGTCAGCTCCCCTTTCTGTTGCTTGAAGCCACAGGATGGAGGAAGAATTAGTTTTGGACTCCTGGTTTGAGGTTGTGCTCTATCAGGGCATATGGAAGCAGGAGCTTCAGGTTGCTTGCTCACGTCTCAGAGGGTGGACCCAGAGTGGGGTAGCTGAGTTGGACTCCTAACCTCAAGGCCCACCCCAGTGACCCGGTTCCTCTACTAGGCCCCAGCTCCCAAAGGCCCCACAAGCTCACAAAACATCACCACTAGCGGCAGACTGAATGCTTGAATGTATGAGCCCACGTGGGACATTTGTCGTTCAAGACACAGCAGCTGGCTATGCCATAATCCAGCTACCCCCATGAGCCGGCTGGATGAAAGCAGGCTCTCCTGCCTTCCTCACTCTTGGGTGCCTCGGCACATCCCCTCCACACCCTCTGACTGCTGCCGGCAGCGGTGCTCACAGCCATGTAGACCCCCACGGTGGAAGTATGAGCTGCGGAACAGAGCGATGGCCTGAGACCCAAGAGGCCAGGCTCTGGGCCCAGGTCCACTGTCCATTAGCTCTGTGGCTTCTGGCGCTCTTCGCTATCCCCACGGGTTGACTATCCTGTGGTGTGGCCCACGTCATCAAGGTCTGGAGAGTCTCCAGTGAGGGGGTGGCCGTGAACCGGAGACCGCTAGGAAAGCGTGAAGGCCGCCTCTGAGGGAGGGAGTCTCATCTGGGGCCTCCTGTGAAGGGTAAGCAGGACCAGAGTTCATCTGGCAATGAGAACAGCAGATTTCCCAGGCTGTGAGTGTGTCAGAACTGCGGGACACTCAGTAAAGACAATTGCAGTGGGCAGAGAAGGAGATGGAGCCCATGGGAGGGGGGTTGTGAAGAGAGATCCTGGGCCCTTGGAGCATCCTGGAGGGCCCTTGTGGAGACTCTGCAGACCAGGAACGTGGACCACTCGGGGGCAAGGAGCTCACAGTTCATTCAGAGAGTAAGGATAGTTTCCCTTTTTATTTATGAGACAGGATCTCACCATGTAGCCTAAACTAGCCTCGAACTTACTATATAGCTCAGGCTGGACCTAACTGGAAGTGATCCTCCTGCCTCAGCTTCCAGAATGCTGGGATTATATGCACAAGCCATCCTGCCCAGCTGAAGAACTAGTAGGGGGTCAATGAGATGGCGTTGTGGGTAAGACACTTGTCACTGAGGCTAATGACTTGGGTTTGATTCCTGGGACTCCCCTGGGGGGAAGGAGAGACCTGGCTCCTGCTAGCTGTGCACACTTAATAATTAAAAAGACCTTACAGCCTGATGGTTAATACCTGGGTACATCAGGTTACTCATTGTAAGGTTATTTTTGTTGTTTTTAACAGAGTTTCACTATGTAGCCCAAGAGAGTTAGCCTTCTTTCTTTCTTTCTTTCTTTCTTTCTTTCTTTCTTTCTTTCTTTCTTTCTTTCTTCTTCCTTCCTTCCTTCCTTCCTTCCTTCCTTTCCTTTCTTTCTTTCTTTCTTTCTTTCTTTCTTTCTTTCTTTCTTTCTTTCTTTCTTTCTTCCCTTCTTTCCTCCTCCTCCTTCTTCTTCTTCTGTTTTTTTTTTTTGTTTTGTTTTGTTTTTTTTTTCAAGACAGGGTTTCCCTGTCTGTAGCTCTGGAACTAGCTGTTGTAGACTAGGTTGGCCTTAAACTCACAGAGACCCACCTGCCTCCCGAGTGCTGGGATTAAAGGTGTGTACCACCATCACCTGGCTTTTCAGTTTTCTTTTTTTCTTTTTCTTTTTTTGGCTTAATTAGAGTTTCTATTGGTGTGAAGAGACACCACAACCACAGCACGTCTTCTAAAGGAAAAACCTTTAACTCAGGGGGCTTACGGTTCAGTGGCTTAGTCCATTGTCATCATGGCCGGAAGCATGGCAGTACACAGATGGATATGGTGTTGGAGAAGGAGTCAAGAGTTCTACATCTGAACTGGCAGGCAGCAGGAAGAGAGAGAGACACTGGACCTGGCTTAGGCTTCTGAAATCCCAAAGCCCACCCCAGTGACTCACTTCCTTCACCAATGCCACATCTCCTAAGAGTGTCATTCCCTGTGAGCCCCTGGGAACCATTTTTATTCAATGCGTGATGCTAACCTTGAACCTGAGTCCTGAACTTGATTCTCTTGTCTTAGTTTCCTGCATACTGGGGTGATAGGCCTGTGTTACCTGGCTTGTCAGAAGAGATGATTTGGAAGGTAGGTGGGGGAGCTGTAAGGCCGGACTTCCACACGAAGAACCAAGGCCCAAGGGAGCAGATCCAGAAAGGGACCCAGAGGTTTTAACTTCCCATTTGTTACCTTGTAAGCCTAGGTGAGCCTCAGAGACTCTCCCGAGTCCTGAGTCCCGGCAGCCTGGGATCAAAAGCAAGGATGGGAGGTAACCTTTTGGTGGGAGGAAGCTGTGGTTTTATGGATATTGGGAGCTGCAGAGATTTCACGGCAATTCACTTCATCATGGTGGGGGATTAAAGGTGCTGGGGATAAGAATGTAACAGGCCATGATGTTATATGGTGCAAATAAAAGCTGACACATGGTGACGGTATCTGGGGCATCTCCAGCTCCTGACCTTATCCAGAGAGCCCTTGATTTGCAATACCCAGGAAATGGAAGAGGCAGGACATGAGACCCCGGACACAGCACAGGGCATCCAGGCGCCAGCCTGCAAGGTCCAGGGCCCCTTGGTTCTGAAGATCTGGATATATACCGGCTTTGAGACAGCTGATCCCTACAATGTCACTTCTGTGGGGACAACTGCAGAGGGATAGCTGGACCCTGGTCATCTTTGAATGCCAGCAATGTTGGCCTGAGGGGGATGTTGATATGTCAGTCACTCAGGTAACTCTCGTCCCCCATGGAGCCACTCTACTAGGTCCCCCAAATCTCCCTGTGAGTTTCTGCAATGTGTCTGCCCACCAGCCTGCTCAGAGTTTTACTCCATGAGGGTGACATGTTGCCCCTTCAGCCACATTATGAACAAGAACAGGACATGGGTCCTAGGGGCCTCGTCAGAGGTCAGTCTCCCTTCTAGTCTGCAGGGACAGTGTGGAGGACAAATGAAGGGACAGAAATGTCACCACCAAGGATAGCAGGAGGGAGCGCAGTGTGGGAAGAGGAAGGACCTTCATCTCAGAAGCCGTAAGGAAAGTGACAGGTGACTGAGGATGGAATGCTTCTCTTCTTTCTAAGTTGTTTGTTTTGTTCTTCTTTTAAACGCTGCATCCTTTCAGCACACACTGAGAGTCCTTAGTTAGGCTCGTCTTTAAGGTATCTTAGTCCCGGATCCCAGGACCGCATTAAGTCAGACTTTGTCACCGAGACAGGGGGAGCTGACTGAACAACTGAAGAGAGAAGGGGTCATTTTACTTCACAGATCCAGAGATTTCCACGCATCATGGTGACAGGGACATGGGGAGTAGAAGGAGAACAGCTCGTGTGGTGACCAGGAAGCAGAGAGAGAAAGAACACCCGTGAAATGGCTTCCTCTTCCCTCTGTTCCAGGCGCCACCCGCCATTGGAGGTGGGTGTCCTCCACTGAGTCAGTCCTCACAGAGGGGAGCTTCACTGCTCTCCTTTGGCCTGGACTGGAGGTTCTGCAGGTGCTGTTCTCTCAGCACACACCAGACAGAACCAAGGTCATTGTCCCTCCTCTCCACAAGTAGCAAGGCCGTTCCTCCTGGTCCTGGGGGGAATCTCTTGAGCCTCACCTCCATTAAATTCCAAGCACTTGGTCAACTCAAGTGAAGTCTAAAGTCGATGTGAGCTAGACACTGTCACTGCACCAGCCGTCACCCACATATGTCAGTCACCTCCAGTATTCATTTCTTAAACAACAGACATTTGCCGTCTCAGGTCTGGAGACTGAAAGTCCAAGATCCAGGTATGGAAAGGGTTGGTTGCTTCTGAGACCTAGGAGATTGCAGCTGAGGTGAAGAACATAGTGAAGAATGTGTACAAAGGCCCTGTGGTAGGAACAAACGAGGTTGCTACCCCACCGAAGCCTGCTGACTTGCCTCAAGCCCCAGAGAGATTTAAGCTGAGATGGCCTCAGCTGAAATGACTAGAAACACCTCCATTTTAGCTCTGGTTGGCACATTCCCTTCCAGCCTGGGTGAATGGCGTCGCTGCTCATGAAGAGGAGGAACAATGACCTTGGTTCTGTCCAAGGTCAGCACCTGCAGGACCTCCAGTCAGAGGTCGAAGAAGCAGTAAGCTCCTCTCTGCGAGCGCCTGTGAGGACTGGTGGAGCCCCCAGCCTCGTCCACACGCAGTGGTCAGAATGCTCGAGTCTACCAGGAGCTTTAGACAGAGAGCAGAGTCTGTTAACTCTGAATCTTTGAGCTGCTTCCTTATCCTCCACGCCTTTAGCTGTTGGGACAGTCAGACAGTGTTGAGAGCTGCTCCCCCAGTACAGAGAGCTGTCCCCTAGTCCCCATGGAGGTGGAGACAGAGGAGCCCCAGCATCACGCTGCCAAAGCAGAAAAGCTGGAGTGTGGCTTCGAGACCCTACTTGGGCTCTGAATGCCAGCACGGCCAGTGGGTATCAGTGCTGAGCCCCATGACTGCAGAAGGGCAAGACCTAGTCCTTCATCATTCTTATCCCAAGATGGTTCAAAAATTGTAATCTATAGTTATTCTTAATTGCGGTAAGATGCAGAAGAGACAAAATTCACCACGGTCAGCATTTCTCAGGGTACAGTTAAGAAGGGTTAAACACATTCACATTCGTCCCCACCAATCATCTCTAAACCTTTTCATTTTGCAAAACCGAAAACCTGCACCCATGAAACAACCTCCCCCAGCCCCCGCCAGCCCAGGAAATCACCTCTCTTCTCTCTGTCTCTACGAATTTGACTATTTTTGGTCCCTGGTGTAAGCAGAATCATATCACTCTTTCCCTTTGGGTCTGGCTTATTTCACTCAGGACAATGTCTCCCGAGTCCATCTGCACTGCAACAGGTGCCAGGTGTCTTTGCGTTAGAGGACCAGACAGGACGCCCGCGGATGTCCACCTGTCTTTGTTTGCCCGCTCCTCCAAAGAGGACATTGATTGAGCTGCTTCCATATTTGCAGTGTGCAACCAATGAAAGAAACCAGAGCCCTGAATTTTATACTGTGTGAATTTTACACTTAAATGTGTTCTTTCAAAAACATAATTTTGTTTATTCATTATTTATTAATATTTTACGTGTTTGGGTGTTTTGTCTATGTCTGGCACGGAGGCCAAAGGGGGTGTCAGAGCCCCCGGAACTGGAGTTACAGATGCTTGTGAGCTGCCGTGTGGAGGCTGGGACTCAAGCCCTGGTCCTCTGCAAGGGAGCCCTCTCTCCATCCCCCTTAGATGAGTTCTCTCCTCGTCCTTGTCTTTCTTGGTGCACTGCTTTGATCTGGTCACCAGCCTGAGAAACCTAGAAGGGCTGAGGTCATTCCTCCTGCACTTTCTGTTCCTAGCCACTCTTTCAGGCAAGCAAATGCTGGGGAGGAGTTTGCAGAGGAAGGCCAGTATCAGATATCTCAAGATGTGGCGCTTGTCAAGGTTTGTCCAGAGAGCTGTCTGTTTTATCTCCAGTTGACTTTTTTTTTTTTTTTTTTAAAAAAAAAAAAAAGGCTGACAATGTTTTCAACTAAAGATAATGTTTTGTTTTGGTTTGGTTTGTTTTTCTTCCTGGGGACGTTTATACAGTTCAAGGTGGAAAACTAAGGCCTTCGCTCTTATTCACAGAACAAATCAGTCTCTTTCCCCTATGGGAACTTGACATTGCCTCTCTGAGAGGTATCTGCAGGCCTGACCTGTTTCTGCAAAGGTCCACTCAACACGGTGTCGCCATGGTTTCTGAGGCTGGGAGCGTCCCCTGTTGGTGACTCTGCAGCTGATCCTGTTGCCTCCCAAGAGCACTGACTCTCCCTTCCCCTAGATGTTTAAGTGTGTTATTGGGGGCCACCTCAGCAGATGATGAGTAAAAACGGGAGCTTTCCATGTGAAGGGAAGAACCGGACAGGCTGTCTCCAGCAGGGAAATGCTTGCAGAAACCGCCAGCAGCTAAGCTTGGCCTCCCTCTGCTGCTTCCCTTGGCAGACCCTTCCCAGACTGCAGGGCCTCAGAGTTTGGTGCCCTGTCTGCTCTCTTTCCTGGTTGGTATAAATTATGGAAACTCCCTGTATAACCCACCGAGGGCTGTTTTACATGTTCCCTCTGGGGTTTCCCAGCCAACTTAGCAAGAGTTGCTGCCTGTGGGGGAGGGGGTGTCCTCTGTGGGCTCTGCTGGAGTGTTTTCTGCTGTCCTATCTGCATCTGGGCTGTGCCTGGGGCAGGTGTGGAAGAAATGAAGCAAAGAATGCAGCCTCAGCAGTCTCCAGAAGTGATCCCTGGTCAGCGCCTGCAGGTTCCAAGCATGCCAAGAATGCGGCCCTAGGCAAAGGGGACAAGTGCTGTAGAAAAGAAGGAATGTACATGCTCCTAGCTGAGCCAGTGGGGACAGCCAAGGAAAAGAGATCGCACAGCACCAAATGTGAGCGAGTCAAGAAGGGTCAGGACTCAAAAACAAACATTCACTTACATTGGCATCTAGTGTGGGTGGGTACGCCCCAAACCAAATCTTTATATTCTTGTCTGACTTTTGAAAATGTTTTAGAATTAGCATATATTAATTTCCTACTTTAATGGGTTTCATGACAACATTTTCTTGGTTTACCTTTTAAAGATTTATTTTTAATCTACCTGGGGAATAGATTGTGAATCCAGTGTGAATATCGTGTGAATGCAGTCCTCCAAGAGGCCAAAAGAGGGCGCCAGATTCCCTGGAATAGAGAGAGTTGTCAGCTGTGTGGTGCTGGGAATGGAACTCTGGTCCTCTACAAGAGCAATATGTGTGTCTGTGGAACTGTCTCTCCAACCCCGTATAAAATATTTTCATATATGTACATGATGTTATTTTGATCACGGTCACCCCTTCCCTTCCCACTGAGCCTCTTCCTCTGCCCAAATAGGCCCCTTTCTCCTTTCCCATCTTTTTATTTGGTGGGAGGCAGAGTTTCTTTAGGATTAGCTTGCAGGAGCATGGGCTGCTAACCAGTGGCTGTGCTATTGTAGCAGCCACTAACTGCCTACAGATCCTTCTGGGTTCCTACACCCCTCCCCATAAGCCCCCCCTTTTAGGCAATGACTCAGGACTTGGGAGAAGCCATTGTCTCAACCCACAGGCATGCAGGCAGGAATGAGCAGGGCCTACTGGGTCTTTCCAGCTGCTGAGCCAGCTCCTTGGTGCTGGGACACATGCCTGTGCCTTGTTCTCAGTCCAGGACAAGGATCTTGATGCAGGACAGAAGGTCGAAGGGCACAGCAGTAGGGCAGGAAAACAAAACAAAAACAGGAAGTGGCCTGCTCTGAGATTTTCCATGGGAAGGCTGAGAAAGGCATCCTGATAGAACAAGAAAAAGGAAGAGAGGAAGAAAAAGGAAGGTTCTGGTTCTTCAGAAGCTCTGTGACGGTGCCTGCTAGGAGACGTGGTGGGGAAACATAGCCTGTAGCCTACGGCCTCAGCGTCCTGCTTCATCTCCCTGCGTCCCGTTTTCCTGGGACATCGATGCCCCAGTGCTCATGTGAGAACGTAGGTGTGCAATGACACAGAGAAGCAGCCGTATCGGAAGTGGGGTCTCTAGGGGAAGATTCAGAACGCCAGCCACAGAAGGACTCACATCCACACTCTCAGTGTGAGGACCAAGGGTGGCCTCTCTGCCACTGACGCCAGGCGGGTGGAGCTCAAGAGAGGCCGAGCTGTCACTTTCCCTCTCTTCAGTCAAGAACGGATGACTTGTCAGAAGCGTAGATGGACAAAGGTCTGTGAGAGCAGGGAGCAACTTTGGCGGGTAGGGATTCCCACAAGAAGGAAGCCAAGATCAGAACAAATGCCCTACGGCTGGGTTCAAACTCCTAACTCAGGAAGGAGGGAAGAGTTGCAGTTCCTTCCGACCTGGGTTTGGTCTCGAGATCTTAGTTTAGAGCCCAGTTGTGAATGCAGTCAGAGCTTTATGCCATGAGGGATGAACGTAGGAGCAGCTCTCCTGCGGCCTGTGTGCCCGTGAGTCAGGACAGTGCACTCCAAACAACCGCCAGAGGCCAAAGGGCAGCCTCAGCCTTCCCCACAGTTTTGCTCAAAATACACAGTAAGCGGGTGGCAGGAAGTAAGTTGCAGCAACCTCAAGTGATGTGTGAAAGTTTCCAATTAGAGATTCAAAGAACTTGTCATTGTTTAATGGAAAAACGAAACGAATTCTTTGTCGTGTCTCATCCTCCGTTGGTCCTGGATGAGGGCTGCATCCATTGCAGGAACCTAGGGGCCATTTGTTCTCTGATACCTACAGGATATGATGTCATGGGAAGAAAGCTAATCATACACTTCAGTTCAGGACAAACAATTGCCTGGATTAGGTTGAGCCCACACTATGTTGTTAATAAAGTTTTATTGGCACAGACTGTGTCTGCTTGTGTATATTCAATACTGTTTTCACAGTATAAGGGCAGAACTGAGTGTCTGGCTGGCACAAACTGTGCATCCAAAGTCACCCTTCTCTCAGATTTGCTCCCTGGATAGTGTGTGTGTGTGTGTGTGTGTGTGTGTGTGTGTGAGAGAGAGAGAGAGAGAGAGAGAGAGAGAGAGAGAGAGAGAGCTATTCTCTGATTCTTTGCTTTTCCTGTGTAAAGGACTTCTTTGAAAATATGGTGGTAGCTATATATGCAAAATTCCTATCGAAGAAATGTGTGACCTCCTAAGTATGTCAGACACTGTGTAGACTCTCCCACAGGCTTGGATTGATGGGGAATATTCTAGATAGTCAGGACAATAGCTTCAGAGGGCGTGAAGGACATCTGATTTGACTCCCACACCTACCCACTACAATGACAGTTATGATAAATACAAACAACCTTGAATCACCAGCCAGAGGGTGTGAGCTCTCTTGGCTCTGTTGCTTCAGGTTGTGTGACCTTCGGCAAGTCATTTCACTTCTCTGGACCCTGGCTCTCCCTGCTGTCTGATGGGATATCAGGATAGTTCTTGTTTTATTTATTTATTTGTTTTAAGAATTATTTTATCTTATGTGGATGAGGTTTTATTTGGTTTTGTGTTTTGTTTTGTGTTTTGGTCTGCATGTGTGTAAGTGAACCATATGCATGCCTGGTGCCCTTGGAAGCCAGAAGAAGGCATTGGATTCCCTGAAACTGGAGTTATAGATGCTGTGAACCTCTGTGTAGGTCCTGGGAACCAGATTTGGGTCTTCTATAAGAGCAGCCAGTGCTCTTAACCACCGAGTTAACTCACCAACCCCAGGGGCAGGCTGTTTTTTGTTTTGTTTTCAGTAGATGCTTCTATTATCTTTGAGGCTCTAAAATTTGTTTCCGGACTTGAAAAGCTAGAGCGTTGTGATTTATATGTTTTCAGGACATCTGGATCTGCTTGGCTACCCAGAACAGTGGTCTGTGGTGCTTAATCTAGTTATTTCTCCAATGTCTGGAATCTGGGATTTGATTACCACGTTGGATATTTGGCATTTGAGGAGAAAGTTCTGCCGTGCCTGTCTACACTCTTGACCCTGGTCGTCTGTCCTGATCCTTCTAGCTGCCACATGGGGTGACTTAAGATGAGTCACATGGGTGACTTATCCATTAGAACTCAGAAAAAAAAATTACCAGAGCCTAGACCACAGGGACAGAGAACACTCAAGGCCTATCTACGACAGATATGATCTGTCAGAGAAATGTCAAATCCATGTTGCTTTTGTTTTTTTTAACATGATGGGGCGTGTGCATATGTGTGGTGAAGACAGGGCCCAATATTGGTGTTTCTTCCTCAATCACTTCCATCTTATTTTGGAGACAGGGTCTCTCACTGAGCTTCAAGCTCACGTCAGAGAGACTAGATGTCAGTATCTTCTAGTCTCTGCCTGCCCAGAGCTATACTTGCTTCTTGTGTGGGTTCTGGGGATTAGACTCAGGTTCTTACGCTTGTCATTCCTGTTACTAAGTCATCTCCCTAGTCCTAGCTGATTGGTTGATTGATTGATTGATGGGTTTCACTTTTGGGGAACTTGGATGACAGAGCAAGGCTGCAAGAGGAAGCCCATGCCCACTTGATGACTCTGCTGTCTGCTGGATCCAGTCATCCTAACAGCCTGGGTTTTGAATGAGCTGACCTATTTCTCTCCCTCTGGGACTGGGAGATACCAGCTCCACTTTAGATGGCTCAGGCAGGGGAGGCTGAACTGGGAAGATGCTGCCCAGTGCCACCCAGTGTGAGGGCTGATGGTAGAGGGCTGAGTATGCAGGAGAGTGAGCAGGCAGCAGGAGAGGCCAGAGCAGGGGCCTGCTCCGTCCAGACCTGGCGTGCAGCGGTTTCCTGCCTTACTAAGTGGCCGTTGCTTCGTGTTGATGATTCATGATGTTTGGAAAGTGTGGCTGTGCTCTGAACAAGGAAGTGAAAAATAACCCAGCCAAGGTCAAGGCAGGACAGGACAGGGTTGTCAGAAGCTAGGCAGTGTTTAGAAAATACTGAGGGTGAGGGCCATAGGAAAACGAGGTCTGAGGGTCTGTGGCAGAGTGGCCCCTTGCTCCCCGCCTTGCTTTCCAAGTCGTGGTCACCTGTCTGTCCTGGAAGCAGCTGCCAGTGTTGGCTGAGTTGGGCTGGAGGAGGAAGAGGCGGGTGAGTCAGCATTTGTTTCCCTTCTGAGTCAGGACCAGCTCCATTTCTGAGGTTGGAGCCAGGGGGCACTGTGTGGCCTTCTGTGGATTCTCTGCCCACTAAGGCTGCTGGCCCTCCTGTGACCTTTCAAATGAGTAAGGGGATTAAGCTGGATCCTCCAGCCCTGCCTCTAGCCAGACACCCCTCTGATTCACGGGAGCCTTTCCTGTGGTCAGCGGACAGACAGTGCAGTGCTGGGTTTCTGGGGCCGTGCTCAGTTCGGGACATCTTCGTGCTCTGGAGGGGCAGCTGGGTGTGAGGGCCCCTTCCGAGTGACAGAGGATGTAGTTGAAGTCACCCCCACTCCCGGACTTCATTTAACTCTTGGGTTGATGATACAGTGCTAGGAGGATACATACACGGTTAGGACAATCTCAGACAAGGTGTCTCCAGTGCTGACCGTAGCGGGCTGTCACTTCCGTCATCCAAAACCTGTCTCAAGAGTGTTCCGCCTGTCCAGGTGCTAATTGCCTCTGCCCAATGGCACCTGGTGTTAAGATTACCCACCCGACAGAGACCTGGAACCCTCTACAAAAGGCTTCTGTGGCTTTGGGCCTTGGTGTTTGCCCACCATCATCTTAGATGGCGTTGTGTTCTTACAGCTCATCCGCTCACTCCTTCCTCCCTCCCATATGCACACTGTGACCAAGGCAGATGGTCAGTTGGACCACCTCAGACTAACCCTGGTCACCCCACAGTTAGCAGGGGCATGTAGCTGCACACAGAGTGGTGTGAGTTGACGCAGTTGGTGTTTGTAATGGGGATTTTGTGTGACCCAGGCCACCTGCCACTACAGACAGGTCAGGGATTCCCTTCTCTCTCATTCCAGCTTCCTCTGAACTCTGATTTCAATCACTTGTCTTTGAGAAACTTCCTCCACCTAGGTAGGTGATGACAAGATGGCAGCTTTTGGAATCACCCCTGGCTTTACTGCCAGGGAGTGACTAAGAGTTCAAAGTCCCAGACATGGCCTTGATGGCCTCTGCTTGGGCCAGGCAAGTGTCAGTGACCCCTCCATGATGGTGGCATAGGGTCTGATGATCTAATAATCACCTGCATTCTGGCTGTGTGACGAGCAGACAGATCCTTGCGTCAGGCAAGCAGTTGCTAGGGCCACTAATCCAGACAGCTAGGCTCTCCCTGAGTCCCAGCATGAAGATGCGGCTTTTCTGCCTCTGTTTGGCTTACCCAAGCCCAGCAATAAGGATGGACTTATTCTGTCATTTGAGCCATTATTTCCCGGGAGGATGTGGTGGTGGTAGTGGTGGTGGGTGCAACTTTCTTTCTGGAGGTAAATGCTTCAGGTAACAGCTGTGTGATTTTTCTGAGCAGAATTCCTTGGAGAGAGGACGTCACAACCAAACGGAAGAACAAAAGAAGAATTCTCAGAAGCGTAGCAAAAAACGAAACCAAATAAAAGCCCCATAAAAATCCCTCCGGGGCAGAGGAAATACCAGCCTGATGCCTTTGGTGCCTGGGCTGGGTCATAAAGGGCAGCTTTGGCAAGAGGTGGTGGTGATGTGGCAATGTTTGGGCCTGAGAGAGGATGTTCTGGAAAACAATAAGCGGCAGCACCCATGTGTATTTGTGCTTGCGTGGTGACTGGTGGCCATCGGGAGGCTGTCTTGTGGCCAGGGCGTGTGAGGAGCCTGAGAGAGAGGCGCTAGGCTCAAAGTCTCTGTGTTTGCACATGGTCACCGAGAACTGGCAACTGTCACTGGGCCTGCCCCTGTGGGTACGCCTGATGTCAGAGGAACTCTGACCTCCACTCAGTCACCAGATACCAGTCTGGAACTCTCTTTGAAGATTAAGTAAGCACTCACAGTGCAGATAAGGGCGGAGTGATGTCACTTGGTTATCTGAAGCAAGGAGAGTGAGCACCTAGGTAGCGGACTGCCAGGCGTCAGACTTTTTCTTCCCCTCAGGGGCTTCCTCACTGGGGCCTGGTTCAGAGACTGCTCTAGGGGATGGAGTGGAGGATGTGGTGACTTTCACTCTTGTTTCTGGAGGCAGTAATATCCCAAGGATGGAACTCTGCTGTCCCCTGCAGCAGCTGTGTGCGGCCTGTGGCTGGCAGCTCTGCCTGCATAGTTACCTGGGATGGAGTTTGTGGGAGCTTTCGGTTCTGCTCTGTGGCTTTGAGCAGCTAGGGTGTGTGCGTACATGTGTGTGTGTGTACACGTGTGTGTGTGTGTGTGTGTTTAAACAAAGTCCCAGGTAGCTCAGGCTGGCCTCGAACACATTAAGTAGCCAAAGACAATTTTTCAACTCCTATCCCCTGCCTCCACTTCTTAGTGCTGGGATTGCCAGTGGGCACTGCCGCACCCAGCTCCTCTAGTTCAAGTCTGGTGAGCTCTCTCAAGGCTGGAGGCAGCGTCAAGCCTTTCAGGATGACCCCTTCAGCTTGTCATGCACTGCCTCTGGAGCTGTGTTTCCTCAGCCACAGTGAGAGCTGACCGCTTGTTTGGCCTCTATTGCCCAGCACAGCGCTGACCCGGGAGCAGGGGCTCTGCAGTGGTTAGGAACTTATCTTCCTACTTTTCTCTTGTTGTGGTGCAAACCCTGACCCCAGAACCTCAGAGTGTGGCCTTCCTAGGTCTTGAGAGAGGTGATCAAGGTAACAGGGTCCTCGGAGGGAGCCCTCATGCAGCACAGCTGGCGTCTTTGTAAGAAGAGTCAGATCAGGCTGTACTAGAGAGCTGGCTCAGCAGCCAGGAGCAAGGACTGCTCTGGCGGACAACCCCAGTTCAGTTCTCGACACTGATGACAAGCTGCTCGAAAAAGCCTGCAATGTCACCTTTGGAGGATCTGATGCCTCTTTGGGCACCTGCACTCGTGTGTGAGCGCGCATACACACACTTAAAAACAAAATCGATACTTAAAAAGAGAGAAGAGTCATCTCTCAACAGGTCACCAACACGTGACCAGTGTCAGGTGTTCTAAAACATCTGGAGACAAAAGAAGAGAAGTGAAGGAAAGAGGAACAGGAATTGGTCCATCTTCCTTTTTCCAATCTCTCCTCCCAAGCCCCTCCTTTGTTAGCTTCTCTTCACCCCATCCCCAATGGAAAGCAGAAACCAGGGGGTGGGTAGGGGATAAAACCCAAGGCCCCCCATTGAGAACACTCACAGAAGCTCTGGAATAAGATGGAAATTCTTAAACACAGAGTTGGGGGGTCTTCCTTTCTTTTCCTGGCAGGCTCCCCAGCTCACATGTACAGGGCCGGAAGATATGCATGGCCCCTCGGAGTGACCAAGTGTGTGTGTTGCCTGGAAGTCTAGGAAAGGGGCCTCAGCTGCACCATGCTGCAGCTGGCAGGGTGCGCAGAGAAGGGCCGCATCAGAACAGCTCCTTCCATCACGAATTTGCCCTTTGGTTTCTGTTGATGGGAACCATGAGCTCATTTCATCGCAGGGCCATCTCTGTGAATATTTCTCCACTTCGGGCCTGTCCTGCCTGTGAAGAGGCTGGCCCATCTGGAAGCATACTCACTATGGACATCCTCATAAGCTTTGTCCTGCATTATCTCCAACCTTGGACTGCAGAGTTTCACTGTACCGCTCAGGTATGAAGATGGCTTCTCAGGGGCCTCTTGGGCAACGCTCGCTTAGTTCATTGATTTTAAAGGGAGCTGAGATCCCAGGCGCTCCGTTGACTAAGCAGTCCTGGGTTGTGTAGTTCTGGTGTCCCAAAGGGACAGGCCTGCCCGTGGGGTTGCCAGCAGCCTCGGTGTGCACGCTAGGGGTGGGGTTTGCATAGCACGATCCCTTTTCCCTCCCACTAAACACGGTCTTCTCGAGGTGTAGTGAGTGGCACTTCTTCATCTAATGTGGGTGTCACACAAGCTTCCCCTGTCTGATGAGGACTCAGGGAAGTAACACTTAGCCGAAAGGCTTTGTTTGGCATGAGTCAGCCTTAAAGACAACCCATCCATTTGCCTGGGTTGCTAGGTGCCTGCTTCCTATAAAAACGATACTTAGAAACCATTCTGAGAGAGGCCCCAGCAATGGTCTGGAAGGAGCTGCCTGTGAACATGACCAGTGATCAGGAAATGCTCCATATTTGCTGGGATTACGCCATTGATAAACACCACCCTATGGTCTCGCTTCCTTCCAGGGCCTTGGTTACTTGTGTGTGACTCACGGCTGACTATCTGATGGGTAGTCGGGCCTGCAGTAACGATGGTATCTGTGTTCTAAGATACCAACTTCACAGGAATGGCTTTGCCAAGAAGGGAAAGCAACATGGGTTCTCCATTCCAAGGGTGGAGAGTTCTCAGTGGATATAACTGAGGTAGCATTTATGAGCATGCCAAGTCTACATAGCAGAAGGTCACTTCCCAACAGCCATTTTGACGGCAGTTCAACTATGGTTGCTTGAGGTCCTCCTGGGCTGACTTTTGGGCTTTCCAGATGGGCTCAGAGAAAGGAATGAAAGGGTTCCTGCCCCATGGAAGCATGTGTCTTCCTGGTTTCCTGTCTTCCCTCCCTCCCTCCCTCCCTCCCTCCCTCCCTCCCTCCCTCCCTCCCTCCCTCTCTTCCTCCTTCCCTCCCTCTCTCCCTCCTTCCTTCCTCTTTTCCATCTTTCTTCTTCCCTCACTTCCTTCCTTTCCTTTCCATGTGTGCACGTGTATGTGTGCATTTGTGTGTTGGCATGCCTGTGAAGGATCGGCAACGATTTTGGCTGACTCCCTCTATCTTTTTTTCTTTCTTTCTTCTTTCTTTCTTTCATTTTTTCTTTCTTTCATTTTTTCTTTCTTTCATTTTTTCTTTCTTTCTTTCTTTCTTTCTTTCTTTCTTTCTTTCTTTCTTTTTTTTTTTTTTTGAGACAGCATTCTTCACTAGTTTGGAACTCACCAAATAGGCAAGGCTGACTAACCAGTGAGCTCCAGGAGTCTGCCATTGTCTGCCTCCCCAGCGGTGGGATGACAAGCATGCCACACTTGACTTTTTAAGTGTGGACTCTGGGAGTCAAGCTCAGGTCCTCAAATGTGCAAGACAACCACTTCCCAATTGAGCTACCTCCGCTGCCCCTTGCCTTGATCTCCATTTGTAATGACTCAGAATGAATTTGTCCTTACCCAGATCTCTCTGCTGGTGCTTTCTGACGGCCTTGCTTGTCTGTTGAACTCTTTCTTTGAAGTGACTTACCAAGTGAATCATGCTCCTCATGCTGCACTGGTTTAGGTCCTATGCTGGCCTGGAAATCTCTGTGTAGACCAAGTTGGTCTCCAACTCATAAAGATCCACGTACCTCTTTCTTCTGAGTGCTGGGACAAATGACAATGCCTTCAGGCCCCTCAGGAGAACAGTTTAGTAGATGGGGATTGATTGTGGCCCTTGGGTAGATGAATATGCTAGCCAAACGCACAGTTCCAGGCAGAAGGTGAGCACACACACACACTCACACACATACACACAGGTGCACACACACATAGGCACACACACACAGGCATGCACACACACGCACATGCACACACACAGGCACACACACAGACAGACAGGCACACAGGCATACACACACCACACACATAGTCACACACCACACACAGGCACACACACACCACATACACATACACACATACATACACACACACCACACACAGGCGCACACACAGAGGCACATACCACACATATACACACATACATACACACACACCACACACACAGGCACACGCACACACACGCACACACATACACACACAGGCACACACAGAGGCACACACACAGACACACACAGGCACACATACACACACCCTTCACACACGTACACACAGGCACACACACAACACACACATACACACAGGCACACACACATATACACACAGAGGCACACACACAGACACACACAGCACATACATACACACAGGCACACACACATGTACACACAGAGGCACACACACAGAGGCACACACACAGACACACATACACACACCCTTCACACACGTACACACAGGCAAACACAGAGGCACACACACGGAGGCACACACACGGAGGCACACACACAGACACATACACGCAGCTAGCCCATGGCATATCCACTCTATATCCCCCTACAGTAGATACCTTCCTCTGCTTATGCTGGCCTGTCTTTTTAGAAAGAAGACTTGTGTTAACTTTACCATAAGCTGTCCCTTTGTCACTGGCTATCTGTGTGACTCTGGCCTACTAGAAGGAAAAGTTTCAGATTTTCCTTTGTGAGGTGGAGACCATAGCGCCCACCGTGCAAGCCGGTATGGGTAGAGAACACGTACCCAGTATCCTTGGTTCATAAAATCTGTTCAGTGAATTTAGATAGTTATTCAGGGCCAAACCGCAGGGAACACCGTGGTTCTTAGCAATAAAAATGGACTCCAGTTCTTAAGGGTCTGCTCCAAGCTGTGAGCTCTCCACGTGTTGCGCTAGCCTGTCAGAGAGCTATGATCACCCTCACTGGACAGAGGACAAGCCCAGCGTCCCCACTCCTTCCATCCAGGATCAGAAGAGCCACACAGCTCTGCATGTGTGGGCTGTCATGGTGCTGCTTTGCAGAGACACTGGAAGTCATGTCTCTGTGCTGCAATGAACCAGGCCAGGTGACCATGGAAACATCTGCTTTCATATTTACCCATATCACAAAGACACAGACTGGCCCAGAGTGTCCGGTCCCCATTCAGGGAATGGCGTACTTGTGAAGTTCATGGCAGGTGTTGCCACTCTACTAAGAGTCCATATTGTTACTGGGACTGGTGGGTGGACAGAGTTAGTATGTTGAGCTGCATGGGATGTGGGAAGCATCAAGACTTCTGTCCCTGTGGTTTGTGGGATAGGCTGTCCATTCGGGATCTCTGTGTGGGTCCCTTATGGTGTCGTCCTCCCGCAGGAAAATGTCTACATGAGTTGGGAATACATACCCTGGCAGGAACATGCTGCCTAGTGCATATCTGTGGGTCAGGACATTAGTATGTTGTGCTGATTTTTCCTGGAGCGATGAGGACAAATTCACCCTGTGTAGGGTACCAGTGACAAACCAAAGTAACAATTTCCTGAAGTCCAACTTGGTGAAGCAATGAGCAGGTGTGGAAGGGTTACTTATAGGATCACGGTTGCCTCAGAGGCAGCTGCAGCACCGGAAATGCCATCCCAATGTGGGTGATGGTTCCCAAAAGCCCTTCTCTGGAGCTTCCCTCACCACTTGCAGACAGCTTGGCTGGGGGAGAGTCTCTTCTCCCCAGTAAATATTCCTGCTCATACCACCTGTGTATCCTGTAAGTTTTAGGAGCTTCACGAGACTTGAGATTTCCTTTTTTTTTCTGGAGCCCTGAAGTCTTCATTTAATTTTCTGAGTCTTAAGTTCCCTCCAAGATGAAATGGTTGTATTTAGAGGAAATTGCCACAGTACAGATGTATTTGGAAGGAAGCAGAAGAGCCCCACAGAGCAACGAGGTAGAGTGTGAAGCACCTCTGGAGTGGTTCCAAAACAGGTAGTTGTGTCCCCTGTGAGGAAGAAGCTCTCGTGAGGACATAGGGAAGAAATCAGAGCCTCTGACCAGGACATCCACTTCCAGGCTGACAGCTGAGCTATCCATGTGCGCCCCAGGAATGCAGGGCTCTCAGGCCATATGGAAGGGGTGAACACAGGTGGTAGACAGACCCTGCAAGCATGTGGCCGCCCTTTCTTCCGTCCTAGCTCCCTTTGTGTCCCCCTTTTCCAATTAAGGAAGGGAGGAGCAGAGGGAGGAGGTTGGCTTTAACTTCCTGCCTCAGAGCTTGGCCTCTCACAGTCCTCTGTCCTCTCTGAGTCTTTGTATTGTGGGTGAGCAGGGGGGTAGCCTTGCTCTCCCGATAGCGGCCAATGGGGTGTCATAACAGCAGCGGCGGGGCTCTGGCACAGGACCACATAAGAGCCCCACTGTACCTGTGTAGAAGGCATACAGATTTGCCTTTGGTTAGACACACCCACTTCCATCCACCTCAAGATAGAGGATCTAGAATGTTCTTCATTGCTAATTCACACTTTGTTGTCCAGCCCCTCCAGGAGGATTAGAGCCATGCTTACTTTCTTTGTTTTCTAGGACAGTCCTTTCCTCTTTGTTCAGCTGCCTGTCCATCCATTCATTCCCCTCCTTTAAATATTTCTTCACCGAGTTTGGCCTGAGCTCTTACTGAATGGCTTTATCTGCTTGTGACAGTCTCATGCAGTCCCTGCTCCCTGAGACTGAGGACACACACACACACACATCTCATCATGTTCCCATGCATGACAGTTCCATGCAGTCCCTGCTCCCTGAGACCGAGGACACATGCACACGCATCTCATCCTGTTCCCCATCTAATTTTGGAACAGAATCCTCTCTCTTCTTTCTGTGCATGTGTTTTTTCCCATGACCTCAGCCTGTAGAGGGAAGCTGGGGTGCTAGCTTTCAAAGTCTCCCTGTTCTGAGGCCTTTCCAGCTCAGAGAATGGAGGAGGGGCCAGCAGCACACCCAGGCCTGTTCTCTGCTTTTGTCCCCATCCCCACTTGGACCTCATTTGTTACTAGCAGGACAAACCCATGGGGTCAAGATCTTGTCCCATACATCTGTCCGTCTTTTTAAAACTATTTTAAAATCAATCACATTATTTTTTAGTATACAAAACAATGGATTTCGTGATGGCGTTTTCTTACGTATATTTTGTATTTGTTCCCCTTCTTCTGTCTTGATCCCCTCCCTTCACTGGCTTCCTGCTTTCATGCCATGTATAGGGAATATACCTAAATCTTGTTCCATATATGAGAGAAGATGTGTGATGTTCTATCTTCCCCCATTCTTTCCCCATCTATTCCAACTTCAGAGAAGCCGCTGGCAGGAAAATGCCACACAGTCATTTTACTCCAGAGACCAAGTAGCCTCGCTAAGATTTGTCAACCAGGAAGTGGCCCATTCCAATATCCACAGCAATGTCTCTGTCGAAGCAATCATGCATGTGTGCATGTGCAAGCATGTAACTATATATGTGTGGGTGTGTGTGCGCATATGTACATGTGTGCTCATGTGTATATATGCATGTATGAGCACACACAAGTGCAGTTTAAGGAAAACAACAGCATTTCCGGGCTGGGCCTCAAGTGCTTGCCTAGCCTCACGGTCCCTACTCTCGCTAGTTCTGTGCTGACAAGAGGGCAGCTGTGACGTCTTTGATGAGTGGAGAACGTATTTTGGTGGAAGAAACAGGAGGAGCAGCCAGGAAACCAGGCAGGGTGCCAGGCTGAGTGACCACAGAACAGGGCACATGCTCTCCAAGATACTATTTCAGGACTGCCTGGGGCCAGAGTGTGTTCTTGCCACAGAGGAATGCTCTCTCGGAGGGGACGGCTAACCTGACCGAGCAAGGCAGGAATGTGCAGCCTGTGGTGGTGCCCGCCTCCTCCCAGGGCATGTCCTGCTCCCTGCTCTGAGTCACTGAACTTTTCTGTTTGTCTTCTGACTTGCCCACCTCCCGCCACAGCCTGTGCTTGTTCCGCGCTGCTCTGGTGTCAATGTAGGGACTCTTCTGAACCGTGTTGCAAAACTCCTGAGCTGTTTTTGGCCTGCCTTCATGATGTAGAAAGGGAGGAAGGAGAGAGGGACGCTGGAAGAGAAAGGAGAGAGAAAGGAGGGCAAGGGGAGAAAGGGAGGGAAACATCTTGCTGACGTCAAAGAAGACCGCATGCTACAGGGTAACATTACTGGTCCCTCCACCACCCACTCCTAATTTACTAGAAACCAAACAGCCTGTTTGGAAACCCATAGCGTTGCCGGCTGTCCCTCCCTGCCCCCACTCCCCTTTGACCAAAGGGGCCATTAATTGTTGGGAGTTTGAAAGCTACCTGGTTCCCGGACACAGAGGGGATTTCCACGACTCATAATTCAGTCCCTGCTTGTGCAGGGCGCTGAAGCTAACGTAAATTGATCCAGCTGATGGAAGAGGGCCCCTGGGGACAGAGAGCTAGGCTCTGCAGCTGGGGCAGCTGCTGAGGTTGCCACATGATTGGCTGTGCTTGCTTAGGCTTGCCCCCAGTGCCCTCATGATCTCGCTGCATCCTCTCCCACAGCCTCCACCATACATCCCTTGCAGGCCATCTTGTAGCCCGGCTCTTTTTGTGAAGCGAAGGTGATTTTCCAGGAAGTTGGTAGCTCCTCTCTTGACTTGAAGTGTAGAATGAGTACTGGGGAGATGGCTGAGTTGGCAAAGTGTGCCATTCTCATAAATATAAGAACATGAGTCCAGTAACCCGGAACAGTTAGGTGCATGGCCTGTGTTTATAATCCCAGAGCTGGGGAGGTGGAGACAGGCTGATCTTTGGAGCTTGCTGGTCAGTCGGCCTAGCCTAACTGGTGAGCTAGATCCAGTGAGAGAGACCCAAAAGGCAGGATGATTGGCTCTTGAGGGATGACAGCCAAGGTTGACCTCCATCCTCCCCATACACTCACACACACACACACACACACACACACACACACACACACACACGTTCATGCACAAATTCAAACTTCAAACTAGCATTCTTCTCACTGTGAGAGCGACTCTCTTCCGGGAGTCCTCTCCGCTGCCCTGGCGGGTGCTACAGTGAAATGTCTCTCAGTTCTGCTGTCTGGATATACAGAGCCTGTCCACAAATGCAGCCTGGCAAGAGTAACCTGTAACCTGGAGCTCCAGAAAGAAGCTTGTCCCACCACCCAGATGGTAGAGTTCAAGCTGCTGGCTGGCAAACGCTGCGCAAGCTAATTTTTATCCCAGTAAAAAATAATAAACACCGCATTAACAAGTACATGTTTATCAATTTGCAGTTCATTTCCAGTCAGGCCATCTCCCTCCTGTGTGTTTTTACTGCTGGCTGATGCTCCAGAGTACGTTTGGGGAAACCATATGTGGCTATTTAAGCCTTGGCCCCGGCCGCATTTATGTGATGGTTTCCACCTTAATTGCAGAATGCCATTTGGCTCTTTGTGCTATGGCCTTCGCACAGCGCATCTGAACGATAAGGGAAGTGCAGCTAAGCCACAGGGTTTGCTAGGGGGACACCCGGCAACACAGAGACCCAGGCTGCTGCTGAATGGAGCAATAAGGATTTTATTTGATTTTTCCGCCTTTATAAGAAACCCCTGCCAACCTACACATGTGGGATCACCTTCTCTGGGTAGAGAGGATTTGTTGGGCTTCTTCCCCTTGTTTTATGGTGAGCTAGTAAGAGAGGAGGTGATGAGAGCAGCTGTCGAGTGGAGATGGGAATTTTGGCCGGGAAGATGTGCTGTCAGACAGCACCAAGTATGTGATTGGACTCAAGGGCGCCACTGGTCCCACGGATCAGCCTTTTTTTTTAGACTTCAGCTGGTTTTGTTTTTGGTAGGATTGGAGCCCCCACTGACAATGTCACCTATTGTTTATCACTAAATTATTCCAGCCAGGGACACCATTTGGCCGTGATGAAATGGAGCAAGGGCTGTCTGTGTACAATCATGAGACACTAGACCGTTCTCTGGCCTCTCAGCGCTCCTTAGTTGAAGTACGTAACAGAACCTGAGGTCGCCACATGACGGAGGGCAGATCTGAGCAGTTCCTCTGGGGCAGGTGGACTGAGAGAGCAGCAGGGGCACCAGGCAAAATAAACCCAGACCGTGCCCTGTCTTTATCTCCTTGGGAAGATACTTTACTTTTTTGCAACCTCAGATTTCACCCCCAAGAAACACTAGGGGGATGGTATGTCTTTCCCAAGGCTCACGGATGCCTAAGGATGTCTATTCTTGGGCTCAGCTGTCTGCCTGGCATCTAGTGAACCCTCACACGAGTTTCTTCTTGGCTGGGGCCAGTAGGCAGAAGGTGGGAGGTGCTGCATAAAACCCCAAATATGGGGCAAGGACCCATTTCCCAATGGGTAGTTATGAAAATCCTGTCTTTTTGGGGAGCTAGCATGAATATATAACTTTTTAAAAAGATTTATTTATTTATTTATTTATTTATTTGTGTGTGTGTGTGTGTGTATGTGTGAATAAGCACTCCTTTACTATGTGGGTCTGAGGGATTGAACTAAGGTCTTCCAGCTTGGCAGTAAGCTCTTTACCCACTGAGCCATCTCAGTGACCAGGGAATGTCTACATTTTTGAAGATGTTAGTGACATAGTCAAATTTCTTATTATCAAGTGTATTTTGCACATGTACAAATATGTTTTTTTTAAAATATGCCTTAGTTTGCGCTTGCTATTCAGATCCTCTATTATTCTAGCTGCTTGCATGTGTGGTGTTAGGTCCCAAATACAGGGTCTCTTAAGGGCCAGGCAAATATTCTGCCACTAAGTGAATCCCCAGTCTTTCCGGCTTCCTTTTGAATGACCTAACTCAGTCTTTTAGACCACATCTTCACCCTCTGCCCACTGTCTTTGAGATGTAATACTTTTGGGGTCTGTGCCCTGTGGCCACTAGAAGGGCTGTCTCAGCCCCGCCCCCCAAGTCATGCTGTATTTGGGGTTTCCACAGTGGGCATATTCTTGCACTGCTTTGGAAAGGGACCTTTGTGAGGTGTGGCTGCAGCAGGAAATGCTCACTTGTGCTAAGGTTGTATGGGAAAGTGTGAAGGAGAAAAATGGCATGGGGCTTGGTGAGTTATTTTCCTATTGCTGCAAAAAAAAAAGAAAGAAAGAAAGAAAGAAAGAAAAGAAGGAAAAAAGTTACTTTTCTTGTTTCCTGATAAAAGAAACTTCAAGAAGGTAGGGTTTATTTTGGCTCAGGATGTTGGGGTACAGTCCATCATAATGGGAAAGGTGGGGTTATAGCGGTGGCTCCAGCTTCAGCGGTGGAAGCGTGAGGTGGATACTCAGATGGAGTCTGCAGCCAGGAAGCAGAGAGCGATGAAGGCTGGGGCTCAGCTCCCTCTCTCCTTTTTATCCATTCTGAGGACTCCAACCCATGTGGGTGATACTATCCACATTTAGGGTGGGTTCCCTTTTGTCCTATCAAAATTATTCTCTGCGATGAGTCTCCACTGGTCGGGCTCGCGGCCTCTGGCACATCATCACCACGGGACCCTCGCTCAGACTCCTCTCTGACGTCTCATGGCTGCCCTGAGGCAAGGAGATCCTGTTGGCATCGCTCAGCTCCTAGAACAGTCCCTTAGTACACTCCAGCAGGTTAAAGATAGGGAGACATTAGGGTGGGCCAACCTATGGTCTTGGATGTGGGGCTGGTGGCAGCTGACCTGGTCATTCCTGGCCACTGGGGCCGCCCTTCTCAGTGGAGGGGCAGAGCCAGCTTTTCTAGCCCACATCACCAGGCGGTTCTTCCACACCTGTGGTGAGGGGTGGAGCCATCTCTCCTGAGTGCTGGGTGGGGGGCGGGGCAGAGGCAGCTCTTCTGTGAGGTCTGGCCAGTTCTCCTGCTGCAGTGAGCATCTAGGGGCAGGGTCAGCTCTCCCAGAGTCCTGGAAAGGTAGGGCTAGCTCAGCATGGCCCTCTGACTTCATCACACATGCATTCTATGTCACACCCCCCCCCCGCATGCTAACATGGGCCACAGACATCAACACAGACCCCTGCTGCAGCAGGACCACAGACCCAGACATGACTGTCAGCAGCAGCTGGGCATGGACAACACCACGGCTCTGGGGACAGGGCAAGCCTCTCAGATCTGCATGGCCTGGACGGCAGTATGGCCATCAGACACCAACATGGTCTCAGGCGACTGACTAGACTCCAGGCCACCACATAGCCCTTGACTGCAGCAGGAGCCATGGCTGTGGACTCAGACCTGGGCTGTGGTAGGGCAATGGAGCATACTTCTATTTCAGATGAGCCAGGCTCAGTTCCTAGCACCCACACAATGGCTCACAACTGCCTGTAGCTCCAGTGTTAGGAGACCCAATGCCTCTTCTGGCCTCTCTATGCACTGGGCATACACATGGCACATATATACATGGCACATATACATACAGACACATAAAACACATTCTTAAAAAGATTAAATTGCATTTATTTGTTTGTGTGTGTGGTGTATGTGCTTTGGCTAGTGTGTGGAGGGTGGGGAACAGCTTATGGGAATCTGTGCACTCCCTTTGCCGTGTGGTTCCTGCGGCTCACACACTCAAGATGCCGAGTTTGGTGGCGAGCGTCTTTACCCACTGAGTTGTCTTGCTGTCTCCTTAAGAATTTGTTTTTCCATGTGGGCTTTTTAAAAAAAAAAACAATTTAAAACAGAAAAAAAAATGTGAGAAACAAAACAGAAAGCAAATTGGGAGACGTTCTGGAGCTGCTCATCGGAGGCATGGACCGAAGAACTTTCGCTGTGTAACGGTGCTGTGTTCCTTTCTCCTGAACACATGCACATTTCTGCAGTGAGTTGACAAAGAGTTGGAGCCCATGCTTGCAAGAATATCTGCAAACGCTTTGGGGTTTTGTGGCTCCGCAGTCCTAGAGGGAGGCCTGGGGAGTGAGGGGCCTTGGAGGTGGCATCCAAGGGAAGAATCAGTGCTGTCCCCGTACTGAGACGACAGCTGTGGTCCTTTGAGCACCTGTCCAGCAAACTCGGCTGTCGTCAGGCTGGACGACTCAAGCCTTGGAGCCCGGACGACCACATTGAAAGGGCCAGAAAGCAATCCCGCTTTTATTTGTACTCATTTTGTCACACAGGTTCCTCCGCCCAAAAACACGGTGGAAGAGCGGGATGCTTTCCGTAGAAGACGACAGGTCGTTTGTCACGGAGTAGCACTAAGATTAAAACTGTCGACTGGGCCTGTGTGGGGAGTCTAGAATCCGCTGGAATTATTAGTAGGAAAGAAGAAAGCATTTCTGCTAAGGGTTTATTATACCATGACACAGTAGGCTGGTCCTAACCCGGCATGGATTTACCTCTGACTTTTTTTTTTGGTGTGGCCGAACTCATGCCCCACATTTCTGAAGAAAGAGGATTGGCATGGTTTTGAAAGCGCCTGCCCTCAAACGTGAAAAAAACAAAAACCAAAACATACCCACATAAAGGCTTCAGGGTATCTGTTCTAGCATTCCAGCTCTGGCAGATATATCGGGATGAAGAAAAATAAACAAATAAAAGAAAATAAACAGAACACCCAATGTGCTCAAACTGAGAGCAGATTCTCTTTTGGAAGATGTGTGTGTGTGTGTGTTTCTGATGAGCTAAGTGTTGATTCTAACCCAAAAAGGCTGACAGTGTGAGGTTAAGTAACTGTCGGGTGGATTCAAGCCTCAGCGTGGAGTCAGGAGGGGGCGGAAAGATGGAGCCGCCCGTGGCTGCAGAATAAAGTTCGCCCTCAGTTATCCTCAGTGCCGTTGGCTCCAGAAGTGGACGAGTTACCTTCCGGAAGCCCTGTGTTAGCTGCAGGCCTGACTCGCACGGACCGATGCTTCAGGCCAGGCGAGGGTTCACGGATGCCGTTTACAGGCAATGCTTGAACAACGTCAAGTGGTCCCTGTCCAGGCCAGAAGTTAAGGTGGGAGACGGCTATCAAGCGCAGTTGTTGGGTCTGGCACAATCCCTCTTTGCTGAACTGAGCAGGAAAGAGAGAGATTTCTCTGTGGATTTGGCTCATGGCTTCACAATGCAGTCTTTCATTTGTGTCTTCCTATTGGCTTGAGGGAAAAACAAATCTTGCGTGCACAAAGGCCCGGTCCTGAAGAGCTGACATTGCTCACCCATGGCCCCTGCTGAGCCCTGCACCTACGCTTTCCTACTTGGCTTTTCCCAGCAGCTCAGACAAGCAGCCTCGTAAAGCGGTCGGGGCTGCCTTTAGGTTGTAGTTCAAACTTTCCAGCAGATTGATTGCATATCCTATGATAAACAACAGCCTCCTGTGATAGCTTACGTTTGTAAGCCAGCGTGTGCGTGTGTAGAAAAACAGCCCGGTTGTGCTGAGCACCGCGGCTGTGACCACAGGGCCGTTTCTGCAGAATCCTCTTTTCCTGTGGCTGTCCCCCTTCAGGTCAGTGAGTAAACGCATCGGAACAGCCTCTGGCAAGGGTGCTTTGCTGCAGAACTTAATATGCAACGAGTGTTTTCCTCCTGTGTCAGCAGTTAACCACACGGTTTGGGACAGGAGGGTTCCAGGGAGTCCAGGGCTTCTGCCGGCCAGGGGAGGGGAAGGAGAAAGTACTGAAATCCACTGTGTGGCAGCTGTAAGGGGTAGGATAATTTAAGTAACCTGGAAGAGCTGTGGGTTCACAGGTTTCGACAACAGGAAAGTCTCTTGTTTTAAAACCCTCCTAAAGCAACATGTGGGCTTAGGCAAAAAAAAAAAAAAAAAAAAAAAAAAAAAGCAGGGCTGTGGTTTGCTGATTGTATTTCCTTATTGATATAATGGCTGCTGACGCAAGGCCTCCTGGGATTGCTGTGTGACCGCAGGCCCGACAGTTACCCTACTGGGTTCTGAAACCCAGCCGGGGCTTTCTGGACAGATGAGAAGTCTAAAAATTTCCCTTTTCATTTCCTCTCTGGTGTGACTTTGTCATTTTTTGAAAAGCTAAAAGGGAATTTTGCTTACGGTTTTAAGTTTATCTGGCCCGTGTAGCTTCCTTTCACTCCCCCCCCCCCCCCGAATCCTGCCCTCTGAAAACCCAAACTTAAAGACAAAAACACAAATTCCTGTAGACACTTACCCTACTCCCACATGGGTCTGTGTTTGGTTAATCTGCTCTCTAGGCCAGACGTATAAAGAAGTAAATCTTTTTAAATGATGCAATATTTTAAAGACGCCCTCCGACACCTCTACGCCATCACTGGGGTCTGAGGCTGAGGGCACAAGGGAAGCCCATCATGCCTTTCTGGAACCTCCATCTTTTCCCCCTAAGGGCAAATGCTCCAGGACCTCTGGAGTTTCAGGATAACTGGAAACAGGCCCTATTCCTGGGCTGGAACTCCCTCACCACAGCAAGGAAGGCTCTGTTGGGTAGAGGTGTGGGGCTGGCTGAGCGCCCCAGACATTTTGCAGCTCAGTTAATCCCCAGAGAGAGGCTGCTTCTCCAGTGACCCATAGACAGCCCGTGAACCTGCCTCTGGGTGACTGTCCCTCTTCTCTGCATGAAGGAGACAGTGGAAGGACAGAGAGCTTCTGCATTCATGGTGTCTGCATGCTTTGTTCCACATGGTAAACACGCTTGCTTCCATGTCCATATGTGTTCTTTATGCTGCTGGGCACAGCTCCAGAACTCCTTTTAAAGGCAACATTTGGAAGCGGTGTGTATTTCAAGACTCCAGAAAAGTACCAAGCATGCCTAGCTCTCACCAAAGCATGCCATACTGCCAGCTCCTCCATGCTGGTCCTGAGGACCCGGAACCTGAAACCCAGAGCTCAGATGGTTGCATGCCCCTCCCACATATGCCTGATCAGTCTGACCCATCGCATCACCAAGGCCACCAGGAAGTGCAATCCTGCCAAGAGCGAAAGTTAACAACTGCCCGAGTCTTAAGGTTACAGAGAGGGCGGGAGGGATGCAGGCCTACTGTGTGTGCAGATAGGGTCCATGATGTACACTGGGCATGCTCAGGAGTACAGGGGCTTCTGGGACCCACAGGAGACCAGTTCTGGGATCTGCAGATTCTCGTCTCTGATATAAAATGGTATATTTGCATATGATAGTCATATCCTTTTGCAAACCAATTACCTCTAGTTTTACTGTGCCTAACAGTGTAAATGCCAAGTAATGGCTATTATACTATATTGTTTTAGGAATTGCTGCAAGAGAAAAAAGCCTGTGGTAAAAACATAAATATCCCCCCATTTGAAGTTGGTTAATTCCATGGCCGAAGAACTTACAGAGTCCTAACTGTATTGGATATGTGTACATGGGTTTAATGTGTTTACACGGCATGAATGCACACTTACCACGTGTGCGAATAGATACTGTGCCTACTACTGCAACTGCGTGTGTCCATTGGGTGTCCCTGTATGCATACATGAGCATGTATTCAGAACATATAGGAAGGTGTGCTATATGCATGTGCTTTGCTTGTGTGTGCTCTGTGAGCTTCATATGTACACACGGATTCTTGCATTCTTCCCGTGTGTGTAGCACACTGGATGTGACAGATCAGAGAAGCGATGACAGGAGGCGCTGGTCGTCTGTAAATGTGTGCAGGCATGAATACATGTACTTCATGGTCTTGGTGCGAATAGTGCCCTGAAGAGATCCAAATTCAGCCTTCTGGTACCCAAGTAGACCACTCAGGATGGGTGACTCTCTTCTGCTTTCTGCCAGAAGACAGGGAAGGGGGAAGCAGCAGCAGGGGGCGAGAACCCAAAGATAGCACAAGTTTGTATTCACAAAACACAACTTCTGTCCCTCCATGTGGGACTTAAAGTCTGTCCCAGTTTCCTGCCTGCGACCTTCCTGTAAATGCTGACCCACTTCTGGCTATTTTTATTTGTTTCTTTGAACATGCTCACTGTGTGATTACAGTTGACTCTTGTCAGCGTTGCTCTGATTCTTTCGCCCTGCCATCTGAGGCCCAAAGTGCAGCTCTTCTCTCCTCGGGCCCTCTAATTATGGGTGAGCTCAGAGCCAAAGGACGGTCGGGTTCTATTGGTGATGTGACCCACTTCCCCACAGTCACAGGCACAAGGACAAGCGGCTGTACGCGGAGCTCTGCACCTGCCTGGCTTTTGTCTGAGGTTTTCCTTTCCGAGGCAAACCATGAGAGCCGGCATCTTGCCAGGTGTGTGTGTGTGTGTGTGTGTGTGTGTAAGGGGTGGGGGCAGGCTCTGTCCTGGCCTCTCTCCCCAGGCCCAGGGCAGTGAATGTATTCACTTATCTAGGATTACAGCCCAAGTCAACAGTGGAACCAGGAAGTGGGCTCGGGACCAGCCTGGCATGCGGAGTGTGGGTATTTACTCTTCTCTTCCAGCAAACTTTGATTTACTCTTTAATAAGTCACTGCCGAGGATGTGGCTCTGGAGTGGGTTGGCTTGGCACTCAAATCTAAGTCACATGTTGATAAAGAGGGGAGGGCAGGCCAGTCCTTACGTTAGTCGGCTTTATCATTAACCCCGAGTTTGGATGCGGGCTTGTGTTCAAAGGGCCGGTCTCCTGGTGTCTGAACAGGTGGCAGTTCTTCGTCGGCTAGGTGTGGTAACATCCTAAGTAGGAAGGCGTCATGACTGGCATAAGGCCCAGTGGACACCTCTGGGGTGGAGGATGGGAGATCAGCGGCTCTGGCCTCAGTTTCCTCGGCTGTGAAATAAGAGTAGATAAAAAATCCAAACAAACCAAGCTCGTAGGTTGCTTTGATATCCAACCAAGGGAGCAGATGAGAAGGGCTGGTGTGGATAGGTGTGCAGTAGAGCCTGGAGCAGCCTGCTGTCCCAAGTCATTAATGCGGTGTGCAATATAGCTCTGCCTCTTCTTTCTAGAAATTTACAGAGTCTCCCTTCAAGAGCCAGAGTGGAAGAGCCCTCCCCCCAACTGTGTGTGTGTGTGTGTGTGTGTATTACTGGGGACAGATAAAAAACAGGGCCTTCAAGGACTTTTAAGGACTACAGCCAAAGAAGTGTGTGTCTGTGTGTCTCTCTGTGAGTGTATGCGTGTCTCTCTCTCTGTGTATAGCTATTATTATTTTTCTTAATTCTGAGACAAGGCTTTATCTTGTCTTTGAACTCAATATCCTCCTCCTTCAGCTCTTCTGGAAGAGCTAAGGTGGCCGGTCTGCACTCCCTGGCCTCCTCCCAGGGAAAGGACTTGGGACTGGTTGCCTGGATGGGGTGTTGGCTAAGGCTTTCTTTTCTCTTCTGCTGACAGCACTTCCTCATTAAATCCAGTCCTCTGCAAAAACAGAAGAAACCGTGAGAAGAAAGCAGGCCTAAGGACCCTCGCCACACGCTAAGGGTGACTCACGGAGACGTGAGCTAGAGAGCCAATCACCTCCTGTACCTAGGGTATGGGAAGAGAGGGGAGGGGTCGCCTAGGAGAACCACAGAGGTGGATATGATGGGCAGATGAGACCCATGTTGTCCTCCAGAGTCCAGAAGACGACAACCCAGACTCAAGGCCACACTGCACTTTAGACTTCAGACTGCCAAGCACTAGAAATTCCAAACAGAGTTAGTGATAAATCTCCTCTGGGCAGCTGGCCCTTCTGCCCCTCTCAGGGCACAGGGGTGAGTGGGGGCAAAGGCCCAGAGACAGAGGAATCTAAGTTGTTTCCTGTCTCCAGCAGCGGAGACTGGAGGAGACAGGTGCTCAGGGGTTCCTGGGGTCAAAGAGTCCCATGAGAAAGAGGAAGGGGGGGGAGGGATTTGGAGCGGAGCCTGCCTTGTGGCTGAGACCAGGTCCCCTTGGAGGGAAGCTGGCTAGTAGACCTATGGCAGACAGCCCTGTCCCTGCCTAGAAGGACATCATTCTCCCACCTAGGCCCATGCTCATCTCTTCCGCCCACCCCACTCCCACCCCAGTGTTTTTGGGCCCCTTCCAGAGCCATTCTCCGGCAGACTGGTGCTGACCCGTGAGGCAGGTTTGTTTCATCCTTCCGATCAGCTGGTGAGGTGGTTAGAGCTGTGCCCGTTCCATAGACGGGGAAACAGAGGCTCAAACAAGGGCCAATGACCTTTTCTGTTCTGGACGCAGAAGAGAAGAATCGTGGACTCGTTTAGTTCCTGAGTCTGTGGTCTCTGAGGTTCAAAAGCCCTGGAGTTTCTGGGTGACACCTGCTGAGCAAGGTAGCAGGAGTTGTCTCCTCTGTCATTTAGGGGGAGCACAGGGTCCCACTCACACTCATTGGACCAGCTGAGGGTATTCAGCATAACCCTGACTGAGTCTATGAGACACCCCAAAGTGTGCCGCTCCAGACCGGCAGAGACCCTTTAGAGACGACGCTCTCCTCGGAAGGCGGGGCTTCACTGGCTGTGTGCTTGGCAGACAGAGCCTCCGAGGACAATGTCTGTCTATGGTGACTGGTAGAAATGTGTCCCTTTTGGTTCCCGGATCCTGCTAGAAGCTGGCCTCCATTCTTCCTAGTTCCTCCTTGTTCCCAGGGAGCTACTGAGGTGCAGACCCACTCACTCTTGGGGTTTAGTCCAAGCCTTGAGGAAACTCCAGGAAAATGGGAGGAAGGTCCTTCATGGGCCAGCCTGCTGCAGGAGAGCAGGCAGTGACCTAGGAGCCTTGTTCTGACTCATGGTCAGTCCCTGTGCCCTCCAGCCTGGAGCCTGAGCTGCAGGGCTGTCCTGAAGGAATGGCTAGCCCCTGACCACAGGCACATGGGGACTGGCCCAGGGCCCAGGCCTCCTACGGAATAGCAAGTAGGGAGGGAATGCTTAGGGCCTCTGATGACCAAGAAGTCAGACAGTGTTCGGCTTCCCCCCTACCCCCCTTAGAGTTTGGTTTCTTGCAGACTCTGGGTTCCACAGATGTCTCCCTTCGAGAAGGAAGCGGTGACCTGATTGGGTTATTTGTGCGTGTGGCCTCGTACAGTATCTACCTTTGTTCCAAAACCTGCTGGGACGGGGCACTATGCGTTCAGTGGCTTGCACAGGAAATTGGAAATCGGAGACCTGGGATCGACCCCCCACTCCTCTGACTCACGCTTAAACAAACCAAACACACCCCTGACCTTTGCTCCCTGCTCTGCTCCCTGCGGCTGCAGCAGGCCTTACCCACCAGCAGCTCCCTCTCTCACCTTTGCTGGCACAGGGCTCACCGGCTCACCAAAGGTCAGCATACAGCCAACTTCCTGGGGGAAAAAAAATCCTTAGATGTGAGCTAATATTGCTAATATTGTGCTGTAAGCTGTGATTTTTTTTTTCTGAACAAAGTGAATTCTTAATTTTTTTTTCCTCTTCAAAATTCCTCCTCCATTATATTCATCAATGCAGAGACGGAACATTTGGCAAAATTATTTTAAGTAGCTCTCCAACCTGTGATCATAATTTCAAATCAAGGAATTTGCTGAGCAGCTGTGGGGGAGGAACAAAGGGTCCGGGCGTGATTTAGGGGCTGGGGGAGGGGATGCCATGGGGTTTAAGGCCTGGGTGAGTAACAGAGGCAGCTGTGGAGGTGGGCTGTGCACACCCAGTGGGGAATAGGCCGTGCTGTCCTGTCTCGTTGGAGTTTTCATCTACTGAACCTACTACACACAACACTTGAAAATAGACAGCCCCAAGGACTGGAGCCATGGCTGCTGGCTCAGTGGGTAAAGTGCTGGCTGCTTCCTGTGCAAACCTGAGGACCTGCCTTTGGGTCTCAGGATTCACACAGGAAGGAGGTGTGGAAGAAGGCAACCTGTAATCCCAGCAAGGGAGAGGAAAGCAGAGGAACCCCAGAACTGCTGGGACTGGGGCGGGGGGGTGCAAGTCAGGCTGTGGGTGTCAGCTGTCTCCCACCCCGTGGGTCCCGGGATTCAGGCTCAGTGTGTGGCGTCACGCATCTTTGCTCAGTCATTTTCAGGATCTCCACCTCAGCTTTTGAAACAGGGTGTCTTGCTGTATCTGAAGCTCCCTGATCCGCTACACTGGTTGGCCCTGGAGTTCTCAGGGTTGGCCTACTCTTTCCCTGCTTAGGGCTGTTGAGTGATGCTCACCACCATGCTGATTGTTTAAGTGGGGATCAGAACTCAGGCCATTACGATTGGATGGCAATCCACTGAGCCATCCCCCAGCTGGTTGGTCTTGTTTTGATTGCCTGTCCTTCCCATTCACCCAGAGCCGTTGCCAGCAACAGACCTGGTCACTGTTGGGTGGCCAAGCCTGTCATGCCAGGGAAGTGTGGAAGCCAATATTCAGCTCGGTTGCTCTTTTCCCTGTTCTTTAGGGTGGCTCAGCCCAGCTCTGCTTTCTGAGAAAACAAGGCTGAACTTTGCTCAGCCAAAGCCTAATTTCCCTGAGGTCTGCTGTTTGCTCCCCAGCCCGCCTCCCTCCAGCTGCTCAACTGTTGGCCAGTCTCCCCACACCTCTCTCTGCTTCCTTAGCTCTAGCACCTACTTCTTGGAAGGTAGCCATATGGGGCCAGGCAGATGGAATATGGGTCCTATGCTGGCCATGACCTGCTGAGCTTGACCTCACCACCAACGTATCCAGAAAGACTCATGGATGAGCTTGGTATTTTTGGAGTCACTGGGGCGAGCATGAATGAGCAGTGTGGCTCCAGGGCTCTAGGGTAGCTCTGCTTGACTCACACTTGAAGTTCCTTGCAGAATGCTAGAGAGAGACAGAGAGAGAAATACAGAGAAACAGAGAGAGACACACAGAGAGAGATACAGAGAGAGATACAGAGAGACACAGAGAGAGAGATACAGAGAGACACACAGAGAGAGACAGAGAGAGAGAGAGAGAGAGAGAGAGAGAGAGAGAGAGAGTAATGAAAGTGAAGACCAATAGTAACAAAGAATGGTTTATTTATGGAGCCTTTTGTTCTGAAACTTTTTCTTCAGATATTCCTCCTCTTCTTCTTCCTCTTCCTTCTCCTCCTCCTTTTCCTCTTGTTCTTCCTTCTCCTCTTTCTCATTCTCTCCTCCTCTTCATCCTCCTTCTGTTCCTCCTCCTCTTCTTTCTCTTCCTCTTTCTCCTTTTCTTTCTCTTTCTTTTAACTTTTATTACATTTATTCATTGTGTATATGCCATGTGCATTGTGTGTGTGTGTGTGTGTGTGTGTGTAAGGGCAACCGTGGGGATCAGTTCTCCCCACTGAGTCCCAGTGATTGAACTGGTTTGTTAGCAAGTCCCTTTACTGGCTGAGTTACCTTACCAGCTCCCAGCTTTCTATCTTATCCTTCCTGTCTCTCTTGGCTTCTTTTTGTTTCCATAGAAATTACATCTGGGGACCCTGGGTCCTTATGCTGTCCTAGACATTGGAATGATCCTTCCTATAGTTTTGGATCCTCTTTTCCCCTTTCATGCCGCAAATTTGATACTGAATGCTGGTGTGGCTACTGAAAAGGTCCAGCCTAAGGGGACACACTCCACACCAGTCCTCCTGTCTCACCTAGCATCCTCACAGAACTCACCTGGATCATAAAATGGGCTTCAATTTCCCTGAATTCATTTTTAGCTTGCCTTGCAGCACCACTGGGTAACTGCTTGCTTTGGGGGTGTCCGTTGGCTGGCACAAGAGGTAGCACCCCTGCACAGCACGCTATCCATGCTGCACCATAACTACGTCCAAGAACGTCTGGCTAGACTTGTGACTGGGGATTAGACACTACCGGCGAGTGGGCTTATCCCTCCTCACCCTCTAACCTACCTTACAGGCTGAGTGTCTGACCCTTCCTGGGAGGTGTTTTAGTTTGTGCCGTGGATAAGGTAGAGATCTCCTGGCAATCATTTCCCACCTCTAGTGGACTGGTAGCCCGCCATGGTTCCCACAGGTCATTCTATATCTAGCCCAGGGCTCTCAAGTTCTTTATCTCACTGGAGGCCTTGCCTCCTTCATGATTGAAAGGAGTTGAGGCCAGGTGTCCGTACTTCCTCCAAGATCTCGCTAGAGATAATGACTGCTTGTGTCCTTATCAGCTAGGTCAAGAATTAGGACTGTCTTCCCTGAGTGTCCCACCTTTCCTCCCAGCAGATATCACGATCCCAACTCCAGAGGAAAATGCCCTTGATTTCCTATATTGTTTTGCCATTAAAATAGGAACATAAATACATAAATAGATTCCCATTGCGGCTTTAGTCCTAACTGATGCTTGGGAGCCTCTATGGGCCGCTAGCTTCTGGCTGCTGGCCATGTTGGAATCCTTCGGGTCACGCTGACTTGATTGTGCGTCACGGTCGATATCGGAAGAGATTAGCTGGTGTCTCCTATGGTGACTGTGGGGTTATCTATGGGTAGATTCATCGCTATTTGTTTTCTACATTTTCAAGGTAAATCTGTTCGATTTTATAATGTTACATTGAATTTTTATGACTAAGAAATGTTCTTTGTCAATAGTTAATGCCTTGGCTTTGTATTCACTGAGTTGTTATTTTGCTTTACTTTTAAAAGAGTTATTTTCCGTGTCCACACGCATCTCTGTGTGAGTATGCACGTGGAAGGGTGGTGCTGATGGAGGCCAGCAGAGAGTGTCGGGTCCTCTGGAGGCCATCAGAGAGCGTCGGGTCCCCTGGGGCCGGAGTTATAGATGCTGTGGGGCCCCTCGTGTGGGTGCTGGGAATCTGAGCTCAGGTCCCTTGGAAGAGCAACAAGCACTGCTAACCTTTGATCTACGTCTCCAGTTCCAATCAGCTCCCTCGCTGCTCTCTCTCCCCTCTGTCTTTTCCATCCTTTCATTCATTTGTGCTTCACCATGGATTTGCTGTACCCCGACTTTCTCTCTTTTGGAAGCCATCTGTGACGTTAAATTTATTTGTTAGTTTTTGGTTTGAAGAATCTCCACTTGGTTCCTGTTCCTGCTTTCCAAATGCCTTCCTTTTCAAAATATTTATTTGCTTTATTGTGCATGCATGTGTGTGCATGTGTGTGTATGTGTGTGTGCCTAAGTAGGTGCACCACATGCAAACTGAGGCCCACAGAGGTCAGAAGAGGCATTAGATCCCTTGGAACTAGTTATGAGCCACCATGGGGGTCCTGAGACCTAAACCTGTGTCCTCTGAAAGAGTAGCCAGTGCTAAGACTTCTCTCTAGCCCTCCAAATACCTTCTGAATTTCTCCTCCTTGGCCCCCAAATCTTCTTGCACTAGAGATTGCATGTATTTAAAGTCTGCCTCTGATAACTTTCTGTCTGGAGTTTATTGAGTCTATTCTTGTTCTGTTGGCCATTGCTCTGACAAGTCTTGCAAGCCTTTCTTCCTGGTTTGGAGAAGCTCACAAAGCTAATAGTGGGAAGAGCTGGAGGCCTCAGAAGATTCTATTCTCCTTTAGAAAGATTTGATTTTCTTTTTTTTTTCCCCAAGAGGCAGGACACACTAGCAACCTGAGATGAATTTAAACCAGTTTCATGGGTTGAGGTGATTTGAAGGTCATTGGCCTCAGAAGCCCGCCTTCTTCTCATCTAAATTCACAACCTGGTTTTCTCGGGGTGTTCATTTTGGTGGGTCCTGGACTCCAGTACCTGTCCCTCTTGTCATAGACACTTCAGGAAGTGCTGCCCAGTCTCAGTGTGCTGGCGGGTCTTATGTGAACTTAACACACAAGCTAGAGTCATCTAAAAGGAGAGAACCTTGTTGGAGAAGGGCTACCTAGTTCCCAGCTGCCTGGCTAGCTTAGATCCAAAATAATCACACAGAAACTGTATTAATTAAATCACTGCTTGGCTCATTAGTTTTAGCTTCGTAATGGCTAACTCTTATATTAATTTAATCCATTTCTATTAATCTGTGTATTGCCACGTGGCTGTGGCTTACCAGGTAAAGTTCCCATCATCTGTCTCCGGCAGCTCCATGGTTTCTCTCTGACTCTGCCTTCTTCCTCCCAGCATCCCGTTTAGTTTTCCCCACCTAGCTCTGTTCCCTGCGCAGGCCCAAGACAGTTTCTTTATTAACCAATGGTAATCACAGCATACAGAGGGAAATCCCACATCAGAACCTCAGTTGAGAAGATGCCTCCATAAGATTCAGCTGTAAGGTGTTTTCTTAATTAGTGATCAGTTGGGGAGGACCCAGTTCATTGTGGGTGGGGCCATCCCTGGGCTGGTGGTCCTGGGCAAGCCAAGGCAAGCAAGCCAGTAAGCAGCACCCTTCACGGCCTCTGTATCAGCCTCTGTCTCAGGGTGTCCACCCTCTTTGAGTCCTGTCCTGGCTTCTGCCAATGACAGACAATGCTGTGGCACCATAAGCCGAATAAACCCTTTGCCTTTTGGTCATGGTTTTTTGTCACAGCTATGGAAACCTGAACGTAGAAACTTTTGCCACCGAGAAAGATGCATGACTTCATACTTTGACCTCCTGGTTCTCCATTCCCCAGATTCTAACTGGTTAAATCTTCACTCTTATGTTAGTCATCTAAGGCATTCAGGGAGAAGGTGGGTGATGGTGGTGGTGGTGGTGTCAGCATGCGTGGGTGTGCACACCCACGTGGGTGAGTGTAGAGGCCCAGAGGATGTCACTCTCTAGCTTATGACCCTGAGACAGGCTTTCTCACTGAAAGTGAAGCAAGCGAGACTGGCAGCTGGCAAGCTTCAGTGGTCTTCCTCTCTCTTCCCTCTACCGTGTGGGAATTATAGGTGAGTAAAGTCATGCCAGGCTTCTTACAGGGGTGCTGGGTATTCTAACTCAGATCCTCAAGCTTGTGCAGCAAACTCTCTTACCCATGGACAACCTCAGAGGATGCTGTTTATATTTTGTGCTACTTGTATGATTGGTACAAGATGCCCAGTCTGCTGTTTTCTGTCTCAAGTTTCTCATGGACAGACTTATCGCCTCCATTTTCTTTAGCCTTCAGGGGAGAGAAGATCTGCTTCTCTCTCAAACAGGCCCTTCCTGTCATGGCCTGGTTATCTTTGCCTTCTTTCTTGTCTAGAATTATAAATAATCATCAGTTTATCCCTGGACACTAGAACCTTTTCTACAAACATGTTCAGCTGTCTTCTATACAAACACAGCCAACTTTCCCCCCTATGGCCTCCCACCTTCTGTAATCACTAATCTGGATGGTGCTATTTTTGGTAAAAGTTCTTGCTGGAACAGTTTATCAGCTTTGTTTCCCCACTCCAGATCCACACTGGCAGGCTCGCTTAGACCAGTGCTCCTAAGTGTTCCTGTCTTGACGGATTAGCTTGGCCAGGACAAGTTTACACATCACTGGAGAAGCGTGAAGAGGGAGCGAGGATGGAAAAAATAGAGACACAGGAAGAGGTTTATAATGTTTGAAATTATGCAGCCCAGCCCGGAACTTTCCATAAAAACTTTCTCCTGGCTCCTCCTCTTTCCTCCCGTTTATTGCCAGAGTATCTGACTGGGCAACCCAGCCCTGCTGTCTCCATTACTCAAGCACACACTTGGATTTAAAGGGTGTGAGAACCACCCGACTTGCCCACATAGGGCTTTAAAAAAACAAACCAAAACAGAACAGGGTCTCAAGTAGCTCAGGGTGGCCTTCAAGTTCCTTATGTAGCTGAGGGTTATCTTGAACTTCTGATCCTCCTACCTCTACCTTCCAAGTATTGGGATTACAGGCATTCTCCACCATGCCTGGTTTATGAGGTGCTGGGGATTGAACCTGGGGCTCTATGCAAGCCAGTTTCAGTCCTACAACAGGCTTCTCTTGGTTCGTATCTGGTCCAGTCCATTGAAGACTTTGCAATGGCTTTACGTCTCTCTCTCTCGAGTTGCTCCTTCCCTGGGTGCTGGGAAGTTTGAGACTCTAGGATCTTGCAAATACTTGTTCCACTACACTTTTTGCTTCTTTTCTAAGGGGAGTGAGAGCTTCCTAAAGTTCCTTGTCCCTCTTCTGGTCTCTCTTCCCATTTCTCTTTGTGGACTCCTTGCCTTTGTTAATGGTGACTCCATCATTCCTTTTGATGCCCAGAACTAGCTTTCTGGCCAAGGTCACTCAGTAGGGTTCCACTTTTACATGTCTTAGTGACCGCTGTTTATTTCTTCGGTGTGTCCTAGAAGCCCTTCAGAATTATTCTTAAGGTTGAGTTCATAGTTTCCACCCACAAACTTCCTCTTTCTTGTAATCCGCCCCCATGTGAATATCACAATACATCCCTGCACTCATTTTGCCCCCTCCCCATAATCAGGTACTTTTCCTTTAATATCTGTTTCTTCATTCCCATAGACTTTGCATTCAAATGTCTCTTTCTAAAAAACAAAACAAAACCTTAAAAAAGGATATAGGAAAAAAAAGCGTATTTCAGTAGTGAGAGACATGGGTCAAATCTAGGTTCTGTTGAGGCCCATCAGACACTACACACAACCCTCACATATCCCGAATGTGGTTTTTCTCAGCTGTAAAATGGGTGCAACACTTGCTAATTCACCAGTTTTGATGGGATTAAATGATTTACAAATATACACACTACATATTGGAGATAGTGTCTTCTATATAATACAGGCTAGCCTCAAGTTCACAGTAATCGTTATTTTTTTCCCCTCAGTCTTCTGAGTGCTAGGATTTCAGGCATGGTCTACCATGCTCAGCTCATGAATGAAAATGTTGTTTCAGAATGTAATCTCCTTAAGAGCAAGACTCAATTCTAGTCAATCAATATAGCCCAAGTACTCACTGACTAGTGATCAAATGAATGAATGAATACAGCATAATTTTCCTAATTTCATATCCAATGTCATCATTGTGTCCACTAAGGGAAAGGTCAAGCCCAGCCAGTCTTGTCCTATTTAATGCCTCCTGATTACAAGTGGGTGCTAATTCGATGCTCTTGCTTTATTTTTACCTGGTTGAATGGCTTGACTTCATAGCCAATGGCTGTTAAGAAGGGAGAAGTAATCATGGGCTTCTAAACCCACTCAGCCTTAGCTTGCTGTTGCTTTCCCACAAGCTGGGCCGTCTGGTTAACTGTCTGGTGGTTTAATGGCGTAGACAACTAACTGTCCTGGGTCACCAGCTCCCATCACCTCCTTTTATTTTTGCTTAATCGATATAGGCCACTGCTTCAACTCTTCACTTCTCCGGATCTCTACTGAACAGTCTCTTGGGTTCCAGGCAGCCATCTGGTCTACCCCTACTGTCACTTTTTGTTTAGACCTACTTCCTCCTCTTCAGTCTTACAGGTGGGGGATACTGGCTATTGTCCAGAAAAACTAGTCCTCAGCTGGAAAGCAGCCCTCCTCCCAGCATGCATCAGGCCCAATGTGCCTGTGTGCTCTTGGGGACACGCCAAGCCCTTGCCTCCCTCGTGGCCCATCGGACACAGCTGAAGACATTCACCTGGCTCTCTGGCAATTGGGTAATTCATTTCTTCTCTCAGCTGAGTGTAGACCACCTGGCCATATCTTGACCCATCACCTTCCTCGTTCTCTTGGCAGATGGTGTCTGGCATCTATGGTATGTTTCCTCTTTCCTTCCTTCTCCACTATCCTCCATTAGGAAAGTCCTTTCGGGGACGAATAAATGGAGGAGAGGAATGAGTACACAAGATGGCATCCCATAGAAGAGCTGTGAAGATCACAGAATAATGTTTTGGGGGGTATACAGAGACATGCCATCTCTCTGAGTCCATTTTCTGATTCATTTAAGACTTTGAAACATCTTCTACCTTTTTGTCCTAAAACGATAGACTAAAAACAAAGGGTTCTCTCTGAATGACCACCCACGTCATCTAGGCTAACAATGACTAACTACAAAGACGGTCTCTCCAGTCTTCATTCACACCCTCTTAAAGATGGTGCCCCACTCTGCCAAGGCAATAGGAAAATAAAGAATGATGTGGCCATGGTGGTGTAGTTCAC
Organism: Chionomys nivalis; assembly: GCF_950005125.1. NCBI lineage: Eukaryota > Metazoa > Chordata > Mammalia > Rodentia > Cricetidae > Chionomys > Chionomys nivalis. The sequence continues at coordinate 2,859,280 of NC_080106.1, forward strand.
TATTGCATCCAAGTCTAAGGCATTCTGTCATTCTTTCCTTTAGTATCATCGGCAATAATCATGATATAATTAATTCAAGATGAAACAGCAAAACTGTCCCTAGGTGTAGGAAAAATAAGAGCCCCAAGATCCTTAACAGTAACTCGGGTGTGTAAAAGGGTCTAATGGATGCATGTAGTGCTAATGACGTCGAGTGAGTCCTACTGTTAAGTAATATCAGTCCTTAAAATAGAACTATTTATCTGGGTGTGCTGGTGCATGCCTTTAATCCTAGCATGTGGAAGGCAGAGGCAGGAGGATCTCTGTGAGTCAGAGACCAGCCTGGTCTATAGAGCAAGTTTCAGGACAGCCAGAACTGTTCCACAGAGAAACCCTGTCTCAAAAAAGCCTCCCACCCCACCCCCAAAAATAACACTGTTCGAGAATAAATCACAAGGCAGGACTGGGCGGACAGCTCAACTGTAGAGTACTTGTCGTGCAAGCACAAGGACCTAAGTTCAAGCCCAGAACCCTTGTATAAAAGAGTGGAAACCTGGAGATCACTGAAATCAGTGGTCATTCTGTCTTATAGGTAGAACAGTGAGAGACCCTGCCTCAGAACAGTATGGAGGTGGAACCTGAGGAATGACACCCAAGGCTGTCTTCTGGCATCTCCATGCACATACATACATGCATACGTACATACATGCATACGTACATACATGCATACATACATACAAAATCACAAATTGGATTAGAGGCTAAGACTGGGACTGGGATCTGGAGAGTCTTCCTGAGGTCAATTTTCTCCTGCTTTTAGGGAAAGCCTCTACTTAATCTCAGTTTTCCCACGTGGTCCTGACTCTCAAAGCCAAGGTGTGGCGTCCACTAGACAGTCCCCTGTCATTGGACCACAGCCCCAGACTTATTCAAAGTCTCTTAAAACTTCTCGTGAACCAGAATCACGCTTTCTTTTTTAGGTATGATTTTGAGCTGGGTGTGGCAACAATTGTAGCCCTTCAGTGGGTCAAGAGTTCAAGGTCACCCCAGCTACGTAGTTTGAAGCCAGCCTGAACTATGTGAAACCCTGTCTCAAAAAAAAAAAAAGTGACTTTTGAGTGAAATAGGTCCTAGATTATTCTTTTCCTGAGAGTTTCTTTCTGTGCTATGTCTAGACTAGTCACGACTTTTGCCTTTTTCCTCTCTTGAATGACACATTCCACTAAACTGAAGCATGGCTAATCTGTAGGGGTCAGAGAATGGTCTACAATAGCTATGCTTCCAGATCTGAGCGAGTGAGCTTATTACGTCTATGGAAAAACAAAGAAAAAGAATAAATAGCTACCAGTAGTTTTTATTTTTTCATTGGATTGTTTTGCTTTGAGCTTTTTTGGGTCTTTGTTTTGTTTTGAGACAGACTTCTCTATTCTGTAGCACTGACTGATCTGGAACTTGATGTGTAGACCAGGCTGGCCTTGACCTCACTCACAGAGATCCTCTTGCCTCCGCCTCCCAAGTGCTGCTGTGTCCTCACTCAATAGTTAAAGAGACAAATAGACAGGAAAACATCATCTGATTTAAGGCTCAAAATATCCAGAAGAAACCAACTAGGGAAGCTGAGGATCCCTGGATACACTTCCTCTTCACGGGTGAGCGTCCAACTTCTCCTTCCCACTGTGGGCGTCTTTATCGTGTGGGATAAACACTGGTTCCCTCTCCTGGAAATAGCTTCCTTCTGGCTGTTCTCAAGGATGCGGTGTTTCTACTTTGGGGGCTGTTTTCTTGATCTCACAGAGTTAGGGGACCAGTTCTACCCAAACATGGGCCTCAGAGGACACTTTGAGACAAAGACTCTTGGGTCTGAAATGGGGAGGTATCTACCCTGTTTCCAGAGCCAGCTCCTCAGTGAGCACAAATAGCATGTGAGAGTTTACCAGTCTGAGACACAATACAGTTACATAGAATGACTTTCAGTGAACATGGCACTTTGTAATTTTATAATAAAAAAAGAGGTATATCTCATTTAATTTTCCTGGCATTAAGAATCTTTATATCTTACACTCAAACCGGCCTGTTGTAAAAAAGATTTTTTTTTTTTGAAACAGGTCTGCCCTGAGCTCTTACTGGCAAACCCCCTGCCACCGTCTCTCGGAGTATTAGATGACAGGTATGAGAGCTACCATATCTTCATAACAGTTTTTGATATTTTGTTCCCAGTAGCCAAGAGAAGCCAAGAGATTTTGTTTTTCTTGAAACCTGCGTTGTAATAATTGCATTTTAAATTTTTCACTAATAAGAAAAAAAGAGTCAAATTCATTTTTAACTACGAATATACACCAATTTCTTTCTGTTTTGTTTTTTGGCTACTGTTTTGAGACAGGATGACAATATGTAGCCCTGGCTAGCCTCAAACTTGTGCTCCTCTTGCCCCGCTTCTCTAGTACTAGGATTACAGGCTGCCTGCTCTACCGAGCCTCATTCCTTCTGTGAAGTCCTAGAAAGGTAGGCCCTAGCGGAAGCAGGCTGGAGAGGAGTTTGCAGAAGCCCCTCCCCTCCATGCACAGCTGGGCGCTTGTATTTCACCATCCATGCTGTTACTCCTCTGTCTCCAGCTAGCATGCAGGCCATGCACTGTAGAGTGAAGATCAAAATACTGAAGCCAGCCTTGGGCTACTGTGGGTGACAGCATGACTCACAAGGATGTGCGTGTTCCTCACACTCTGGCACCCTCTTACACGGTCCTGCTATCAAGGGGGAGACTTTAAAATCATCATTTGGTTTCATGAGTTAAAAATAGAAATGGCTTTGACGTAATGTTAGCTTTGAGAGACCTGGGGATGATCACTGGTAAGGGTGTGGGTCCGGCTCGGTGTGTAGAAGCCCAGGTTTCGGAGGCCGGCTCCTGCTCTCTAGGTGTGTGGAAGTCGCTGGACTCACTCATCCTTCCTCTTTGGGATGTCCTGTGGATGCCATGCGCACACGATCTTCTGTTTTTTATCATCCAAAGCAGAGTTTAGTTGCCAAGACTGTAACTCAACTAACATGAGTTCCCTTTAGCTCAGGGTTAATGTTGATAAACACAAGCTTCTCTGAGAGGCGAAGGGTCTGTGTGTGGGTGTGTGTGTGCACATGCACATGGACGAACACGTATGTGTGGGTGCACATGTGGTACATGAAGGCCAGAGGTCAATATCAGGGCCCTCCTCCATCATTCTTTATTTTTAATTGTGTTTTATTTATTTTTCTTGTACGTATGTGGAGCAGGGGAGACATGTATGCCATGGTACATGTATGCAGATCAGGGGACAATCTGTAGGAATTGGTTCTATCCTTTTACTATATGAGTACCAAGGAACAAACTCAGGTCATCCAAGCTTGGAGGCCAGCACCCTACCCGATGAACCATCTGGCTGGCTCCATCTTACTTTTTGAGACAGGATCTTTCCCCGGAGCTGACTTACTCAGCAACTTCAGCTGGCCATGAAGGTTATGTGGGGGCTGGACTTCCTCATGCTAGTCTCTCTCCACCCACAAGGCTAAAGTTCTAATTCTTTCTCACCCCCACCCCAGGCTGGAAGATGGCTTTCATGCCTGTCTTCACTTTCTGGAAGTTGGAGTCTCCACATGACTCATAGTCTTCCGGGTTCAAAAGCTCCAGATTGCAGAATGAGAGACAGAGCGGGGAGGAGGCACATGGGAGCAGCTAACATAGGTCTTCCTTCCCCTAAGAGCTCCCTGAACCAGCCAGCACAGCTCCATGGCCTCCCTGGGGCTCGCTTGTGTCTCTGGAGACACATCCTCAGTTCTGTTCCTTCGGAAACATGACATTTGCATCAATGAGGGGTTACAGTGGTGACGAAGGCTGACATCCTCTCCTGTGTGAAGCTGTATGCAGAAGCACAGAAAAATTCAGGCTCCAGGGAGGGGGACTTGCTTGGGGGAGGGGGAGGGAAATGGGAGGTGGTGGTGGGGAGGAGGCAGAAATCTTTAATAAATAAATAAATAAATAAAAAGAAAAAAAGAGAAAAATTCAGGCTCCTATTGTAGCAATTACGGCCACCACTCTTGTCTCTTCTCTTTCACTGCACACCTTCTCTTTGATGGATGGGAGCCATCTCTTAGCAACTTTAGAAAGGGTGAGCAGCTCTGCGGAGGCCTCCAGTCTCTGCAGGAAGGTTTCTCCTTGCTTGTCTTGGGTAGAAACATTCCAGCTGAGTGACTGAGGAAGGGACCACCACCCCCTCTCTTTCATTCTTTCTTCTTCTTCTTCTTCTTCTTCTTCTTCTTCTTCTTCTTCTTCTTCTTCTTCTTCTTCTTCTTCTTCTTCTTCTTCTTCTTCTTTAAATATATGTGGGTACGGCACATGTGGGTGGGCTGCATGCCAAGGTGTTCTTGTGGAGGTCACAGGACACCCTTGGGTGTCAGTGTTTGAAGCAGGGTCCCTTTGGCACTGCGTGTCCTAAGCTAGCTGACTTGAAGTGTGTAGGGCTCTTCTCCCCCCTGTCTGTCCACCCAGGGGTCCACCCCACGATGACGTGAAAGCCACCTCAAAGGTGCGTAGGCTGCTGTCACCCTGGCTCTGCTGTCACAAACACAGGAGCAGAAGACCAAGGAGGAGGAAGTCCTGCCTGGAGGAGAGCTGCGGCTAGAGGAACAGGGTGGACTGGGGCAGCCATGCTTTGAAATCACGCCTCAAGTCCTGGGACCTGATATGAGTCGGACACTTCCTTCCTCCCAGCGGGGGCTGGAATAGCTCTGAGTCAGCATCCTGACTCCTGGCTCTTCTTACATGAAAGCGTATGTGGAGGACCCAGATAGGCACAGCCGGCAGACTTGTTTTGGAGTTACTGTACTCACGCACGGCGGGACTGGGCTAGAGAGTCATGCTCCGTGAGAACTTGTGCTGTCAGACAGCTGGCAAGGCACTGGAGAGGAACCAAAGGGCTCTGGGAACCCCCAAGCCAGCACCTGAGAATGTAGTGTATTGAAGATAGAATCTTACCAGTCTCCCAGGTTCTCAATATCCCCTGTCCCTGCTCAAGTGGGCAGACAGTCTCAGCCCAATTGTAATGAAGTCCTGCAAACCTGAAAGTGGATGTCTAAGAACCAGTGTGCCAGCATAGATCAGCTCTGTGCGGGCATCTCCGACATGCTAGCCCCCCGCTGTAGCCCCATATGGTGGGAACAGAGTGAGGGCCCTCTCTCTAGCTCCTCTCACGGGACACTCACTCTCGTTCATTAGGGTCTCACCCTCATGACCTAACCATGCCCAAAGGCCTCCTCCTCCTCCCATCACCTTGGGGGTTTGGGTGTCAACACAGGAATGTGGAAGACATTCTTACATTTCGTCCCCAGCGGGACGGACACCGATGCCCACATCTGCGAGGCACATCTCTGCCACGTCACTTGTTCCGCAAAAACTGGCCACTGAGGCAGCACCACTCTTCCCCTTTTGTAAATTAAGAAAGTGGCTCAGAGAGGTAAAGGGAGGCACAGAGAAGCAGCTGACTGGCACAGAGTCAGGAGACAGCCTAGAGGACAAATGCCAGGCCCATGGTCTCCCAGAGAGCTGGTTTAGGAAACGATGCTGTCACTTAAATCAGGGGGGCGGGATACATACAGGTCGGCACTCTCCGTGTTGGATGTCACATTCATCCCGAGCATCACAAATGTGCGTGTCTACTGGGGCACTAATCGGAGAGGCGGTGCTTTGAAGGAAGAGAAACGTGTTCTGAGTTAGCATATGAGCTGGCAGGGAGGCCTTGGTGATGGGTACTGCCACATCTTCGTGCCTGAAGATGTCATCACAGAGCGATGGGCTGATGGGATGCGGAGCAGAGTGGGGAGGACAGTCCTGCTGGTGAGTCTGGAAGGCTGACAGCAGGAGATGACCTGGGCTTGGCTGAGAGGAGGTGCTGCCTGGGTAGAGGAGAGGGACAAGCAAGGGGAGCGCAGCTGACCTGAAGGTGGGAGGGGCACACGGTCACAGGGTGGGGGCAGTCTGCGGGCATCCAGACTTCCTGCTGGAGTGCAACAGGAAGGAAGGTTAGTGAGGGGGCTGGGTAGGTGAGAGTCCTGGAAGGCCTGGCAGGGGTGGTCCAGAGGGGGGATGGGCTCCTAAGGTGGGATCTGCCTTCCAGAAGGAAGAGGGGACAGTGAGGCTCAGGAGGACAGGGACAGATGCCAGAACAGAGCCTGGCATACGGATGGCCCTGGGCCTGGGAAAGAAGAGGTCTGAGAGAGAGGACGTTTTCTCTTTGTTTATTACAATGTTTATTTATTTTGTTTGTGTGAGTATTTGGCCTACATGTGTGCCTGTGCACCGCATGCATGCATTGTCTGTGAAGGCCAGAAGAGGGCATCAGATTCCCTGGAACTGGAGTTACAGATGGCTGTGAGCCACGAGGTGGGTGATAGAAACTGAACCTGGGTCCTCTGCAAGGGCAGCCAGTGCTCTTAGCCACTGAGCCATCTCTCCAGCCCCCTAGTTATTCTAAATTTTCTTGCAAGTATGTGTGACATGTTGGGTCTATTCTGCCCCTCCCTGTCCCCTCATTCTCCCTTCACTATCTCCTTACAATTTCATATCTGCTTTCATTTAACACATACACACATGGTTAGATGTGGTCATATAAGATGGAGAGATCACATACGAGAGAAAACAGCATCTGTGTTTCTGAGTCTGACTTACCCTATTGTCTCCAGGGTCGTCCCTTTTCCCATGAATGATAGGGCTTTGCTCCTCTTCATGGATAAAAAAAGCTCTCTTGTGTATATATGACATCTTTCCTTTTTTGAATTCCCAGGTGTTTATTGTTGATTCAAGGTCAGACTTGAAGCAACTTTAGTAGACACAACCCGCCGCGATAATGAACTTTCTGCACGTACGCCCTATCACTCAAGGGTCAACTGTTTATGGTTTAAGTACTGAATTTTAATGTACGGCATTTTTCTTATTCATTCCTTTGTTGTTGGCTAAGCTGGCCCTGTATCTTAGCCTCTGTGAAGCCATACCACAGCAAACATGGATGTGCAGGTGTCTCTGTGATGTGTTAACTTAGAAGATTCTGGGTGACTCCTCCCGAGTGATGTAGCTGGTCACATGGTAGGCCTGTTTCTTGGTTTTTCAAGAACCCTCCATACCGAATTCCATAGTGGCTGGAACATTCCACATCCCCACCAATGAGGCTTGTGGGAGGAGACCTTCTGAAGGCGAACAGATGGGCCCTCAGACATCTCAGGGACACCGAGGCCTTGAGCCAGTCAGATGAAAGCTGACCAGATAGCAACAGACTCAGGAGGCCAGGAGGACCTTGTTGAGCTGCCTGGGTGAGACTTTGTGGGGATGAGGCACTGACAGCCACTCCACAGCTGACATTAGGACATCTGGAGACAGCAGAAAGGTTAGACGGGGATGTGTGGAAAGGGGCTGTTTGTGCAGAGTGACCCTGGCCAAGGACGGCTGCCAGTGAGTGGCTTCTCTGGGGTGGAGAGGCATTTGGAGAGAGGATCAGAGCAGGGGCTCAGAAGAAGCGCACCAGGGTACCACAGAAGTATCATTCAGAGATGGAGCGGACACAGGTACAGCTGTGCTCCTGTGTCACGGGTGGGGTGGGGTGGGGTGGAGTGGGGTTCTCAATGCAGGCTTTGGTTTTCAAGGGGCTTTCACGCACACAAGAAGTACAGTGGAAAGCAAAACCTTTCCGAGTAGCAGACAGGAACTGAGCCTGAGGACCCCTTTCCCTTCTCTGCAGCCGACATCTCTGCCAAGAGACCAGTCACATCCCTCGTGTGAACAAAGAAAACCATGGAGGGGTTTGGGCTCAGTATGCTGTGTAGTCCTTCTGGGAGCAACTGTCTTCATTTTAGAGTGGGGTAGGCAGGACACAGCAGGGGTGGAGGGGAGTGAGGCCAGTCGCCAGGCAGAGTTCCGGAAGGTATGCGTGCGTCCTGCACAGTTGTGTGACTGTCTAGCGCTATCCTGTCCAGGCCCTTTTCTTCATGTTTCAGTTTCTACGGTAGCCTCTCAATGCCTGGAGCAGGAGAACAAAAGGTCTTAGAGGTCATCTCGAGACAATTGCTGACTCCTGTCAACACAGGAGTCTTTCACTGTCGTGGGGATGGTAATGCTGTTTCTGATAGAAGTTTTGATTTAAGGTAATTTAGCAATAGAGCCCAGTGTTGACAGGATGGTGCAGATGCTACGCAACCTGCCTCATTTCAATTTTGTTGTTGTTGATCTTTTGAAACATAGTCTTGGGTAGCCCAGGCTGGTTTCACTACATAGCCAAGGATGGCCTTGAACTTCTGATGTTCCTGCCTTCACTGCCCAGAGTGCTGGGATTAGACGCATGAACCACCATATCTGGCTTATGCAATGCTAGGGATGGAACCCAAGGCTTCAAGCGTGCTAAGCAAACCTACAGACTGAGTTTCAGCCCAGCTCTCCTTTCTTTTTCAGGTGCCTTGGGTTTAGCATTCAGAGAGCCTGTCTCCAGGCCCTTCCAGGCCTTGAGAATTTGTCTGCTGAGGATGCATGGGTGGCAGTCCCTGGGACATCAAAAGGACAAAGGGCCCATCTTCTGGGGCTCCCTAAATGGGGCAGAGCAGACAGACAGGCTGTTATGGGATATTTGTACACTATGTGAAGATATATTTCTATGATTGGTTTAATAAAGAGCTGAGTGGCCAATAGCGAGACAGGAGGTGTAGTTGGGACTTCCTGGCAGAGAGAGGAAGGAGGAGGAGGAATTGAGGCACAGGAGAGAGACACCAGGAAAAGCAGAACAAGCAATATATGCAGGAGGAGAGGTAACAGCCATGTGCTACGTGGTAGAACATAGATTATTAATAGAAGTGGGTTAATCTAAGTTATAAGAACCAGTTAGGAACAAACCTAAGCTATAGACTGAGCTTTCATAATTAATAACTCTCCGTGTGATATGTGAGCTAGCTGGTGGTACAGAGAAAGACTTGTTACTTTTTTTTTTTTTTTTGCGTAGGACCACGTAGTAAGTGTTTTCTGACTTGCAGATCATATTTCTGGTCCCAACTGTCCAGTGTGTTCTCTGTGTGGCGACATAGCCTGGGTGAGTGGTGTGGCTGTGTCCCAGTGAAACTGTGTGTACAAAAACACACGATGGCCCCATTTGGCCCAAATTTTCAACTGCCTAAATTTTTCCCTCCGAGCTTCTACAGGGCGGGAATTCATTCTTGCTCCTTCATCCTTCCGAGGCCTGGTGTGACTCACAGACAGCCCCAGCAACAGGTGCCGAGTGATCGTCTAGCTGTGGACAGATCTCAACCTGAGTTGCTGTGGATCAGGCAGGCGTCCATGAGAGGAGACAAGCGCCTCTCCCAACCCTGATACACAGAGCCAGGTGGACCCAAGGGAGAGGAGGGAGGAGGAGGATGAAGGTGGAGCTTGCATGGGGGGTCATTGAAGAGTGCAGGCTGGGGGACAAAATGAACGAATACAGATGATGATGATGGCCGGAATGTGTCCCCACGAGCTCAGTGCGGACTACTCATCCTCCGGCAACTCCAGTTCTTACATGCTTCTCTCCCTCACCCCAGAATCACCCACTGTCCAAGCCTGAAGACCTGACCTAACGCACACGAGGTGAGCCCTCAGTGGTGTGCTTGCTGGGGGAGGGGTTAGAGGCTTTCTCCTGAGAGCCTGCTTGGTTCATGAGAGATGGCTTTTGATAAAGGAGAAAGACTGGTCCCTCCCCCCACTTCTTCCTGACTTACTGTCTCCCAGGTGATTGTCACGCAATGCAATCTGCCATGATCTGGCAGGCTCAGGGAGTCTTTTCCAGAGCTGACACCACGTTCTTGAACTCGCAATACCGTGAAATAAACTGTTACTATTATTGTTATTATAAAGTACCCTGGCTCTGGTATTTTGTAAGAACAGTGAAAAATGGACGAGGTGGACTAGAGAATTAACTGAGGCCAGGGAAGCCATCTTAGGTTGTGGTGGGGAAGCAGCAAAGACATCGAGGAATCCTGTCGTGGAGGTGGCCGCACCAGAGTGTCAGGTCAGTCCCCGGACAGAGGAAAGTCTCATCCCGGTGGGAAAGGGCTTTGTGGACAGGGCCTAGAGGCCGATCTCAGCAGCCGTCCTCCCCAGTTTCTTTCCTCTCCGGCAGTAACACACGAGGATGTTGTGTTTCTGGTGTCCAACGACCACATGTTTTTGGGGGGGCATTGATCCCAAAGGCAAAAGGGGCATCGGGGATGGCACGACTCCCAGCACACAGCGTTCTGGCTTTTGTGTATCTCCTGAGGCAAGACAGAGATGTAATAACAGCTCTCTAGGGCGATCTCAGCTTTGGGGACACAGGTCAAATTTGGAAACCATTCTGCAAACACACACAGGCCCTGGTGATGCCTGCTTCTAGGACAGAGGTTGTAACACATGCACGTTGTTTTGATGAAGTTTGTTGTCAGGGGCTTGGCCAGTGGGCGTAGGCACAGCAGAGCTTCAAAGCAAAATAAAAAATCTGGACAGTTTCTCATTTAGGGCCAAAAGCGAACAAAGATTGTGAGCCAAACGGGAGTAGCCAGAGGGGACGAAGCGGGGCCACTTTGAGAAAGCGCAGCTCCATTCTCTCAAACAGATTTTACTGAGGAAGCCACAGGCCACAACAGTGCTGAGTGTCCTTTATTACAGAGCTGTTTCCTAGAACTTCTCTCCTGTGCCCACCCCTGTGTGCCAAATGCCGCCTTCGGGCTGTTACCAGCGTCCATCATGATCCTGTGACCCCTACATCTAGTGCAGGTTATTGTATATATCCAGCCTACTTTGTCCTGGATCTACAGAGAAGCGTATTTCTAGCCATTCAACAGCATCTCCCAAAGGTACTGGAAGGATGGTCCCCATTCCCTCCCAGCCTTGGGATACTAGTTCATTTGTCCCTGAGGAATAGTTCAGCCAGTGTGTTTTCTGGCCCGAGTCTTAGTCGCTTGGCTTCTGGTTTCTGCAGTTCTGACAGAGAATGGTCATGTATATGGTTTTAAAAGGAAAGAGCCCCCAAGTTGTAGGTGTACGGGCTCTAGGGACATGTGAGAGCTAGTTGGGGTTCTGGCCAGGTCCCCTGGGCACTGTGGGTGTCACATAGTTTGATTGAAGGACAGAGAACAGAAAGGAGTGGGGTGGGGGAGGGGGAAGAACAGAACGTTCATCGCTTTTAGCTTCCAGGAACTTGAGGGTCAATGTACAAAAGACGCAAGTCACCCCTGCCAGTGAACTTCACCGATTACACAACACCCTACAATCTGACCGTGGAGCTGGCTCTTGAAGAGAATGTCCCAACCTAGTGGCGGTGAATTCAGGAACTCAGCGAGATGACGACATTTCTTCAGAGGTTGAGGTCCTCTGAGCCAGGTCACTTTCCTGGCTTTGCATCTGGTCATGGTCTAATAATAGCAATGGGGCACTTTGGACTCTGCAGTGGCTGTATTCACAGTACATCTGTGTGCCGTCATGCCATGGAGGACAAATGACAGCCATCAGACTCCGTCTCCCATGAGCACTTACCAGCTGTGCCATGTACAGTCAACATGTCTCTTGACTTAATCTGCACTGCAGCCAGAGAGACAATATTTTTGTTAGACGTTGGTCCTGAGCAAAAGGCTGACGTGTGTGTGTATGTGTGTGTGCGTGTTTGTGCGCACACTGGTGAAGGTTGACAGTGCAGTAGAGTATGCTGTAACCCCTGATGCGTGTCGTCATAGGTGACTCCAGCATCCGCAGGCCTGGGAAGAACCATCCTGACCTCTGTGGTTACATAGGTGACGTATGTGACCCTGTACGTGCCCCTAATAGCAGCAGAAGGGACTCACTGATCCACCACAAATAAATCTTCTCCCCAACTTCATGTGACCCTTGGGACTCCTGTCTGTTTCTTTACTTTTCCAGGAACACTCCATCTTAGGGAGATGGTGTCAACAAGCCAGGCCCCCATATGTAAAGGGGCTCACACAGATTTGTGGGGGGAATATCTCCTAAACGAGCTGCTGAGGGGACTATTTCATAATAAATTGTGGAACCAGGGAGGGGCTCAGAGATATCTCCTGGGAGCCTGGTCACTCTGACCACACTGGGGAGGACCCTGTCTCTTTGTGAGTTGTGGATGGGTGGCCGGTGGCAGAAATGAGTGGAGGGAGAGGGCTAGGCACTAAAGGGAGTACCAAAAAAGGGTCCCCAAGTAGTACAGAGGGGACCTGGATCTGTCCCTACTGTAAGGAGCCAAAAGAAAGGGCTCCCCCAGGCAGAAGCATCTACAAGCAAGTAGGTGGCTCAGAGAGCACTGAGTCAGAAAGGCCTGGAGCTCACTTGGCTATGAAGTCACAGGAGGGAGCCCCCAGGCCGCAGGCAGGTGAGGCATCTCTGATCTGTGAACAGGATGATGCCTGCCTGGAAGGATGAAGGTGTGGGTGACAGGATTCGCCCCGTGTTTTTTTCCCATGAGGTCCCAGGTAAATACGTCCTGGAGCAGGTGGAGCATGAAGATGAGGAAAGAGGGCCCAGAACTGCCAAGTTCAGTCACAGGTTAGAGCTGTGGGACCCAGAAAAGCACAGAGTCTGATGTCCCACAGGCCTGCAGGCAGCGGAGGGTGGGAACCAGGATGGCCAGGCAGGAAATGCCCTAGTCTCTCAGGTTGCAGGAGAAGGAAAGTCTGGCTGTTCTGAAGGGGAACTTAGAGACTAGGGGCCGGATATGAGCAGGGACCAGGGGAGGGAGGAACAATGGCCATTCTTCTGCCACAGGCTGACCTTCCCCGAAACAGGAAGGGCCTGCCAGGAGGGGAGGGTCAGGCTGAAGGACAGGAAGGAAGGGGCCTGAGGAAAGCCAAAGGGCTGTGGACTGTGTTTGGAATTTTCAGGCCCCTCTCTGCAGGTCCCAGTCAGCAAGCTCAGCTCACACTAGGGGGTGTGACTTTCCCAGGCCCTGCAGCCTCCACCTCTCCCTCTCTGGGCCTCCTCAGGAACCTTAATATGAGTCTTCCTAGGCTGCTCAGGGCCAGGGTCTTGCACGCTGAGTGAGTGTTTGTTACAGGTCCATGAAACCTACCATCTTCATACGCAGAGAGGAGTTTCCAGAAAAAATAAAGGAAGGCCGCCAAAGTAATCAAAGTGCACAGACCTCCTCCTCCCTCGAAAAGGCGCCTATCTCTAAAACAATCGAGGCCGCCCGTTTAAACAACACTTGTTCAGTACAGAGGAAGGGTAGCGTGCCGGATCGCTGGGCTTTCCAAAGAAAACACTTCCAGTTGTCCGGCAGGCAACAATGAACAACAACAAAAAAACCTGAATGGCATTCACATGGGAGGGTGGGGAGCCTGGGCCAGGCCCTCAGGATCCTCACTTGACAGTGAAGGACTCCCAGGACAGACATCCCGTCCAGCACATCCAGGTCCTCGGCCAAGGAGCAGTTGTTCTCTTGGTCGACACACAACGACACAACAATCAGGTGCTGCTGCAAGCCAGGGGCAAGGCCTTTGCTGGAAATAGCATCAGCCGGCTCTGTGGTCTTGGGCTCGTTGTCTAGGACCATGAAGGATAAGCTCCTCATGTTGTTTAAGCTACCGGGCTCCAGGGATATTTGTTATAGCCTTCTTAGCAGACTGGCAAATTATTCATCAGGTCCGAAAGATGAGAGCCAGGACTACCACATCTTCTCAAGGAAATGGAAAGTAGGATGGTCATTATGGTTGGCTAGGAAAACGGGGTGAGGGTCAGGGTGGGAAAGGGTGGTTAACAGGGTTAAGATGCAGCTGGTAGCAGAAATCACTTCTAATGTTTTGTAGCATGGTAAGGGGACCATGGCTGAAAACAATGTGTTGAACATTTAAAAATAGCTTAAAAAGAGGGTTTTGGAAGAGTCCTGTTGCATAGAAATAAAAAAATACTTTGTGTGATAAGTGGGCCCATGGCATGGTATGTCATTACTCCATGTATACAGGTATACCTACATGCTGTGTCTCATAAATACATACAGTAAGTATGCCAATTTAATAAATATTAAAGGGAGGGTGAAGTCTCTGGGGCCCAAAAACCCTAACAATGTCAGAAGTGTGCCTGCCCAGTAACAGTGACTACTCTCTGAAGGCCACACTCAACATCCTGATAACTTGCAGATCCTATGTGTTTCTTCTATCAACTTCCAGGGCTTCTTGCAGAAGTGGGGAGCCTGGGTCTTCCCTTCCTCCATGTCTTCACCTGGGATCCCTCCACTACAGTGTTACCCCTTCTGGAGCCGTCACTTTGTCCACCGTGGGTCATCAGCATCCACAGCAGGGGGAGGTCAGCTCCTCAGAAGCAGGGTCGCATGTGCCTGCAAAGACCTGTGGATGAAGTCAGATAGGCAGGGCTGCAGAATGCCGCGGCAAAGGGAAGTGGGAAGAGGCAGTTCCTGGAAGGTATTGGGGCTTTTCGTGGGGAAGTGGCTGCTCTGTAGACCAAATCAGCAAGCTTGTCACCATGGTCTGAGGAGCCCATGGGGCTCTCTCTGCCCCCTGCCTTGGGGATAACCAACCCCGGCCACTTCCCTACAGTCATTCACCTTCTTGAGAGCCCTCAGGAGTCCACACTGTCCTCACAGCTGCTCCTCCTGTGCCCTTATCTGTGCTGGGTGCCTTCTTAGGCTTCCAAAGCTTTGTGCATATTCTTTTTCTTCCCTCTATCTTTCTTGAAACAGTGTCTAATGTAGCCTAAGGTGGCCTTGAACTCCTGATCCTCTTGTGTAGAGAGCCGTGTGGAGTCACACCTGATGGCTATGTGTAGAGAGCTGCATGGAGCCGCACCTGATGGTGCTGGCTCCCGCCCTCCGCGATCCCGAAAGCGAGTGCTCTCTGTGATAATCAACTCCTAATATCAACTAGGTCTGACTTATCACGCAATGATTGTCAGCTGCTTGCATATGCGTGGACCTATGGGCAGTGCCCACCTGGCAATCCGGGGTTGGTTGCCCATGCCTACTTAAGGGCTGGGAGAGGTTTGCCTGGAGAGAGAGGAAAAGAGGAGAGAGGGAGAGAGTGAGTGAGTGAGTGAGTGAGTGAGTGAGTGAGTGAGAAAGAGGGAGAGAGTGAGAGAGATTTTACAATTATCAAAAGGTCCTGTATAAAACTGCAGTGAGAAGAGCTCCGGTGTGTCGTGCGTCCTCCTTGCTGGCCAAGGGGGACCGTGACACTCTTGACTTTACTCCCTGGGGCTAGGACAGTCTTGCTTCAGATTCGCAAAGTGAGGGGATAGAACCCAGAGCTCCTTGCCGGTTAAGTCACCCGTCTACCAGCTGAGATACACTTGCTGCTTTCTTTCCTTTCCTTTTATTATTTTATTTATTTATTTATTTTGGTGGAAAGAATAAATTTAGACGCGCATCTCAGAAAAGTTGCAAGAATAGCAAAAGGCATAGCATGTCTAGTCCATTGTGATGTGTAAGGGGCCTTCTCCTTCCTGCCTCTGATGTGGCTTTTGGCTGCTAGGTAATGGTTAGGTGGGGCCATCAGTGCTGCAGCCTAAGAAGCTTTAGCGACGGTCGCATAGGAGACTCATCTTCACATCTGGCCAGATGTGCGGGGCCACCTGTTTCGTTTACTGTGGCAGTTTCTGTAGACTTTTGAGATCTAGAGAAATCTATAGCTGGTCTTGAAATTTCACAGCATGGATGCTGGGATGAGTCAGGACCTTCAAGGAGAGGCAGAATATTCTTGGAGGCAAAGCAGGAAGGGGTGGATGTGAGGGGCTCATGGAAGATCTGCAGGCCAAGTTCAGAACATTGCTGGGGATCAGAGCAAAGTGTTGGTCCTCATGAAGATGGCCAGGCAGGGTTAGGGCCTTGTTCAGCTGTTAGTCTGGAGCATCTACAGGTTAGCAGATAGCAGTTGGGTGAGCATTTAAGGACAAAGTGGTGGCCACAGAGGCACCGTGGCTGTGGCTGTCCCTCTCTCATGGGTAGGAGATAATGGTGGCCTCCACCACACAGGTGCTGTGAGTTTGGAGAGGAGGCTCTGAGAGCAGCCTCTGCTCACAACAAGGAGGTGATGAAGCATACAGTGACAGCAGATGAGTCACGGAGAGGCCTTCTCGCAAGCCGCTCCATGTCTGCCCTCCTGGTCTCACGCATGTGTCCTCCAGCTGGCCTTATTGACTTGTATAGTCTATAAACATTCCACCTTCCCATGAGAGAAAGGCCGGTAGGCAGTGTGCTTGTATGCTTCCCTTTGGGAAGGGGCTGGCACAGACATGGAAGCCTGACTGTATCTCCATACCGTGCTTCTACAGGTCTCCATGAGCCCTACCCCCACCTCATTGTCTCTGCATGTTCTGTGTTTACTCCTGGAGGTCTCAGCTTCCCCCTGAAAGATGAACCCTTGTAAGGAGGCTCAAGATAGTGAGGACCCACGAACGGCCTGTGTCTACATTTCAGGTTTCCTGTTTGCCCTTCCTACTTCCTCTGTCTGAGTTGTGGGTACCACCATCTCAGACGGTGAGGATGAGGGTGCTCCCAGGGAGGGCAGTACAGTGCATAGGAAGTCCACTGTGGAGTCATCACTAGGGTCCTTTTCAGTGTCTCCCACTCAGGACAGTGTGGACTGATGGGTAAATGGTACCTTGGCTTTCCAGAGAAGCCCCCGGCAGCCATGATGGCATGAGCTTCCAGGCTTTGGCATTGATGATGTCTGTGTAGCTGGATCTTGGCGACTTAGAGCTGCTTGAATCCAGCCATCTTCAAGGTAACTCTGTTTGGGGACAGAGCTGTTGTAACGAAGGTGACAGGTCAGGTCTAACGTGAAGCCAACCCAACACAGAAAATACAAATAAATAACTAAATAAATAAAGCACCGTGGATGCTTATGTCTCTCACAGAGACGGAAAGGAAGTGGCTCAGTCCTCTAGAGCTTCAGTCTCCTCCAACATACTGTTCTACCCCGCCTAAGAGAGCTCTCATCCTACTGTCCCAAGATGGTCACACCCTTGCTTTAGACAGAGGAAGGGATGTGGAGTTACAGACTGCCTCAATGGATCTCCACTAACTAGAACCTTCTACGTAGCTGCAAAGGAGGCTGAGGATGCATCTCCATTCTGCATGGCTGTGTGCCCAGGTGAACACGCTACTACCATGGAGACCAGTGTGCAGGCTGCATCTGACCACCTGAAGCCTTTGCCATAGCCATGCCTTGGGGTAACAGGAAGGAGAAGCCGTGGATTCTCTTTGCTCCTCTGTATTTCTTGTTTTCCTTGTCCCTGTTACTAATATATCTGACAGGGAGACTTAAGGAAGGACAGATTTATTTTGCTCATGGCTTCGGTACCTGGTCTCTTGAAGCCTCGATGGACTTGAACAGAACACCGTGGTGCTGGAAATGTGTGGCGAGGAGAACGGTTTGTGGTTGACCAGGAAGTGGGGTGGGAGAGGAGAGAGAGGGAGAGGGAGAAGGAAAGAGAGAACTCTTGACTACCCACACCTAGAGACTTACTTCCCCATCCCCTAAGTTTCCAAAACTTCCCCCAAATGGCAGTCCAAGCTGTGGAGCAGGCTTTCCAACCAGGTCCACTGATGGCCAGGTCCACTGACGGCTAGACATCACTCCTTGGCTTCCTGTCTGGTCCTGACTCTTTCATAGCACCAAGTCTCCATCTGTTCACGGTTTGCTCCATGATCAGCCTCCTCTGGTCTGTCTGGGCCCTTTGGGGCCTCTTTTCTTTCTTGGTCTCTCTCTCTCCCCCCTCCTGTCTTTCTTTCTTTTTCTTTTTTTAAGACAGGGTTTCTTTTGTAGCCCTGGCTGTCCTGGAACTCACTCTGTAGATCAGGCTGGCCACTAACACACAGAGATCCACCTGTCTCTGTCTCCTGAGTTCTGGGATTAAAAGCGTGCTCCATCACACCCAACTCTTCTTTTTCTAATCCCGCCCCCTCTGTGTGTGTGTGTGTAAAAGGGGGAAGAGAGAGCGTGGGTGTGTGAGTGTAAGAGAGAGAGAGAGAGAGGTGGCATGTGTGTGTGTGCACACACATGAAGCACACACAAGTATAAGTGAGGCCTGGCTTTTGCGAGGAGGTCGGAGAACAACCTTGTATGTTGGTCCTGACCATCTGCCTTCTGTGAGGCAGAATTCCTTTGTTATTGGTCACTGTGGACACCAGGCTATGTGGCCGTGAACTTCTTGGAATTCCACCTCCATCTCCCGTCTCCCGGCAGAAGTACTGTGAATCCAGATACTCACCGCTGACTCCAGTTTTACCTGATGCCTGGAGATCCAGGAAATGGGGTGTATGTAGCTATCAGTTCATGTCCGCTTATCAGAGGGACCGTCAGGGGCAGTCATGGCAATAGCATGGATCATGGGAAGGTGTCTCAGTTAGGATGACCTACAACCCAATCTTATGGAGGCATTTTCTGAATGGAGGCTCCCTCCTCTCAGATGACTTTAGCGTGTGTCAAGCTGAAATAAAACTACCCTGCACAGAGGAAGAGGGGAAGTACAAAGTCCCCAAACTGCTTCATAGTCTCCGTTTTCCAGTACCTCAGACCCAAGTGGGTGTTTGGCCTGTACTTACCCAGGTGACCGGTTGCCATGGTTTGCCACATAACTTTCCATGCAATGATCTGCTCATAAAAGATGTGGGCCATTCCTGCCAAGGACACTGTGGTGAGAGGAGAAGCCAGAGACCAATTAGAAAGGGGAGCAGGTCTGGGCTGCAGAGCTCAAGGTGGGGATGACTGGGATCAAGGGGGTTCAGGGAGCAATGAAAGCAGCGGCCACGCAGTTGGAGAACCCGGTCCACAGCAGTTAGAGACTTGCCATTGTCTGCTTGGGGGAGCTTCCAGGTTTGCTGGAAGAGGCTATGCTTTGGGGTGAGAACAGCTCAGGAAACAAGCATGTTAGGTCAGGGCCAACAGCTTGCTAAATAACAATCACCGGGCTAACACTAGACGAAACGGGCCAACACCAGGGCCAAGTACATCCTTGGTGGAAAATGAATTCTCAGGGAAGACCCATGTCATCGGAGCAAGTTCCTTACTTTCCCTCAGCTGGTAGGAGTAGCCAGATGTTTTTCCATGTAGACTCCCAGTCCTTAAAGGCCCAGGGTTTGCCAGCCATGTCCCAGGCTTCCCGTGGGGACGTTTTACTTGGCAGTGCTGTCCAGAGCGGAAACAAGATGTTCCCTAAAGGGTCGTTTGGTGCAAAGATGATGTTCAACAGCGTCCAGTAGAGGTGCATGTCATATTCACCCCGGGGTGAGGAAGCCACGTTGGCTCTTGTGACTTCCTGGCTCCTCTGTCTGATTCACTCTTTGTTTGTGTGTGCATATATGTGTATGTGTATATATGTGTGTATGTATGTATGTGTATGTATATGTGTGTATGTATGTTGATATGTATTGTGAACATGTGTGTGTATATGTATGTGTGTATGTATGTGTATGTGTGTGTGTATGTGTGTGTGTGGGCGCGCACAAGCATGTATGTGTGGAGGTCAGAGGACAAAGTCAAGGGTTATTCCTCAGACACAATCAACTTTTTCTAGGCACTGACTGGAGTTCACCATGTAAGAAAGGGCCACTGCTCCCTAGAGACCCCCAGGGATCTGTCTGGCTCTCCTTCCCCAGTGCTGGGATTGTAATCGTGAGTCATAAAGTCTGTTTTTAGATAGTTTGGGGGATCACACTGGAGACCTCTTGCCTACCCGCAAGCTCTTTACTAACTAAGCTAGCTCCCGAACCCTGTGACTCATTCTTAGTGGAGCTGGCAAGAGGAGAAGGAAGAAAAATCCCCTTTCCTGATAGGTCCTTGCTGTTGGCCCCTTAAATCTCCCAAGTAAGAAAGGAAATCCAACAGTGTCAATGAACAATGTATTCTAGGACGTTCAGGTTTCATGATTCATTCTGGCCCTGAGATGCCTGGGCTGGAGGATCTGAATCAGGGGCAATTCATCCTGTCTCTTGGAGTCTCAACTTTCTTGCTTAGGAAATGGGAATGTTGTCAGCTTCTTGTCTATGCTCAGGGCCTGGTCACCGCACCTTTCCCGCCATGACTGTGTTTCCTCAAACTGTGAGCCAGAGCCAACCCTTCCTTCTTGAAGTTGCTTTAGTCAAGTCTCTGGTTGCATCCATGAGACTGATACAACATGGTTTTCTTTTTTGACTTCTAGAACATACACTGAGGGGTTGGAGTAGAGGAAACAGAGTGAAGACGTAGACTGGTTTCAGATCAAATTATCCACAATCCATTCGGTCCATACCAATGCAGAGTTGGGGCCTGTACTCTAAATTTCAAGAAGGGTGGTGATGGCTGAGATGAGGTAAGGCCAGGGAACGATAGGTGCAGAAGCTTTAAAAACAAGAATAAAACCAACCAAACACCGAATCTGTGAATTATCATCACAGGACACAGGGGATGTCTATGGTAAAATGGTCCTCTCCTGGCAAACAAACTGCTGGAGCTTGTGGAGTTTTAAAGCAGTTACCTTCTAAGCATCTTCTTATTACTGATCTTTCAAACAGTTTGGAAGAACCCCATTATGTGGTCAGCCCACACTATCCCAGCTGCACGGGTCATTTTGAATAAATTCAGAGTGGATTGAAACTCCTCACCTTGGAGGTGGTTCATATCTATAAACCACCGAACAACATGTGGCTTTTAAAAATGTTCCACTGGAATTGGGGGATGGCTCCCTGGGCGAAGGAGGTGCTTGCTGCACAAACATGAGAACGTCATTTGGATCCTCAGAAGCTGTGTAAACGGAACAGGGCAGCACATGATTGGAGTCCCGGCACTCCTACAGGAGAATGGCTCTCTGGAAGGTCGTGGCTCAGCTAGCCTGGCTTTCTCAGGGATGAAGAGTGGGAAGTCTGATTCCAGCATGGTAGACGGTGAGGAGTGACACCTGTGATTGCCACACGTGTGCCGTGGTGAGTGTGCTCCCTCCCTCACACACAGATGTTGCATGCACACATCATACGCACATGCCAAAGCTGAAAACGTGTGGCAACTGTATGGAACATTATACAACCATGAGTAGAAGTGAGGAGGATTAACATGCATTAATGTGAATTACAATATAACACACAGCATAGAATCTAATAATGCCAAACAAAGCAATGAGCAAAACACTTATTATTATTATTATTATTATTATTATTATTATTTTGAGACAGGGTCTCTCTGTGTAGCTATTGCTGTCCTAGAATTCACTATGTAGACCAGGCTGGCCGGGAATTCACAGAGCTCTGCTTGCCTCTGCCTCCTGAGTGCTGGGATTAAAGGTGCATGCTACCACACCCAAATCACTTAAAATATTTTAATAGGTGACCCACATGTGCGTGTGTGTGTGTACACATAGACATGCTTCATACATGAACAGAGTTTTCTAAAAGGAACAGAAAGCAATTCTGTGAACATCAGCTGAGGACAAACTGGAAAAGCAGAACAAATTCTTTCCATTCTGTCTTTCTTGGAAATTCTGTGAGGTGGTAAGAATTTCAAGACCCAATGCCACTGTTCATAAGTTTTTGTTTCTTGCATGACATATTTTTGCTACATCCAAGCAATATTTTTTAAACACTGCCATTTTATTTTTCTCTAAATTGCCAATTGGTCATTTCAAAGTATAAACACAAACAAACAAAAACAACAAAAAAACCACATCCAAAGAGTAGCTTGTGTAACTGACGACAGCGTGACTCCCGCGTGGTTGGCACCACCTGCTCAGGGTGTCTAATATGATGCTGAGGGTCTGTGTTCTCTTCCTGTGCCAGACAGGAGAAGTCCAACAAGGGCAATGTGTGTGGGTGAGGGTTACGGGCTGTGCTTGGCACAAACTGGGGTTTTCTTTTTAAAGTGAAGTCTATCAAAAATGCTGACTCAGTTGCTTCTGTTTCGGGGTGCTGGGCACAAGACTTGAAAGTCAAGAAGGGTTTCCACCAAGTCCAGGAGAAACTTCTATAAGCAAGAACCGGGGGTGACTAGAAATTATTAAGGTAAAGTGTGATAGTGCCCTGCCTATAAAGATGAAGTTTCAGTTTGTGTTCTATGTCTGTGATCAAATCTCTGACTGAAACACCATAAGGGAGCACAAAATTATTCTGGCTCAGTTTTTGGGAGTTTTCACTCTGTCATAGCCAGGAAGGCATGAGGGAACAGTGGGAGGGAGACGATGGCGCAGACAGGAAGCTGAGCGGGGCTCCCAGGAGGGGAAGGCTGGTATCACCCCAAAGGTTCATCCTTAGGGACCCACTTCGGAGCCAGGAGTCGCCTTAAGGTTCCACAGGATTCAAGCAGCACAAGCTGAGGACAGCGTGGACATTTCAGATTCACACCGTGATGGACGAATGGCGGGGACATTTCAGATTCACACCGTGCAGGCGAGCGTCTGCCTCTTACATCTGATGGCCTGGGTGGGAGGACAAGTGAACCCTCTTCATCTATCTGGGGATTTGTTCAAGCATGCAGACAGTTAAACAAAGTCTACCCTGTTCCCATACTTTAAAAAATACATACTCATATTTTTATATATTCATATATTTTAAAAGCAAGATTGAAAAACATAGACTAAAAATTGGCAGATGACAAAGATGACTGAATTAATCATTATAGAATATATTTAAATGGATTATTTTGGTTCTGCTTGAATGACTAACAAAGCAAAGACACATTGAATTTATAATTATTTTATATTTCACTAAGTTGATTTTTCCTTTATTACTTCATGATCAAAAATTCTGTCATGACAATGAACATTTCCACATCATTTTATTGCATTTATAGAAATGATCTAAAGAATTTTTAAAAATGTAAATGCTTTTGAATTATGCAAATTTTGAATATATTTTCATAAAAAATAATGTAAAAAGTCATAAAAGCATCCAAAAGCCCTGGGCTCTGGTGTGCAGATAACCTCAGTAATAGAGCACTTGCCTTGTGTGTACGTGTGAAGCCCTGGTATTCAGTTTCTAGCACTGTTAAAAATATATACCCTGGGGCTGGCAGGTGGCTCAGTGGGTAAAGGTGCTTGCTGTACGAGCCCGGATACCTGATCTTAATCCCTGGAACCCATGAAGAGGTGAAAGGAGAGACAATTCCACAAACTGTCTTCTAGCACATGCACACACTCGCACACACACATACTCACACTCACACACACATACTCACACTCACACACTCACACTCTCTCACACACACACTCACACACACTCACATCGTGTCACACAAGACCTCTCCCCCCCCACATACCATGCACACGCACATAAATAAAAAATTTTAGCTATATGTATATATAAAAGCATTTTTTCAAAGCAAATCTTTATAAAATATGAAACTGAAGCAGGAGGCAACACTACAAATTAGAACTCGTAGATGCCAAATGGTGAATGAGAACTCTTTAGGTGCACCTGAGTTTTAAATTTAGTTTTGTGAGAAATAAATCTGGCTAAATATCCTGCAATCAGCTCACGCTTCCAGCGTTCCTTTCCCACCTGGCTGCCAAGGCAGGACCCGGACCTACAACCTGTGAGTCACGTTTAGATCACGGAGACCAGTTCAAGGACAACGGGGTTCCTTGAGTACAGCACACTGTTCCCCGCTGCCGGGTAGAGTGGCTGCAGGAGCCCCCTTGCTCATTGGGCATCGCCACGAGCAGAAGTCTGAAGAGGAAGGGCAGCACGCAGGCCGAGGGGCGGGCCCGCTGGCATGGGCCATGCAAGACTCATCTGTTCATCTACGGCATGGAGCAAAAGCTGCATCGTGCTGCGTCTGGCCTGCCTTCCCTCATCCCGGAATGCCAGCTCCTCTGACGGTAAACATAAGAAAATACTCAGACTTTCCATGGCTTTCGAATCACCCTTCCCAGCCACCCCCTCCCTGATAAAAGAAAAACATTGAGGAGAATACAGAGAAATGTTCCCCGGGGCTGGGAGGTTGTGCTTAATGAAGTGGGTGTTCATGCTTTGTCTGCGCCAGAGCTTGGATCCCATGTGACTACAGGGTTCTGTGGACACTGATGAAGTTTCATGTGTGTGCATGTGTGTGTGTGTATGTTTGAGTGTGGAATTGTCTGACCCACAAGGTACATGGTGATAGTCCCTTCAGCTCAGGTCTTCTGATACGCTGACAGTGTCAGGAATAATGTCCCAGTGAAGACTTCCCACTAGGTGACCCTTTTTGCTTCTGGTAGCTGATTTGTCCTGGCTCAGCCAGGGCTTGGGTCTGAACCAGTACCCTGCTTGGTTCAGAAGGATCTGTTCCAGAGGCGTGGCCTGTTCCAGAGGTGTGGCCTGTTCCACGGCTTATTCTGTCCTGTCTGGTTCTTGGGCCATGCAGAAGTCTGAAGGCTGTGCCATTGGCCCAGAGGCAGTGTGTCCTTCGATAGCCTGCTAAATCCTCGGATGCAGGCCCCCGGCACGCTCACTCATCCCTCAGGGAGGCTGCTGCCTTTATCTGGAGGCCAGTCTTGGTCCTGATGAAGTCTGAGCCATGCTGAACTTGCCTTCCTGCCTGTGTCCCTGCCCTTCCTCTTCTTTCTTTTCTCTACATCCTGTGTCATCCATCCATCCATCAATCAGCTCACCTGATAACCTCCCTGGACTCTTGATTCTCTCTTGTGATGGTGGCTGGCACAGGTGCTTCTTGTCTTTGCTCAATGGAGAGATTGGGCAAGAGAAACAGACCTGAGGCCCTGGAATCTGGTTCCTAAGAATCTGATGCGAAGAGATAGTCACATATACAATGAGTGCACACTCAAAATGTAAAATATTATTTTAAAAAGGGTCAATGGGCTGCCGAGACAAAACAGTTCAGTTCCCAGCACCCACGCTGGGCAGCTCACAACCGCTTGTAACTCCAGATCCCAGGGATCTGATGCCATCTTCTGGCCTCTGGACCGGCACTCACATGCATGTGTGTGTGATGCCTGCATGTACACATAATTTAGGAAAGTCAGGCTGAGGGGATGGTTAGCTGGGTAAAGGGCTTGACATGCAAGCCCAAGTGTCCAAGTTCAGATCCCTGGCATCAGTGTGAAACGCTAGGCAGGGTGGTGCACACCTGTAGCCCCTGCCTCGGAGGAGAGGAGAAAGATGGATTCCTAGAGCTTGCTGACTAATCCGGCCTAGCTGATCAGAGAGCAGCAAGTTCTGCGAGAGACTATGCTATATGTATGTATGTATGTATGTATGTATGTATGTATGTATGTATGTGGGGGAGGAGGGAAGAATATGCCCAGCATTGCCCTCTGACTTCTACAAGCACATGCACAGGCATACACAACCACTCAAATGTGTATACACATACAAACACCACACAGGTGAGCACACACACATGTGCACACGCACACACACACACAATTGTGGTTGATGGTGAGGCATATCATGTGGCTGTCCATTGTCACTGAGATGCCACCAGGTAGCATTATACGCTACCTGCAGGGAGGAAGGCTGTCCCAAGATCTCTGTGTATGAATGTGGCCACGTCACGGTTCACTGATCTCCATAAATAGAGCCTGCTACCCAGGAGAACTAGGTGAGTCTAAAATCACCTCCAGAATGTATTTAAATTGCTCTGGGGTAGGATCGTTCCCAAGGACATCCGCACCTCTGGTTTTGCAGATGTTTTGATTGGATTTGACTTTTAAACGGCCTTAGCCAAAAACATCTCCCAGAGACAGCAGGTTTATTTCCATCCCACGTTTCACGGGGGATGATTGCTCAAGTCTGTGCAGCACTGCATGCTGGGACTCCATCTCCCCAAGTGCGCGCGATCTGCTTCCATTAGCGAAGGCGGCAACAGAGGTAGACAGATTGTGGGTGAGGGGAAGGTGGACCCCCACGACTGCACCCTGGTGGAGTGAGAGGCTGATGCCCATTAGCAGTCAGAGACGGTGCATCGTGAGCCATATGCTGCCCGAGCTCGCGTTTATGTGGAGACACACAGCATCTTGTTATCAGAAGAGGCCAGACACAACACTTGACTGCGGGAGATGGCAGCCTCAGGGAGGGCGACGTCTTCCCCAGCCGTGAGTTGTTGCCCGTTATTTAGTCTTGCAGATATCCTACCAGACGGTCATGGTGGGGAATAAGACCATGTCTCGCTTCCTGAACCAATGAACTGCGGCAGGACTTAGGAGGAGGCTCTCACTGTGCCACAGCAGCAAAATATTTGGCTTTCTGGCATTTGGTGAGGTTATTTCTCAGGTAGGGCTTGAAGTTCTCACTGATGAACCCTCAAGAGCTTCTCTGGGCTTGAAAGCTAGAATTGGTGGCACGTGCTTGTAATTCCAGGTTTTCACAGGTGAAAACAAGGAGATCCCTGGGTCTCACTGGCCAGCCAGCCTAGCCAATTTGGTGCATGCCAACCAGGTTCTAATGAGAAACTCTGTCACAAAAAAATGGGCGGATGTTATCTGATGAGTGATACACACACACACACAAACGCACACACACACTGCTTTGATGACAAGTGTGCTACAAAGATGAAGTGCTGGGGACAGTTTTCAAGCCCCACCTGTGAAAAGATTTGCCTGAGACAGGGTGGCAGAGAGGGATCCAGAAGCCAGGGCTGTCTGTACAGGCTGCCGTGATGCACTTTTGTAGCAGGGAAGGCTGTCTCTCCCAGGGACTTGAGACATCAGATGAAAGTGTGTCTGGGGTTGGGGCTCAAGCAGAGCTGTTTGCATATACTACACCTGGATCAGCCTTTGTGACGCTGAGCTCATTGGCCTTACAAGTTACGTGAAGCTGAGTTCCATCTCTGGTTACCTGGCAGGTGCTTCTGGGAGCTGGCTTTTCAGCTGCAAAGCACCTGCTGGGGTCCAGGAAGGGGAGCAGGTCGGGGAGGGTGGGAGTCTTTTATCTGTCTCTGGTCACAGCTACCTCAAGCCATATGGATAAGGTCTTATCCTTTATAAACTTCTCATCAGTTGGGTGATTAAGGATCTTGTGTGCAAGAGAGCCCTTTAGGAGGAGGTGGTGGAGTTTCTACCCACCAGGTCAATCTCCTATTGACCCCAAAGGATGGAGTCTTGTGTTTGGACTGACCGTCATTCACTGGGCAGGCACATTGTGGATCCTGATGGGAGAGCTGGATCAAAGGTTTCTTTTTAAAAATAGGAACTTATTTAATGTGTGTGGGTGTTTTGCCTGCATGTATGTCAGTGTACCACACATGTGCAGAGTCCTCGGAGGCCATCAGATCCCCTGGAACTGGAGTTCAGATAGTTATGAGTGCAGGAAATTTAACCCGTGTCTTCTGGAAGAGCAGCAAGTTCTCTTAACTGCTGAGCCAGGAGGTTCAGTTCCTGGACCAGAAATTTTCGTAATCTGTTCTGAACCCGAGACTCAGAGCAGTTAGAGAGAGGGTGGCTGCAAACTGTGTCTTCAACGCCAACATGAGGCGTCTCTATTTCCCACCTCCATGGAGAAAGTGAGATTTTGGGGTAGGAGGGCATAGTCTGGTTCTGATGCTTACTGTGGTCTGGGCAAGATTGCTTAGCACTGATGCCCTTCAGTTCCTTCCTCTCACGAGGGGATCAAGGAAAGTTTGCAGGGCTCTTGGGATGAGAGATGGGATAGCTGGGTGCCTGGCATGTTACAAGCATCCATTAGCTCGTTACTGTTTTGGGGTTTGCCTCTGAGTAAGACAACACATCGTAAAGATCCCATGAGAGTATCTGGAGGGGTGATTCACACTTGTTAATGGAAGCTTCCAGAAATAGAAAGCAGAGGCCCTTCCAGCAATTGCGGGGACTTTGGTTTCATACTCCACCCTGAGTTATATATACACCAGTGAGTCTCAGAGGGTGAGTGAGGGATGGAGGGCCCAGCTATGGTGTCCTGGAGAAATTGCTCAGCCTTTCACCCAGCCCATAGAACTGCTCAGAGTGTCGGAGGACTGTGCCAAACGTTTTTTTGCTGAACAACCATTTGTCTGGAACCAGCTGACTGACATCCCTGAGAGCTTTGGATCATGAGTCAAAACCCAGAACTGGTCTTGACTTTTCCATATGATCTCATAGGTGGGTCACTAGAATACTGCGCTGGCTCTACAGTAGCAAGAAGGCAGGGCATGGAGCAGAGAGCATACCGCAGAGTCCAAGGAGAGCAGAGAGGGAGCAGAGAGAGGATGATTCAGACCTAAGACCTGCCCCAGCAGGTACATGAACCACAGCAATCCACGTGCCTGATGTTTCTGAGAGTGGGGGGCAAACCAGGCCCTCTGAATACAGAGCTCACACTCCAGGTAGAATCAGATAGGCTATTTCTCA
The DNA here is from genome assembly GCF_950005125.1 of Chionomys nivalis. NCBI lineage: Eukaryota > Metazoa > Chordata > Mammalia > Rodentia > Cricetidae > Chionomys > Chionomys nivalis. The sequence continues at coordinate 2,887,526 of NC_080106.1, forward strand.
GTATTAAACAGAAAAAAAAAAACTAGGATAAATTTACAAAAATCTTTTAGGTTCTTTACAACATGCTGATGAGATTTTTTTAAAAAAATAAAACTATTGAAGCTTTTTTGCCTTTCTGTGATCATGGCGAAGTACGTACATCGTGAAACCTTCCCCTTTAACTGCTGTAGGTCTGGTGTGCAGCTCTGTGATGGAAGCACACACCCTATGGCTCTGTATGCTCACCACTGAACGAAACTCTTCATCTGTCTGTGCCGAAACTCAGAAACTGTGCCCTGATGTTTCCTGTGGCTACAGCAGCACATTTGGCCGCTATGACAGAAGGGAGGAAGGCCTGGCTGTGGCTCACAGTTCAGGGGACACAGTCCATTGCAGTGGGGAGGCAGGGATGGTGGGGGAGTAAATCTTGCTCCATGCTGCCAACCTGGAAAGAGAGAGCTCAGATCAAGAAGTAGGGCCACAGTTCTGCCCTCCCCCACAGTGACCCACTTTCCTAAGGCATATCTCAGAAAGTTTCTACAACCCCCCCCCAAACAGCACCATCTACTGGAGACCCAGTGTTCAAACACATTGACCTTGGGGGCACATTATCAGCCCCCATGGGATACTACCTCCTGAAGTCCGTGGTAATGGAAGTCTTTCCTGTACGTCCCTACTCCAGCAATATAATAGCGTTTGAAGATGCTATTTCCTTGATATAAGACCTCTGTTTGGCCTTTCGGAATTAAGTATAGCACAGAGGCACATGTGGAAATATCTTTGGAATATTCCTTCATGCCTTAATTTTTTGACCTTGGTGAAATGAGCAACAGACTGTTTTAAAAGCCCACTTGCGAAAAAGAAAGCCTTGGATGGGACTTGGGTGCCCTCCTGAGTTGTTGACAGTTGTTCTTCACTGGGAACCTCCATGCAAACAAAGAAACATGGCTCATCGTGTATGTGAGAAGTGGCTCCCTTCCCAGGCGGCTGAGGGAGGCTCAGCTCTGCGGTCCCCTCGCCCAGGCTCTTGCTTTTTCCTAGGTTGCTGTTGACACAGCTGTGTGGAGGTCTGGGAAGTGTCACAAGGCAGCCAGGGCTGGTCACCTACCCTTTATGTCCCTGTGTGATGTCTTCAGGGACAATGACTTCACTCTCAGGCTAGTGCTGTGTGTAGAAACCCCTCACATCAGATCAGCTTTCTCAAAATCCAGACTGTGGCCTTGGCCCATTTATAGGCCAGCCCTTAGGTGGGTGGAATAAACAGAACAAAATGCTGGGAGAAAGAAGCTGAGTCAGAGAGTCGCCATGATTCTCCCACTCCAGACAAACGCAGGTTAAGATCTTCCCTGGTAAGCCAACTCGTTGTGCTACACAAAATATTAAAAATGAGTTAGATCAATATATAAGAGCTAGCCAATAAGAGGCTGGAACTAATGGGCCAGGCAGTGTTCAAAAAAATACAGTTTCCGTGTAATTATTTTGGGGCATAAGCCATGCGGGCGGCCGGGTGCCGGGGACGCAGCCTTGCCGCTCATATTACAACACCCCAGCTTGCAGATTTCCACAGAGACTTAGTGTGGTGGGACAGTAGGAAGACACAGACCCCTTGAGAGAAACAGAAAGTGGTCACCCCAGAAGGGTGGGCATGACAGAAAGTGGCCACCCCAGAAGGGCGGGCACAACAGAATGTGGCCACCCCAGAAGGGCAGGCACAACAGAATGTGGCCATTCCAGGAGGGCGGGCACAACAGAAAGTGGCCACCCTAAAAGGGCAGGCACGACAGAATGTGACCACCCCAGGGTGGGCATGCTTTCACAACATCTGTCTTTTCCCTTAGGACGGGGTGGCAAGGCCCTTACTTTAAGCTTTACATGCTGTTCCCCTGAGGTGACCGAGGCTGCCAGCCAGCCCTGCTGTGTCACTGCGCGTCTCCATTTTATCCACCAATAAGACAGGGTTAATCACTTCTGGCCCAGCTGCCAAGCTCCAGCGAGAAAATGAATGTAAAGTAACTTGTAAGTCAGAGGTGCTTTCCATTTGGCACATGACTGGTCTTGTGGTGTCCTTTGGGGTGGGCCCCTGGACGGGTTGAGACCCACTCTGGTGGGGTGCCGTGGCAGTGGGAATGTGAAGGGTCAGGACCACCTAAGCCTCTGGTGGTGAGGTAGCACCTCCTATAGATGCTGCTATTTCCAGGGGTGCTATCACCAGGCACCATGGCCCGGAAGGGCCCCTGGCAGTAAGCAGGCACAATGACCATCAGCTATGTGGCTTGTGTGCTCTCCCAAGGTCTCAGTTTCTTCAGGTTTCAAATGGCTGATGGTCATGGGGTTGCCTCAAGCCCCAAATAGATACATATCCAACAACAGAGATACTCTGAGCACACTTTGGGGGGTGCGTAGAAAGGTGCTAAAATGGTAGCCCACGGGAAATCAGGCCCTCAGGGTGCGTCATGCTTCTAGCTGCATTCTATAACCCATGTTAATGGCACACATGAGTTTTCTTTGACTTCTGTCGTCTGCACTCACTGGTCTGTGAGGCCTTGGCTTTCTTGCTGCTACATGGGGAATCTGAGCATCCCTCCATCTGAGCATCCCTCCATCTGAGCATCCCTCCATCATCTCAGCATCCCTCCATCATCTGAGCATCCCTCCATCATTTGAGTATCCCTCTATCATCTGAGCATCCCTCCATCTGAGCATCCCTCCATCATCTGAGCATCCCTCCATCATTTGAGTATCCCTCTATCATCTGAGCATCCCTCCATCTGAGCATCCCTCCATCATCTGAACATCCCTCCACCATCTGAGCATCCCTCCATCATCTGAGAATCCCTCTATCATCTGAGTATTCCTCCGTCTGAGCATCTCTCCGTCTGAGCATCCCTCCTCTGCAGCCCCGTGAAAGCAGGCCTTAGAGATAGCCTCTTGGAAGGACGCTGGTGTCTGAAGTCGCTCCTGTTTCTTGATTTATTGCTGTGGCCACGTTTGTTCTTTGTGAGTCCTTCCGCCTCAGCATCCTGGAGGATAGGTCCTTGGCAGGATGATTCCCAACCCAGCAACCTTGGCGCTGACTGCTTTGAATCCATGTTTACTGATGTCACCAAGTTGATCAATGGGACCGATGGCTCTCCCTTCAGAACAAGGACAATTGACCAACTGCTTCTGATGCAGTTTGAGAATGGTGCATGTCATGTGAGCTGTATTTAAATAATCAGAGAGAGCTCTGCTTCTGGATTCAGTCAGCACAGGGTCTGAGAGTCACGACAGGAAGACTGACACGTAGTGGGACTGTGGCCGGTGCCTGCACCACCATTGGACACTTGCTTTTTCTTGTTTGTTTTTTAGAATGCTACCACCAACTTCTTCCTTCCTTTCTTTCTTTTTTTTGAAAAATATATTCTTTATGTCTTTTTAAATGTTTTGTCTGCATGTACATCACATGCATGCTGTGCCTGTTGAAGCCAGAAGAGGGCATAAAATCTCCTTGAACTCAAGTTACAGCTTGTTATGAGCTACCTTGTGGGTTCTGGGAATCCAGCCTGGGTCCTCTGGGGAAAAAAAGGCAATGCTGAGCCATCTCTCCAGTACTTATGGACCATTTTCTACCCATGGGGAGGGTGAATAGACCCCACTTCGCCCTGACAACTGTCACACTCACCACATGGAACATAACTGAAGAAAAGGTATTATCAAAGTCAAGTGAACCGGATTTAGAGAAGGGCCAGCTGGAGAGTGAGCTGTTTTGGGGTCTAGTTTCCTGGTTTGGTTAGAGCCCAGTCCTTCAGGGTCTTTCCTAGGTTTTCTTCAAAGCTCTTTCTCACCGCCCCCACCACACTGACCGTCTCACAATGCATGTTCCACCCAGAGCTTTCTGAGGACAGTAGTTGTTGCCTTGACTTGTGCTTTTGATCTTTGTGGTTCTGGCTACCCCAAATCAGCTAGATTTCACAAATATCCCGTGGAAAATTCCAGAGACAAACAGTTCATATGTTTTTAAGTTGCACAGTGTTCTGAATGGCATGATGAAATCCTGGGCTGTCCCACGCCGCCCCACTTGGCACACATATCATCCCTTCATACAATGTTTCCCACACAGGACACCGCCTGCCCATTAGCCCTTCGGTAGCCATCTTGGGTATCAGATCAATAGCTGCCATTTTACAGTGTTCGTGCTGAAACTGATTTTAGCCCAGCTCTACAGCAGCGTACCTGTGCCACCATCTTGTTTTGTTCCTTTTGTGGGCTTGTCCCCTTTGTGCACCCAAAGAAAGAAGAGGAGCGCACATGAAGGAATCTGAAAGAGAGTATTGTTATATTTGTCTTGTTTTGCTATCAGCGCTTGCTGTTAACCCCTACACTGACAAAGATGTGTACATAAGAAAGGGGCCTACTCGATACAAGGTTTGGTATGAGTCTAAGGCTTCAGTGTTCACCGGGAATTTTGAGACACGTACCCTTCCTCTAGTTTGGCTCTGAAATGTCCCCCCACCGGCTCAGATCTTAAGTGCGGGGTTCCCAGCTTGTGGTAGTGTTTGGACAGTTGTGGAGTCTTTAGGAAGTGGGGGCTGGCTGACAGAAGTTGGCCTCTCTGAGTTCATATCTGCTTCATGGTCAAGCTATCATGTGAACACACGCAGACAGACTGGGACGCTCCCTCTGCCACGTCTCCACCAACATGATGGGCTGAAGTCCCTCTGAAACCATGGGCCGAAATAAGCCTCTCTCCTCTAAAATGTTACTGGTAGGTCCGTTACCATAGCGACAAGGAAAGTAATGCACATAAGCCTTATAGATGAGGGGACAAAGGTAACGTGTCCTTACCCTCGGCTCCCCTAAACCCAAGGTTTCCTTTAGGACCCCTTTTGGGGACAACCTTCTATAACATTCTAGCTCAGTACAGTGTGAAGTGTCCCTGGCCGCCATGGTGTGCTGAGGCTGGGCCACCTGTACACATGAGCATCTTAGAACAGTCAGAAGCATGATGTGGCTGGGTGTGACTTAAGCTTCTTAATGGGATGAGGGACAACATGAGGGCAAGAGACTAGGCCTCATGACCCTCCCAGGCTCCCCCGGGAGAGATGCTGTTACTGCTTCCTCTGTCCTTGTTGCTCTTCCCTCAATGTGTCTATTTTGTCTTGCCCACCAGAAGTCTCTTGAGGACTTCAAATAAGCCCAGCATGAGATTGCTATGCTTCTTTATGTTTTTTTTCCAAATTAATATCTCAATATTTATTGCACAGAAGATTAAAAGAAGAGATACATCATGCAAGATATTCTTAAATGTATGTGATTCAAGACTGAACCTCATCTTGTATCACAGAGCAAGGAAGGCCTCACACCCCCCTTTTCGGAAGTCTTCTGTTGTCAGTTGGAACCGAGAAGGTCATGGCTAACCGAGCATGGAGGCTGAGGGGCTAATTTCCATTCTATTGTAGCTCCGGCCTCTACGTGTGCCAAACATCCTTCAAACATCACCTGCAAATTACTGGAGCTTTAAATCGAAATGTCACCCGGCTTTTCATTTGCACTTGCTGTGTGTGCCCCCTCGGGATAGATCGTCCCGTGGTTCCAAGAGATGATAGCTTTCTCCATAACTCTCTGGTGGATGACGTCACCATAACTCTCCGGTGGATGACGTCATCCAGCTAACATCTGCCGCACGACACAGGCCAGCGGGTAAGAAGGGCTTGGATCTTGTCCTCACATGATGTCATTTGGTTCCCAGTGCCTGGAACTCGGCATCAAAACACAACCAAAACAAAAAGGAATATGTCCCTCCAAGCTTGGGGTAGCCTTGGGGTTCTCGGTGAATGGGACGAACCAGATGCCCAGATGCCCGTCGGGGCTTGTTCTCTGAAACCCACAGCCCAGCTAGGGCCTTTCAGTGGAGAAGCCAGTGTGGTGGGAGGAGGCCACCCTTGCAGTAAGGCTCAATTCACATTCTATGTCTCTGCAGGGTGGGTCTGTGCCTCCATTTCCACCCAGGCTGTGGGAGGTGGTCAGTTTAAGCCAACAGCCTTTTGCATTACCCAACAAGACGGTGTGTTCTGCATTCAGCAGCCTGAAGGACTGAGTAACCATACTGCACAGAGCCGTCTGCTTAGTTCATAATTTAAGACGAGCCCAGGCCATCCTTACACACGTTGGATGCTGTGCGGTTTGTTGGCTTAGAAAACATACACAGGGGCTGGGGAGACGGCTCAGTCGGTGAGGTGGCTGCTGCATAAACATGAGGACCTGAGTTCAATCCCCAGGACCTACACAGAAGCTGGAGAGGGTGACTGTGTCTGTAAGGCCAGTCCTGGGGATAGAATGGTAATGGGCTGAGAGAGAAGGAGCCCTGCGGCTCACTGGCCAGTGATTCTAACTGAAGCAGTGAGGCCCAGGTTCAGGGAGAGGCTGTTTCCAAAGAGAAAGTAGAAAGCAATTGAGGGTGACATCTGACATTGATCTCTGGTCTCTAGACACAGCTCCTCACATGTATGCAAGTACACGCACACATAACTGCACATATGCACACACACACACACACACAGGAGAGAGATAGACAGAGAGAGAGAGAGAGAGAGAGAGAGAGAGAGAGAGAGAGAGAGACCCCAAGCAGCCAGGAGTCCTCAGTCTGCCAAGGTTATTTCATAGTCTCCTTGGAAAGGTCTAGAGAGGGCCTTCAATTGTAAAAGATAATTCACGATCTCTCTTCTTAAACTACTTCAAAATAGTGGGGCTATCTCCAAGAGTCAAGATCTCCTTACTTCTGAGCTTCAGAACATGGTGCTCTCCCTGAGTAGGCACACGGGGACCGGCAACTCAGGCCATCACAACTCTTGTAACTCTCGAGAGAAGTGGCCTTGACTCCTGTAAGAGCCCCAGATGTTCCATGTGAGGCAGCCGGGACTGTGCTCTCCTGGCTTCTCATGGCGAATGGGCTCCCAGAGGGTCACAGAAGGAGATGGAAGCCCCTGCTGTCCTCTGCTCCAGCCAGAGCTCGCCCACCGTTAAGGTCTGGCCCCCAGCAGGTCCCCCTTCCCCCCTACACCATGCTAGCCAGTCCCTTCTAGGAACCACATGTTCTGTACTATGGACCCCCTGACTGAAGAGCCCGAGGCAGGGAGTATTCAGCTTTTCCCCACCCTAAGAGGTATGGAAGTTGGGTCTGCCCAGATGTCAAATGCATGGCTGGCTGGCCAGCAATTTTGCTTCTCTGCTGGTTTTCTTGCTTCCTGTTGCTTTTGGCCAATGCAGCTCTCTCAGGACACTTGCCACTCTTCTAGAAAAGTACATGCAATGATTTAAGGTGCCCAACAGCCAGCTGATAATCATAGACAGTCTCTGAGAGAGGCTGCTCGTCTCTGAAGCTTAGGAGGGGTGCTAGAGCCACACTCAGAAGAGTGGCTACGCAGTCCTGGGTGCATGGTCTGGCCTGCCTGCATATGTGGAGAACAGGCCAGATCGTTAGATGTGCCTCTGCTTGGGGTGCCAGGAGGCATCTCCACTGTGTCTGTGGCCAACCATCCTTGAGTTGGAGGCCCTGGAAGTGGGTCTGGTTCCTACGGTACTCGAAGTATGCACCAGCCATCTGTGTGTTCTCAGATGTTCAGGAAAAATGTCTCAAGTGAGTGCCCTGAGTTGAGGGTAAGAAGGTAAGAGGGCAGAGGAGATAGCTTAGGTGCTAAAGCACTTGCCTTGGCAAGGACAAGGACACAGTCTTATTCCCAGAGCCCATGTATGAAGCCAGAGATGGGGGTGCAGCTTGTAACGTAAGCACTGGGGTGGAGACAGGAAGATCCCCAGGCTCACTGGCCATCCTGTCTAGCCTACTTGACATGTTCAAACCCTGCCTCATACACATAACCAAAAAATGAGACCTATGATTGTCCCCTGGCTTACAAGTGCATGTGCACACATGTACATGCTCTTGCATACACACGTATGTGCACTCGTGCACAGACGTACACAACCTGCCCCTACTCCTAAAGAAAGAAATAAAGAGGATAGGGAACAAAGGTGACTCAGTATCCCCCTGTCCCTTTTAGCTCCCAGGATGGAAGATCAGGCCCAGACCTGAGGGTGGGTCGCTCATTGGCAATCAGTGTAGGTACAAATATGGCGGCAGCAGCAGGCATAGCCAATGGGTACTTCTGTAGATCTGCAGGTAAGCCTGCAAGTGCAGCACTTGGGAGGCAGAGACATGAAGAGTAGGAGTTGAAAGCCAAGGTCAGCCTTGGCTATATGAGATCCTGTCTCAGAAAACAAACAAAGGGAAAAATAATAGAGCGTGTAAGACTAGTCAGGCTTTGTCCTGGAGTGGACGGGCTGGCCCTTCGTCTACATACCTGTGGCCAATGATGATCACGTAGCCAGCCTCTGCTTAGAGTAGAGAAAGGAGTCAAAGGGTAGGAGAAACATTCTCTGCAGGAAGCTGAAAAGCTAGAGGTAAGAGCAGACCGGGAATCAGTCACAGGTCACTCGCTGAAGGCTGAAGATGTGAGAGCTTCCCTGGAGCCAGGGAAAGTGCTCAGGGCAGGTGGCCCAAGAGTCATGGGCTAGTGCCTGGCGGGGGGGGGGGGGGGGGAGTGCAGCAGAAGGCTTCAGGTTAGTGAAGAATCACACTAGTTTCTTGGACTAGGAAGTAGGGCTCTCTGGTGGGGGTCTCTGTCCCATGAGATCTTGTGATGCGCAAACTGCCAACTCAGGCATTCAAGGGGTGTGAAATGGCAAGTCTGACCTCACCAGCCAGGGCTCTCCGGGGCTGCGTGGAGGAAGTGGAAAGGGCCCTGCTGGACCTGCTCTTGCCTTTCTCTTCCGTGCAGGCTGACTATTCCCCCAGCCCTAGGTGGAGTGCAGAGCAGACCCAGGCTCCAGGCTTCATGTGTCCACAGACCTGTTTGTTCTGGCATCTTTGCCAGTACTGGGCCCCTCTGAGCATGCACAAGAGGCTTCCCCCATGCAGGGCCCACCAGGGCTGAAAAGCATGTGCATAGTGTTTGCCATCCAAGTTCTAACCAGGCCTGACCCTGCTTAGCTTCCGAGATCAGATGAGATCGGGTGCGTTCAGGGTGGTATGGCCTTAGATGTGCACAGTGTTTCCATGGCGTCTTCCCTTGGGGCTAATGAAGTCACATATCCAGAATGTTCCAGAACAATTGCTCAGCTTGTCACTCTTCCAGGCACCACAATAATAATAATAATAATAATAATAATAATAATAATAATAGAACCCAGCAACAACCAAGATTTTTGCCATGTGTGGTGGCTCAGGACTTTAACCCTACTCTTTGGGAGGTAGAGGCAAGCAGATCTCTGAGTTCTAGGCCAGCCCGATCTACAAATAAGTTCCAGGATAGCTAGGACTACACACAAAGAAACCCTGTCTCAACAAAACAGCCCCCATCAAAATTGAAAAAAAAAATTTAAATTGAAAAAATTATACAGCACTTTTTGATCTTGTTTTCTCCTTCCTAACTCCTTCCTGGTCCTTCCCACATCCCTTCCCACTCAACTTCATGTGTCCCCTCTATTTAAAAAAAAACAAACAAAAAAAAAACAAACAAAAAAAACAGGAAAAGCAAGAACCACCCCCCACACACACACATAAAACCAAAATAAACAAAAGACCAAGAAGACAAAAATGTCCAAACACAATGAGCCAAAAATTTCACAAAAATGATCATTGACTTTATTTTGTGTTGGCTAGTTACTCCTGGCGTGTATCAACCCAGAGGGTGGTTGATATGCCCAGTGAGACTCCATTACAGAAAACCAATGTTTTTCTTTGCTAACAGGTGTTGCTTGCAGATATCTTCTTGGTTAGGGTTTGGAGTCCATGTCCAAATCCCCTCCTCTCAGTGCTGGAACCCCATCTTGCTTGAACCTGTGCAGGCCTTGTGTGTGCTGCTCCTGTCTGTCTCTGCGAATTCACGTGCATCAGTCCTGTTGCAGCTGGAAGACCTGGTGTCATCCACCACCTCTGGCTCTTAAAAACTTTCTCCTCTTACCCACAAAGCCTTGAGTCTTGAGGGGAGGACACTGATGAACATGTCCCATTTGGGAGGTGCTCCCGAGTCTCTCACTCTCTGTACACTGCCCAGTTGTGGGTCTGTGTTCATTTCCATCTCTGGCAAGAAAACGCTTCTCTGATGAGTACGGAACAAGGCCCTGATTTATGGTTATATCTGTATGGTATTAAGAGTTGTTTTGTTGCTACATTCCTTTCTCAGGATAGTAATACTAGGTTTCTTTTAATCTCCTGACCTATCTAGTCTCAGGTTCTTGACCACTTTAGCAATGTCATATTGAAAGCTATTCCCACTAGAAATAGAGGGTCACACCTGCTCAAATTAGTTGAAGTCTAAAGGGTACCACACTTCTTGAAAAATCCTCAATCCACAGTGATGCAGCATGTTCAGCCGGCAGGCCGGCGGTGAGGCCAAGTGACCACAAGTACTCTTGTGAAGGCTGCACTTCGGGGGGTGGGAGGCTGTCCTATCATTCATGGTGCTCGGGCTAGTCAACTGGGGAAAGGGAACGTGAAGAGGCCTTAGAGGCGATAAGAATGTGTCAGGGGACAGGACATGTACTGGCTCCCCACGGAAAGCTGGCGGGCCACTTTCTTAGGTTTTATGGCCCACTGAAAAGAATTCCAGCATTCGTGACCAGTTTGGTCTGATTCTCTTGCTGGGACAGATATCATAACCAAAAGCCACTTAGGGAAGTTTCCATGTCCTAGGTCACCCTTGGGGAGGATCAGAGCAGAAGCTCAAGCCAGAGCCAGCTTCAAGCAGAAATCATGCAGGGACTCGGCTTTCCGCCCCCCTCTCTGGCTTGTGCTTAGCTGGTTTTCTCATACAGCCTTGCCCCATCTGCATGAGACATGTCACCCACAGTAAGCTGGGTCCTCTTACATCAGTTCATCAAGACGATCTCGTACAGACCTACATAATCTGAGCGTTGAGGCTTCTCCTTTCAGGTCTCTAAGCTGTGTCAAGCTGACAGTGAGTCGGGATGGTGGCTGATGAGTGCCGTCTACCTGGGTGCATCAGGAGGACAGTAGGAACTTAGGGACTAGGGAAGGGCACTTCCCAGAAGCCTGCCTTGGAGTCACCGTTGTACCCCCTGTCTGTCCAAGGGCTCTTACCTCCCAAGTCAAGTTCACAAGAGCCCCTGTCCCCAACCTGAAAGGTCAGATGGTCATTTGAGAAGCACCGCCCAGGAGTTCCCGTATAGTCTGTAGAACGGTATGTCATGAAAACACAAACTGAGGTGAACTCTGTATTCCAATATCCAGGTGAGAGGGGTGGGGTTGGGCATGGGAGGATTTGAACTCAAGGCTACTGCTCTTTGCACCTTCTAAGCCCTACCCCCTTCTGCCCCGACTCCCTAAGGCGAGGACAGATCGTATCCCCTGTCTGAAGTCATCTCACCTGGAGGAGGTCAGGTCAAGTTGATGTCATGGAAGTCTTTTTTTGGGTCAATTCTCTTTGTAAATATTTTCTGTCTGATTTTGCAATGCTGAACCGTGAGTTACTAGGACTGCTGAGTAGAGATAAGCTTGTGGGAGGGAACCGCCCACCTCACCCAATGTTGCCATGGCAATTACTGAGTGATTCTAGGACTTCATTGGTCATACACCAGAGGTGAAGGCCAAGGCTGTGCTGTAGCTTAGGTCAGGTTCGTTTTTTTTTCATGATCTCAGGAGGTAAATGAGAAGCTAAAGGCATAAGTCCTAGAGATGAGTGGCTGTACGGTGTGGTGGTCTCTCAGGCCCCACCCTCACCCAGCAGAGGGCCCTGGTGGTCTCTGGGAAGATGAACTGGGGTGAGTCCTCCACATTAAGAAGACAGTAGCAAAGGCTAGCTCCCCAGGAACCCCACTTTATTCCATAGACAGTGCTAGGAAAAGAGAGGTTCATGTTATGGGTAGGAGGGGCTGGGGGAAAGGCAGGTGGATTCTCCACTGGGCAGGGAGTCTCAGGGTCCACTCTGGACTGGCTCCTCTGACCTGCCTTCTCTTCATAAGCAGAGGGTCTTGAAGAAGACAATAGGAATGACAACCCCAAGATGATCATAGTGCCCAGAGAGGGACAGTGCTGCCCCTTCTGGGGAGGCTTCTCTGGAAGAACACAGAGCTTGAAGAAGGTTGTGTGTAAGGGCAGAAGTAGACAAGGGTCTGTCCTTGAGTCAGAGCTGGAACAAGAAGAACAAATAGATTGTTCTGGAAGGTTGTGCAGTACCCGCCCACGGCCTGCACGAAGTATCCAGTACCCATGAGTCCTCTGCCAGGATCTTGGCTGTCGGCACTTTCCACATCCCTGAGAAACAGGTCAGCAACACAGGTGGCTCTCAATCTCCACGGGACACCTGTTTGGATGTCTGACTGGGGTTCCTGAGCCACGACTGGCCCATCCTGCTCCTAGGCTTCTGTGGGTCTAGGGAATTCCATGACGCTCCCGGCTTTCCATGTCTTGAAATCTTGCTTGCTTCCAAGTCCAGATAGAAAGGCCTCCTCTTCTGTCTGCCACCCCACATTGCATTTCTCAGCTTTTCTACTTAATGAGCTTCCCAGACGGTCTCAGGAATGGAAAGCAGTGTGCCCCTGCCAGGCCACGCCATCCGGGTATTACTGTCCAGCGTCACCTGTATCTGTCTGCCTCCCCCAAAGCCTTTGAAAACATCATGTCAGGGGGCTGGAGAGATGGCTCAGAGGTTAAGAGCATTGCCTGCTCTTCCAAAGGTCCTGAGTTCAATTCCCAGCAACTACATGGTGGATCACAACCATCTGTAATGGGGTCTGGTGCCCTCTTCTGACCTGCAGGCGTACACACAGACAGAATATTGTATACATAATAAATAAATATTTAAAAAAAAAAAAGAAAACATCATGTCAGTTTCTGTATTCCATATTTCAGAGACAGAGGTTTGATAGTCATTAGGTTCCCCAAATCACCACAATTCCTTACTATTATCCAACTCAGTACACACTGAAGATCCTCAGGCAGCTGTGACTGTGTAACCCTCAGGAGACAGAGACAAGCGTTTGAGCCCAGCGCTCTCTCTCTCTCTCTCTCTCACACACACACACACACATACACACAAAGACTTGGGATGTAGCTCAGTGGTAGGACACCCGTTGAACATGGACAAATGATTGCACATCACAAACCTGAGCAGAACAAAACCCAATTGTCCCAGTCATTTCTCATGCCTGTTCATCTGAGAGCGAGTTCATGGTCGGATTCCACTGAAGACTGGGGTCAGTTTTCCTGGGCCACTCCTTGTGTGTGGCTCTGGCCTCTCATCTATGCTCTTATAATTCTGCTTTATGGTTTATTTGTTCAGCAAGCCAGTTTTGAGACTCTACCCTGAGCTAGGCCTCGCCTAACATCTGGGAATCCAAAGATGGCTGAGAACTACTTTGTTGGCCAGAAGAGCATTTTATTATAAGGGCCCTTAATTGTACCCACTGTAGAATAGGTTTGCCACTCCTCCAGAACAGAGCATGGGCTATCTGAAGCACGAATAACCTCTGTGGTCTACAAGGTGGTGTATCATGCCTCTGAACTTGATAGCATGACTTCCTGAGTGGGATCACAGAGCAAATTTTGACTCTGCCACTCAAAACCACAGGCCTTAAGAGTTTGAACCCCTTGGTGCCTGGAAGTCAATGCTGGAACTGGAGGCATTGTATACAGAGCAGAGGGTAGACCAGATGACCTTTGACACCCATCCCGATGCTGTAATTTGGACACTCAGGACCTGGCTTACAGTAGACATTACCTTTGCCCTCTGTTTTTTTCCTAGGCTTATTGATATTTCTGCTCGAAGTCCACCAACTGGCATGGCCCAGTGGGGATTTATATGACATGAAGGCAGGGCATGGTTTCTAGCCGTTACATTTTACGACTTGGCTGGGGTAGGAGGTCTGCCCTCCTCTCTCCAGTTTGGTGCGTCATTGAGTGAGGCAGTTGAAGCAGGGCAGGGCAGGGCAGGGCAGAGAAGGGCAGGATGCCACTGCTCCTGCCCTGTGCTTCACTTTCTCAGCTCACTCTCAACCTTGTCATCTTTCGGTTAATTTTCAGAGGCGTAATCTATATGTTATACTGTGAAGGGCAAGCAAAATCTATACGCTATATTGTGAAGGGCAAGCAAAATTTGGCTTTGTGGTTTATTTGTCCAATGAGGTTATTTATTTATTTATTTATTTATTTATTTATTTATTTATTTATTTATTTTGAGACTCTACCTTGGGTTAGACCTTGCCCAAGAGCTAGGAGCCCAAGATGTACCCTCTGGCCAGGAGAATCACCACTGAATTACAGAGACACGCCATTAGTACCCAGTGTTACAGGGGACAAAAGAACATCCATCTCGCACAGCTAGGGAGCCAGGGTGCTGCCCGGAAGAGGTGGCTTCTACCCCAGATCTTGAAGAGAACACAGGAGTTTTCTGGAAGAGGGAAGAACATGGCCGCCATATCCCCAGAGACAGGTCAGGTAATACGTACCCTACAAGTGATTCTTATAAAATAATGCTCCATAAATGTTAAATAATCTGCTCAATGGGAAGAAGGTGTAGAATGGTCATCATAGACTCTCAGGGGAGACACCCAGTGTCCCCACCTTATTCTGAGCCCAGATAACACTCACCTTCCATTACATAAAGACATGCTCTTACATCAGACACAGAAGGAACTGTGTGTGCCGCTGTTTGCATGTGAAGGTCAGGGGTCACATTCAGGAGTTGGTTGTCTCCTTTTCCAAAATGGGTCCGAGAGACTGAATCCAAGTTTTTAGGCTTAGGGGCAAGCGCCTTTATCTGTAAGACAGCCCCCACGGTCCAACACTAGACTCTTAAATTCTTACAGACCCTACTTCAGAGGAGGAGGTGGTGTTAGGGACACAAAACTTCTAGCTAGTGGGGGGGGGAGTCCAGTGAGGGAAAGCAATCTGCCGAAGAGTGGTCGTCCGAGCACACCGTGTTGAGGAGAAAGCCAGCTTTTCTTAGCCCTGCCTCTGGTGGCTGGCAGGGGTGCTTACGGCACCTTCCTTCGGCCTAGTAGAGTCTCGGCTTCCCTGTGTATTTATGTTAGAGGACAAAGTCCGGGCTCTAAAGGTGTAAGGGCCTGCAGAGGAAACCAGGAAGCTGTAGGGTGTGTTTTTCTCATGTGCACTCTCTAGATGTGCAGGATTGAAGTAGAAAGGGGACTGGGAGAGGAGAGATGAGGAGGGGCAAGGGGCGGCAGGAGAGGGGAATGGGATTTATATGGCATGGGAGCAGAAGGAGGGCTCTTTGGGGGGGATAAAGGCATTAGCCAGATGGTGGGGCAGTGGAGGGGCAAAGAGGAACAAAATATAAGCTGGATGTGGCAGCATGAACCTGTAATCCCAACACTTAGGACGTGGGAGCAGGAGGATCAGTTCAAGGTCATCCTTGGCAACAAAGAGCTCATGGACAGCCTGAGCTACATGCGTCAAACCAATAGAGCAAAGAACACAATATGATGACGTAAACACACCCAAATGTCACAATGAAAGTCATTTCGTGCTTGCTAGCTTAGGAAAAGTCAATCAAAGTCAATCACGGGGACTGGGGAGACAGCTCAGCGGTTAAAGCACTTGCTGCCTTAGACCATAGTTCGAGTCCCCAGAACCCATGTCAATGCCAGGTTGATGTGGACAGAGACAAGAGCTCTTCAGAGCAAGCTGGTTAGTAGGGACCCCACCTCAAACCCCAGACACAGGGCTGGACAAGCGCAGGCAGGTGGGAGCCATCTCCTTTGGAGAGCAGCAGGGGCTGATAGCTGATAGTGGCTCCCTGAGAGCCACACAAGTGCACAGCACACCATGACATAGCCTCTTTCGCCCCGATTGCCTTATCCTGGTGGCCCAAGGTCAAAGCCTGTGACATCTGTGTCTGTGCACTGTGCCTTCCTGCCATGTCCCTGGCTGCCCCGATGGAACACTGGGGGAAATGGCAGATGTCTCTCCTCCACACGACATTGACGGCTGCACTCAGCATCTCCTGGGCTCTCTTGGCCTCCGACAAATGGCTGTTACAGGGACGGGATAATGGTGATATACGCAGGACCTGCCAGTTGGTTAGGCCAGTGGCTTTAATGGCTGTCTTGGAGGTGACATTCCATTAGGGGTGATTGAACTTAATTTTAATGGCAGGATGACTTAATGTTTCATCTTCCCTCCCAGGCTCCAAGGTCAGTCAGAAAACTCCCCCCCCCCCAAGGAATTATGCTACAAAATTCTCACAATGAGACAGTTTGGTAATGCTAACGAACCGAACAGATAATTGCACACACAGGCTTGTTTGTCCTCCTAGGCCTTGGCCTATAGCCTTGGGTTGAATGTGAACTTCACCGCTGGCTGTAAGGCTTAAGGTGACTTATGTAGACACCCTGGGCTTCCGTTTCCTTATCTGTGGAGCTGGGTCATGAATCTATAGAGCTGTGAACTGTTGGCCTTGCCCAGGGTTGCTGTGAGTGTCACATGATTTGGGGGGTGTGAATCACGAGGCACTCTGCTCCAAACAGGGAAGAGAAGAGGAAAAGGCTGTTGCTATGTCCTTGTAACTTTTCTCACGACTGCAATGATGGCAGGTTTATTTTAGCTCAGGCTTTTAGGACATTTTAGGCCACTTTGGTGGGGAAGGCATGGCGGCTGGGGGCTTGTGTTAGTGGGAGATGAAGGAAGCTGCCCAGGAGACAGAGAAGAGATTGGAAGCTATGGCCCTCAATGCCTCTTTCCTGGTGACCTACCTCCACCAGCCGGGCCCCACCTCTTAAAGGTTCTGTACCGTTCTCACAACAACCCTGGCAGCTGGGAACCTGGTGTTCCAAACAGGAGCCCCTGACAGACGTCTTATAATTAAACTCCAGTGTTAGAGTTTGTTTGTGACTTCCTGTCTGGGGCTGCTGTGTGATCAATCCCTTCCTGCTCCCCCTAACCCCGCACCCCTACTGCCTTCTCCTCCATGATGGACTGGGCCCCCCGTGCATGAAATGGTTGGGTGGGATGAGGGGTACAGGAAGGAGCAGACCGAGGCCGATGTGGAAAGTGCACTGGGATCCTTTCAGAGGCCTGGGGAAGCTGGGCTCGTGGACATCAGAGCTGGGGTCAGGACTCGGCACTTGTAAGACAGGTGGGACTGGATTGGAGCTTTAGAAGTCATTTACTTCAGGATGAGAGGATTTCTCAGTTGCCGGGAGACAGGGAAGCCGAGATACGTGAGTTGAGGTGGAGGGTATAGTCACTTGATCAGAGACCAGGGAAGCCTGGACAAAGAATAGCAGCACCCTGAGGAAACAGTCTGATGGGTATCTATAGGTGTAAGTCAGCAGCCTACGAGACCAAAAGAGATGGAGAGGCTGGGGCTGCTGGGGTCAGCTGTGGGCAGCTTGTTTGGGGACGTGTAGAAAGGTCTTTTGGGGGACACGGAGATCCAGGAAGGAAGGGTCTCTGGTGTTGGATGAGTCAACAGTAGTTGTGGCTCTAAGGAATTCTGTGAAATACTGTTTCCCTTCTCAGCTGGGAGTCCCTTAGCTAACGATAGATTTGAAGCCTCTGTGAGGCCAAGTGTATAGATATACCCAACCAGAGCTCCCAGCCCTGGGCCATGGGCAGCCACTGAGTCCATCCGTGGTGTTTAATCTTGATCATCAACTTGACAGGATCTAGAGTCACCATGGAAAAAAGGCTCTGAGCATATCTGTGAAGGATTAGAGTAGGTTTCTTGAGTTGTGAGGACCCACTTCGCATGTGGGTGGCACCTTTGGGCTGGGACAGGGGTCTCAGACTAAATAAAAGGAGAGAGCGAGCTGAGTGCCAGCACCTGTCTGCCTCTGCTTCCTGACTATGGTTTCCATGTGCCCAATCCCCTCCTGCTTCCCCTAGCCCCCTACCCCCACCTCCTTCTCCTCCATGATGGACTGTATCCCCTGGAACTGTGAGCCAAGTGAATCTTTCCTTTAAGTTGCTTTTGCTAGGCATTTTGTCCCAGTGCCGTACATAATGATGGCATGCGGCCTGTGGTCCCCAGGCTGCGTATGCAGGTTTAGCCCATGGGCTAGTTATTGCCACCCACTCTCATCCTGTTTCCTTTGATTCTCCTGGGGCTCCTCAAGCTCAGGACTAAGACTAAGCGGTCAGGTTGAAAGAATACATGGAGAAATCCCCAGCATTTTTATATCCTGAGTTGTCCCATCCCTCTGATAACTGGTCACCATGGCCACTGTGTCTATATTAAGCTCAAGCATTGCAATGGGCCCTTGGAGAGGGAGGGAGAAAGGCTGAGCTGCAGGTAACCTTTGGCCCTCTGTGGTGCTGTTTGATCTATTTGAATACGCGAACGTTGGACCCATTATTCTTTAATACTCGGCCGACGCCACTCCTCTCCTGAGCAGACTGTTGAGTCCCTTGACAACCACTTGATAACTTCTGAGTTGCACAAGGAAAGCCACAGATAAGGAAGCAGAGCAGTGTGGGGACTAGAAGGTCCTGGCGGAATGATTGCTGGCCCACCTAAGGTCTTCATTCTGGCACATCCCATGGTAGCTAGTACTTCCGAGATGGCCCCAGAGGTTCTGGCTTCTTAAGACTCAGATGGTGAGTCCCCTCCCACACGGAGGAGGGGTGACCCTGGTAAACAACAAGATACTCTGGAAATGACCATGTGTGACCTCTGAGTCATGTTGACATGGTGTCTTCCACTCTGTGTGCTTGGGTCACTGCGGAGGAAGCTAGCTGCTACCTCAGCAGGACACTCCATCCGCCACAAGGACAGTCCAATGTAGGAGGGACTTAAAGTCCCTTGCCAGGGGCTAGCACCAACCTGTCAGGTGGGCAACCGTGAAGGCCTCTTGGGTGTGGATCCTCCAGACCCAGTCAAGCCTTGAGATGAGGGTACCTTTGACTCACATCAGCACAAGGAAGAGTCTGAGTCTGCACTGCCCAGCCATGCTACTCTAGAAGGCACAACTCAGCCTGGATGCAGCTGCAGTTCTCACCTGCGGGGCCTTCACCCCACCTGTGCTTATCCAGCGTCTCCCCGGGGAAGCTGGCATTGGCAAGCAGGCACACAGAGGCACTCAATGCCTGGCTATCCCTCCCACCTGAGTCATCGCAGGGACCTGGGGTGCTCGTTCCCAGGCTCTGAAGTGCCCACTGGAGCAGCGGAGAAGCTGGCAGACCCCCAGGGCCCTTTGGCAGTGAATGCTCACTATGGGCACTGGGCAGAGTGGGGTAGCAGGCTGTCAGGAGGATACACATCAACACATGGGCTTCTGGAGTCTCCTTGTCTCTGTCTGAGGCGTTAGCCTTTGACTTTATGACAAATGCCTGAGACAGACAATTAGAAAGGAGTTTATTTTGGGTCGTGGTTTCACGGATGAAAGTCCACAACCAGCTTCATTGCTTTCGGCTGTGTGCGTAGGGTAAGCATAGTGGCAGAAGGATCTAGTGGAGGGACATTGCTGACCTCGTGACGAGCAGGAAGCAGAGAGACGAGGACAGGGGACACATCCCAGGGACTTATGCCCTCCAATGGACCCTACCTCCTACTTTCTACCACCATCCAACAGTTCCATCAAATTATAAACCATGAAGGGATGATCACTGATTAGGTCAGAGTTTTTGAATTTCTTTCCCAGAGCCCATCCGCTGGTCTAGTAGCTACTTCTCATTGTTGCAACAAAGTACCTAGAAAAACAACCTAAAGCAGCACAGGTTTAGTTGGGCTCACAGTGCAGGGGCTCCATGGAGGGCAAGCCATGGCAGTGGGAGCTTGAAACAGCTGGTCACCCCGTGTCTGCAGTCAGAAAGCTGGGAGAGATGAATGCTGGTGCTCAGCTCACCTCCCCCCTTCAGTGTGTCTTGTTGTGGCTGTTGCTATTGCTGCTATTGTTATTAATCATTGTAATTGTCACTGTGCATGCCCACTCCCCAGCACACTCACACGTAATGCGCTGGCGCCCTCCGTGGTACATGTGGAGGTCTGAGGACAGACTCACGGAGCCGTTTTTTCTCCTGTCAGCGTCGCCTGTGTTCTGGGGCTTGAACTCAGTGCTCAGGATCGCACAGGAAGTAC
This sequence comes from Chionomys nivalis, assembly GCF_950005125.1. NCBI lineage: Eukaryota > Metazoa > Chordata > Mammalia > Rodentia > Cricetidae > Chionomys > Chionomys nivalis. The sequence continues at coordinate 2,907,598 of NC_080106.1, forward strand.
CTTTCCCCACAGGGACCATCTCACCATCCCTTGCTTTTCCTTTTCATGTAATCCAGGACCTCAGCCCTGGCAATGTACCACTCATATTTGGGGTGGCTCTTCTTACCTCAGTTAACATACTCTAGATAATCCCTCACAGGTCTGCCCAGAGCTTGTCTCCTAGGTAAATGCAGATCTATCAGGCTGACAATCAATATTAGCTATCACCGCTGGCCACTGAGCCCCCAAGACATGATCCTTCAAGCATATCTCGGGCTGGAACTGTCGCACGGGACTTCCCTTCCTTGGGGATTTTTTTTTTGAGGAGGGTTTCATCTAAGACCTGTGAGAAGCAGGTCTCAACAGTCACAAGTGGGGGTCCTTAAGTTGCAGGCTTCCACGTCAGAGAGATGGATGGGCTAGTGGTCCGTGAGAACTAGCAGAGCCATACTATGCTCGAGAGCTACTGGACGGTCACAGTGCGGTGACATGACCTGACACCCAGCAGGTGTGTGTGTGCATCAGTTGAACCTGGACAGTAGGCAACTCTTTCCTTCTGCTCTGATTGGAGGACTGGCAGGTGAGGGTGTCCTAGGATTCTAACTCAGCTGCACAGGGCAAGTGTAGCAGGCCTCAGGGGTGAGCACCAGGGCTGATGGGGAGCTTTGGATTTGCGCAATGAGATGAAAGAGGGAGACTGGCACTCTACAGTGGGGACTTGCAGGCACGTCCTGCCTGATGTCACCAGCCGCATATTCCTGGCTTAGAAGGATTTAGCTCCCCTTTTTTGGTTCAAGGCACTGAGAAGGTAGAGGGGGCCTGGGTGGACACAGGTGAACTCCACCTGAAGGAGGACATTGCTAGTTTCAGGGCAGGACGTGGTTCTCGGGAGGGGCCTCATGTGTGGGACCAGCTGTTCCTCTTGGAGTGGCTCTGGTCCCTGCGGAGGCTGTGTTCTACTGTGGCCCTGGAGTAGAATGTCAAGTGTGTCGGGCGAGGGACTGTCCTGCCCTCTGGCAGGCTCACTGTGACTTCTGTGTGCAGTCTGGCTGCTCTAAATGGCAAGGTCTTCCTTGATATAATGGACATTTAACATTTTCAAAAGATCAGGGAAACATCACAGAGCCCTGGCACTCCTGGGAAGGGCATGAGTCACCGATGCCAGAGGTTCACTCGTCTCATCCTTTTCTTGGTCATTGAGCTTGTGAGTCACACCCGGGTCACTTCTTCTGAAGTTCTTAATTATAAAAAAAAAAAAAAGTGTGGCCTTGTAGAAGTGCAAGCCGAGACGCTGTCATGGAAGGATTCCAGATGTTTCTTGGGCAGATAGGTGGGGAGAGTACAGAGGTGATAGCTCTATGATGTCACAATCATGTTGAACCTGTCCTTTGTCATGAAGCCTTTCCAAGGGGCAGCAATGCTGCCAGGGTCCCTGGGACGGTGGTCCTTGCTTAGGTTCTGCAGTGCAGGCTGGGATTGGAGACAGAACCCCAAGGCCTCTGCCAGCTGCGACAAACCCACTGTCCCCAGGTCACTACAAGAGCCCTGGACCTGGAGTGTCTTCAAACCAACTCGGCCTGCTGCCTCCAGGAGAGCTTGGGGTGGTGGGAACTGAAGGCTCCGGGGAGGCCTGGTGCCTGTTCCCGGCCTACACCCCGTGTTGCTAAGCTCTCTCCCTTTAAGTCAGCAGCAATGGTTCACGTGTTTTTCCCTGAGGCAGCTGCTTGCTAACTTCCAACACGTGCTCTGAGTTGGTAGCATTGTAAGAAACCCGGGGAGACGCTACAAGCTTGCAGGCCTGCCGGGACAGCGGCTGCTTTCTTTCTGTGGATTTCAGATGGGGCACTCTCTTGTTTGCGGTGTCTAGGCCAGCATTGCTCTTCTGCAGAGGGAGAAGCAAAGCTCTGGCCAGAGGGACCTTGGGGTGAAAAGTCTAAGTTCTGAGGCTGAGAGAGCCACAGAAGATGGAAGGAAGCCGTTATAACGCAGGAGAAAGCTCAGCCCACAAAGAAGGCAGGTTAGAGTGGACTCAGCTGTCACACTGGAGGTTGGAGAGAAATCGTCTAGGGCCTGAGGTCTTGTGTTTCCTCAGCCAATCACAGAGACCTGTTATCTGTTAAAGCTGGTTTGAATAAATGGCCCTGCTAGTGGCCAGTGTCATTTGGAAGTAGGCATGGGCGATGCTTGCGTAAGAACAGCCGTCTCTCTGCTAGCCTCGTGTCTTGTAATCAAGCAGAAGTTGGTCCGTGTGTGGGGAGCCTTCTGTATCTCTTGGGCCTCCCTGTCCGCGTGGTTTTCCTTGACCTCAGCCTCCTTTCCCTAAGATCAGTTGTGGAGTCCAGGGACAGGTACTGGACAAATATAGTGATGCTCTGCTTACCATGAGAAATGGGGCGGGGGGTAGGCTTAATTTAGTTCAGTTTTGGTTTTGAACCAATAACTCATCTTTTTAATTTCATAGCTCAAAATTATAGGAAACATGGATTTTATCTTTGCTCCTATCTGCTCTGACTTAACAGGGTTTTTTGTGGTAGGTTTTTGGATACCTTTATTAAATATAGGCAAGACACGTGTGTGTGTGTGTGTGTGTGAGAGAGAGAGAGAGAGAGAGAGAGAGAGAGAGAGAGAGAGATCTTCTCGAGACTCCTCTCTTTGACAGAAATGGAGAGACTCACTGACTCTTAGGATAATGGAAGGAGGCTCAGTCTCACAGTACTCAGAGAAGTACAAGTGAGGACCATAATGGAGTCACCAGCGTCAAGGCTGACACCAGCAAGCGTTCTGTGAAGAATGCTGGGGGACTTTGCTCTTTTCACTGAGCCGCCTATCCTGGACATCTTTCAAATCAGCACAGCACATAAAGATGTCCTCGCTCATCTTTACAACCTTCGAGTATCTTATTTACGGCCACGCAATAAATTGATCTTGCCCAGCGCCGGTTACCCGTAGGTGTTTGGTTTGCTTCCTATCTTTTCCTACCGCAAACTGTAAACCAGGGCAGATTGTCCACGCTGCTGCTGCAACCGAAGGACAAATTCCAGTAAGCAGGATAATTAGGGCAAAAGGGAAGTGTGTTTATATTTTGATAAGGTTGCCAGATACCCCAGGGGGAGTCATATGCTATGCCCAGCCCTCTGTCCTCTCACCCCTTGGGTTCATCACAGTTTAGATTTGCATTATACTTCTTCAGTAAGATGGTGCTTTGTTTCAGTATGTGTGTGTTATTTTTCTCTTTACTATGAGCTGTCTCAGTATCCTTTGCCCATTTCAACAAAACTTGAATAGTGGTCTTTGAACTTTTTTCTTAACATTTTCTGGGTCATTTTTAAATGTTAGGGAAGGTTGGGTTCTCAATGGTGTGAGCTGATCCACAGTGCTCTTTGTTGGGGGCTGTTGCTTATGTTTGTGCATGTATGTATTTAAACAATCAGGGGGCATAGTATAATAATAATGCGTGCATGTGTGCTTGCCTGTGTGTGCGTGCGCGTGTGTGCTCATGTGCGTGTGGAGGATAAAAGCCCATGAAAGATGTCTTCCTCAACACTCCCCGCTTTATTTTTTCAGGCAGGGTCTCTCACTGAACCTGCAGATTACGGGTTTGGCGGCCCTGGTTGGTCAGCAAGCTCTACGGTTCTGCCTTTCTCTAACCATCTCCCACCAGCACCAGGGCTGCTGGCGTCCATCACTGAGCCATTTACGTGGGTTCTGAGGATCCAAACTCAGGCTTGCACAACAAACACTTTGCCTTCTGAGTCATCTCCTGAGCCCCTCCCACATCCTTCTCATTTATCCATTTTCTGCTGGACACTGAGGCTGATGCTGTGTCTTAGCCATTGTGAGCAGTGTCCTGGGTATTGCTGCTTGCTTCATTTTTTTGCATAAAATTTAAAACCACCTCTCCTCCTCTCCCCCCTCTCTCGGTGTGTGTGTGTGTGTGTAAGTAAGTGTGTGTAAGTGCATGTGGTTGACATGATGAGTCTTTCTTGATTGTTTTCTATGTTATCTATTGAAACAGGGTGTCTGACTGAACCCAGAGCTCAGGTTTTGTTGAGTCTGGCTGGCCACCTTCCTAGTGGGATCACATATCTCTTCCTCTGCATCCTATGTGCTGGGACTACAGAGAAGCTGCCAGGCCCACTGGGCCCTTTCATGGGTTCTAGATTTAAACTCTGGTACTTATGTTTGCATGGCAAGGGCTTTATCTGCTGAGCGCCCTCTTCAGCCCTTGCCAGTGCCTTCAGACTGAGTTTATATGAGCATCGATATCACACTGAGCTTTAAATGAAGATGGCTGGCCGGCTGGCGACTGGTTCTCTGCTGAGAGAATGTATGTCTTCCCACCATTCTGCTGCTCCTCTGAGTGTTTGGGAACTGGTTTTTATGTTGTAATCAGGGGTTGAGGAAAGGTGAAGTCCCTTCAGGTTCTCCAGCTAAAGCAGCGTGCGTGCTCCTCACCAGAGGGACACTGGCCAGGGGTAGGGTGTGGCTTGACTGACCATGAAGCAACACTCCGCTCCCGCATATGAGTGAGAGTTTTGGATTATAATTAGGTCCTCTCCGCCCCTCCCCCTTTCTCCTTTTCTCCTCCCCCATCTCCCTTCTCTTTCCCTCCTCTTCATGTCTTGCTCACTGACAGTTCTTGAACTCGAACTCAGAACCCTGTGCACTCTACCACTAAGCCCTATTGTCAGCCTTCAGGCTGCGATGTTCAGTGTCTGGGGATTATAAGGTGCACTGACCAGCATTTACCAACTGTTGTACGTGCTGGGTGGGAACATTGCCTCACACTGGAAGCCCCCAATAGCTCCAGCCTTCACAAGCACCGGAGGGTCAGGTGTGAAATTTCAGAGGCGGCACGTCCACAGTCTTTGTGACGTCCAGCCCTCAGCAGCCACTTTGGGATAAAGAGTCATGTGCAGATTTCTCAAGGAGAAGCTTCTCCAAGGAGCCTGCTCAGAGAGTGAGGACAGCTGGAGCAGAAGGGGCCAGGGTGTTCTCAGAAGTCTCTTCCACAAGATCCCGCAGGCAGCACTGGCTGTACCACCGTGTGTCTCTGTGTCACACATCCACGTCCAGGAGGGACCCGTACTTGGGTTAAGTCTCTGCTTTTGTATTTATAGTTTACCATCTCCTAAAACAACGTGGGGTGGACTTCAGATCCAATAGCAGAAACTTTCCTCTACTAAAAGAAAGAAAGAAAGAAAGAGAGAGAGAGAGAGAAAGAAAGAAAGAAAGAAAGAAAGAAAGAAAGAAAGAAAGAAAGAAAGAAAAAGGAAGAAAGAAAAAGAAAACAGAACCAGGCTGAGGCGTAGGTCAGTCGGTAGAGCACTTACCCAACATGCAGGAAGCAGCCCTGGGCTTCATTCCCAGCACCGAGGAAACCAGACTCAGTGGGCCTTGTCCATAATCTCAGCTCTCGGAGACAGGGGAATCAGAAGGTCAAGCTTATTACTGGCTACACAGTGGGTGAGAGGTCAGCCTGGGTTACATGTGACTCTGATTCAAATTAAGTAAATAATACAAATCAATGACCATTCCTCCCGCAGATATGACCCGGGATGTGAGCATTCCCAGTCAGGTGTGCCCAGAGTAGAAGCAAGATGTGGGTGCAAGAGAAAAACTGCTCTCCTATCAGTTTACTGTAATCACCTGGAGATGTCCCAGCCTAGCCAGCGTCTGTCTCACCTGGAGAATAGACCTCCCTGCCCAGTGAGTCTATCTCCCAGCTGAACGTGAAGCTCTTCACTTGGAAAGCTTGGACCCCGCGTGAAGCATGGGAGACACAGGTCTTTCCCACGGGCAGTAGCCAGGGCTCCACAAGGGCTCCCCATGGTCCCCTCTCTCTTTGCAGTTTGCAAGGCCCATTGCTTGCCTAGCGTGTCTGAAGCATGACGGCTGTTCCATGGGGTTCAGTTTCCTGGAAGTGGAAGGAACACTCATCCGTGTGGTTCATCCAGAGCATTGGGTCCCGGCCAACCCACCAGCCTCTGTGGTCAGCCTCCTCTCCTGGGAAGCAGAGGAAAGAAAGAGGTTTGTTCTCTTTTTTATTTCCCCGAAGAGTGCATCTCAAAAGCACTGGGAGAAACTGCTGGGAAGGAGCGTCATTGCACACTGAGATGCCAAGCAGAGCCTGAAGGAAGAGAGAGTGGCCATTAGAGCCAACCCGAAGGGGTCCTCTAAGGAGGAAGACTTGGAGGACCCGGGAGGGGAGCGGAGGCAAAGGCCATTCTTCTGTCTTAGCAAGTTCCACACCTCGGCCCCTTACTGAAACATTCCGTGTATCTTCACCTCTGAGAACCACAGCTGGTTCTGGCAGGAGAGAGGTGGTCAGAGGATGTCACCATAGTGACGAGAGTGAGGAACAAGCAGAGGAAGGAGAACAGGGCTTGGGCCGTGCTCATGCAAAGCTAAATTTGAAGACGGTTTTCTGAACATCTCCCTTCCGTCTCTACCTCATTCATGTCCTGACTGAGAAAAGGCACTCTCGGACCACTGGGGGAATTTATTTTAATAGATTCTCAAGGAAGAGGTCATGCTTGCATGTGCAAAATAGACTCACATTACTACTGGCAAGAGTGTGTATGTGTGTGTATGTATGTGTGTGTGGTGTGTATGTATATATGTATGCGCGTGTGGTATATGTGTGTATGGTATGTGTGTGTATGTATGTGTGATGTGTGTGTATGTATGTATGTATGCGTGTGTGGTATATGTGTGTGTGGTATGTGTGATGTGTGTGTATGTATGTATATGCGTGTGGTGTGTATGTATGTGTGCTTGTGTGTATGCACACATGTGAAAACCAGATGTTAACCTGGGGTGTTGGTCCAAAGGTACCACCCACTTTTCAGGGATTCTGGCACCCCACATCATTATCCCCAGCTTCTCCTGGGTTCTGAGGCTCAGACTCAGGCTCCTGTGATCATAAAGCCAGGACACTGCCAACGGAGCTGTGTCCCTGGCCCAACTCCTCTGTTTATAAATTACCATTTTGTTGTACTTAAATTCGCTAGGAAGTCTCCACTTTCCCTCTCGATGGGGCTCTATGCGTTGTTCTAAGAAAATCTATTTGCAGAGCTGCAGCAGATGGGACCCTGACACCAAACACAACCCGGAGACCCTCACACTTTGTCTCTCTCTTTCACTGGGTCTTAGCCGACACCCGCTCTCATTGCTCCCCGCACAGTCACAGAAACTGAAGGTGAGAGGCTTTTGTTGTAACCTTCATAGTAAAAGGCTATTTTATGGCTCAGAATGGTTTGTCCAAAAAAATGGCGCTCACTTCCTGAGTGTAAATACTTCCTTTTGTCTGATAGATCCAGACACCCACAAACGTAATACAACTGGATCAGTTAGCTATCCAAGCATTATAAGTCAGGGCAATAGTGAGAAAATGCTTTAGTGAATTGGCCCCATTACCATTTAAGATTAAATTGAATCATTGGGGGAGGGGGAGGGAATGGGAGGTGGTGGCGGGGAAGAGGCAGAAATCTTTAATAATTAAATAAATTAATTAATAAAAAAAATTAAATTGAATCTTTAGAAAAAATAATAAATAAGATAGCTTTATATTGATACTGTTTCTAAAGACACCTTCTCGGTATTACCAGATTCATTTGGTAAAACTGAACCTGGAGCTCACTGGTCGGCTTGACTTGCTGGCTCCTGAGCCCTGTCTCTTTCTCCCACTACTAGGATTGCAAGCACATGCCCCCTGCACCCCTGCACCCCTGCACCCCCTGCGCTGCTGGGGATCCAAACCCAGGCCCTCAAGCTTGCACAGCAAACCTTTTACATACTGAGCCATCTCAGGCCCCATCATTGAAGTTTTGGCTTCAGCTTTTCCTTGCAGTCCCTATCGCCAGCTCCTTGTCCCATCTGAAGCACCACAAGGGTGATTTCCTACAAATTTTCTTCTGCTGCTGTTCATGTGTCTCTAGCTGCCTGACGGATGCCAACATTCAGACACCACAGGGACACCAATGGTGAGCGTGTGTGTCAACCCGCCTGAGAAAGACGTTTGTCTTCCTGGTGACTCCAACTTGTCCTCTGCCTTTTCTTTGATGCTCAGTTCTTTGGAGCACTGTAGATGACATCTGGCTTAGCAGATGTGAGCTCTGGGTCTCTGGGTGACTCTCACTTCTTCCTGGCATTGTCCCTAGAGGTGTTTGGCGTGCTCCCCCTTCCTATGCACCAAGGGTCTAAGCACTGTCCGCTGGAAAAGCCCATCAAGCATGCTTGCATAAGCTTGTCTTTAATTTTTCTGCATGATTCCTCTGTTTGCTGCACTGACCCACACACTGCACAGAAGGCTGCTCGCTCGCTCCTGAGTTGTACCAGTTTCTCAGACCCTACATATAGGACTGCCTACCTGATTTGGAAGACCCACTGAAAAATAGCCACGGGACCTCTTGTTCAAAAATTAAAGTCTCAAATTGGTGACAACAGAGTGTTGGATTAGGAGTGTCTCCGAGTAACTGCCTGGGTCACAACCCTGTGCATCCAGCTCTTCCTGTCTCCCTATCGTAGGAGTAGCTCCTAGGCAAGCTCTTTGGCTTAGCCTTTATTTGTTTCCTCACTATTTTTAGCTTGTAAAGTGAATGAGGTCATTCTGCAAGCCTCCATGTTCCACTGACTTCTGACTCCTATTGTTGGGACTGAAAAGTCTGCCGTTGGGTGAACTGCCATCTCTTTTCATCTTTCTTTCTCCTCTGCTTTTCTGTTTTGAGTTTTGCCATTGGCAGCTTTTTTCTTACAATGTATCCAGATTTTCATGTTTTCCTTTGATAACAATGCTTCCCTAATTTCTTTTTTCTCCCTGTTCTAGAAAGTTCTCAGGGAGTAGCTTTGGAAATACTGACTCTGACCCCTGCGTCTTTTCTTGAGCGCCTGTGTAAAGCACACCGAGGTTCCCTTCTGTCTCAGTGATCTCGCTGGTATTTTGTGCTTCATTCCAGGTAGTCTTCCAAGCCAGCCTATATTCTCTTAAGTGTCCTAATCTGACCTTTTACCTATATATTAAATGTTCAATTGACACATATTTCACTTCTAGAAATTATATATGGTTCCTTTAAAAACATTTCTGGTATTTTAAAATGAATTTAATTATTTTCTTATGATGTTTTGTTTCACATGTGTTGTAGGTACACGATCATGTAGGGGTGTGTATGGGTGGCTGGACATGTATGTATTCTGAGCATGTGCTTGTGGAGGCCAGCTGTCCACGTCAGGTGTCCTCCTTGACTGATCTCGTAAATTTTTGAGTCAGGGTATCTCACTGAATCTGAGCTCTTTCTTTCAGCTAAACTGCCCGGTCAATGAGTTCCTGTGATCCACTTATCTTGGCCTTCCTTGACCCAGCACTGGCGCTACCTACATGAGTGACCTCACCCAACTTTTACGTGGCTTCTTGAGATCCAAACTCAAGTTCTCATGCTGTGGTGGGCACTTTACCAACTCAGCCCCCTTTTCCCATAATTTTAGTTCCCCCTCTACAATTCTAATATTTTGATCACAATTCGTGACCTCTTTCTGATGGCTGGATGATCATATGATGTATTTGATGGCTCTGGGGCTTCCTTCCAGTCCTGCTCTCTTTGATGACTTAGGGATGGGGTAGTGTTGAGGGTTGAACCCAGGGCTTTGTGGAATCTGGGTAACGGGTCTATCACTGAGCTGCACCCTGGTGTCTGCTGACTTGTTTATCGTGGACTCGTGCTTTGTAGGTTTGGGTTAAGAGCTAATATTTCAGAAATGGCTCACCTTGGGAATCTTGTATGCATAGGTAGAGAATTGGTTTCTATGGCGAGTTTTTTCATTTGCTACCAAGTGCCTTGTGGTGTTACCAGATTGAGACTCTTCGTTAACTGGCTTGGAGTTTCTAAACTGTACAAATGAGTAAATGCAAGCTTCAAACCTGTTCCCTTCAGCACTTCCCATGCGATCTCCAAAGCCAAAGGGCTGGTATTTCCTCTGGTACTCACCGTGCTCTGTGCTCACTACCTGCAAGCACACCCTTCAGGGCCACATTTATTATCCTGATGCTAAAGCCGGTTCTTTTACAGCCAGAGGTTTCTATTCCCCCACAGCAGGCCCGCAGACGACATTCTCCCGAATGTCTGATCCCGCTGTAATGGGGTATTTTGAGATCTGCCTAGTTGCTGCAGCCTTCTTAGGGAGTCAGCCAGAGGCCCTGTCTAAGCTCGTGGCAGGTCTGCTGGTCTGATCAGGAAATGTCACCTCTCTTTGTGTGCAGCTTTCGTAGAGATGAAACTTGGCTTCTGTTCTGCAAAGGAAACAGCCTGCGTACCCTTGCTAAAAATGGTGGGGTGCAGTGGCTGTACTAATTCAGCACAAAATGCGAAATGTTACAAAAACAAACACTGAGGGTTTTGTGGACACGGAGGGTGTTGCTCATCGGTGACAAGAAAGCAGAAGGAGGGGACATTTCGGTTCCCTGTATCTTGCCCTCACTCTGCCTCCAGCCATGCCCGCAGGCCGCTCTGCTGTTCCTCTCTTGTGTTCGTGAGTTTCCTGCCCCTTAAATGTCTGCTTTACCAGGAAAGGGGACACCTTCACCCGAAGGACAGTGGGGAAGTGAGGGTGTCGGACTGCAGAGGGCCGCACAGCTGAGTCGGCAGGGAAGGCAGCTGGAGGCCACTTCCTGCCTCACCCTGCAGGAAGGAGGTACCCAGGAAAAGGATGTTAGAGTTGTAACCACTGTCAATGGTTCCTGTTTCCCTCTGGGGACTGCAAGACCTCCTGGTGTGAACTCCTTTATTCCAGAGAGGTGACATTTAAGCACTTAGGCACGATTGAAGAGGTTCATCTGCAATGCGTTTTTCATCCCTTTATCTTGGGGGAGTGACCTGAGGTGTGTGTGTGTGTGTGTGTGTGTGTGTGTGTGTGTGTACACTCACTAGAGAGTGTGCATGTAGAGGTCAGAGATTCACATCATGTCTGAATAGCTTTCTTTATTGCTCCCTGTCTTATTTTTTTTTTAAGACAGCATTTCTCTGGCAAAACTGGCTGACCAACATGCCCCAGGGATCCGATTCTGCCTCCCCAGTACTGGCAAGCAGTAGGCCATTTTTGTAGTCCTGACCTTGCATTCTGACAGATTCCCTTCTTGACTTGGCCAGGAAAACCTGGTTGACTCTCCTCAGCTTTCGTCTTGGCAATAGTACAACCCTTCTGAAAGGGTCTTGGAAGGTTCGGCCACAGTACTGTGATGTCCATCAATTGTGTGGTCATGAGAGTAAATGCTGTTTTTGAGGGTCCTCCCCTGCTTCTGTGGTGTGTGTCAGGGAGATGAAATAGGAGACTCACAGATGGAATTAACTATGGGGCTTTGTAAAGTGAGGCCTCTCTGTATATCCCAACAGTACCCTGCTCTTCCCGCCGTCCTGTGCTTCAAGAAGCCCAGGCGCCAAAGATCCTCTTTGGACACGTGAACAGACCTGGGCTGGCAAAAACCTTTCTTTGGGGCTCCACAGCTCCTTACCCCTAAAGGGCAATACATTGCCAGTCGTTTTCCAGTCTCCTGCTGGATTTGACATCTGCCCTGGGCTGGGAGGTGAATTCTTGACTTGCTCTACCGGGATCAAGGAACATTCTGAAGTCAGAAGGAATACTCTAACTGTATTTCTGCGCTCTGAAGTGTAGATTCCAGCCTGTGTGGCTTAGCAGATAAGCGTCTTGCATTGAGTTGTGAACACAGAAGCTCTGTGCTTTGGGTTCGCCCCCATCACACTGGAGTGTAAGCTGCATGGGTACTATGTGTTCACCATTATATCCTCAGGATCTGGAGGAGTCCAGGACCCAGGGCAAACGTCTGCACTTGGTGGAGGAGTGAGCACGCCAACAGCTTTGGATGAATGAATGGAACAAAGTTAGGCTGGAAACCAAAAGCTGACGCCACTAACGAAGCTACTCATTCCACTTAATCAGGACATGTCCCTTGGGATTCCACGTCCATCTTTCCCCCTAAGCCAATTTAATTCATTGTTTTGTCTCAAAATAATGTTTCTGAAAAACCTTTCTTCCGCAGGCCTCCGTGTGTCTCCTATAGTCTCATGAACGCATCAACCAAGAAATTGCAATTGAAAGGAGCCAGATCACATGATCCACACCCCCTCCCTGATTCTTGAGTTCACTGGTTCCCACCAACAGATATTTCTCTACAAACTGTCAGAACTTGGTGAAGCCCTGCTGTCGGAGGCCTCTCTGTAACACTCTCTTGCGTAGGCATTTGGTCGTGGACAACATCAGCAAAGATACCCCTCCAGGCTTACCACACAAGTGCATGGTTTTCATCCTCCAACGGCCCATTCTTGGCGCCAACCAGCCAGTTCCTCATTTACCCTGGGGCTCGGGCTCACTTCTGTATTTTAATACTTGCCAGTCATGCTGTCTTCACCAAAGCCATCAGTGGGCGATGACACGGTTCCCGCTGACCCTTTGGAGGCCTTCGGTAGATGTGGCACTGACCACCAATACCTCAGAGACGGTGTTGGGGTGCTGCGACGGTCAGCAGACCAGGGATCAATGGGAAACCCAAAGGCTGATGCTTGCTCATCTAGGACGCTCGACATCTCACTCCTGGTCCCCTCCTGAGGATTTTCAGGCATAGCCAAACAAGTCTTTCAATTCTCAGACTCTGTGCCCGATCAGATTAGCCAGACTGTACCTATCCATGGTTGTAACAAAGTTTTGGGCTCGTCCTCCTTGACCCTGGCAATCACTCTTCTGCTTTTTCCCTTTGAGTTTTGCTGTTTCAGGAGCCTCAAGTATAAGATGATGGCTGTCCACTTCTTTCTGGCTCTGTAAGAGGACCCTTTCCTTGACAGGAGAGATTTCCACACTGCAAAGTTTAGGAAGGTGCTGTGGTCTAGGGTCAGCAGGATGAACAAACAGATCCCGCATCTGGTCCCAAGGAGTGTGTGTGTGTGCATGTGTGTGTACATGTGTGCATTATATGCGTGTGTGCATGCATGTGTATGTGCGCGTGCACGTGTGTGCATGTGTATGTGTGTATGCGTATGTGTGTATGTGTGCACGTGTGTATGCATGTGTGTGCATGTGTGCATGCATGTGTGTATATGTGTGCGTGTGTGTGTACGTGTGTGTATGCATGTGTACATATGTACGTGCGTGTGTGTGCATGTGTGTGTGATGTATGTATGCTTGTGGAGAGCAGAGGTTAACACTGGGTCCTTGTGTTTGGGGTTGCAGGTGGAAGGCCACACCCCCTTGTGTTTGGGGTTACAGTTGGGAGGCCATACCATATGCATTTATATAGGCACTGGGGACCAGAACTCTGGTCTTTGTTCTTCTTCTACAACAAGTTCCTCATCTCCTGAGCCAGCCTCTCAGTTCCACAGGGGATATTTCTACACCCCCTGCACCCACAGGGGATTAGAGATTGATCACAGTACTTTGGGTTAGTTAATCTTTTGTCAGATCCAATCTCTCCATCTGACAAGGGTCATAGGTATGAGACCCTGGGAGTGGTGCAGGGCATTGTAGATGCCTGAGGAGTGCATGGAGAGGTCAGAGGCTCCCCTCGTGTCTGACTGTCTTCCTCTACTGCTCCTGGTTGTTTTTAAGACAGCATGGCTCTCTGAACTGGGACTCACTGGCTGGATGAGGTGTGGGCCGTTTTCACAGTCCTGACCCCAGCCCCCCACCCCCAGCTGCTTTCTCATAGACACTACCTTCTCAGGCCACCCAGTTTCTTCTTGCACCCCCACTGGTGGCAATGTAGCTAGAGCCAGGACATGGGTTGGCATCTATCTCTGCGGGATGGAGCTTGGCGAACCTCAGCCACTGTGTCAGGCAAGCAGGACATCACCAGTAAGCCAAAAGTTCGTGCAAGTAGTTTGGGTAGAGTAAGGCTTGTGTTTTGTGGGTTAGGTCAGCCCAGGTTGATCAGTTGCCCAGGTAGGTGGTAGAGGACTCCTAGGGGAAACCAGGGCATGCAGTACTCCCTGGCCCAGAGACGCCTGGTGACAAAACTGGTCACTGCAGGCTATGACAGACTGGACTGGCTGGGAGCCCTCCTCACCTTCAGCTCATACCCTGTGAAAAGAAGGATGTCTGAGGAGAAAACACGGGACAGGTGCCATCTGCGCCCATGTTCTGCTTGTTCCTACACTTGACTTTGCTCCAGGGTCCCACCCGGAGCTGTGGCCATAAATAAACAACAGATTCATGGTCTGGTTTGTAAACATGAGCTTCCACGATAGAAATTCAATAGCCCCATGTTCAGGGGTACTTTTTGGCCCTTAGAATCTAACAGATCTAATAGCACAGCCTTTTGCCTGTTGCATTGTTTAGGGAAACATCAGGTACAAGACATCACATCAGAGTCATGGCATAGTGTGCATACCTTGTCTAGCTAGGAGGATGCTCAAGAGCCTGGGCTCCTTTTATGTGGTGGCTCTGCATTCCCTACACCTTTAGAGACCTCTGCCTAGAGGTGGTACCTGATAGAGGTGGTCCACATTGCCATCTCATCTCAGACTGATAGGAAGATAGAACCTCTTGACAGTTTTGCACTCTATAAAGGGCTATGTGGGGTGTGCCTGGACAGTTAGCCTCCTTGCCGTGATAGTGTCATGAACCTCCACGGCCTCAGCCTCTGCACTCTGCATCCGTCCAATGGAGGACATGGATGGAGTCTGCTTCTGGGGGTTCCTGGGAGCTCCAGTGCTACTGCATGGAGGCCCCGGTGATCCACAATCAATGTGTAGGCGTGACATTCAAGGTTGTGACCAATGCCAGGGAGAGAGAGCCGGGCTCTCTCACCATCTGGAGTCAGGGGAGCCCAGATACATCCCACCCCAACTGCTTTCAGCTCTGTGTCCACGCCTCGCTTCTGCCTAAATAGGTCTCATAATGGCCATTATGCAATATGCATTCTGTGTTTTGATTATTATGCTAATGCAAGCCTATTTCATAGTGATTACAGTGAGATATGTGTTATCTATTGTGATTATTATGTATATGCAAATGAATAGCTCACTCGGACACGTGTCTCATAGACTCAGTCTTGCTGGGGCAGTGACCCAAGCTTTTAAATGTCGCCCTCATTGTTTGCCATTGTTCAAAATATCTTTTGTTATAAAAGTAATATAGGTCATGGCAAAAACAGCCAACACACAGACGGCAATAAAGTGGGATTTAGAAGCCACTTCCCTGCCCTCCATCCTGCTTGGATAAGTAACCATTGTGAACAGTCTGGCTAAATCTTCCCAGAAATATTCCACGATCAGACACAGGCTATATAAATGCCTCTGCTTTGCACAAAAGCAAATCGCACTGAAATGTTATTTTGACTTCTTTTTCTTTTCCACTATTTTGGTGTCTGGTCTCATTTGGTATTTTTAACAGCCACGCAGAAACCCACGATGGGGACGGCTGCTCTCTCTCTCCCCAGAAGCGAGGACGTTTGAGGATCATTACCAAGGGACCGGATTGCTCCTTTCCTCTGTGGGCCGAATGGGTGCTCCCTGAACCCGCCCCCACCTTCTCTCAGGCACATACAAACCACAGAGCCATGGGAAGAGCTCGCTTGCCTCTCATCAGACCCCTGTTGTGATTCAAAAAGTGGACAAGCTTGGTGTCAAAGCCCCTGTATATTAGAAAGGTGAAGGAACCAAGCAACGGGTCACATAGCCCTATCCTGTGCTTGTGGTCTCAGCTCCCTGGAGGAACAGGGCACCAGAGATACTTGGCTCCCCTTCAAGGACATGGTTGCTGTTCCTTTTGGGGTGCAGTCTATTCAGGTTTAGACTCCCAACATGGCAAAAATCCATGGCTTGTGCAACATCAAAAGGCTTTAGCCAGATACCATTACTATTTTTTTTTTTAGTGTGTGTATGTGTGTGTGTGGGGGGGGGCCACTCTCCTGTTCTTTTGAAGGAAATAATTCAATAGTGATGGTTTGAAGGTTTGAATAAGAATGGCCTGCCATAGATTCATATATCTGAATACTTAGTCACCAAGGAGTCGAACTATTTGAAAGATTAGGGCTAGGAGGTGTGTCCTTGCTGGATGAAGTGTGTTACTGGGGGTGGGCTTTGAGGTTTCAAAAGTCTATGCCTGGCCTAGATGCTTGAGCTCTCTCCCTCCTTCCCTCTTTTCCTCCCTCTATTCTTCTCTCTCTCTCTCTCTCTCTCTCTCTCTCTCTCTCTCTCTCTCTCTCTCTCTCTCTCTGCCTGCAGATCAGCATGTAGCTCTCAACTACTTCTCTGGCACCACGCCTTCCATGCTTACCGCCTTGCTCCCTGTTATGATGATAATGAACTAAACCTCTAAAACTGTAAGCAAGTCTACAAGTAAATGCTTTGCTTAAGAGTTGCCTTGGTCATGGTGTCTCTTCACAGCTGTAGGACACTGTCTAAGACTTCGGTCAAGAAACACAACCAATGTAAGAAGTTTATTTCAAACATTTCAGAGGGAAGTGAGAAGAGAGGAGGGAGAAGGGAACAGAGAAGGATGGGCTGTCCCTCCTATCTTGTGGACCTAAAAGAAGTTTTAGTGGATATTATGAGGGGTGGTGGCCTGTTCACGACAAGGTGAACTTCTTTCTTCCCCAAATCAGGCTGACCAGAGTGTCTTTCTACAGTAGCTTTTCCCCCATGGCCTCCACAAGAAGGGGATGTCAAAATCCCAATGCGAGTGGTATTGCATTGATGCCACAACTTCTGAGGATGCAAACACTTATCGTCCACGTTGTCCCTGGTGCTCTAGTCTCAAATGTAGCAAGAAGCACCTATCAGAGATTCACCTTAACCCTGAAGGAGCACTGTGTCAGGAGACATGGCTCCCAAGACACAGCTGAGCTCTTCCTCAGTTAACTTGTGTGCATATCCTTGCCAGCTCCTTGCCATGAGGGCATTGGGTCTGCAAAAGCGAATTTGCCATGCTCCGAGCCATAGGAACCCTAGCGTTTCAGTCCTAAATAGAGTTGTCCAACTTTTAACTATGTGTGGGCCACCTTCCGATATCCTGTTTAGCATCTCTGCCTACCAGCTAAACATCTATCAGTATGTTTGGAAAACTGCAAGGAGATGGCTCGATGGTGAGAGTACCTGCTGACCAATAATGAAGACCCGAGCTCAGTCTCTTGCAGTCACTTAAAAAGTGAGGCATGACTGCACACTTAGGTCTATCTGTGGGGTGAGAAGATGGGAGGATCCCAGAGCTGGCTGGCTGCCGTCCTGGATCTAGATCAGCGAGAGACCCTGTCTCAAGAGAACAAAGAGGAGAGTGACAGAACAGGACACTGACAGTCCCCTCCTTCGCGTGCACTGGCTCTCCCTTTCCCGCTGCCTCTCTTCCCTCTCGCTGCCCTCCCCCATACCCCCACACTACAAAATGAGAACAGCTTGCACACATAAAACCATAGTGTGTCTTAGATCTGTCGTCACCCTGAAGAGCATCTTGGAGTCACAGATTGGGGAGCCAGTTAGGCTTCATTCTGACACTCTTGACAACACCTGCGACCCTCCCCCAGAGTGGGTGTCCGTTGATGGACCTCCTAAAGCCGGTACTTCTGTCCCACTTCGGGAATGGCTGCCCTAGAACCTTCTGCTTCTCTCTGAGGACACAAGCTCTGTGCGTGATTTAAGAGGAGATGCTGGCGATCTCCGGAACACGTCAGACTTGTGCGAGTGAACTCTGTCTCTGAGCTGAGGCTTCATGAACACAGGATGCTATTTTTGGCCACGACGATCCTCATGGAATGTTTTCCTCTTTTTCTGGAAGGAAAATAAAATGTCTCCACTCCCAATTACCTCTGTGGAGAAGTCGTAAAGAGCAAGGAAGTGTCCGGGGACTCTCGCTCCTGCAGATGTAGGGATCTTTTTATTGCCTAATATGCTCAGGGCCAGGCTCACACCGGTCCTATTTTTAGACGTTTGGGTTGACTTGGTGAATTTGGCCTCTTTTTCAACAGATCGTATTAACGAACTGCAGATGGGCCATAATTGATTCCTTTCTGTCACAGTTATTTCTCAGGCAGGCCGAACACACTCAATGTCTCCTTGGTGCATAGTTACCTAGTTTCTAAAAATCCCTGCTAGGTCTGTGAACAGGTTTCCTTTTTGGCTTGGGCAGCAGAGGACAGATTATGGGCGATGGATCCAGAAGTACTTGGATATGCGTTTGGCGTCCTTGGCAGACTTAGTGGAAATTTGGGGATCTTGGTGGCTTTGCAATTACTTACAACGAGGAGATGCTGACACCTAACACCTTGGTGGGCGGAGGACGGGCTGTGTTACAGGATCCCACTGGGCCACGTTTCCACGTGGGGTCAGCAGTCTCGTAAGCACTTCACCCACAGGTGTCCTCCTTCTTGGCTACACTGTCAAGCATTGCTGTATATCTTAGAGCAAGAGTGTACTTTAAAATTTTATTTATTGTGTATGTGTGTAGAAGGAGGAGGTGTGTGTGCATACACGCACACGCGCGCACACACACAGCATGCCCTTGCACGCACACAGGTGTATGCATGTACCACAATGCATGTGTGATGGTCAGAGGATAACTTATGGGAGGTCTTTCTTTTTTGCTAGTGTGTGGATTCCTGCCTGGGATTGAACTCAGGTTACTATTCTTGGTGGCAAGCATCTCTTCCCTCCCTTCTCTCTTGCCGGCCCAAAACATGCCTTTATGTTCATTTCAGCATCTTTTCCCTTTGACTCCACGTGAGGCTGAGGCCAACACTGCAGTAGGTGGTGGTTGGTTACCCTGTGTTCTCACACAGAAACTCAGAATGTGGATTTGGGGGCACAGACAGGCAAGGTGCTGCCCTCCCAGATCTTAGCACAAAGGTTGTGACCCAGTGCTTGCTGTCTTCCTTATTTTTATTGATTCCTTTATTATTTTTCTGTGTAAGTCTGTGGGTGTGTACATGCGCAGGTTGATGAGCCTAAGTGCACACAGAGGCCTGAGGAGGATGTCAGAGGTCTCTCTTATTCCGACGGGGCTGGGGCTCTTCCTGAGCCCAGGTCTGGGCAGGTGACCGACAAGCCTCAGGGATTCTCGTATCTCTTCCCCCAACATCACAGGCATGCAGAGGTGACCATACCTGGTTTTTATTAATACATGAGTACTGGGGATTTGAACTCAGGTCCTCCTACTTGCACAACAAGCTCTATTTCCCACTGAGCAAGGTCCTTAGACCTGGCTGCCTTCTTTTACAGAGGAAGAAGCAGGCATCTAACTGTCCTGACTGATACAGACAGTCAACATAGAACACACTTGGCTCATGCTCAGAATCCAAACCAGCATCTTCCTGGGGCCTGGTGACTCTCGTGGAGTCTGCCGAATCCTTTAGATCCTGTTGTGTTGATTCAAATCCTCTCCGTCACAGACAGGGATGTGTCCACACTCTATCCAACCTGGCACACTTCCAAGAAGCCAGTTTTCCCTCAGAAGCAGAAGGCTCCCCGGCCCCTGAATGTATTTGGTTGCTTCCTTCCTGCGCAGACATTTTGAACCAAGAAACAATTTGCATGTTTACCTGTGTAAACATACACTCTGAAGACTGCAGCTTCCACATAGAACAGTGACCTCATTCTCGGGTCAGGAAGGCTCCCCTGTTATCACTGGTGCCCTGCCGTGTCTGTTCTCTCCACACGGAACTTGCAACTGACTTTCCCTTCTGCCCTGTATACCACTCAACACATACCAAGGGTAGGTGACTTCAACCCTTCAAAGCTGAGAACACCGGTGACCCAGTCCACACTGAGATGTCACTCAGAAAAGGCCAAGACTCAAGATCCTTGCTTTGCATCTTCTTACATGACATCTCCTAGACAACCGCTTGGGCAAAGCATATAAATGATGAGTTCTTATAGCCTGGGGGTGAGAAGGCAGAAGACAGAGCCCTAGCTGCTCTCCAGGGATACAGAGCTAAGATGTCTCTCTACTTCTAAGCGCACTGCACCATTCAAGCCTTGCTGGTTTAGCTATGATGGTGACTACTGCCTAAGCACACACCCAGGAGGGTCAAGCAGTGACTAGCTGTTTCCATTCATCTTGAACTAGATCGCTGTGTGCCCCATAGTAACTTCTAGACAGATGGTCTGCTTTCCTTCAATTCACTCAAGATCCAGCTTCTTGCAGATTCCTAGGCAGGCCACCCAGTCACTTGGATTGGGTAGAGTGGGTAGATCTCTCATTCTGGTAGATGAGACTGTGTATTGTTTGTATAAACTAAATAAGCAACACCTCCCACTCATGTGAGCTATTATTTTAAATATTTGCAGATGGCTATAATTAATAAAATGCATATTTATTTCAGTAAAGAGCTAAATTCATTATAGATCCTCATCTATGTAATTTTAAAATCTTTGCATGCGGATGATATGTCTCTGTGTGTGTGTATGTGTGTGTGTGTGTGCCAAGGCACATGTGTGAAGGTCAAAGAACAGCCTTGGCGTTGGTCCTTGTCTTTCACCTCATTAAATACTGGGTCTCAGTGCTGCTAGGGATGCCAGGGTAGTTGACCTGTGAGTTTCGGGGAATCCCCCGCCTCCGTTTTCATAGGAACTAAGACTGCAAACACATGCTGCCGTGTCCAGTTTTATGTGGGTGCTGGAGATCCGAACTCCAGTCCCCGGGCTAGTGCAGCAAGCGTTTTATCCCCTGGACATCTCTTCTGCTCGGTCTAGAGGAATATTACAGCAATAGCCATTGATACTTGGGAGTCTGCCGTATTTGGGGCTGGTCATAAAAAGATCACCATAGCCGAGACTGTGGAAGCCATTCATATATAAGAAAGCCACAGTTGAAGCTATGCAGAATTCAAGGCACATCTCCAAGTGGCGGTGTAGTCAAGGGTACAGAGCAACTCGGCCGATTTGCATAGAAGGACTCAGAACCATGGCACGGAATGAAACACTCATTCAGTTGGCTGGGTCTTTAAACTGAAACTTAACCAAAACTCATGTTCATGATCTTTAGCCCCTGCTTGTTTTCTTTCATTTTTCTTTTTTCTTTTGCTTTGTGGTGCTGGGCCTGAAGGCCAGGGGCCTTTAGTGTGTAGGCAAGTGCTCTTCCGCTGAGCCCCATTCTCAGTTTCCCAGTCTGCAGCTGCAGGACTAAATGGAGGGTTTGGCTTGTTTGTGGGTCTGTCTGTCCGGTGGGAAAGGTGACACCTCTATTCTAATGTTAGCAAAAGTTCCAGACTCCTCTCAGCAGAGAGAAGAGGTCACGCTCGCTGGGGGTTAGGATACCCTCGAACTCTACCTCTTTGTCCCTCACAGCCTTTCCTCTCTGTCGTGCGATACCCTGGCCTGTGTCTGAGCTTTCTGCCGGATTTTAGGCTTTGTGGGGTCCATGCCTGCATCTATCTTGCTAACTAACAGCTTCACATCCAGGCTCTTGCCTAGAATGTGCCCCAAAGAGTTCAGTCAACAGGACGGTTGTTTAACCTTGCAGGTTGCAGGCAGAAACACATGACGGGGCACTGTTAGGTCGTGTTTCCCCTTCGCGTGGATTTTCTGGGGGGTCAGAGAACTAAGAGAAATGCCTATTTCCCCTTTTCCATGGTTATAGAAATGGCATCCACTCGTAACTGGAAAGGACAAGGAGCGAACTGAGCGGTTCTCCCAGTCACTTCTCCATGACCTTGTAGAATGCATCCTTCTGAGGTCCCTATTCCCATGTTTCCCCTGCACCGGTCTTCCAAGAGATGTCTTCTCTGTGGTATGTTCAGCGTGGAAGGCGGGGCAGGAAGAGCTCAGGAGAACCTCCCTGAGTTACTACCGCAGGGATGGCTTGTCCTGGCTTCGGTCTCTGCAGAAGGGTCCAAGCCTGTGTGTGGCCTGGAAACACTCTTGCCTCTTGTTCTTTTTGCCTGTGGGACCCTACTTTGCAAGTTTGTCATCAGCCCGTCCCCTCTGCCACTGCTCATAAAGTGGCCCCCTTTTCACCTAAACACCTTTCAATGGACTGTTTGGATGAGCTCACACTTCCTGTCCAGACCGTCGCAGGAACAGACACATCTGCAGTGACACAAATAGTCCTTCCGGCACGTTCTAGGTCACAGCCTGCTTTTTAACACTGATCGTTTCCATGACACGATCCTTGTAGTTTTCAGCGCTGAGAACTGAAGCTTGCCCCCCTATACCACGTGAGCGTGCTACCGCTGAGCAACACCCCTCCTGGCTATTATTTTCACTTTTTAAAATGTATTTTCTGTATGTGTATTCATAAAACGTGTGTGTATGGCCACACCTGTGTAGAGGTCAGGGGACAACTGGCCGGAGTCTCTTCTCTCCCTTCACCATGAGGGTCCTGGGGATGACATCAGCTTGTCGGGCTCGGTTGTTACCCACCTTCTCACCTGTTCCCCTCTTTTTATTATTTTCGTTTAGACATTGGGTCTGCCTAAGTTGCCCAGGCTGGTCTCAAGCTTTTGATCCCATGTGAGCTTCCTGAGTGGATGCCATTGCTCTAGGACGCCTTCCCTCATGCCAGCAAACACAACTGCATACTTTCATTATTTTGACTGATAACGTTTTCCAGTTGGATTTAATTAACCCCTACAGATTGAATCTGCACAGCTCTTACCGGGTGCAGGATGTATCCCTCACTCTCATGTGAGGGGCGGCGCAAGGCCGGGAATATGGAAAGTTAACTGGTGGCGGGATCAAAGGTGCCAGGGAGGAACGCCTAGCTAAGAGTGTGAGGTGCAGCGAAGACAGAGGGGCTTCTGGGAGCAGGGGTGTTGCTATAGTATGCCGTAGAGGAGACTTCAGCTCTGGGGACTGAGAGGGAGGACATTCTAGGCTTCTAGGCGGAGCTGCCTGGCCTGGAGCAGAACACCTGTGGTGCTCATCTGAGCACCGCGGAATCCTGTTAGTGAGCCTGGCTGTGAGCATTCTGCGGAGCTCTTTATTCATCCCGTGCTCCAAGCGGCGCTCTGGAATGACTGTCATTTTCCATTTCCCCTCTAGATCGTTATTTCCAGGAGGCTGGCTGGGTTCCCTCACATCCTGTCCCACACCCATATGGCGGGGATTCCAAGTAGATGCTGGTGGGGTGAGTCTGAGCAGACCTGTGGCTCAGCAGACATCCCCTGGCAGAGCTTTGAGGGAAGCTCTTTGCAACCCATTCCTCCTGCTGACACCCCCTCTCTGGTTTCAGAAGCTCCTACTCTCTGAGTTTGGCATGGCAGCATCCCTTTGAGATGATTGGGGGGGGGGGATGCTGAAGAGTCCAGGGCTCCGATTTCCCTGCTCCTATTCACCCCAACAGCAATCACTTTTCAGAGCAGACTAAAGACTGGAGATGAGTTCCACTAATATCACAGCCCAGGGAGCTTTGCTCTGTCCACAGCTCCCTCCTTCACCAGGTCACCCAAGCTCACTCCGAAAGTGCGCACCTCGTTTTGAGACAGTATCCCTCACCAACCTGGAACTCACCAAGTAGGGTCCACTGACTGGTGAGCAAGCCCAGGAATCCTGTCTCTGCCTCTCCAGCCCTTGGGTTATAAGCGAAGGTCACTGTACATGGCTTCTTACACAGGTTCTAAAATCACATTAGGTCTTCATGCTTGCATGGCAAACGCTTTACTGACCAAGTCTCAGTCCCTGCTTTTGTTTTGTGTATCTTTTCTTTGTTTTGTTCTGAGACAGAATCTCATTCTGTCCCGGCTGGCCTAGGACCCCTGTGTGGTCCTGTTGACCCTCAAAGGTGCAGCATTCTCCTGCCTTGGCCTCCTGAGTTCACAGGTACAGCGTGAAGTCGCTGTACCTGAGCACTGGTTGCTCCTTTGTCCTTTTCTGTGAGGAGAAACCCGGCAAGAGGGCTCACCCGGCACACTAGTCTTTCCTGTGTTTTACTCAGAACTCCTGTGAGGAGTGTCCATCCCTTTGTACACAAGGGTTTGCTACTCTCACATGCAACACAGAGTCCCTTGGATGAACGCAGCAGACATGAGACATAAATCTGGGAAAGGGGAGTTGGGGAGGGATGGAGTTTACCAGGCTTTCAAAACAATTCCCCAAGCCCGAATTCTTCATTCCTGAACCCTGAAAGAAATGTTAAACAAACTTGGAGCATCTGGTTTACAGTCTGAGCTCAGTCATCCTGTCGGACTCCTGAACCACACTCTGCAGGTCATGGAGGCAGCGAAGGGAACCAGGACAGGCAGGGAGTGGGGGGACCTCGGCGTGTCCTGTTACAACCATCTTATAAACATTTAGGAGAACCTGCTGGCTGTTGGAAACCCAGACTCTAAATACTGTTTACTTCTGAATAATTTGTAAATCCTTTCCCAGCTCAAATAACCATAAACTCCTGCAAAGCACTTTATAAATACTCATTAGAGTCTTACAAGAATCCTTTGAGGCCTGCGTGATTATCTCCATTTGGCAGGTGAGTAAACTGAGTCACGAAAGTTGAAAGATCTGCTCAAAGTCATGCCAGGGGCAGGGGCAGGGCCTGAGCTGGAGCTCAGACTTCCAGGCTCCTCAGTGGGTGAGCTGTTCCATAGAATGTGCTGGATCAGACATAGCTAGGCTCCTATGGCCAGATCCCCACAGAGTCATTGGGTTCTGTGGGAAACCCTTCACTTGGTTCCTTGGGATTGACTGAGGTCCCCTGGCTTCCAGGAACCCACACTTCAAGGTCAAAGACTCCGCTTTGAAGAAGCAGCTGCCCATCATCTGCCTGCAGCTTTCTCTCCTCAGCTGCATGCTCCAGGGCCTAGCTAGAGTGGCCTGTGGAAAGACACACACTGAGAAGAGACTGGAGCTCAGCTTTTCTGTGCATAGAACAACTCAGAATAATCTGTTAGCAGATTCCAGTAAACACATCACTCTTATTCACTTGTTTTTCTTTTTGAAAAGTTTTGTTTTTATGGATGTTTTTGCATGTATCTCTGAGTGTGTATGTGCATGTGAGAACAGGTGCCCAGAGGCTAGAAGAGGGCATCAGGTTACCTAGAGCTGGAATCGTCGGTGGTTGTGAACCATGAAATGTGGGTGCTGGGAACTGAACTCTGGTCCTCTGCAAGAGCAACAAGTGCCCTTAACTTCTAAGCTATCTCCCCAGCCCCCTGACTTTCTTACATGGAGCTCTGCTACTCACATGAAATGGAAGAAGCTATCTGCTTCCTTAGCCACTGTTCTAGGAGACTGTAAACCTAGAACCCAAGCTCCGCCGGGTGGAAAGCCCTCCTGTACCTCTGGGTGGTGGGGGGTGACTACAAGGAGCAGCATAGGAACTTGCTGACCTCAGGGGATGGGGTGGAGGTGTCAGCATGCTATTCTGGTTAGCAAGGGTCCTGTGGGAACGCAGGGTGACTCCTGAGTCAGGGTCTCAGAGAGCCATCTTGTTCCCAGGTTGCTCCTGCCCATGACCTTGGCTGTTGTGCCCCAGCCTGCTTGGCTCACTTACTCATTATTAGAAAGTCCTGAGTTGAGTTGTGAGTTTACAGCAACCATTTCAATTTACTTCTGTGGTGGTTTGAAAGAAAATGGCCCCCCAAAAGATGGCACTGTTAGGAGGTGTGGTTTTGTTGGAAGAAGTGTGTGGAGGAGGGCTTTGAAGTGTCATATATGTTCAAGACACACCCAATGTCTCAGTTCACTTCCTGTTGCCTTTGGAACAAGATGTAGAGTTCTCCAGCACCATGTCTGCCATAACTCCCAGCTGTCATGTTCTCCACTATGACATGATAATAATGGACTAAACCTCTAAAACTGTAAGCCTCCTTCTCAATGAAATGTTTTTCTTTATGAGAGTTGCCGTGGTCATGGTGTCTCTTCACAGCAAGAGAAACCCTAACTAAGACAGTCCCCTTTCTGGTGTTGCCATGAGTCAGAATAGCTGCTGGTTTATATAGAAGTGGTAACCAGATGGGGCACAAAGTTGGGTTCCTTTTCCCCTTTCTCTCATCATACTACCCAGAGAGTCTCAGAGCCAGACACAGAGTTGACAACTACATCATCAGAATGGCTGGAGAGGCTGGAGGGTACTTAAGAAAGGTCCGGGAGATGCTCGCTGCCTTCCCCATCACATCACGACCATGTACCTGCATCACAACGGTATCACCATCCCAGACCCTGTGGCTTCATGGTTATGGCCAAGTCAGCCACAGCATGCTTCATCCCCTGTCTCTCCCAGGCCCCTCTTAGCACCTTGGCTCTCATCCAGGTTCCTTCCCCAGCTTGGACTTGAAGTGGAGCCCCAACTCCTGCATCAGTCATTACACGGTGAGGCCCTGCCCTTTGTTGACCGCCATACTGCGGAGGCAGGAACGGTCCACCGGTCACGGTACTGGACACTAAGGGAACAGGATCCGTACCTTTGCCAGTAGCTTCAGATGAAGCATCTCATAGAGATGCCGAAAGATGATGTCCTTAATCCCAGGAGATGGCACGGTGGGAAAGATACTTCATTTTGCGGGATCAGGGAGTAAAGGGTTTATTATGCTTACACTTCCACATCACAACCCATCGCTGAGAAAAGTCAGGAGAGGAACTCAAGGCAGGAGGCGGGAGGCAGGAACTGAAGCAGAGACCACGGAGGCATGCTGCTCATTGGTTTGCTTTGATAAAGCACTTTCCACATAAGCATGAAGACCTGAATTTGGATCCCCAGAGCCCACATAAAGCGGGACATAGCAGCTCACACTTCTGTAAGACCAGCGCTCTTATCATGAGATGGGAGGTAAAGATAGCGGAGATCTGTCCAGAGAGCTTCAGAAACTCATGGACCAGCTAGCCTAGCCTGTGCAGGGGTAGATAAGAGACCCTGCATCAAAGAAGGGGAGGACTGGCACCTGCCATTGTCCTCTGACCTTCCACACATGCCATAGCATTTGGTCTGGTCTTCCTAATGTCCTGTGAAGAGGATGCTATGGGTGACACCTAATTTGCATATAAGATACTAAAGGGAGGTGACTTATCCCAGCCACCAGCCCCAGGGGTTACACTTTGAGCTCATATTTTCTGCCAGTTTTCGACAGTATCAGAATAGGCTCATGCTGGGTGATTCCCAGGGGGCAGTGCATGTGCAGTGACATTCTATGAAAAAAAAAAACCCAAAATGGTAAAGTTCCAGAATTTCTGAGTTCCCACCTGGGGAGTCTAGCTTAGTCAATCTTGCCTGAAAAGAGGCTGAGGCTGGATGATCTGCCAGCAGCCCAAGGGAGGCTAAGACTTGCCCTGCAGTAGGCATCTGGCAACATGGTGGACTAAGCTCCGGGACAGCCCTCTACGCCCACCCTGTGTACTCGACAGGAAGTCCCACCCATCATGATGCTCCTTCCTGCTAAGCTGACATGGCTTCAGACTGCTCAGTAAGCAGCCAAGGCCAGTCAGTGGGTGGTGGCTTCAAAACAGTAGCAGCCATCACCCCTAGCCTAGAGAACCCAGGAAGAGGCTCACAGGAGCCGAGCTTCATCCCGGGCTACTAATGAGGGAGAAGATGAGGGCATTTCTGGGCTTCGGGTTTCATTTGACTAGGTGTTGGGGTGATCGTGAGCCTCTGTGCCCTTTGCTGGAGAAGGTGTATTTTAGCTACTAACAGTTAAAGTAATGCCTGTTGCTATACATTTTGTGACATTCAACCGCCAGTGAATCTGTTCTGTGACTGAATTTTTATAGGTAGTTAAATGTTGAGCTGCTACCCCAGGGATCAGATTCCCTGCCTGTGTCAGAATCCATCACATTGGGTTTGTCTGTGCCCTGACATGGGGGAGGGGCTCTATACATCCCCTGGAGTCCAGGCCGACAGAGGGTCTGCCATCTTCTAGATGTGTCCTTGAGATTGTCCTGGGTGCTGATACCCAATGCCAACAGTGAAGATCTGCCCCGGAAGCTCAGTAGGATGCACCTGGTTAGATGCATGCCATTGGCCGGCACTCCTTCCCCAGGTAACAGTGAGCTTCACGGAGGTGACAGAATGGAGGTAGGCTGACCCGAAGGACTGGGAAACAGCTATTCAAGCTTCCTTTGAGCTAGGGGCGCTGTAGACAATTCTAAGGAGTGACCAAGTGCCACACAAGCCAAGCACACAGCTCTGAGAGGCTGGTGGTGTGCAACCCTGGACCCGTGCAAACACATTCAAGAGACTGACTTTCAAATTCTGAATAGTGGAAGTCAATTAAGAAGCAACGGTGTATTAGAATTGTCCTTAGCACAGTAACTACTTCTCCTGCATGTGGACTTTGCCACCGCCTGGCCCATCTCATGGTTTTGCTCTTCAGCTGTTTGTCTTCATAACAACTCTCAGTGAAACAAGCAGGCCTGCCCAACACAGGCTGAAGTGAGGAACTGAGGGATAGCTGGAAATGTCTGACCTCTGGGGAGAAAACCGTGTTGGCTTGGCTCAGCAAAGGTCTTGGAGAAAGATGTCCATGTCCAGACAGAGAAAGCTTGGGTGCTGAGGTCACTTGCAGGGAAGGTGGCCAAGGCATTGCTCCTCCTTTGTCTCACTCTCCACATCACAGGGTGAGGACAATGATGCCAACCACAGAGGGAGCACTGTGAGGTGCGGGGGACCAGAGCCTGCTGGCTAGCCAGGATAAGAACCAGAAGGCACAGTTGGTAAAGTACTTGCTTCGCCTCAAAGGCTTGAGCTTGACCCTTAGAACCCACGTTAAAAATAAGTTGTCTGTGCTGTGGCACACATCTGTAACGCCAGTCCTGAGGAGACAAAGACAGGCCTCGCCAAGCCTAGCCTGCTTGATGAGATCCAAGCTAGTGAAGTACCCTGTCTCAGAAAACCAAAATGGTGGTTGACTCTAGCAAAAAGGATACCTGAGGTTATCTTCTGACCTTCACATGTGTGCATGCAGTTCTAACATGTGTTGGATAAAACACACATACACTTACACACATGTACACACCACCACCACCTCCACCAGGAAAATAAACCTGGAAGGTTCTGTCTGATATTCTTATTGCTAATCTAGCCACCTAGATATGGCTTGGGCTGGGTGGGAACACTGCCACAGAGAACCTCAGGGAGGAGGTACAGTTGGAAGAGTCTTTAGCTGACCCTTACCTAAGTATTCCGAAATGGCTTTCCCAGAGTTCTCCCTGGACGCAAACCCAGTAGGATCCCCAACTTTTCCAGTGACTCAGTTTCCTCACTGGTATATAAAAAGGGGGGGACAGGTCTACAGTTCTAAACTTGCCTGTAAAACACATGGAGAGCCTTGAAATAAAAGTGGTATTTAGAGTGAGTTCAAAGTGTTATGTAATTATTTTATTGGCCCTTTTATTCCTGAGATTTTTCTATTTGCTCAGCTTACAAACCCAGGCCAAAGTCATAAAATGACTTTTATGCGAGCGCCTCTCGTACTCATCATGTGGCAACTTTGTATCGCTTTGGCTGCGAAAATCCTTAGGGTGGAGTCAGACCCAACAGGAACTTCAGCCACGTCTGCCCAGTGAAGGTCGTTACTGTACCTTGAAACCACTGGGGACCACTTACATTTTTCCGCCTCCAAACGGCCACCTTCTGCCCTGTGATTGGGTTAGCCTGAGCATGGCAGATTGAGACACAGCCTCACTATGTGGTCCAGGCTGGCCTTGAGCTCACTACATAGCAAGGCTACATATTTCCCTGTACTGGGATTAGAGACATACCCTCCCTCCTTTTTTAGGTTTTGCATTTCTTTGAGAAAGGGTCTCAGGTGGTTTTAAACTTGATAGGTAGCTAAGAATGGCTTTGAACTTGGGTTCCTCCTGCCTGTGGCTCCCAAGGGATTCCAGGTGTGCATCAACCTGCCCAGCTTGCCTCAGTCTTCTCAGAGATGCAGACCTGGGTCTTCCTACCGTTCCCCAAAGTCACAGGATGCAAGAAGTTGGAAGCTGGAAGAGGCCTCATTGGTTGGTGTAACAGTCCAGTAGGTCCGAGTCCCTGTTATGGTGTCCCAGGGTACAGTGGCAGAGGCTTTGTTAGCTAGGCCCTTTCCCCCTCCTTTGGGGGGACCTCTGACTATATGTTTGGTTGCCTCAGGCTGGGAACTGTTAAAGCCAGCTGAAATGCCAGCTGTGCTCAGCCCCACCCAGCCCCTGCTTCCAACGCCAGCCTTGAAATGCAGAAGTGAGGAAGGCTGGGGGAACTCTGTCATCCCAAGAAACAGAAGTCAGTACCATGGGGTCATTTCTATTCTGATTCTTTCTTATTTTACAAACCAGGCCGAGTGGTGTCCTGCTGAGATAGTTGGAGTTTTCTGGGCAGCAGTCTTGCTGCTTTTCTGATCCTCACCCTACTTCCAGTCAAGACAAGAACCTTCTGACCCCATGGAAAGGAAGACCTCACCTGTCCCATCAGGAGCTTGGAGAGTTCAATCCTGTCCCCAAAGCCACCAAGCAGGTCAGGCATTTGGTGCCAGTTCACAAACCCTACTGTGTATTCATCTGTGGGGTCAGGGAACTCAGACTAGATCTCCAGTTTGAAGCACTTACAAACACTTTGGGAGAAGGGAGAGTTCACCTGGACAGAACCACTGTAAACTTCCTTTCCAGGAATCTCATTTCTGGGGTACTAGAGAGTTTCAGAGGTCACCTAGAGCCTTTGGGACATCCCCCCTCAGAGATGGACGCTCTCTGGCATCCCCTGCCATGGACCACTGCAGCAGAGCCTTTGGGCCAGACCATGAGTACATGGCAGCCTGTCTCTCCTCTTGCCCCATGGCTACCCTCCTGGTTCAGGCTTTTGGGTTCCCTCATCAGGATCTTGTCAACTTCTTCTTGTCTCTGCACCAAGGAGGTCACCATGTCTGGGCCCTCTCCAACTACCTAGGGGGCTGAAGCAGAGGACCAAAACTCCAAGACCTGCCTGGGCTGCAGAATGAGTTCAAGGTCATCCCAGATGACTTAGTCAGACCCTGTCTCCTTGGCAAAACCCCAACCTGGCTTCAGAGTCAGTCCCTGAGGCCACAGACCTTTCCTGTGAACCCCTTCAGCCATCAGTGGTACCGTGAGTCCTCTCAGCTTTGAAAATTCTTGTTTCTGCTACATTTCTAGTATGCATTACAAACTTCCTCTCTTCCCCACAATGGCCTATAAGCCCCCTGAGAACAGGATTCGGCCTCCAGGCCCTGTAAGTTCTTCACATTGCTTTGCATATAAGAAGAATGTGTCCCTATTCAGGGATGCCCTTTGCCAAGCTAGGCTTCTCTCTGCCCTGCAGAGACTCTCAGTGGTGCCAGCCATGGTTATCATAAAGCCACTCTGGTGGAGTCTAGGAACTGTCTACAACAGGCAGGGGTTTTGTCCCTGACTCTTGGACTGGCTTCAGGAAGCTAGGGGTTGAGGTGCTGATGAATTTCTCCAGGACAGCAAATAGAACCTGGAGGAGGGGCAGCCCTGGAGCCTGGCAGGTGATTGGGTGGGAACCAGGGGGCTGTGCTCAGGCCCAGCTGAGCAGCCCCAAGGTGACCTCTGCTAACAGTGACCTCCTCCAGCCTGGGATCCCCCTGCTCTCCAGAGGAACCGAAGAGTACCTCCTATCCAGGAACGGGTCCTGGGCTCGGCTGTGGGAAACTGGAGCAAAAAGGCCACCAAAATCAGTTTTTCTTGCAATGAACCATGTTTCTAATGCTGTTTTTCCCAGTGGATTTTCACAGAGCGATGAAACTGGGGCAAAGAAATAAAAATAAACAAACATTAGCAGCACACATACACGTGCTTGAGCACACATATCTGTGCTCACACACATATATGTGTTCCCACACACGCGCACACGTGGGAGTGCCCCAGCACACAAATGCACGTGCTCGCCCCTTAGCTCTGACACACATGAACATTAAAGCTGTCCACCTAGCTTCCTGTCCTCCTCCTTGCCTGGTCAGGCCTCTCTGGCTGACCCCTCCAGTCTCCGAATCCCTCTCCCAGTCCACTGTTGTCCACCCTGATTTTCATGGTGTTTCCCAGGATTAATGGTTAACACGTTCATTTTCTCGTTGCCGTCCGTTATCAAAGGGTGCTCCGAGCAAAGATTAACTCTGCTTACCAGAACCGTATTAATCATCTACTGGCTTTGGTAAGCTCCCCCTGAGGGTTCCACCCCACAGCAGCTGACCTCCGCCAACACCTGGGTCTAGAGATCCGAAAAGGCCAACTTTAGGAACAGAACTCATGAGACACCAAAGGTCACCAACTGTTGAACAGCGGGTGACGCTGGCGTTCTGTGCTTTTTAACCTAGCCACCGTTGCTTCAGGACCCTATAAAAGGACTGGGCTGTGCCTCTTTAAAAAAAAAAAAAAATGTTTTGCAAGCCAGGCCTAATCTACGGTACATTCTTTGTTGCTGGGAGACTCATAGTGACTGTACAAGCTGTTCTTTCTGAGAGTCATAGTTCAAAGTGTCCCAACCCAAACACACATGTGTTGTCATTGTGCCTGTCCTTCAGAGTGGGGCTGGGACATCCGACTTAGGAAGCCTCTCCTGAGCAAGCAGGCCTACAAGCCAGGAGCCACAGCCAGCAGGGTGGCTCTAGACACATTGATTCCAGGCTCCCACTACAGTGAGGTGACCTCCTTCTAAAACGAAGGGGTGACTTCTGTCCAAGGAGCAAAAGAAGAAGAGGAGGAGGGGGAGGAGGTACAGGAGGGGGAGGAGGGGGAGGAGGGAGAGGAGGGGGAGGAGGGAGAGGAGGGGGAGGAGGGAGGGGAGGGGGAGGAGGCGTACTCCCACAAGGTCTCTCCAGGCATGGGGATGCAGCAGTTAGACCCAGGATAACAGATGGACTGTGGCCAGCACAGCCAAGTGTCCAGAGTAGCATTGTGGAAAAAGACCCCCTCGTGCAATTGGCAGAGCTGCTGCAGAGCCCAGGCTAGGGGGAAAACAGGCCTGGGTCCAAATTCCTGCTCTGTTTGGCTGGCCTTCCTTCCTCCTTGGAGAAGACTGGAGTGGAGGGGAGAGGTCGTTCTGAGGGGGACTGGGGCCTGGAGCCTGCCAGACTTATTAGGAAAGATGTTGTCGGGGGTCTTGGCAAGCGTCCTCCACGGTCCCGCCCCAGTGGAACTGGTTCCTGTCACCCTGGCTGACTCCCGCCAGCCCAAGTGCCTCGCTGCCCCACATTCAAACATTTCCACATTAGGCCACCTGCGCGCCTCCCTGGAGTGGGGGGGGGGGAAGGGGGGGAGGCGCCTGCTGACCTGGGGTGGCCTCGCCTGCCCTGCCTCCCCTGCAGGTACAATTGCTCTTTTTCTGGGTCAGCCTTGTGATCTGGTGTCCAAGCACTTGGCAGAATTTAGCAAATGTTCCCCAGGGCTCTCTCTCTTGGTTACACTGTTCACACTGACACCCTTGGGACCATGGGGGAAGGGGCACTGCTGTCTCTGCTTCCCGCCCTGCCCTGGTTACAGGACCCCGTTGCCCAATCTCCAGTCCCTCGGAGGAGGTGGGCAGCTTTGCCTCCTTTGTTGATCTTCAGCCCCTTCCCGTTCCGTTGACCCGCCCTCTCTTCTGGACCCAGAGCTGGAGCAGAGGTTACTATTCATGACGTACACCCACATACGGGCCTGTGCAGCCAGACGTGGCAGCCTCAAACCCATGTGACTCGGAGCAGTTGAATCACAGCTGTGCCGAATGGAGCCCCACAACTATGCCAGCCGTGGGATGGATTTCGAAGAGTTCCTAAAAGAAAAAAAAATAGTGAGCACTCTCACCTGTTGAAACAATAATATTCTGGAGGAAACGTATTCAATAAAATATGATCTAAAAATAAATTGCACCTGTGTGCTTTGACCTTTATAAACATGGCTACTAGAAAATGCCATCTATGTGATTAGTGTAGTATTTCATCTGGACAGTACAGCGTGGCATCTGTCTCCAGTGGCAGGGTTCCTTCCCAGTGTGTGGCCTGCCGAAGGCGGTTCTAATCTCCCAGGTCTCCCTGCTTGCGGGCAGCTGCAGGCGTCTCTACCCACTGTGCCATGCTCCCACTCTCTCAGGGGCTCCCGGCCACTCTTCAGGACCCAGGGCTAGCGCCTCCCGTGCAGGAAGCATCCTTGTCCATGCTGCCTCAGAGGCTTTTGTCCCCTTGGCTGTCACCAGGCTATTCTGTTCTTGAGGGCAGTATTTGTGCCCAGAGTGGAGTGCACAGGACCACAGGTATGCTCGCCCACGCCGAGGTGAACGACCCAAAGGGCGGAACAGACCCAAACAGGACCAGAATCTCATCTTATTTGTTTTTCCACTGTGGGAGGCAATAAATTATTAACCTAAGTCAGGATGTTTTGGGTGCTGCCGAGAGCACCTTAGCACCCACCTTATCTAGGCTTTACACCTGTCTGGGACCACTTGAAAGCAATTTGGGGTGGGCAACCAGAAGGCTAGGGAGTAAGGGCATGTGCTGCCAAGTTTGGTAATTTTGCCTTGGTCCCCAGGAACTCCATGGTGGAAGGAAAGAACCAACTCCTACAGTAGTCTTCTGACTTTCACTTGCGTGCTGTGACGTGCACACCCTGCACATAAATAAATGTCATATAAAATTGAAAACATTTTTGGAAATTTTATGTTATGAAAAACATATTTTTCTTTCTTTTTTTTTAACAAGGTCTCTCCATGTAGCCTATTCTTCATCTTCCTGCCTCCACCTCCCAAGCTAGTATTATAGGTGTACGCGTCATATCCAGCCAAGAACTTTAAATCCGAACAAACTTCCCCTAGCACAAGTTCAGCCCATCAGACATACTTCTGAGAACCCAACCTTGGCCCAGCCACGCTTCAACACATATGAAGGGGAACTTGGGCCTCCGGGGCTACACTGTGTCTCACACACTTGGCCTGTGGCTCTTAGCCTTAGAATCGCAACCAGTTAGTGTGTGATACCCACCCAGATCTAGAAGACCCTGGAAGCGCACACACACACACACACACACACACGTGCAAAATATCTCTAATACAAATGAAATAAACTTAAAGAACTAATAACCTTTATATTGATTGACTGATGAAGTCCTATATTTGAGGTCAGCTGTGTTACCTATATCATGACATCTAACCTCACATGTCTCTTTTCCCAGTACAACCTCTAGAAAATCTTAATGGACACGTGTGGCTCATTTTGTATTTCTGTGGGAAAGCACTGACAGCCAGGCAGATAGCTCAGTCATAAGATGTTTGCCACGTGAGCATGAGGCTCCAAATTCAATCCTCAGAATCCACATGAAAAAACCCGGCAGAGCTGAGTGCTTCTGTAACTACAGAGCTGGAAGAGTGGAGGCAGGAGAATTCCCCAGTGCTTGCTGGCCAGCCAGCCCTCCCTATGGGGTCAGTCCCAGACTTGGGGGTATCTGAGCTTGACCTGTGACCCCCACACCCATTTACACACACCTGCATATGGATGCAAACGGGTGCTTTGTGTATTTTGAGGCATTTACAGATGTGCTGAACATTTCAAATGGTTTTTTTAAATAATAGTTTAAGATCCTGAGAACTTTCACTTGAGTCTTCCCGCCAAAATTGTCCATGCAGTTGCACAAGTTCTGATTCAGGTTCTTCTGGGTTGACCTCGTCAAGAAGACCCACTTTGACTTGCCCCCTCCAGAGATGGCCCAAACAGGCCTCTGGGGGAACTCCCGGGTTTTGCAAGAGCTTGCTCAGGAGTAATTACAATGTGCAGACCCCCCTGCTTACACACTTAGTCATAATTACTTACCTCAGCGGCACCAGCCACGTGAGAGGAGACTCAGCAGGCTCATCACCTTGGGTTTGACCCGTCAGCCAGATTTCACAGCACCTGCCTGGTTTAGCCTGAGGGCTGTGATTCACCCTCAGGAAGGGAGCTGCTGATACAGTCTACCTCCACATTCTCTCTCTCTCTCTCTCTCTCTCTCTCTCTCTCTCTCTCTCTCTCTCTCTCTCTCTCTCTCTCTCTCATGAAGGAAGAAATAGAGGCGTCTGTGAAGCACGTGAGAATGCTTTCACTTGGATAAACTTCGCAGGCGCCGTCCAGATGCCTCTGAGAAGCCGGTCTTTTGATGTGCACACACAAGCAAAAGTATGAAAATACGTGTTATAGTGTGCTGCTTTATTTTGTTTCTTTAGTGCCTTGGACGTAGGGTCCTAAATAAATGTCTTTCCTTCCCAGGAACCCTGTCCAGGAGTAGGAACCCCTCCGGGTCCCCTCCCGGAAGGCAGTCGGAGAAACAGTGCTGCGTACATCCGGCATCTCCGGCTATTTGCGTGTCTGCCATACCCGCCCCATCTGTGCCGAAGGCTACCAGGAAGAGGAGAGGTCAGGCTGGTTAAAGGAGAGAAAAATGAGGGCCTTTTCACGATGAGGTCAGGTGACTTCTGAGGTTGGATCAGCTGGCCAGATGCACAATCAATTTTCTTGCTTCCTTGGCAGCACCTGAAAGTATTCGGGGGGGGGGGGTGGAGCCCTCATTCTTGTAAGTAAAAATCCCATTTATCCTGGGAGCCGGTGATGGAAAATTCCCTGTGGGGACGTTTGCTCCTTCCTGTGGGTCTTGGGTCTGCCTGGGTCCATCTCTTTGGGAAGACTCTCTTGTAAATCTGTGCTTTTTGAGGTGGGAGAGGGAAACAAAATGTCTTTTAGATGTGTTCCTGGGAGAGCCGGAAACAGGAAACAAATTGGAATCCTGGCCTGCGGGGACAAATGCTGCATGCAGAGGATGTTCGCGCCGAGCGTGCCCCCCCCCCCCCCCCCCCGCGCCCTGCCACGCCAGCCGGGCCCCTGCCAGCCACCTCCCGGGGCCCCGTGTCTTAATAATGTCTCACGGGAGCCAAGCTTCTCTATGGAACTCCTCAGGTCTGGGTTCTCTTCTCAGCTTAATCTGTGTTTATAGATCACCCTCAGTATGCCTTTCTGTTTGGGGAAATTTTCATATTTTTTTATTTAAATATGAATCAGAAGGTCTCGGCATCAAAAAGCATATTCTAAATAAATTTTATAAGAAAGAAAGAAAGAAAGAAAGAAAGAAAGAAAGAAAGAAAGAAAGAGGTGTATTCACCCAAATACGGTGCCAAAGGCATGAACAAAGGAACCTGAGTAATTCGTGTGTCCACACCTCATGTTTCTTATATATGCCAAAGAACAGCAGGAGAAGGAAAGAAGGAGGGAGGACGGACAGAGGAAGGTGAGAGGACGGACTGAGGAAGGAAGGAGGGAGGACGGACTGAGGAAGGAAGGAGGGAGGACGGACTGAGGAAGGAAGGAGGGAGGACGGACTGAGGAAGGAAGGAGGGAGGACGGACTGAGGAAGGAAGGAGGGAGGATGGACTGAGGAAGGAAGGAGGGAGGACTGAGGAAGGAAGGAGGGAGGACTGAGGAAGGAAGGAGGGAGGACTGAGGAAGGAAGGAGGGAGGACGGACTGAGGAAGAAAGGAGGGAGGATGGACTGAGGAAGGAGGGAGGACGGACTGAGGAAAGAAGGAGGGAGGACTGAGGAAGGAAGGAAATTTTTGTTGCCTGGCATTTAAATTTTATTATTATTATCAATTAGTAGTAGTAGCAGTATGTGGTATAAGGTATGTGTGTGCACATGTGTACACAGCTGTGCTTGCCCATACATGTGAATGTGGAGGCCAGGTGTCCACATACATCACGTCTTTCTTTTCTCTCAGTTGTTTCTCCACCTTATTTTTGAGGCAACGCCTCTCACCAAGCCTACACTGGACTCACCCACCATGACGCCCTGGGATCCATCTGCCTTTGCCCACACGGCTGGGATTACAGCTGTGTACTGCCATGCCTAGCTTTTCTGTGGATGTTGGGGATCTTGTACTTGTACAGCAAGCATTTTTACCCCCAGAGTCAGCTCCCCAGACTCTGGCATTTCAATATCTCCAGTACCCTGCCTGGCCTCTGACTCCCAAGAGAAGGAAGACATGTCATAAAATAGAATGTGAGGGTGCTGCCTACAGGTCAGGGAAGGCATCTTGGGGAGCAGGGAGAATGAAGAAAGGCAGGCTTGTTTGCCTGCAAGCGTAGAATCTAGCATCTTGGGTAAAGACCCTGTCCTTGACCTCTCATGTCACGTGGTCTGAAGTATTAGACATACCCAGCTTCTGCAGGCAACGTCACAGAACTGTGTTGGAACTTCCCATAGGAGAGGCACTGGGGGACGCTCAAGAAAGTTCTTTATCACCTCCGCAAGGCATAGGCTCCACAGCCGTTGAACACAGTTTTATTGACCAGAGGAACCCAAAAAGAGCCTTCCTTCCATGCGGTGGTAAACTGAGGGGCAGACATCTCGAGTCCTTGTGGGTCTGGGCCCACCCACCACTGGCTGTCACAGCTTTTCTATAATTCTCTCCGTCCACCTCTCCTCTGCGTCCATGAATTCCAGCTGAGTCATGGTGTAGGGAGAGGAGCCAAGTGACGGCTGGCTCTGGCTTAGCAGAGATATATTTCTGTCACAGCGACCAACTTCCCTGCACCAGTGCCCAGCCTGAAGCCTGTTCTCCAGGAATAGTGGGGGTGCACCCAGTTCACAGCCTGCTAACCAACTGATTCCTGAGGAGTGGAGGTCAGGTCATCTGCTCCTCATCTTGAGAGACCCAGGGACATCAGGTAGACTTCCTGAGGTCACTGAACCAATTAGTAGCAGAGCCAGAGACACTTCCAGATCCCTGGCTTCCCACCTACTCCCCCAATCTCCTCATAGGGATGTCTCGACAGCTGGCCTCCCTGGTCAGTAGGGAAGCTGCTTGTGTAGAGAGACAGCTTTGAGGTTACTGTACCCAGACACTTGAGCAGGTGGTGAATCAGGGAGGATTGTACCGATCCCTCGCTGTGTTTCCAGAAGGGAGACTCTGCTTTGAACTGGGTGGCCATGCAGGCTGAGGAGCTGAATTAGAGAGATGGTTCAGCCTCTTGAGACCTTGTCTCACAGCTGATTTATTAACCAACCACAACTCCAAAGCCTGTTCACACTTGCCAGCTTGGAAGGCAGCCATGGTGGGAGAGTTTATGGCACAGAAATGCCACATGCTGCAGTCAGGGCTTGGTTCACCACCACCACCATGTACTCACTGCCCCGAGAGTTGGCCTATGGCTTGCTGTCCATCCTGTGGAGATCCCAGCCATTAGGGACTGACTGTTCCCTGGTCATCACAAGATGAAGAGGTGGCCCTATCATATGAGACCTCACCCCCAACCTGTAGTCGGCTCTCCATCAAGCTGTGTAGGTGGGGGTTTGTAGGGAAAGAAGAGAGAAGAGGGGAAGGGAGAAGAAAGTGAGGAAAGGGAGGGATGGAGGGGCTGGGGAGGTGGATCAGTGGGTAAAGTGATTGGCTTATAAGCATGAAGGCTACTTTCCAGTATCCATGTAGAAGTCAGGCATTATGGTGTGCGCCAATAACCACAGAGCTGAATTGGGAGGAGAAACAGAGCCTGGGGTCTTGTTGGCCAGTTTGTCTAACCAGCATGGACTTCAGTGTCAGAAAATAAGGTGGACAGAGATTGAGAAGACATCTAAAGTCTACTTCTGGACTCTACACATATGTGTACATGTGTGCACATGCATGCACAGGTACAGCCCCCCACATGTGCACCCACCCACAAAAGAAGGAGGAAGAGAAGAAGAGATGGAGAGGGGAGGGGGAAGGAAGATAGAAGATGAGAGGGAGAAGAGGGGGAAAGAAGAAAGGAGGGGGAAGAGGTGTCTTATCTATACGTCCCCACACTCCACTGAACCCCCTTTGTAATTTCCCTTAGTATGTACTTAAAATCCAAGTATGGAGCAAAGCTCCTCCCGGTCTGGCCCCGCCCACTTCCCCAGCCCCTCCCCCTCACTGCCTGGTATTTGTTTTTGCCACCCATCCCTTCTTCCCTATCTTGATGACTTTTCATGAAGTCATGGGCTCAGCAGTGTGTGATAAGTGAGACAGACATGGCAGTACACATCTGTAATTCCAGGACTTGTGCTGAGGCAGGGGAATTTCAACTTTGAGGCCAGCTGAGGGTACCAAGTAAGTTCAAAGCTATCCAGGGCTGTATAGAAAGATCTTTTCTGGAAGAAAAGGGGGGAAAAGGGAAAAGAAAGGAAGGAAGGGGAGGGAGGGGAGATGTAGTGTGCCACGCCTGTCTACACTCTATGCACTGCCATACAGTTCGTGAGCCGGGCAAGGGGCTGGAGATTGAAACACACAAAGACACACAAACAGAGACAACACGGGTCATCCTTAAAACAGGAATGCCCCCTTTATTGTGTCCAGGGGCAGCTTATATAGGAATAGTCACGCCCCAGCCAAACAAACCAGAAACCACTCTCCTGCCATCAAGAACTCCTGAGGGTCTCGTGCTCAGAGCAGCTGCAAGCATTACAAGTTGTTTACCAGAAATTCAGGATCTGGGGGATTCACAGCTCCCAACAGGGAGAGAAGAAAGAGCATAACAGAGTGGGGGAGGGAAGGGGACAGGAGAGGAGAGAAGTGAGCAAAGTATCAGGCTACCAATCTTCCAAGGCCACTGAAGACACCGTTCCAATGATGAACTAAAAGAATAGCCTGGCTCCTCCTGAGCCCCAGCCAGGCACAGCCTCCTGCTATATTCCCAGATCTCAGCTCTCCATGGACTCTGTATGCCCAGTGCCCTGTATGCCTGCTTCCCTGAAAAGGTACTGGAAGGCTCTGCAGACACCTCAGCCCAGGTAGAACCAGTGGTTGGGGATTTCTGGATAGAAGTCACCTCAAGTTCAAACGGATCCTACCTACTTGCCAAGATACTAATCCTTACATCAAAGTGGCTTGGGCACCATAGTCTGACACTGGGCAGTTCTGTTCCCATCTGGGACAATGTGTTGGGGAGGCAGCCACCAGGTGAGCATGTAGAACACTCTAGTCATGTGTTGGGGGATCGCCACAGCCGGCTGACAGCCTGTGTGTGCATGGAGGCTCTACTGGGGTCACTAAGACCAAAGCAGCTTCCAGTTGGTTGTTGGAGCTGGAGCTGGCGGTTTGCTTTAAATAGGTTGGGCGCAGGACTCACGGCTTGTTTCTTTGTTTTTGAATCAGTCCTGAAGGTGCTTTCCAAGAAGCAAGGACAAACCAGTCTTAGAGCGGGACTCTGAGCCTGAGCGGAAGGGAAGGCGGCTTTTCTGTAGCTGTGTGGCGGCAACAGCTCAAGGTGTGGCCTGGGGTCTTTAGGGAGCTGTGAAGACCACAGAGGGCAAGCCTGTCTCTCTCAAGCTGCATGTGGTTTCCCAAACCTAGTGTAGGAATTTGTCACAAACCGGATGACATCACAATACGTATTTATTCTCTATCTTTCTGGAGCCTGGGAATCCAGTCTGTCACAGGACCATGCCCCTTCCAAAAGTGCTGGGGGAGCATCTTCCTGCCTTCCCCCTTGTGCTCCTTGACAATCCTTGACCCTCTGTCCCCTCCCTCCCATCTCAGTCTTCGTTATCATGCATTGGGTAAAAGGTCCATCCTCATCCAGAAGGGTGAGCTAAGGCGTCAGAATCAGACAACTAATCAACCGTTTGGAGGGGACATTGCAATCGGCGATATCATTATGTGCTCTGAGGCACTCAGGGAGGACCCCATGTGTGTTTCATAATCATGCTGAGCTGATGAGAGAAGAGACTCGGGGAAGTAAGATGGGACCCAAAGGACAGGAAGCAGTGTGAACCGGTACATGTGGAGGCCGTGGCGGAAAGACCATTGGAAGACAGGTCCATCACAGTGAGGTGCGACTGAGCAGTTGACATCACGATGGAGGAAGCAGGTGGCAGAGGACAGCTATTTCCAACAGTAGACAGTAAACAGAGAGGGAACACCAGTGCTTGGCACACGTGGCTGCTATCCTAGAGCCTCCCCTCTGGATGAGAGAGGCAATAACTGCAGACAAGATGCTTAGTCAAAGCCTGAAGGCAAAAAAGAGATCCAGTCCAGAAGACTTCTGTGGAAAGGCCTGGGCCAGGCCAGCGGCTGGTGATGGAGAGAACCAAGAGGAGGAGCAGGCAGAGGAGGAAGGTAAGGGACGTCACCAACGCCATGGAGGTTGTGGAGGTTGCGTAAGAATGGCTCTTACGTTGGAATGTTTGCTCATCAGGGAGCGGCACTATTTGAGAAGGATTAGGAGGTGTGAGCTTGTTGGAAAAAATGAGTGTGCTTTGAGGTTTCAGAAGCCCTTGCCAGACTCTCTCTCTCTCTCTCTCTCTCTCTCTCTCTCTCTCTCTC
This sequence comes from Chionomys nivalis, assembly GCF_950005125.1. Lineage (NCBI taxonomy): Eukaryota > Metazoa > Chordata > Mammalia > Rodentia > Cricetidae > Chionomys > Chionomys nivalis. The sequence continues at coordinate 2,949,721 of NC_080106.1, forward strand.
TCTCTCTCTCTCTCTCTCTCTGCCTACGGATCAGCATGATGCTCTTCACTGCTTCTCCAGCACCATGCCTGCCTGCTGTCAGGTTCCCCGTCATGATGACAATGGAAATGGACTAAGCTCCCAAAACTGTAAAAAGGCTCCCAACCAAATGCTTTTCTTTCTAAGTGTTGCCTTGGTCATGATGTCTCTCCCTAGCAACAGGACAGGGATTAAGACAGAAGCCATCCTGAGCCCTTGGTCTTCCTCAGGTGGAGGTGGAAGCCATCTCTTACGTGGAGATGTGACATTATTCCAGCGTTAGCAGCATCCTCTGGCTGCATGGCTGAGGGGAGTGGATGTGATGGCAGCAGGGACGTGGATCCCAGAACTGGAGAAACAATTCAGGGAAAGCAGAAGTTGGCTCTGGTCAGGGTGGAAGCAGGGTCAAGTGTGGATCTCTTTTGCAGATACAGTCAATAATATTTGCCAACAGATCAAGGTTGGGCATTGGAAAGCGATGTCTGCCGCCAGTGGGAAAACGGAGCTGCCCATCCCTGGGATGCGCAGACTAGGGGACTGGACATGGACCCCTTCATACACATTCTACCTGACATGCCAAGCAGACAGTCCAGTGCACTCCTGAGAGTCTGAAGAAAAGGGAGCACCCAGAGGGAGGCCGTGCTGGCCAGCCTCAGAGCGGGGATGGGCATGTGCACAGGAAAGAAACCGGAAGACTGGGCTCTTAAATCAGAGGTGCTTAGGAGGAGGCTTGGGAGCATGCAGAGGAGACAGGAGGAGGGAGGGGCATGCAGGCATGGAGAGAGAGACGGAAGTTAGGAGAGCCAGAGAAAGGCGATGAGAGGGAGGAGACAAGAGAAAGGAAGATGAGGCACTTCAGAGTAATGTCTGGGTTGCATGTCCTGGCGGAACTCCGGGGCTGAGATCTAACTTAGCTCCACGGGACCTAGGATTTCCGGATGAGAATTTTAAGGAACGGCCTTGTCCAAAGCATCCATGTAGTAGCATAGTGGTTTCTCTAAGCCATGTTGGTACCTTTGAGCACTCTGGTATTGCTGCCAAGAGGGATGCTTGTGGGTGTCCCTCCAGGAGTGCTCCCTACGGGTGGTCCAGTTTGCCCCATGAGTCCTCCTCATCTGAGCGCCTTCATAAGTCCTCTCTGTAAGTTCTCCCCTCAAGGGCTCCATGGATGCTCCCCATGAGTCCTCCCCGTGTGTGCTCTCCATGAATGGTCCTCTGTGAGTGTTCCCTATGAATGTTCCTTGTAATGCTCCATGTAAGTGCTTTCCTCGAGAGCTTGTTTAGTGGAGGACGCTAAGGGAATCCAGGGCTGCTCTAGTGAAAAGCATCTGCTCCTCCGTCAGCATCAGCATCAACACAGCTGTGAGAACGGTGGGCAAGGCGATGAGTTGGCACCACAGAGAGGCAACACCAGAGATCCTGTTAGAATTTTGAGTATGGATCATCCTGGAACACAAGCCCTTAAGAGCTCATCGAGTTTGGTCTGCCTCTGAGTCCTGTCCCTTCCTCCCTTCTGAGGGCGACACACTCACACTAGCCCATGGCCAGCATTGCAGTCCGCTTTGACGCCATTCCTCCTTCCTCACCTCCTTCACTGGAGATGCCTCCTCCCCCATCCTCCCCATCATACCACCTTCATCCACGACGTTTAAAGGACAGCAAGGCTCCCTCAGGAAAATCCTTTTCCTACGTTTCGGCAGATCATAAAAAACAGCATGGCTTCCAAGAGGTGGGGTTATGGGTTGTATGGAGGTGAAGCTACGTGTTGAGCGAGACCTTCCCTGCGGAGACCACACACACACACACATACACACACACACACACACACGGAATTGGTGAGAGAAAAAAGTAATAATTATACCAAATTCCACTTGTTGGACCCGTGAGTTTACTGGGCTCACTAGCAGGGGTGTGTGTGGAGGGTGACTTTCGGGAGCATGTGTGACTTGAAAGCAGCTGTCCCAATGAAAGCCCACCCCAGCACGGGTGATTTGACTCATGATTTGTGACTCACAAATGCTTAAACCTTGGGCCTCTCTGAGAGACTTGCAGGCAGCTCTGAGATCGGAGAATCTTCTTCAGGCAGCTTTGATGATCAGAATCCACTCCCCCGGCAGTGGTTCGTTGCTTCTGTGATCTTAGGGAGGTCTTCATGGATCTCGTGAGTGACAGTTTCAAGTCAGAAACTGCTATACAAACCACACCTTTCTTTCCCTCTGTATTATTATTATTATTTTATGTCATGGTTGAAATACCCAGCAGTATGCAATTCAAAGGAGGGAAGACTTGTTTGGCTCATGGTTCAAGGGTACGGTTTGTGATGGTGAGGAAATCACGGGCCTTCTTCATTCAGTCTGAGCCCTCAGCCCATGGGACAGTGCTGCTCACACTCGGGGTGGGTCTTCCCCCTCATTTAATCTTCTCTGGAGCAAACTCACAGATACATCCAAAGATGGGCCTCAGTATTGCCCTAGGGCCCAGCAATGCCCAACCCTTTGCCATGGTGACATGCTGTCTTCATCTACCAATGAACTGGGCCGCATTTGTATCAGTCCTGAGACACATGTGTCTCGGGAACGGCAAGTTAAGCATACCCAAGTGTTTCTGAATCCAGTCAAACAGACATTTGTCCTATCTGCTTTTCTCCTTTCCATGCTAGGCTGTGGATGGTAGTGAAGGAGCATGTGCTAACTGAATGGAGATCATATGCTCAGGCCGTCAGAGCCAGAACAGGGAAGGCACGCCCATCTCTGTTGCTCACTCTCCACTTTGTGTGAAGGAACAATAAAATCCCATCTTATCTGAACCGTATTGTTGGGAAGGGCATGGAGACAGAAGGACAAAATCTTGCTCTATAGTCCTAGCTGGCCTGAAACTTGAAAGTACACCTGGCTGGCTTTTCACACATGGTGATCTTCTTGCCTCCCTCTCTTGAGCGCTAAGATTGAAGGTGTGAACTGTCACGCCCTGCTGAACCATATTGCTTTGAGGTTTTGATAGCACTGTGGTATGTGAGTTGTGACTGATTTAGTCTCACGGCTTTGACCAACTCATGAGACTGTAGGGACATGAAGACAGACTATGTGGCTTGTTAGCCATTGGTCAGGCAGATGGCACACATCGCTCAACGCATAACAAAGGCTTGCCGGAAGCAGTAGATGGATTCCCAGGTGACTCAGGCATCCAAGCGCTTGCTTTGCAGAGACCCATTCCTCACGTGTGCCCTTGCAGGCTCTGTCATGGGCCAAGCATAGGTGTCCTCAAAGCTGGAGAGGAGAGAGAGAGGGAGTCCCCACCCACCGGAGCATGCTCTGGGAGTGAGCCCCTCAGAAAAGCCAGATGACACGATCTTCCCCACTGATACTTGAGCATCAGTTTATCCCAAGGATGCAGAGACTTCCATCTCCAAAGAGATGATGCTTTCACGGATGCAGAGGCAGGAAAGCTGTCTGGAAGAGAAATCTGAAGCTCGGAAAATTAAGAATCCATAGCTTCTTTGAATGCTGATTGTTCAGAACTCTGACTCTCCACCTTGTGGGGATGAGGAGAGGAGTGTGTGTGTGTGTGTGTGTGTGTCTGTCTGTGTCTGCAGGTACCCACTGAGGCCAGGAGAAGGCATCAGATACCCTGGAACTAGAGTTACAGGCTGTTGTGAGTGTCCACTTATGGGTAGTGGGAGCCAAACCTTGATCCTCTGCAAGAGCAGCAAGTGCTTTAACTGCTGAGTCATCTCTCCAGGCCTCTGTATTATCTTTTGGCTGTAGCTATTCACACCAGTTGTGCCCCTCTATGGTTAGACAAAAACTGACTGCGTGGCCATAAGGTGTGAATCACACTCATTTAGCTTCCTCTCTATCCATTAGCTGAACTCAGGAACTAAACCCCAGGCCTCAGTGATCCCCCGTTCCGGGACATCTGATCCATTGGTCCCATCTGTATTTCGATGTGCGTGTGCTAACGTAAATGGGATAATTCTCACCTGCAGAATTGAAGATGCTGGTGCATTATCATGGGTCACATTCTGGGTCGTCTTTCTCATGGGGTTGATGGGTCTGCGTGGGTCAGACTCACTTCGTCCTGCTGGTGACTGAAGGGTCTTTGAGGCAGATGGCCAAGGTTAAGGGTGGCTTCTGAGGCCACAAGGCAGAATGAAATGAATGGTTCCTTTCATGAAGGGACTGACCCCCTGACCTTGAGCTCGCCAGCCCAGGACTCCAGTGCAGCGATGGCCCCCCTCAATTTCATATCACCCTTGAGTGCTTCCACTTTTTCTCACGAGGGAGCTTTGGAGTTCCCCAACCAAAATTCATTTTAACTCAGTTTAATTTAAACAAGAAGTACTAGCTAAGCAGGCAGCACTCAGCAGGCACGGAAGACAACGACCACTAGGAGAAATCCAGCCCTCGCGCACCCTACCCAGACACCCAACAACACCTCCCTTCAGCCCCCTGAGCCAGATAGACCGGGGACGAAGGAGTCTGTGGGGCAGACACAGAAAGCTTTTAAACAGCACCACGCCCACCAGACATCTGTGTCTCATAGAGATTGTTTCATGTGGTCAGCTGGGGTGTGTTCCGCCTTTCCCAGGCCGGATGGACACAGTTGGGCTCAGGTCCAGCCAGGCTCTTCCCTTCCCATCTGAAGAACTGTGATGCCTTGTGTAGCCTGAGGAATTTGCCACAGGGACAATTTGTGATTTATTCGGATAGTGAATTGGTCTTTGTGGCTGAAGCCTTCTTCTGGGTCGATACAAAAGATTTATCACCTCCGTGCTGGCCTAGGGAAAGTGTAGATTAGAGGGCTCTCTGGCGACATCTTATTTTGGGGGACCCATCAGGGCCTGTGCCATAGTGGACTATGACATCTTCACAACAGCTTGGATAACGTTAGTCATATTCATTAATTAAAGGAGAATAAATCTCCTTTTTATTGACAAGGCATTTTATAAACGACTATCACCCGCTTTACCTCATTCATCTTTACCTCTCAAGAGTCATCCTTATTTTATTGACAATCAAATAGACTCAGCGAATGTAAGAGACTCACCCAAGGTAGCACAATCCGTGTCCCTGTGCGCACCCAGTCTGTCTCTCCGTGTCTTTTGCCCTTCTCTGTCCTCATTCCAGTTCCCCACCATCCTGTTAGCCTGGTCAACTTGTCACAAGCTAGAGTCATCTGAGAAGACAAACCTTTGAGAAACTGCCTGGATCAGATTGGCCTGGGGCCATGTCTAATTGATCTGGGAGGCCCAGCCCTTTGTGGGCAGCCCGCTCTCCAGGCAGGTAGTCCTGGGTTGGACTGAGACAGCTGGCTAAGCCTGGGCCTGGACCGGAACCAGCACGCGATGTTTCTCCATGGCTTTTGCTTCAGTTCCTGCTTGAGTCCACACCCTGACTTTCATCAGCGATGAAGTATAAGCTGAAATAAACTCTTTCCTCCCCAAGTTGCTCTTGCTTGGGGTTTTAGTGCGGCAATGGAAGGAAATTAGAACAGCCATCCGCAACCACTTGCGTTTAACTCTGTAGAGCGCCGTTCTCCACGTTGCAGAAGAGCAGAACGACGCAATGATGTGGCGAAACCTCCCTTCTCCTGGAGGTGCCCTTCGCCTTGCTCTTGCAGCCACACTGGTTTCAGCTCTGGGTGGCTAGAGCTTTGCTGCCATCCCTCAGTGCAGGGCTAGTCACCTCTGTGACTGGTGAGGCTTGTCCCTGCTGCTTCTAGATGGAGGGTACAAACACGTGAATAGCCATTTGTATCTCCTTAAATTTCCTCTTCCAAAACCATGACTCCAAGCAGCCACAGATGAAACACTTCTTCCCAGTTCTCCAAGGGTGCGTGTGTTTTCCTAGGTCTTTTCGGCAGTTGTAGTGTGGGATGTTCTTCTAACACAGTATGCTCAGAGCACACTTTCCTCCTGGAGCCCTGGGACATACCTTTCCTATTCTGCACACATGACTGCTCCATGTTGGGACGGAGCACAGTGAAATGAATGGTCAGGAAAAAAAATGACCAAAACTAAGGGAAAGGACAAAGGTTTAATATCACAGTTAAGGAAGAAGGCCATGGGAGTTATTTCCAAAGCTCCCAGTAACAAAGGAGTGAGGGAGGAACGGGTTTTATCCAGGGAGTCCATACATTCTCCATGGAAAGTTCTCTGGGCAGGCTCACTCTGGAGCATGCTCGTTTTAAGATGGGCATCACTGAGCACGCTCAGTTTAAAGTCGTGGCTCAAGGAAACAAGACGGTAGACACGAATACTTCTGGGCTCACTTGGTATCTTTTCCCCAAATAGTTTTTAGCCACATCCAAAGGAAAGGACACTCTGAAAGTCCCTTCACATAGGATTATTCCTAAAGATGCCTGCTTCCTTGAGTTTCTAACAATGTCCCCAACCATTGCTACCCTGCCTGAAAGAAGGCTCATCCCACCTGAGAGATCCCCTCATCTCTTCTACACTTATACATACATGGTGTTGCATGTGTGGGTCCGTGTGCCTGTTACACGGTTGTGGAGGCCAGAGGACGATGGTGAGTGTCCTGATCTTACCAGGTCTCCACTGTGTTCCGTTAAGACACGGACTCTATGAACCCGGAACGAAGATGGCAGCCAGAAAAGCCCAAGCAATCCCGACTCTGCCTCCCATGGTCCTGGGGTTGCAGGTCTGTGCTATGACACCCAGCTTTTATGTGGGTGCTTGGATCCAGACTCGGATTCTTAAGCTTGGCTCTTACCTACTAAGTCACCTCTCCAGTTCCTCCCTATTCATTTTCTAAACTCTACCATGGAATCTGTTTTGTTTTTGTTTTTGTTTTGTTTGTTTTTTATAGCCCAGTGTCGCTGTCTTTATTTTTGAATGAAGGATATCACTTTGAGCCAGAACAAGAAAAACCCAAGCTTTCATGGCTCTGGGGTGGGGACACCACAGGATGTCAGCTTCACGAAGGCCGGGGGTTTCGTCTTTCTTTCCACTCAGGAACCAATGGGGCTTCTCATAAATGGTCTACTCAGTGAATGCCAATCAAGCAAAGGCCATGAGTCATGGATTGAGGGTGGTGGTCTGGATGGCAGAGATGGTTCAGCAAACACAGCTGTGACCAATGGTGCTGAGGGGGTTTTCGCCTTCTTGAGTCTCTAACACCCTAACCTGGGTCCTCCAGCCTTCCTCTCATCCCTCACTTAATGGCTCCAGGGTGGTTTTTTCAGATCCGTTTCCAAGAAGCCTGATTGGTATGAATGAGACAGTCCAGTGAACGACTCATGCGAGCCTTACCTGCTTGAGACCGTGAATTCCTGGAGGCCACGAGGGGCTCGCTGTCTCCTTGCACCACTGCTCACGTTAAAAATGATGCTTTATAAACAGATGCTGCTCAACACAGGCTTGCATGGAGATGAAGATGAGTACCCACGAAGTTGCTGTTCTCAGTGTGGTACACACAGCTCCTCACTTGTAAGATGTCCCATGCAGGAGGCCATTTGGGCAATGCAGTGGGATCACCAAAACCCAGAAGAAATGCAAGGCTGTGGGCTGTCTGTGCCATGGAAACACTACACCCAGCCAAACGTTCTTGCTGGCAAACCAGACCCGAAAGCTGTCACCAAATTCTGCTCCCTGACAGGACCAACCCAACACCAGACAGAAGGAAGAGAAAGGGAGCAGAGGGTCAGCGGAGCTCTGGAAAGCTGCTCCTAGCAGTGCACGGCCTCCACCCTCGCTCAGCTCGACCACATAGAACCCCAGCTTTGTACTCACGGGACGCAGATCCCTAGGGCTTATATAAAAAGCCAGGTGTGCTGGCGTCCCAGCACTGGGGAGGCAGAGCTATGAAAGGAAGCTCGCTGTGATTCACTGGCCAACCAGCCTATCTGATGAGCTCCACATGGTGAGCGATTCCGTCTCAATAAACAAGGTGTGGGGCTAGAGAGAGGAGGGTTGGGAGAATCACTCAGTGGTTAATAGCAGTTGCTTTGTTTTTTTTTTTTTTTTAAGAGTATTCAAGTTTTGTTCCCAGCACCCGTATTACAGCCCGAATTACAACCACCTGTAATTCCAGTTTCAGAGGATCTGATGTCTTCTATACACATGATGGCAAAACACTCACAATGTAAAATAAATCTGAAACAGCAACCAATCAAGCAAACAAAGCAGTGTGAACAATGCCTGAGGAATGATACCCAGCGCTGAGTTCTGGCCTACACAGACACAAGTGTGCACATGCTTCCATTGGCTGACTTAGTCTATACATCTGTGATATGAGCGTGTGCACGCCATAGCACGCATGGGCAGTCAGAGGACAGCCTCCGGTAGTGGTCCTCACCTTGTATAAGACAAGTGTCTCTTTCTTACCCTCTGCTGTGAATGCCAGGCTACCTGTCTCCGCCTCTCATTTCGCTGTAGGAGCCCTGGGGCCACAGTCCTGGGCCACCGTCTGTCAACTCATGCATCCTGGGGATCCAGACAGATTCTCGTGCTGTGTATCCAGTGCTTTACCTACGGAGCTTTCTCCTCGGCCCAGTTCATTCATTTTTTAATGTTGTAAAAAATGCAAGATGCGAATATATCAATTTATTTAGACATGTTTCTATTGCTGGTCATTTGGATATACTTAGATTTGGTCTTAATCAAAAGGGGCTCTTAGAGACTTCTTGTGCCTGTCTTTTGGTGTGGAGATGTCTGCATGGTGCATACCAAGGAGGGGCAGTACTGAGTCAGAGCATGCACGCCCCCAGCACAGTGCATACTGAGACATAGTTTTATGGATTTGCTCTACAGGTTCTCAGCCACTGAGCAGTTATGAGGGTCTTGGGATATATGTCCCCACCAGCACTGTGCCTGTCATTCCTCTTTTGCCATTTTGAGTGTATGCTTGACTCTATCTCTCTGATATTTCTGGAGGGTAAGGGCTATTCTAATTCCATGCCTGTTGTCATGATAAAATACTCTGATAAAAAGCAGCTTAGAGGAAAGGGGGTTTATTTCAGTTTACAGTTCCAGGTCACAGTCCATCGTTGTGGGGAAGTCAAAACAGGACCTCCCGCTAATCCCATCCAGTCCACATCAAGGGGAACGAATGCATACAGGCTCACTCGATTGCTTGCTTGTGCTCACCTTTCCTAGGGAATGGAACCACTCGCTGTGGGCTGAGTCTTCCCACGTCAATTAACTTAATCACGAGAATGTTCCACAGATATGCCCAGAGGCCAATTTAGTGCAGAAAATCCCAGACTTTCTAGGCTGTGTCAAGTTAATAATGAAAGCTAACCACCAGAAGTGTCTTTCAAATGTCTACTCAGCTTCATGAAAACGTGTGTGTGTGTGTGTATATGTGCACAGACAATCATATGTGTGTGCCTGTAGGTTAGGTGTGTGTGTGTGTGCGTGCGTGCGCGCGCACATGTTGCTTGGAACCAAGCCCAGGGCTTTGAGCCTGTTGGGTGAGCTCTGTCACTGAACTACGCCTCCGGCTCATTTTGCCATTTTTCTACATATTGTCTGTCCTTGGTGCCTTATAGAAGCTGATTACTTTTTTGCATCTGAGACATCTGTTGGTTCTATGTTGTTCTTATCTTGTTCATGGCTTTTCCTTTCACCCATCACAGTCTCTTTTGATAAAAGGCAGGACCAAGTGTTATTATAATATATTTTATCAATATTTTCTTTTTGGATTCTGTTTTTCGCTTCTGTTGCATCAATTGACGTTTACATATTAAATTTTTTTTTGCCCAACTACCCTCGTTTAATTTATTTATTAGTTCTGATACTTTTGTGAAATGTATTTTTTGTGTTTTTCTTACATAGCCAATGATGTAGTATATAAATAACCACAATTTTATCTTTCTCTTCATATCTTAATTTTTTTCCTGCTTTATTGGAAAGGCTAAAATCATTAGTATAATAACTAACAACAGAGGTGGAGACAGATAGCATCCTACCTAAATCTCAAACGCTATGGGAGCATATCCGTATTGAACAGTCAGTCTGACGTTTGCTGGAGGTCTGCAGTTACTAAATGCATCTAATCTGTTTGTTCTATCCCTGGCTTCCTCTCCGGTTTTACTGTTCTTAGTGTTTGAGTCTCGGCAGGAGCTTGTTGTCTCCAGAGCTGACCAGCTGCCTTCGTCTCTACTCCATCACCACCGTTCATCACGCTGGTTGATTTCAGAGGGCCGTCCTAGGATGGACTTCCACGCTGGCTGCGATGTGTTTGTCCTCTCTGCAGAGTCAGGCTCCGTGTGTAGTGTTTCACCTTGTGCTGGTGTCCGTGCGAGGTGAAAGTCTCTAGCCATTTCTTTGCCACATTTTGATGTAACTACAGCTCAAAGATGAGTTAAGTGATTTCCACTCCCTGAAAGACTGTGCAAGATTTATGTCTGGAAGAATCAGCCACTAGGCCTGGAGTATTCATTGTGGAAATGTTCTTCATTACGACTTTTGTCTCTTAATAGATATATGTCTCCACAGATGGGGCGAGTTTAATAAGCTGAGTTTGTGAAAGAATTTCTTTCTCAACTAAAATGTAAAATTCATTGTCCTTATGGCCCAGAATATTGACTCATGTTTAACAGCTGTAGCTTTCTTGTTCCTGATATTGATTATCATGTTCTGTCCTTTAAAGCAAAATCAGTCAGGACAGCATCTCGGCATTATGAATCTTTGAGAAAGAATAACCGGCTTTGTCATTTTCTCCGTTTCTCGCTCTCCACCCCAGCTCCTCCTGCTCTCGCTAATCCCTTTCTTAGGCTCCCTTTCCTGCTTTTCATTAAGCTCTCCCTCGAAGGCTCAGCTCATTATTTCCTCCTCCTTCCACTCCTCCTCTGACGCATGTGCGGCTATAAATTTCTCTTAAGCAAGCTTTGGCTGAATCCTTGAAGATTGGTTATGTTTTGGTTTTATTATCTTTTCATTAAGGCATTTCCTAATTTCCATTGTGACTTCTACTTTGACTCATGGATTGTCTAAATAGATTGCTTAATTTCACATCACCTTCACCCACTCAAGGACACAACTCTCCATAGAGGCTTCTTAGGACCAGGGGATAGCAAGGGAGAGTGCCCGCCTGGCACACACAGCCTCAGCCCCGCACCAAGAAGCTTGGGTTTGACATGAACATGGCTCTGATGTTCTCCTGGACTCCTTATGGGTCATTCCTCTGTGGTTGCTCTAACAGAATGCTAGGAGTGGTCAAGCTCTTCGTCCTTGTCAAATCCTGCATTCCTTTACTGTCCTTCTAGATGTATCAGACTTCTGGAAGCTGCTCAGCTTCTCAGGACCCAGTGAGTGCCAAGGTAAAGGAGGCTGAGACTCCCTCCTGCTGTCACAGGCCTCCAAACCCTCAGTTCCTCAGGTTTTCATTGCACTTGCAGTTTTGGGGGGTTACTTTTTTTAAAAAAAATATCTTTAAGAGTGTCTTGGTCCTGAGGAGAAACCTCAGTCCCTAAAGTAGTTGTCGTACTAGCATGAAGACCCTAGTTCAGATTCCCACACTGGTACATAAGTCAGTTCCAATGATGGGGATGAGGAGACAGGCAGATCCCTGGAGCTCGATGGCCAGGCAGCCTAGCTGGACTAATGAGGTACAGGCCAGTAGGAGACCTGGTCTCAAGAACAAGAAGGATGACACCCTTCAACAACCACGGCATTTGTACACATGTGCGCTCTCTCTCTCTCTCTCCCTCTCTCCCTCTCTCCCTCTCTCCCTCTCTCTCTCTCTCTCTCTCTTTCTCTCTTTCTCTCTCTTTCTCTCTTTCTCTCTCTCTCTCTCACACACACACACACACACACACACATATAGAGCACACACGCCCTGTCCACATTGCCTTGTTTCCTTTGTAGCAGGAGAGTCTAAGGCAAGTCAGTTAGTCTTTCCCACCAGGGAGAGGCCCTGGAGTCAGGATGTAGCATGAGTCCATAGCCCAGAGCTTGGCAGTTGCTGCAGCAGGTGGGGCCACTATGTTAGAAGGGTCATTTATAAAGCCTTACCCAAATGCCCAACCTCTTGTCTACCATTGTTCCCATGCTTGACTTAGTCCCTTTCCATTAGGTATTACCATTTATCCAGCGTCTACTTTAAGTGGGCCAGCCCCCAAATGTCCAATTTCTTAATAATTTTTTTTTCTGGAGCCACCTACTTCCTGATGGTTGTTCAGAGGGTGCCTGGGCCTTCTCTCCCAAATTTATCTTCCCCTGGTGTGGAATCAGAGGTGAGAAACAAACCAGGAACCAGAATGAGAGACAGACTCTCTCTGCCTCTCTGAGCTAAGGCTTCCACCTCTGCAGACTCTGGTCCCCAAGGGAGCTAGCTCCCCCCCACACCCCGGGTCCCAAGGAACATTCTAAAATTAGCATAGAGCCGTGGTTCTGTATGGCATTATCCTATGTACTATGCCTTTGTTTGTCTCTTTCGCATTCCACTCCCCACATCTTCCTGTGTCCCCCACCCTGTTCCTTTCAGTAGTCCCCCCTGCTTCTATGTGTGTCTGTGTGTCTGTCTGTATCTCTGTGTGTCTGTGTCTATGTGTGTGTCTGTATCTCTGTGTGTCTGTTTCTATGTGTGTCTGTCTATCTCTGTGTGTCTATGTCTATGTGTGTCTGTGTGTCTGTGTCTGTGTGTCTGTCTGTGTCTATGTGTGTCTGTCTGTATCTCTGTCTGTGTCTATGTGTGTCTGTGTGTGTGTCTGTGTGTCTGTATTCTGTGTGTCTATGTGTGTCTGTGTGACAAAATCAGTATCAAGGATCCTCCTATGAGAGAAAACATGGTATTTATCTTTCTGAGTCTAACCATTTCACTTCACCCAGTGCTTCCCGTCCCATCTGTTTCCCTGCAGATGTCATGACTTCATTTTTCTCAGTGACTTATGAAACAGGATTCTGTGGATGTGCCGCCTTTTCCTTCTGCACTCCTCTGCGCATGCACACCAAGGCCGGTGTTCTGCTGGTGTAACTGTTGTGTGCATGTGCCCAGGAGTGCTAATGTTCGGTCACATGGCAATGGCAGCTTTTCGAGCCGTCTTCACCCTGATAACCGTAGTGGCTGCGCCTGTTCACACTCTCATCAGGAGTGAATACGTGTTCCCCTCTCCCCACACACACATCCTTGCTAGTGTGTCTCGTCCTTTGTTCTCTTCTGAGGAGTCTCCTTGAGGTTTCCCAAGGGCCCATCCTTCTGTCATTACAAATGCTAAGCCTGGCCACATCTCACACTTTTCTTTGGCTTCTTGAAAGCCCAAACCATCCAACTGAATTTGGTGTTCAACTTGCCCCTTCATCAATCAGTGTGATGGCCAGTTTTATGTCAACTTGACACAATCTACAGTAACTGGAGAAGAGGGAGCCTCCATGTGATCTGACTGCAGGCAAGTAGGTAGACTAGAGCATTTTCCTAATTAGTGATTTCCTAATTAGTGATTAGCATGCCCACACACACGGGGGGGGGAGGGGAGCGTGTCAGAGATCGTTCTGTCAGTTTTTTTGAGACAGGGTCTCTCACTGGCCTGGAACTTACTGATCCTCCTGTGTCTATTTCCCCAGCCTCAAGTTTACAGATGCTCACCCCCATGTCCAGCTTTTACGTGGGTGTTGGGGGTCCAAACACAGGACCCCATGCTTACTCGGCAGGCACTTTGATGACTGAGCCACCTCCCCAGCCCCATTGTCATGCAGTGGACTTAAATCAGCTCACCTCAAGTCTCCACACTTTTTCCTGCAAGTCCACAGAATGACATCCTCCCTGGGGGGAGACAAGACATTCTAGGGACAATTAGATGGAGCATACCGTGATGCTCAGAACAGCCTGGGGAGGGTGCAGCCTGTGTGGGCTGAGGGACCAGAGACAGATTCATTATCAATGACCTCCATGCTCAGTCACAGGGAAGCTGTTGAGGCTTGGATTGGCTCACACTTTGATGTCATCAGCAATGAGTAAGAGATGACCAGGTTACAGGTGAAGGGACGACCAAGCTTCCTCTGCAGAACACACGGAGTCCCAGGATTCTGGTTCTGAAGGCATGGCTGGGCCTAACACTGCACGCAGTGGGAATTCCCAGGCCACACTTACTGAGGTCCTACTAGGCGCCAAGCACAAAGGTAGGTGTGAAATTTTGTAAAACCTTCAGCTGGTACCCAGAAGCCTTATGAATATGCAAAGATGAGCACAAACAGACACTGATGTTTATGTAAGTTTTCTCATTGCTGCGAGAGATTCCCCACTTGGGCCCCCTGACTGCGGTTGGAACCTTGGCCCAGGGCTTCCCTCCTGATCCAAAGGCTTAGGGACCACACAGTGTGAGCCTACACTGGAAGCCCTAGGATTTCTTCTACCAGTCTTAGCCAGACGTCCAGAGCGCCCTTGGAGCGAGCTGCAGGCCCTCCTGAGGAGACCTTGTCCATGTCTCCTTAGCCTGACAAGCTTGCATCAGAACCTCTCATCCCACCTGCCTGGTAAAATCCCTTCAGTATGAGGAGGGGGTCCCTCATCCAGCTGTAACCCACAGCAGGTGCAAACGGGTCTCTGTGGAGCCTGTCCATCATGTGGTTGTGGCTGGGTTACAGAGAGAGCAAGGGGCTGGAGCAGAAGGATATAGGCAAAGGCCTTTTGGCTTAGACTTCTCTGGGTACCACAAGCTGAGGAATGTTTGCGTGGAAAGCAGTCAGGGGTGGTCTACTAGGGGTTTCCACTGCAGAGCGGGCGGGGAGGGGTCCCAGCATTAGCTGCTTATGCCACCATGGCCTCCAGTGGTCTGCTAGTGACAGAAGTTTCCAGAAGCCCTAGGTGAGGAGCCTTCTATGCCTTGTAAGGGGTCTATTGTGCTGATTGCTGGGAAACATGCTGTGTGTGTGCGTGTGTGTAAGTAGTGTGCATATGTATGGGTGAGTGGGTGGTATGTGTATGTGTGTCCATGTTTAGGTGGTTTGTGTGTGTGTGTATGGCAAGAGGAAATGCAAAGTGATGAGGGCTGAACTGAATTTTGCTAGGGTGGGTGCTGAACTGTGTGCCTAGCATGGTACAAGCACACACATATTCACACACACATACATACCCACACCACATAAACACATACACCACACATAGATACACACACCACACACATATATACACACATATGCACATACACACAAACACACTACACACATATATACACACATATGCATGTACACATACATATACAAACACATGCACTCATACACACATATACATACATATATGTACATACTCATGCAGACACATACATACACATATATGCACATACACATGTAAACAACACACTGAGACACACATACGTATGCACACATATACATACATACAATACCACACATACATATATGTATACACATAAATACCACTCACATATACACATTACACACATATACACTCATGCACATACATATACACGTTGCACACATACACAAACACACACAAGCACACACACTCACACTAATGAGTGAGCACATTCAAGGATTTTGTGCCTCTAGCATGAACTGAGTGGTAACAGCGTTTATTCTGAACCAAGCGCTGATAGCCTAGGTGCTGAACTGAGTGTTGGCAGAGGGGTACTGAGCAGAGAGCCTATTGGGTGTTGCTTAACCATTGCTGTCAGGTCGAGCGCCGAGCTGAGTCCTCATAGGGTGGACTCTAGGCAAGTGTCCGTGTGATCCAGGGAACTGTCCTTGCTCCCTGATCCACTGGATCTACTGTGTAGGAGAGGGTAGAAGCCGCCGGTGTTTGGGACCATGCTTCAGAATTCACCAAACCCCAAATGTTTCTTGCCTGAGCAAGTGTCCTTCGTCTGTAGTCTGGACTCCTCTGCATTTGAGGAGTCATCTCGTTGAAACGCCTCCTTGTCCTTCCTCCGGGCCTATGAGCAGCTGTAAGATGCGGGCAGCAAGGAAGCCACGCCCAGATTCAGTCCCCAGGGCTGCTGTGGATGGACACTGAGGTGAGCTGTCTCCTTCCAAGGGTCAGGGAGCAGAGGCCAGGGACCCGCACTCTCACGGAGACTGACTCCAGCCCAGAGCCCAGCACACTCGGCTCTGCAGTCCGCCCTCACATTGCACCTGCCACCTATGAACCCCTCTGTCTCATCGGGGGCACACACTCTGTTTTTGAGACAAGTCATTGAATGGAAGAGCCAGGGCTATATCGAACTCTTGGGTACCTTCCGGAATAGATGCTTGAAGGAATGAATGGGTTCATTGTATTGGCCTTTAGCATCCTTTTTTTTTTGAGGTGCAGTCTCATGTGCTGTGTAGTCAAGAATGACCTGGGATCATATGTGTTGTCACCACATGGTGCAGATGGTGCCAGGACTTAAACCTAGGGCTTTCTGCACACTAGGTAAACACTCCACCCTCTGAGCTGCATTCACAGGCCTGCCATTAGCAGTTCAGAATCTTCTGGCAACCTTGTTAGCTCCATGGGATCTCTAGAAGAGCAGAGAATTCAGTTCAGGAGAGATGCTTTCAGGATCACCTTCTGCAACTCTCCGCATTGTCTACACTTCAGGAACTCAAGACATAAAAAGATGTATACATAGCTTCCTACACACAGAGACATATACACTCTCACACAGACACAGACACACATACACACAGACACACAGAGAGACATATACACTCACACACAGACACACATACAGACACACAGAGAGACATATACACTCACACACAGACACAGACACACAAACACACAGACACACAGACATATACACACACACGAAGACACAGACACACAGACACACACAGATACAGATTCATATATAGACAGTCACACAGACATACAGACACAGGCACACAAGGAATGCACACACGACACACACATACACACACACACATATCTTGTGCCACTAACCTCTAGCCCCTGGGAAATCCACTGACCTAATTACTACTCCCACTTGACTTTCTGGCCTGCGCTGGCAGTGTTGGAGCCCCATCCGAAACGGGCTCAGTTCAAGTTGGCAGCTGCTGGCGTCGCAGGCCTGTCATGTGTAGGGCAGATGTGGCGCCTCTGGGAAGAAGCTCACTTGCCGCTGGGCAACAAACTCAGGCGAACCCCGTACTATCCAACTCCTTTTCTTTAACTTCCCAGATCTGAGAGCCCATCTGGAGTCCTCCTCGGGGTCCCAAGGCATCTGGGAGGCAGCAGTGGCAGACACTGCTTCTGGGCTTGCTACGTGCTAAGCCCTCTCCACTGGGTGTTACCTCATGTAATCCCCACAAGCCCCTGCCAGGGGGGGAACGCTATTCCCACTTCGCAACTGGACGAGCAGGAGCTCCCACACACTGTGCCAGCATGGCATGAGACTGAACCAAGACAGTGGCTTTAGTGAGGGGTCACTTGGGGACTTGGGCAGCAGCCGACATCTTGAGAGACAAAAGGGCTTTGTTTTCTTAATGCTCTCACCTAGCCAGGCCTGGTGGCACAGGTCAGTATCAAATGCCTTGGGAGACTGAGGCTAGAGATTGCAAGTCCAAAGTCTGCCTAGGCTACAGAGTGAGCTTGAGCCCCGTCTGGAAATAAAGAGAGACTCGAGGCCTTAAGTAAGAAGTAGGAAAAGGACTGTGGATGTGACTCAGTGGTACTGCATTGCCCAAAGGTCCTGGGTCCATCTTCTAGACACACACACACAGTAAGAAAAGAACTGGGGATGTGTGGCTCAGTAGCTTAGAAGAACAGTATTGCCTAAAGGCCTGGGGTCCATTCTCTAGTCTCTCTGTCTCTCCCTCGCCCTCTCTCTCTCTCTCTCTCTCTCTCTCTCTCTCACACACACACACACACACACACACACACACTCATGCACGCACACTCGTGCACACAAAAAAACAAACAACAAAAACTTACCAGAAAGGCCAAGCAGCTAGGATTACCCCAACAGAGCCTGGCATAACAGGACCCCCAAGCACCCCCAGAGGACTTCAAGCCACCAGTTTCTAAACATACCCACACAATCTGGGCTAAACCCTGGGTTACCATTTCAGTTGACTTTGAAATGTCCAGGGGACAAGGTCCAACTTATTTTAAGTTCCAGCTAATGTTTTTCAGGCTCCAAATTACAGGCTAGGAGTGTCTAATGGGGCTGTCTGGATGCAGGCTGCTTCCCACAGGTCGCCTGGCCTCCCCGCTGGATCTCTGGTATGCCCTTGGGTTCAGGACAGCCATGGATTTGGGTCTGCATGGGAATGCATGTTCAGAGACCAAAAGGTCACTAGTGGACAGTGTGTCCCGGGAGCACTACAAAGTACCAAGTAAGACAAAAGTTCAGGGTTGCATGACTGTAAACAGGTAAGCCACCTCGGTCCTCCCTCTGCCGCTGTGTGGGACAAGTGGCACTGGGAGAGACTCACAGAGCTGGGAGTTACAAAGCATCTTCACACCCAGAACCCCTTCGAGCCCCCATGCATTTCGCTGAGCCTATTTGATAAATGGAGAATCCAGGCACTAATAGAGGAAGGGGATGAAGGACTTGGGTGTTCTCATTCAGATCTGAAGTTATCTGCTTCACAGTGTGCTGTCTGTCCTAAGAGGACAAGAGACTGAAGTGGCATAGTCAGGATTCCATTCTGGAACTCAGCCTCAAGACTCCAAGAACGGGAGCCCCAGTTTGCCAGGTGCCCCACGGCAGCCTTTGGAGGAAGGGAAGTACATCCAGGTGTCATGTCACCATGGAAAAACAAGTGGCTTCTGGTGACTGTGTGGTGCAAGGTCACTTGGTAACAGTTTGGTCACATGATGGGGAGGAAGCAGTGGGGCAGGGATGGGGGAGAGAGAGGCAGGACCCTGACTGAGCAACGCTGGGCATCAGCTTCCTAGCCATGGCTGAGTTCAAGCCTCCATGAGCCTGCTGACACCGGAGGAAGAGCTGGCTCCTGTGGTTGAGTGCAGGGGCAGTGGGACACAGTCTGAGGCCAGAGGCCATCAAAGTGTGTAGCCGTGCACAACCTGGTGAGCTGTCACCGGCGTGGAAACACTGCTGCTCTCAGCCACATGGCTTCTGGCGGCAGGGCTCTGGCTGTGGCTAGTGGTTGTGTATTGAATGGGTGCTGAACTGGGCTGAGTGATGGCTAGGGCAAGACTCCTTACTTCCACGGGCTCATGGTTCCCAGGCTGGCTCGGGGATTGCCCTGCAGGGCTGTGATCTCAGGGGCTGATTGTAGGGAACGACCTGATGGTGACCTCATTGGGAAGAGTTCCACAGCACACTGTGGTGTGGGAGGCCCCAGTGCCTATTCTTCCTGCTGCTTGGGCAGATAACTTCTGATCTGTCCCCTTGCCCAGCTTCTCCAGCCCCAAGATCTCTCTGTTCTGCCGAGAGTCCTTCCTCCTTCCTGATAATATGATATTTGTCCAAACGGTTGGTCCTCGGGCTGGACCCACAGTGCTGATGAGTGGGCATGCTATGTTTCTCCACGAGGAAGTATGTGCTCATGGTGTCAGCATGGGTGCCACAGGAGAACACCAAAAAGTCTCTTCCTGTCTTCTTCCCCCTACCCCCAGGCTTTCCCATGATGTCAGCTGGGTGAGTCGCTGGTGGCCACTAGGTTCTAGGTTTCTGTCCTGCTTCAAGGTCTTTTCAAGTCAAGAAGCTCAGCAAGAGAAAAAATGGCCTGGAGGGTGGACTCCTGCGGGCGTGCCCAGTATGTTCTGCCTGTACCCACTGACCACTCAATTGGACCTGGCAGACAGAGCAAAGGGACAGGCCCAGTATGTCCTCGGAACCTCTCTGGCCTCAGAGGCTGGCACCTAGACACCATGCGGTCTCCTGGCTCTTCTCTGGGGCCAGCATCTTTCTCTGTTGATCTTGTTTCCCCTGCCCCCCTACCCCGACCTTTACTCTGCACCTCCACAGTCTCTCATCCCCCACTTTCCCCAGGTTGTCTTGGGGCTGTCCCCACCCTGCCACATTGCAGCCTTCACAGAAACCACCCCGCCCTCCCTGAGCACCCGACTTCTTCCAAGCACCCAGTTCACATTCGAGCCCACCCCCGCCACGTGAATGTGGGGTTGGCAAGATGCCCTCTCTCTGACATGGGTTTCCTTTTCCTTTGCAGTTAAAAAACCATGACCGCGAGAGCGACCTCCACACTCGCTGAAATAGAAGCTTGCACAATAGGGCTGGGGATGCAGTCAGGGGGCACGGGGCAGACTCTGTTTTCCAGAACCTCATGAGACTCGGCTCTAGGGTCAGGGATGCAGTCAGGGGGCACAGGGGGCAGACTCTGTTTTCCAGAGCCTCGTGAGACTTGGCTCTAGGGCCAGGGATGCAGTCAGGGGGCACAGGGGGCAGACTCTGTTTTCCAGAACCTTGTGAGACTTGGTTCTGTGGAGCAGGAGCGAGGGCTGGCTCTCTTGTAGGAAAGAGGCATTAGGAAGGAGACAACACAGGAAGCTGACTTTTCTCCACTGGGAAGAAACTCTCTGTGCATCTCTGCCCTGGGCTTGGAAGTTTCCCAGCTCAACTCCTTTATGTTTGAGGCAGAGTCTCCCATAGCCCAGGCTAGCCTTGACTTCAAGGGTGATGAACTTCTGGTCCTCAAGCCTCCACTTTCCAAAGTACTGGGATTATAGGCAAGTACCCCTCTGTCCAGCTTAGATTCTGTCCTTGGCTTTGCAGCCCACATATTTATCTTTGTGTCAAGGTTGTGCACAGGGAACACAGACTGTAAGCCCCTAAATGTTGTAGCGGGCTAGTTGTTCATTTCCAGGCCACCCAGACTCCAGAAATAATCACACAGAAACTGTATTATTTAAATCACTGCTTGGCCCATTAGCTCTAGCTTCTTATTGGCTAACTCTTACATCTTAATTTAACCCAACTCCATTAATCTGTGCATCACCACGAGGTCGTGGCCTACCAGCAAAATTTCGGTGCGTCTGTCTCTCCGGCCAGCTCCATGTTTTCTCTCTGACTCTGTCTCCTTTCTCCCAGCATTCAGTTTAGTGTTTAGTTTTCCCCACCTATCTCTGTTCTACCCTACCAGGCCAAGCCAGTTTCTTTATGAACCAATGATATTCACCGCATACAGAGGGGACTCCCACATCACCTAAACCCAGGCCGCTTTACTTCCTTCTCACTTTACAAGCTTGTGTTATTGGTCTCAGTTTCCCTGTCTGTAAGATGGTCATAACGATACTCTATGATAAGGATTAGGTGAGTTTGTGTGCACTGAGCTTTCAAAACAGCACCTAGCACCAGTGTCCTCACTTACCCCAGTCCTCTGTCTATCACTGCTTTGCACAATTATTTTGGGATATTTGAGGTCACAGTTAGGATGGTTCACCTCTGACTGTGTATAATGTGCCTCGCTCCTTTTCCAGAACTAAGTGCTATTATTTCCTATGTCCATCCACTGCTGGGAAGAAGATCCTGCTGTGGTTGCTCAGGGCAGAGGCCATGATGGCCAGAAGGGAGTCACAGCTGTCCTCAGGACCATAGTCGTATGTTCGTTATTGGGTTCCAAAGCCACCATGTCTGCTGATTGAGTGAGGGATCTCCAGTCTCCTCATAGGAAGTGATTTGACTCCCTTCTTGCTGCCCCAGCTTCCCTGGCTTCCACGCCAATCCCCGCAGAGGCATCCTTGTGCAGTGGACAGCAGTGACCTCTGCCCAGCCATGTGGGTGTTCTGTCATTTCAACTGGGCTGAGGACACACGGGTGATCCGAATGCCCTTGGGCAAACATGACTCCACTGACCATGGGCAGATATAGCGTGAGCACAGCTGATGCGCTCTGGTCACCCCATCCAGACGGAGGCTGCAGGGAAGGCCATGGGCACATGGGCTGGGCTTGGCCACAGCCATAGCCTGGGTCATCTCTGCACACTCAGCCTTCTGAAGATGGGAATGAGTGTATCTCCTCTGAGTAGCTCTGGTCTCTAGCAGCCTCGGGGGAATATGGCTCTCCCCCTACACTTGGTGTTCATTGCAATGTAAGAGACTCAGAAAGACAAAGCCACAGACTCAGCCTTGCTGGGACACTGTGTAGGGATGGATGCCCTGGAAACCTGGTCCCTCTGTAGGACCCAAACAGAGGGCTCTGCAGAGAGCTGCAAGCTTCGGAGTTTAAAGGGTCAGACACCCTGGCCATGTATCCTTGTCAGAACAGAACAAGGAGTGAGAAGTCCCTCAGTCTCCGGCCCAGTAAATGACTCCTTTGAGAGAGGCCACCTTGAGGGCATTGTTCACACTGGCAGTGATAGAGACAGTAAGAGAACAACCCTTCCCACAGTCTAGTGTGGGCCCCGTGGTCATGTGAGGTACTTCATAGAGCAACCGTCCCATGCTAGTGTCCCAGCAACCACGCAGGACCAAGACCACTGCTTTTAGCTTGCAGAAAAGATAGCCCAAATCCAACTACATGAAATCACTGTCAGAGCTAAACAATAGACCCAAGGGCTGAGCTGCAGTTCAGAACAGGCTGCCTGAGGCTAAGCCATCCCTCTCCTGCTACCCTATTAGGCCTTGTATCCCCCATCCTATGGCAAGTCTCAAAAAAAAAAAAAAAAAAAAAAAAGACAAGAAAAAAGGCGGGCTGACGACCTAAGGCTCAGTGGAAAAAGAGCTTGCACAAGGGTCCAAGTTCAGATCCAGTGGAGGAAGCAGCTGACTCGTAGATGAACCTCAGGAAGATGGCTGTTCTGGTCTCACAGAGGGGAGCTGGTTCCTGGAGGGAACCCGGTCCTATGACTGCAGTGGGAAGAACAGGTCACATGCAGCTTTGACTCTGGAGCATGCCCCACGCCTGCTAGCTGCTCTCCTGTGAGAGGAGCCTTCGGTCTTTCTACCTCACCGACATCCCCTTTGCCGACATCAGCTCTCACATGGGCACCCACTCCCTTTGAACGATTGCAAAAATTAAATCGTTTTTAAGCAACAAAGCAACGCTCTGGGGTTTGCCATGAGCTTGTGAAATGAACGGAACTTGGCGGTTGGTTTCTTCCCATCCGGCGTCTCTGGGGGCCCAGGGAGCTTCGAGTCGCCCCCTTGACTCTCTCTTGTCTAGAGTTGATCTTGCCAACTGGGGCCTGGCTATTGCCCCATGAATTAAGTTCTAGAACAGTCTAAGGAAATGTGCCCCATACCAGACTTTAGGGCCTGCCTTCCCTCTGCTTGGGGGCTGGGGTTGTAAAATCAAACACATCAAGATAACGGATGGTCCCATCCTCGGAGGCCAGCTGTGTCTTGTAGACAGGGCTGGAGTCAAAAGGGGACATACCTGAGCAATCAACTACCTGTGGGAGTTCTCTCTCTCTCCTCCTGAGTGATCCCAGGGTCCTCTGTAGAACATGCCTTTTGCTGATGAACTAGAGTCCCTGCCTCCACCACTACTGGCTAATCTGTACATCTAAGGCAAGCACACAAGGCTGCTGTGTTTCTAGCCCCTCCGAATCCTGAGCTGCAAGCTCAGGTTCGTGCAGTCAGGGCCGGGATGCTGTTAAGGTGGTAGAAGAGACGCTGTTGTATGCCATGCCTTTTCCTGCTGTGTGGAAGGAAGCTTGTGTGTGACAGAGAGAATCTTCTCCTCACAGAGGGACTGGCCTTCGTTAGAGCGCCAGCCTCCCTACCTCTTCCTAATCCTGATACTCAAGCGAGTTGCATCTGAGGCTGAGCTCTGTCTGGTTTCTAACTGTGTTCTACCTTCTGCCAACTGTCAGCTCTGCATTGCCCTCTCTTCTGCGTAGGGCAACTGGTAACAGCGCTCATCTCTCAGAGCTGGGCATGAGGATTAAATGCCTTTGAAAGAAAAGCCTAGAACAGTCACCTAGGACACGGTTATGCGGGGTTGTCAACAGTTGCATTACCATCTGGTTATTTCTTTGCTGCATGGAGCGCTAGGTGCCTGGGCATTTGTTCTTGTGAATAAGGGGTGGGTTAAACAAGAACCCATCTCAGGGCCTGGCAGAGACCCTCCCATAATAACTGTCCCCAGAGAGGCCCTGGGCCTCATCCTCAGAGCCTTAGGAATATGTTAAAGTACATCATAAGGGAAATTGAGTTGCAGAAGACCTAAGGCCACCAATCCATTGACTTTGAGACCTGTCTGAGGTTTTAAGTACAATCTCAGAGTCATTGAAAGTAGCCGCGAGAGGGCCTGGGGAAGGCTCAGTAGATAAGGGGCTTGTCCCACGTTTCTCTTCTCAGTTCTGGGGATGACAGACAAGCAGATTCTTGGGGCTCACTGGCCAGTTAGTTAGGGAAGCCTGGATCTTGGTGAGAAGGCAGCAGTGTAAGATGGAGTCTCCAGGATGCCCCAGCCCTCTCTGTCACCTGTTGGTCCTGTCTGGAAAGCTGAGCTACAGGACCCCATTATTTTTCTGTCTTCTGGGCTCCCTACCCAGAAGCTGTAGACTCAAGAGAACCCTAAGGTCCCAGGAACTGCAGCCCCAAGCCCGGAACCTTTATAGTCAAGACCTTGGCTTGTTCTCGAAGGTGCTAATGCAAACAAAACAAAACAACAAAACAAAAAACTTCCCTTCAGTTCAATTGAATCCCCTTCTCTCCCCTTCCTTCCTGCAGCTCGTTCTCCAGCCTTTCACGGCTGAGAGCAAGAGTGTAAGGTGTAAGGGCCTTTCCCCACAGCAAAGGTCTGAGGGGCAAGGAGCCAGGCAGCTGCATCTGCCTTGCTCACTTCTTGGCAACAAGGGCCACGAGGCTTAGCCCTCACTAACCCACAGGGACATCTTATCACTAGTGTCCCGCCCCTCCCACTCTCACTCCCCACCCCGCCCCCTGCTCTCGCCAACCTCAGCTCTGAAGGCTGCCACTTTTTTCTTTCTTTTTTGTTTTGTTTGTTTAATTTTTGAGACAGTGTCTCATGGAGTTCCCTGGGTAACAGAGGACAACCTTGAACTTTTGACCCTTCCGTGTGTGTTGGGACTACAGGTGTGCAATTGGTACACCCAGTGTATTTGGTGCTAAGGGTTGCCATGCACTCTTGGGAACCATTCTACCAACTGTGCCCCCAACGTTATTTTCTTTCTCTTTTAAAATCTGTGCACACACGCGTGCTCACACACACACACATGTACACACTTCTGGTTTTTATACGTTTTATTCCTCTGGATGTTTTATACTTGACCTGCTAAGCACAGAGCCAGAGCAGAGAGAATACAAGGAGAGGGAGGGGGGTGGACACTGTGTCCACCAATGTACTGAGGCCACCTTTGTGGAGGTGATGCTTGTTGGAGGTGCCAGCCAGGAGGCCTTTAGACTTCTGACATACTCTTTTTTTTTTTTGCCTCAGGTCAAAATTACCCACACTTCCTGCTCCTCAGAGGGGTATGTGCAGAATGTAGGTGACTCACCGGGGTGGTTTGCACCGGGGCCTGTCCTCCCAGGCATCAAAAGCCGGTTCTGTCCCACTTGTTAGGTTTTCCTCTGTCAGCTATGCAGGGCTAGGAAGGCTGGCTGCTCAGCCGTGGTGTTTGTTTTGAGCTCTGAAAGTGAAGGGAGAATTAACTGTGCCTAAGCAAGTAAAAAACCGAACTCAGAGGGGGGCGGGGCGGGGAGAGGGACGGGGCGCGGGGTGGGGTGGGGAGTGTAAACAACGAGGAGATTGAGTTTCAAAGCCCTTGTTTTCCGAAAAGTTTAATGATATTTCCACTAAAGCCAAACTGTCAAAATACGGGCGGGCCGAACTGCTTGCTTTGAAAAGACGGCGGTTCCTTATGTAAAAGCCGGTAACTGCAACCCTAGAGGGACCAGAGCCGTCAGGGAGGCACGGGGGAGCGGGGGGGGGGGGGGGGGGGGGGCTCTCTAGTGCTTCTGCGCCACCCCCATCACCCCTGAGCGACTCTTCAGATCTTGGGCTGTGAAGTGGGAAGTTGGAGTGGAGAACAAAGAGAAGCCAGAACGCTGTGTGAATGGAGAAGGGTTAAAATCTCAGGCTGGGCCGTGACCAGGGGCATTGTGGGTGATGGTTACTGCTAAAGCAGAGATGGTTGGACCCAGAATCTAAACGGGAGTGTCAGAGAAGGTACGCTGCGTGCCGGCGCTCCTCCCCCTTCCTCCTGGGAAATGGTAAAGGACTCTTTTCCTCCTGAGAGGCATGGGGCACCCCTATTTCTTCGGAGAGATGCAGAGTGCATCTGGGCTGACCCCAGGACATTCCACCCTTTGGGGCCTGTCCAAAAAAGAAAAAGAAAAGAAAAAGAAAAAAAGATGCACCTTTGCAGCCTTGCTGTTCCCTGTCTTTCCTTCAGCGATCTCTAAAACCTTCTGGTTGCTAGCACAGTAATTCTAAACTTCCTTTTTTGATGTCTGGAGATGTTTTAGATTCCAAAACCAAGCTCCTATAAAATGATGCTTATACTAAAAGAAAAAATATTGGTGTATACTATAACTATATACCATGCTTGGGATATAAGGGAGCAGGCACCAGGCAGTCGCAGTTTGGATATTCAGAACCCACAAAAAGCTGGATGCAGTAACTCCTCCCTCTGCAATCCCAGCCCTTCTACAGGGGCATGGAGTCAGAGCCCTGTGGGCCACCTGGCCTGGCAGACACAGTGATGAACAAGAGAGACCTGGCCTCAGACAAGGCAGAGGAGGACAGACACCCGAGGCTGTCCTCCAACCTCCACATACACACTCTAGCGTGGGCATATCTGCACACACATCACACACGTATGTGCATGCACACATGGTAAAATAAAAAGACTCTCAGCTATTTCTGAACTTCAAATAAAAAACAAATCATTTTTTTTCAGTTGAGATGTATGTTGAGTGTCATAATTTACAGGAACCATGTAATACTAGGATCTGCTCATACCAGCTGCAACCTAAACTGGGGGCCCTGGTTTTTTGTTTTGTTTTGTTTAAATCTGGCAGCCTTTCTGGAGCCTCTGTATTTGCAGCATGCATGGGAGCAGATTCTAAGGAGACCTGAGCCCAATGGGGCAGTCCCTTTCCAAGACCCTGGTCAGAGGATCCCACAGGCCTTGTGTTCTCTCTTTGCTCCTCCTTAGGGTCTGGGTGCTCTGTTAGATTGGCTACTTTTCTAACAAGAGCAGCTCATAGAGAGGGTTCATTTTGGCATAGGGTCTGAGACCACGCAGCAAGTTCTCTCTTTGATCTTAGTAAAGCTGCTTTTGGGCACACAGGCCGGTCCTGGGGTCTGGGAGCTGGTGTAGGGGGTGTAAGCATCCCTGCTGAGTACTCTGTCTAAGGCCTGCAGGCAGTTAGGAATGTTAGAACAGATTCCCCGAAGAGGTGGTTGGCTCTTTGCTGGCGAGTGGCAAAATCCCCCCTTCAATAGTGTCCACAGTGCCCAGATTTCAGTGGGAAGCATAGTGACCAGCGGTCATGATGAGTGAGGGACAGAGGAGATTCCCTTCCTTGCTTGGTGCACTGAAAGCCAGATGGCCCCCTGCACCATTCCTGGGCACACGCCCAAAGACTCTGTAGCCTACCACAGAGACACTTGCAAAAAATGCAGTTAGCCTAGATGTCCATCAGCTGAAGGAGGGATAATGAAGACGTGGCACACACACAATGGAGTTTTATCAGCCCAGCCATAAAGAACAGCAAATGTATGGGATTTGCAGGGAACTGGGTAGAACCAGAAAGTATTATATTTGCCTAGGAGACCCAGACTCAGAGAGACAAAGTCACATGTTCTCTTTCATATGTAGACCCTAACTCTTGATGTTTGTTTGTATGTAAATAAGCAGGTGAGAGAGTTGATAGAAACCTTGAAATTAGACCAGGGACCACAAGAGGGAAATGGAAGGGGAAGGACATGTGTAACATCAAAGAGAAGGAGGACACTGGGATTGAGAGACCCCAGTGCAGAAGGGGGACTCTGGGAATGGGAGGCCCCAACATAGAAGGAGGATGCTGGGAATGGGAGACCCCAAAGCAGAATGAGGACTCTGGGAAGGGGAGACCCCAAAGCAGAAAGGGTATGGGGCAAGAAAGAGAAACAAAAAAATTTTGTTCAAAAAGCGTTCCATAAAGAGACATAATTCTGTTTAAGAAAGAAAAAGACAAACAGGCAGCATGGTGTACGCCTGTGATCTTAGCAAATAAGAGTCTGGGACAAAAGAATATGAGTTTGAGGCCATCCTGGGCCACACAGTGGCTCTGTATCAGAGAACCAGGCGCTGCAGATGTAGCCCAGTGGTAGAACACTGTACTCCCAGGGCAAGACCCTGCGGTCCATCACTAGCATGAAAAAAGTCAGGCCCAGGTCAATCTACGGTTGTCTCCAAAGAGAGCGAGTGCATGCTCTCTGCAGCTCTTCCCTGTGCTCAGGGGCTAGCTGCCCCCTGCGTTCTCTGAATGTCCCTGTTTAAACGATATATTACACAGCTACCCTCGAAGAACGAAGGTCAAAAGCACTAGGAGAAAACCGCCCAGGCTCTGGGACGCTGGCCGGGAACCGCCCCCTCACTGCTGTGGTTTCTTTCCAAGAAGCTCAAAATGCGGCCACATTAGGACTCTTTGCTTCCATTCTAGCTGCTGCCCAAGGCCAGGTTTACACTAAAGTTCTGGCCTGCAGAACAAAGGCATTTCAAAACCAAACTAACCATGCGTCAGTTTGGAAACCCTATCTGTATCCTGGGAGTGTCTGCCTCTGCCTCTCTTGCCACCTTCCACTCCCACCCCCAGCCTTAGCATCCTTCCAAGACATTCCATTTATCCTGACATTCTACTCCCTCCCTCTCCCCAGTCCCCGTGTATGTGTTTGCCTGTATTGTGCGGATAGATCAGAAGCTGAAATCCAGGGTGAATTCTTCTGTGTTTTCGACACTTTCTCTCACTGAACCTGGAGCTCACTGACTCTGCTAGACCGCTGACTGCTGAGTCTCATGGACCCTCCTGTCCCCACCTCTCCAGTGCTGCGGTTTACAGACACACGGGGGCTGGAGATCCAAACTCAGGTCTTCATCCTGTGCAGCCAAGTACTTTACCAGCTGAGACATCTCTCTGGTTAGCGAAGGAAGGGTTTGATTTGGCTCATGGTTCGAGGGAACAGTCCATCGTGTTGGGAAGTCACCACAGGGGAAGCGTGAGGCAGCTGCTCACATAGCCTTTACAATCGAGACGAATGCTGGTGCGCAGCTCACCTTCCCTTTTACTCGGTCACAGTGCACACAGGTTGGGTATCTTAGTCCATGTGTGCTGCTGTTAAAAATACCCAAGAGTGGGGAATTTATATATCAGATTTCTCTGAAGTCCAATCACTGTGCAGGGCTAGTAACCATCTTTCTGTGTTGGTCATGAAGACCGGGTGCATTTATAACAGCGTATCTCAAAAGTGCCAGTCTTGGGTAGCAAGTACCGGCCCAGGGTATAAGAAGATCAATCAGGGGAGACGCTCTGAAGTCTCCCAAGTAACAAAAGGAACAGCATGTTTTTCGCCAACCTTGATGCTGCTGGCTGATCTGCCATGCTCTCTTTCCTCCAGCCGAACAGTCTGTGCTGGGACACACAGAGAGGACCATGAGGCAGGGGCTTCTCCTGTGGATCAGCCATGCCCATCTCTCCTGTCTGGAGCTGTCTGTACCCTCTCTTGCGGGTGCCTCCTCTTAGCCTCTACACTCAGCTGTCCAGATGACTTCCCCACCAGTTGGCCCTCCCTCCTGATCCAGATTGCCTGCTGTGGAAGCTGTTTAGTTCCTTCCTGCTGCAGCCTTGCCTGGCATTTCTTAGAAGACTTATAGGAAGCTTATCCAGTGGGCTGGAGGTCAGCATGGAGCCATGTTATTGGGAACTGGTACCTTCCCTGGGAATGGAGCAGGGCTGAGTGGCAGGCTACAGGAAGAAAGCTTACATCAGGACTGAGGGTGGGCATGGGCAGTGCAGGAGGAGGAAGTGGGCATTTCCTTGAGGTCAGTGTGTGTGTTCCCACCAAATGTCTATTGTTCTTGTTTCTAGTAGGGATTGTGTGTCACAACAAAGCACCCAACAGGAGCAATGCAGGGAGGGCGGACTTATTGAACTCCTGATTTCAGAGGGTTCTCTCCATTATGACAGGATAGATGTGATGGAGCAGCCGAGTCTGGGGTGCAAGAGTGTGGGGTGGACCAGGAAGCAGAGAGTGGCTGGAACCTTCAAAGGCTTGGCCCTTGACCTGTTTCCACCAGCCAGGCCACAGCATTTGAAACAGCACTGTGGAGTCTTTCAGATTCAAACCACGACACCATTCCATAGACCTCTGGAAGACATCTTCACTGCCATCTTGCATCCATTCCAAACATTCTTTCAAGGCACGGGTTCTTGGCTTTCTGGTCTTCAAACCTCATGCTTACAGTTGACATCTGAAGTTGTGTCCCTCGCTTGTCTGTCCTTGGCCTCCTCTCAAGGGCGTCTCTAGCTCCCAGCTCTTCTGCTGAGTAAGCTTCTCTCTGCTGCTCAGACTCCTGGAGGTTGGAATACTGGTTTCCAGCATTTCCTTTGCCAGCTGTTGTAAATATTCTGTGCACGAAGTGTATGAAACGCTATTCCCAGGGAGATGTGAGCAACTGTCTACTCACCCCAGAAAGGGAACTTAATAATTCCACCAAAGTCCAACTTGGTGAATCAAGGAATTTATTGGGGTTACTTACAGACGTGTGGGTGAGGTATTACTTACAGGAGCATGGATAGCTCAAAGGCAGCTGTATCACTAAAAAGTTATGTCACCTAGCATGGGTGACATCACTCATGAAAGCTGGAACCCTGGAGCTCTCTGTATGGCTCACAGGAAAGTCAGCAGGAGAGAGAGCCTCCTTTGCTCAGCTGACTTTACTACTTAGATAACCTGTTGGGGGGGACTTATGCAGCATATGTTTTGGGGATTTCCTAGGACTTGTGAGTTGTTCACTTTATTAGTCTCAACAGCTTTCCTTTAGAACCATCCATGCTTAAAGAGCATCCCACCAGGAGGGAATGTTTACACAGGAGGAGAATTTTCTCTGAGGTTAACCAGGGCTGCCTTTAGGGCCTTCCCTGAGCTGTCCTTTCCATGAACACTCAGTGGTCATGGACCTGGGTTTTAATAGACTTACAAAAGTGTGCGGCATCTTCGACGGCTCTGTGGAGGTTCATCAGTTCTCAGCTGTGCTGAACTGAGAGGAAAAGATTGTGGTATTTTTGTTGCCTGGTCAAAATGGATGTTCTTCCTGCCAGGAATCCTACTGGTCATCCAGGAAATGCAATTAGGGATGTAGAGGGACCTGGGATCTGTGCCTGACTGTGATACTGGTATATGTTGTGCTCTTAAGGATGGTTGGGTGTACAGCTATGGTGATGATAGTGATGGTGGTGGTGATGGTGGTGATGGTGATGATGATACTGTGTGTGGTGGTGGTGGTGATGATGATGGTGGTGGTGGTGGTGGTGATGATGGTGGTGGTGATGATGATGGTGGTGATGATGATGGTGATGATGATGATGGTGGTGGTGATGGTGGTGATGGTGATGATGATGGTGGTGGTGGTGGTGATGATGATGGTGATGATGGTGATGATGATGGTGATGATGATGGTGGTGGTGGTGATGATGATGGTGATGATGATGATGGTGGTGACGGTGATGGTGGTGGTAATGATGATGGTGATGATGATGGTGGTGGTGGTGATGATGATGGTGACGGTGATGATGATGATGATATGTATGATGTGTGTGTGGTGTCACACTGTATATGTAAACATATGTGTAGTATTCACATCTTTCCACAACAATGAAGAACTCAAAGGAAGCTTGATGGCTTGGACATCACCAGGGTTGCAGAGTTTGGGGGTTCTTAGTTTCACCTACCCATGAACAGGGTTTCTATGCTTAAAGTGCCCAGTTTCAGAGATGTGGGGGTGGGACTTGATAGTGTTGGCAGCTAGGGTTCCTCTCATTGGATAACCCACTGACAGACAGCCTTTCTTCTTCCCCAGAGAGGCCTAAGGAACAGTGGGAATAGAGAAGAAAGTTTGCCCAGAGCTGTGTGGATCAAGTCAGGGGGACACAGGGCAAGCTGAGTACCCATGAGGCACGCAGTATCCCAAACATGCATGGTTCCAAGACCAGCCCACAGATAACAAAAGTGTTTCCAGAGGTTATTGGGAATTGGGTGATGAGGGAACACAGTCAGGGAGAGGGTGTCACTTTTGAGTTCCAGGATTCTGGACCTTTTCCTTTGGGCAGAACATCGGGTTGGCTTCAGCTCCAGGGAGCTGCAAATCTGCCCAAATATTGGTTTGGCTGTCAGGCTGGAAAATTCTTAGGGTTAAAAAAATCAAATAAGAATAATAACACTGCGAGACTTGAGTATAGTTTATACTTAAATTACGCTCCCAGATGTCTATGAAGTCAGTCCAAAACATAATTAATATATATTTTTTTTCTCCGTAGAGGACACATTTTGATGTAAGACTACTGAGGCATAATGCAATAGCCATATATCTGTCACTCAGAAGCAACATGAAAGGTGAAATATTTTCCCACATGGGCAGTAAATGCCCAGGTGGACACACAAGATCTCTACTATGGGAGCCCTAAGTCTGAGCATGCACACACTCTCACGAGTCCCCCCTCTCCACTTCCCTTCCACACCCCGTCCCCCAGCCATTGTATGCCCAGCCATTCTACTTCTCACTCTAACCCCCTCTGTGTCCACTGGCTTTGCAGGATGACACCCAGAATTTCTCCCTGGTCCCCATATGGGAGGAAAGTAGAGGCTTGAAGAGAAGTTTGCAGATCTAAGTGGTGAGGTGAGCTCAAGAGAGGGACAGGAACTGGCAGGACCCTCACGTGAGAGGGAGCATGTTTTCCATGGGATTCTGGAAGCTGGTAACCAGCCTGGGGTCCAGAACAGTGGCTTCAAATACAGATGGATTCTGACTGGATTGGGCAGGGTCTGGGAAAGCAGAGCAGTACTGTGACCCTAAGCACCACCTGAGCCTGAGTCTGCCGCTGTCTCTCCCCCATCTTCTTGAGATTCCCTGTGTTCCCTGGTACAGCACTGCTGGATTAGTCTCCCCCTGACTTTGCCCTGTTTTCTGATAGCTTCTGCTAACTTGGGCTCATCTAGCCGTGCCTGGACAAGCCTCCGTACAAGTTGCCCTGCCTTGAGTAAACTTCCTGTCAGAGCCATGAGTGGCCTCTCCCCCCTCCCTCCCACCTGCCCTAGCTATGCTAAAGCAACAACAAATATGAAGACTGAGCCAGCCGGGCGGTGGTGGCACACGCCTTTAATCCCAGCACTTGGGAGGCAGAGGCAGGTGGATCTCTGTGAGTTCGAGGCCAGCCTGGTCTACAAGAGCTAGTTCCAGGACAGGAACCAAAAGCTATGGAGAAACCCTGTCTCGAAAAATCAAAAAAAAAAAAAAAAAAAAAAAAAAAAAAAAAAAAAAAAAAAAAAACCCCAAATATGAAGACTGAGCTGTTCTTAGAAAAAACGGTTTTGGTTGTTTGTTGGTGTTAGTGGTGGTGGTGGTGCCTGTGTGCGTGCGTGCGTGCGTGCGTGCGTGCGTGCGTGCGTGTGGTCTTTGCATGCCATGAGAGGCCACAGGAAGGTGTCAGGTGTCCTGCTCTGTCATGTTCTGCCTTATTCCTCCGGGACAGGGGTCTCTCACTGAACCTGAAGCTATGTTGCAAACCACAAGCCCCAGTGATCCTCCTGTCTCCATTGCTTGGTTCCCTAGCTCTGGGGTCACAGACATGGTAGGTGGAGCCGCCATCTTTTTACTTGGATATGGGAGAGTCAAAAGGTCCTCAAGCTTCTCCAGGTA
Organism: Chionomys nivalis; assembly: GCF_950005125.1. NCBI lineage: Eukaryota > Metazoa > Chordata > Mammalia > Rodentia > Cricetidae > Chionomys > Chionomys nivalis. Next base: position 2,983,433 of record NC_080106.1, read on the forward strand.
GTGCTCTCACCCATGGAGCCATCTCTCCAGCTTTCCACCTGTTTATTATTATTGTTGTTGTTGTTGTTTAATTGTTTCATATTGTACATTTTTATCATATTCTTTCCCCTCCACCTGCTTTTTGGAGACGGGATCTCTCAGTGGCCTGAAGCAAGCTCTGGGGATTTGCCTGTCTCCACCTCCCATACTCTGGGGTCCCAAGTGTACACCACCATGATGGTTTAAACCAAACAGGGAACAGTTTAGGCACTGACAAACTACTTTTCCTTGTTCTGAAGTCCAAGTGGTGAGCCCAGGGCCTTCTCTGAGGGCCAATGTTACTTCCAGGGAGTTCCATGGCCAGAGGCTCTCAGATCTCCAAGTTGACAACAGTGAATTTGGGCGTTGTCCCACCAGGGAGTTCTGAGCGCTTCTTGCGGCAAGGATCTGTCCCACAGTGAAGCTGGTGAGATCACTACCTACAAGGGCTGTGATTACTGGAAGCCAAGGGCTCCCCTGCTGTGGTCTTCCAGGACCGCCATGTATCCTCTTACAGGAGTGCATGACATAGGGGAGACAGGCTGCCTTGCTTTGTCTGAAGCAAAGGACACTGCATCACGCCTTCCCGACTTCTCCTGAAGACCCCTTCCAGGGTTCCATGCTGGGCAGCTGGCATCTGTCAGCTTGGAGAGTTCTCTGCCCAACAGTCATTCGCTCAGTGTCCAAAGATGGCCAGACACCAGATTTAGAACTTGCTACCACTATAGAAGAGGCTGCAGAGTTCCTGGGATAGGAGTGGAGAGCCTGAGGACACACTACATCAGAATGTGCAGCTAAAGGTGCAGGTAGAAACTTCTGGATGAAATGCCACTCCTGAGGCAGTTCCATGATGGTTTAAACCAACCAGGGAACAGTTTAGGCACTGACAAGCTACTTTTCCTTGTTCTGAAGTCCAAGTGGCGAGCCCAGGGCCCTCTGTAGGTGGTACCATTCCCTAGGGCTGTATCCTGCCGTGCACCCGTCTGTGCTCTATGTGCTACCATACAGTTTGTGAACTGGGCAAGGGGCTGGAGATTGAAACACACAAAGACACACAGACAGAGACACGGGTCATCCTTGAAACAGGAATGCCCCAAGAATGCCCCTTTTATTGTGTACCAGAGCCGCTTATATAGGGATCCTTAACTGATAGCCACACCCAAGCCAAACACACCAGAAACCACTCTCCTGCCATCAGGAACTCCTGAGGGTCTCGTGCTCAGAGCAGCTGCAGGCTGTCTCAGAGCAGAGGAAAACAAGTTGTTTACAAGAAATTCAGGATCTCGGAGGTTCACAGCTCCCAACACTATCCTGCTACATCTATTACTAACCCAAACAATCCCCACAAACATGATCTTAGGGCCACCTGCTCTAGGCAACTACTGGTTCGAGCTCTCCTGACAGGTAATTTTAGGTTGCACCAAACCAACATTTAAAACTAACCATTACAGTGAAAATATTTCCACTGTAGATATCAACAAAGGCTAAACAGTAGGAGTAAGGTTTTCCTGAGACCTTATTCACCAGTATGCCCCTCACTGCATAGCAAGAACTCATGAGAGGCAGCCCTTGGGGCTGGAAAGGTGGCGCATTGACTGGGAATGCTTTCTGTTCTTACAGACGACCTAGGTTGTGGTCCCAGCACCCATATCAAGGGACTCACAGTGACCCATAGCTCCAGTTCTGGTTACATCTGATGCCCTCTTGTGGCCTTTGAGGGCATCTACATGTATGTGGTGCACATAAACTCATGCAGGCACACACACACACATACACACACACAAAATAGGAAAGAAATACAGCTACTGTTAATAAACTTGACTAAAACGCACATTGATTCAAAGGGTGAAAGTAGAATACATCCATTCATAGAACGTAAACTCGCTGCTTGTTTTCTAGGAAAAGTGGTAACAGCTACTCAAAATGGATCACAGGGAAGATAAATGATTGGGAAATGGAGCCTATCACTTAGATCATGGCTTTCTGCTTATTGAATTGGAGCTTAGTTTGTGCTGCTCATACTAACTCTGGTGTTGTTTGGCTTATGAAACCACACTAACAGGGCTGGAGAGAGGGCTCAGCAGTTAAGAGCACTGGCTGCTCTTGCAGGGGACCTGGGTTCAGTTCTCAGCACCCACACTGGGCAGCTCACAACCACCTTTCCCAAGAGATATGACAGTCTCTTCTGACCTCCATGAGCACTATACCACACACACACGCACACACACACGCATGCACACACACAAATTTAAGATATAAATGCACTACTTAAAACCCAAACTGGTAGAAAAGTGAAAGATGAAACATTTGTCAATTGACAGATATCCAAAAATAATGTTCCCATTCTCAGTCTGATGCAAGAAGTATACAAAGAGTTCTTGACTGCAAAGTTCCTAGGGTGGCTTTGTGATGTGATGTCATGTCATATCATGTAAGCAAATATCTTATGTTTGGGGCTAGGGATGTAGCTCAGTGGTAGAGCACTTGTATAGCATTGCAGAGCCCTGGACTCCAGCACTGTGCGTGTGCAGACACACACACACACACACACCATCACCTATAGAAAGCACTTGCAAACACATTTTGTACAGCAATATATTTTTGCATATAAGAACATTAGACACAGGGAAGTGAAGTACATTCTTTCAGATTACAAAGCTGAGGTTTGAATACTCAGCGCAGAACCAGCAATCTTTTTACTAGGAACTGGGGAATAAGAGGTGGTCATGCTGGTTAGTGTTTGGACAACTTGGCACTAGACTGGGTATCTAGAAGAGGGCACTCCAGTTGAGGAAACATCTCCATCAGGTGGGCCTGTAGACAAGCCAAGGGTCACCTCAGGTTGACTTAGAGGTCATTCACATTTCATGTTTGAAGTGGATCTCTCCCTGGGTCCTGAGATGCTCCAGGCAGGGTTTTTCCTCCTGTCTCACCTCAGCTCTCAAGTTACAGAGCCGTGACTCCACCAGAGCGGGAATGTGCCACCACATGGCGAAGGCTTTCTCCACTTAGCCATCTCCCTGTTCTTCCTGTTTACATTTCAAAAGATTTATTAATTATCTACTCATTTTCCTGTCAATTTTATTGGCGCCCAATTTATGGCCACCAAGACAGAGAAAAACTGGACAGCCTGAAGACTGGCCTGTCTTCCTCAGGGTGCCATCGGGACTGAACAACTTGGTCAGGCTAGAACAGCTCCCTCCTGCCACTTGGCCTTGTCACTGTTTAGGACCTAGGCAGGCAGTGATAGCCCAGTTTCCCCCTTGAGACTGGTGTGAGCACAACCCAGCAGCACGCCTGGGCTGGCCTCTTGTTCTATATTCAATACTGGCTTCATGGCCCTTCACTGCTGAGCTGATGGGTATATTTGAGGCTTTTAACTCTCATTACTCAGGGTGGCCCAGTATAGGAATACCATACCTACCATACCTGTTCTATTTTATGAGAGAGATATTAAAGGAAGGATGGTATACCACAGACTGTCACCCATCCTTGGAGGTCCTTAAGCAGCAGGTCACACTTGTTTGTACAAGTCTGGGGTGATGGGCTTGTCCATGGAAATAAGATGATGCACCCTCCACCTTCTGAGGATTTCAAATCTGAAAGAAGAAGTAGCTGTCAACATCCACCAGAGGAGAGATGAGGTGCATCCACAGATACTTGAACCAAGGGCCGACAGGAGCACGAGTAGAGTAGCTGGGGATGCTGAGCCAAGGTATCTCTTTGTTTGAGGTACTCATGGGAAATTATAACATGGGGTTGATGCCAAAGCCTTCCAAGTCAGTGACCTGGGAAGTCAGAGAGTATGAGTGAGGCAAGAGCAGGAAGGGGATGGAAAGGTGAAGCATGAAGAGAAGAGAAGGCGAGCGCATACACCATGGGAGGAGCCTGGGTTTCTCAAGAGAAGCTGAAAACACTGCGGATTGAGAGGAATAGCACATGGCAGGAAGACAGACCAAGCTCCACCTACAGAGGGCCTCAAACACCGAGCACGAGACTCCATGAGCAAGCTCAGACACTGGCATGACTTTGTTCATGCCTAAGTGGTGAGTTAGCTGCCAGCTCTGCAAGCAAGCATCAAAGGTAGCAATGACCCCACCAGTATTGCTGGCAAGTATCTAAAACTCAGATCAGATGAGTAATTGCATTAGGTCACAGCATGGGGAATGCCAGAGTCAGGAGCCACAGGACCTGGGCTGAGTCAGCTCTGGATACCACGGACTTTGCACAAAACAGGTATAACTACAGATAAGGGGTGGGTGCCTATTGACTATTGTTCCTTGAAAGTCACTATGGAAATAGTTTGGCTGTTTGCTTTTGAAGTGATTGAAAGGCTGTGAAAACATTATCAGTAATGCTATGTGACATTTTGATGATATTTCTTTTTAAGTTATTTTATATATATTGTGTCCCTCTATCTTCAGTGTAACCCTGAGACTTCAACAAGCCATTATTATTATTGTTATTAATTATTATTATTATTATTATTTTACTAAGACTACTGTTATTCTGGATCTTTTTCCCCAAGAGAGAAAAGGAGACCCAAAAAGGTTAAGAGATTTCCCAAAGCACTAAAGACAGTTGATTTGGTCTCTTTGATGTATTTTCAATCACTTGCTAACGGGGAATGAGGAGGAATGGTCGACCAGATATACCTGTCTAGAAAACTTCATATTTGTGTTATCCCCAACATATTGTCAGTCTTGTTGGGGACAAAAAAAGGGGGGGGATTAGAATAAGTTAGGCTTAGAGTCTGGTTCAGGGGTTTGGACTGTAATTATTTTTGTTGTTTTGGTTTTGGTTTTTTGTTTTGTTTTTTTTTTAAGAGGCAAGGCATCTCTGTGTAACAATCCTGGTTGTGCTGGAACTCGTTTTGCAGACCATGCTGGCCTTGAACTCATTGAAATCTACCTGGCTCTGCCTCCCAAGTGCTGGGATTAAAGGTGTGTGCCACCACCGCCCAGGATGGACTGTAATTCTTAAACTTCCAGTCAGTATGGACATTGGTCCTCCTTTGACTCTCAGGGCCACTGTCAGAAAGAAACAAAATAGAAAATTTTATAGAAGGAACAGGTTTGTGTGTGTGCGCACATACTTGCGTGCATGTGTGTGCGTGCGTGCGTGCCCGTGTGTGTGTGTGTGTGCATTCCAAAGTCATCTCTACAGGAGTGTGGTTCCTGAAGTTCTACCTCCAAGGACCATGGCTTGTTTCTACACCCTGGCCTCCACCTCGCTGCCTTTTGCTCCAGGCTGAAGCTTATTTTCTTTATTTGTGTGTGTGTGTGCTGTATATCCACATGTGCATGCCTGTATGCAGGCCAAAGTGTCCTGTTTTATCACTCTCTGCCTTAATCTCTTGAGACAGGGTCTTTTCCTGCACTTGAAACTAGGTTAGCTGCTGGCAAGTCCCAGTCCCCTCCTTCCCTCCTCCCACTGCTTAAGTTCCAGCCTCGCACAGCCACACCGCATTTTGTACGTGGGTGCAGGAGACTTGAACTCGGGTCTTTATGCTTGCATAGCTAGCACTCTTACCCACTGAATCACCTCACCAAGCCCTCTGAAGCCTCTTTTAACTGCCTGCCATGGCCCACTCAGCCTGGGTGAGTCCTGGATGAACAGGTCCAGGCAGGCTGTGACGGTGACCCAGGGCCTAGCTGAGAACAAAAGGGACCTCAGGAGAGGATGCCCGGAGGGAGGGTGCCGCCGTCATCACTTTGCTCCGAGCGGGCTCTGTGCAGCCATGCATCGGGACAGTGAGTCAGTGACCAGTCATGAGAAACAGAGACCACACATCAGAGCTGCTGCCGAATCCTGCAGAGCCGGGCCTCCCGTGCCCCGGGCTCTTCACACACCTTACTGTCTAATTTGGAATATCCCCAGCAGTTGGCCAGCCTCGTGTCATGTGGCATGTCTTTCATGCCAGATTGCCAAACAACTTGAATGAATGGGGCTTCTTGTGCGTCTGTCTCCATCACTAAACCTCCAGCTTCCACTTTAGTCTGTGCGCCCCGACCTTCACCAAAGCCGCCTCCAGGTCAAGGGACCAGGTGGTCTTCCTCAAGTCACTGTACACACAGGTGCTGTGCCGGGGCTCTAGAAGGGGAACTTTTGGGATGGGGAGAGAGCTGAGTAGGTAAGTGGTTGCCTGGCAAGCATGAAGACCTGGCTTTGCTCCTCAGACACTACCTTTAAAAGGCTGGACATGGCGACAACCTCATGTAATCTCAGCAGAGGGAAGGGAGCGACAGGCAGATAGATCTCTAGGCTCCCTGACTGGCCAGCACAGCTTAAGTCTAGGCAAGTGAGAGAAGTTATCATCTGGTCTTCCCACGTGTACACACACACAAACACACATGCACACACACACACAGTGAGAGAAGTTATTATTTGGTCTTCCCACGTGTACACACACACAAACACACATGCACACACACACAGTGAGAGAAGTTATCATCTGGTCTTCCCACGTGTACACACACACAAACACACATGCACACACACACAGTGAGAGAAGTTATTATCTGGTCTTCCCACGTGTACACACACACACATGCACATGCACACACACACAGTGAGAGAAGTTATCATCTGGTCTTCCCACGTGTACACACACACAAACACACATGCACACACACACAGTGAGAGAAGTTATTATCTGGTCTTCCCACGTGTACACACACACACATGCACATGCACACACACACACAGTGAGAGAAGTTATCATCTGGTCTTCCCACGTGTACACACACACAAACACACATGCACACACACACAGCGAGAGAAGTTATCATCATCTAGTCTTCCCATGTGTACACACACACACTGAGACAGTTATCAATCTGGTCTTCCCACGTGTACACACATACACACACACAGAGTGAGTGAGGGAGGGAAAGAGAGAGAGAGAGAGAGAGAGAGAGAGAGAGAGAGAGAGAGAGAGATAAATCTTCTATAAAATTTTTATGCATACATTCATTTCTCTCTGCTAAACAATGGCTAGGTAGCTAGCTAATGATGGCCATCGTTGGTCATTGCCAGCAATAAAGGAGGTTTAAAAGGGGCCAGGAGGGAGCTTTTAGGTCACAGCCTCTGGGTTAGGAGTGGAAAGAGGCTATTCCATCCTTGTTCTCTACCTAGTACACAGACACAAGGATTCTCAGTGATAATAATTAGCAAATACTTTTCTCTTGGACCAATTTTGCCTGTGAATTCTCAGCTTGAAAGTCAAAGAATAAACTCTTAGGTACGAACATGGAGTGTGTGTGTGTGTGTATCTGTATTCGAGTGTGAGGGTGTACGTGTATGAGTAGTAAACATGAATGTGCACATGTGTAAGTGAAGACCAAAGGTATGTGGGCTGTCCTTTCTGAGTCACCATCACCCTGTGTTTTGAGACAGACTCTTCTGGTCTGGAACTCACCAAGTGGGTTAGGCTGACTGGCCAGTGTCCAGGACCATCCTGTCCCTGCCTCTCCCAGAGCCTGGATGACAAGCACACCACCATGTCTCTTGTTTTGTTTCAAATAAACAAACAAAACAATAACAACAACCAATGAAACAAGTCATGCGTTTTTGGGATGGAACTTGGGTCTTAACACTTGGGAGACAAAACCCTTCTAACTAAACTATTTCCCCGGTCTCAGACTTCAAAACGCCCCCATCCTCCGATCTCCCAGTGTCCTTGCAGAGAGGGCTCTGAACTGTGAAGAACTGCCAGAGGAAGGAGAGTTGTGAGGGGCTCCAGGGGAAGTCTTCAGAGCCCTCTGAATCAGAGTGAGTCACTGCTCTGAGCCACCCGATACAGGTTGCAGACTGCAGGCTGAATGCTGATGGGAGCTATTGAAGCACCGGGACATGAGGCTCCTAGATCCCTGCCCTCACCCACACACGCCTAGGCATGAAAACATAATGAAGAGGAAGTAGGAAAAATATGTCAGCTCAGGATGCTGTCAGGCTTGTCTGATGGTCTTTCTTTCATGTCCATTCATCTCCTTATGTAAATATGTACATGTGTGTTGCATGCACACATATGAATATACACACATCTGCTCATCCTTACATTGATACACAAGAAAGCAGGACTTGGAAGCAGGCACTAACATGTGTCCTGTTCTACTGAAAAGGGGAAGCAAATCACCAGCAGACCAGGGGCTACAGCTCTGCTCCAGAACTCTGGCCCCCACTGATGTGGGCCCCGCCTCCCCAAGAGTGCCTTTCTCTGTAGCTCTACCCCGGTCAGTCATCATCCAAGCAAGGCACGGACCTCCATCTGCTCGGCACTTGGGTGTAACACATGTGCAGCCACATGGCACTGGAACGGGCAGTCAGGAAACGCTCCTTCCGCTTCCCCGTACCCGTTGCCTGGGATGGTGAGGCTGCAATGGTTGGCCTGGCTCTGTTGTTGATCTTATTGGTTCATTTCCTCCAGTTCCATCACTCATTCCCAGAACCCTCTGTCCCGTTGTTTTGGCAGAAACAATCTATGAAACGTCTCAGAAGGGGAACTAGACATTTTAGTGGGGGAAAGAGTGGAAATTTAACAAGAAGCTGGCTCCGTTCCTTCGAGGACTGAGAATGAACCCGGGAACATACGGATGAAATTTCAGTGGGGATTTGTCCATGGCGTTCAGAGCAAGAAAAACGCTGGAAATGCCACATGCTCATGAGAATCTAGTCAGGGTGGCCAAACAGGCAGACGGATAACATCTGAGGGGCAAAAGGACGAAATGAGATGCTCTCTAAACCCGTGAGTGGTACCAGCTGTCACGCGGGGGCTCATTCATTTTGTATGTCTTTCGCTTCAGGTAGAAAGGAGGCAGCTGTGAGGTGGCCACCTCACGCCTACCTCGCTCAGTCTGGGATTCAGAACTCCAGGTCCACGCAGCAGAGATTTTAACTCTACTCTACGCCAGGTCTTCTTTAATTGTATATTCTGTATGCACAAATGTGCGCGCACACACGCAGAGGAATGCCGTGCACTTGGGTTTCTTGTTTTTGAGACAGGGTCTCTCCTTGGCCTGAGCCTATTAAGGTAGCAAGGCTAATCAGTGAGCCCCAGGGAGTCTCTACCTCCCCAGCGCTGGGGGTGGGCAGAACCTCGGCATTCTGAGCCTTTTAACGTGTGTGCTGGGGATGGAACTGAACGGTCTCCCCAGCCCCTGTGCTGTGGAGCTTGGCTCTGTTCTTCACTGTTGTCTTCCTTTCCTCGTTTCTCTACGAGACCAAACACACTCGCTCTCCCAGCTTCTCAGAGCAGAAAGGGCTCCAAGAGAAAATTGCTTCACAACAAGGGGATCCTGGGAAAAATGAAAGACTGAGAAACCCTTGTAATGAGATTAAGGGGCAAATATCTTGACGCAGCTATCCACTCAGACCCAGCCTCCTACTGCAGAAAAGCTCGAACAAACGCAAGCCTTGTTTCAGGAAGGAAAAGGTTAACAAGCTATGAAAACAAAATTCAAGATATTTTCAAAGCATGGCGCTTGGCAGAGTCAGTCGGGCACAGTCGGCCTGTGTATGATAGCGGGGCATTTCCCCTGGACACACGCAAGGAAGCCGGGACTCAGGAAAAAGGGTGTGCGTCTCCCTCAGCCCCTCTCATGAATGAGCATTGGAGGAGGCCTGGGAAGATAGCTCAGCTGGTAGAGCCTGCCATGTAAGCGTGAGGACCAGAACCCATGTTTGGTGGTGAGATTTATGTCAACTCAGCACAAGCTAGAGTCGTCTGAGAGAAGAAAATAAGCCTCCATTGAGAAAATGGCTCCAAGCCAGGTGGTGGCGGCACATGCCTTTAATCCCAGCACTCGGGAGACAGAGGCAAGCGGATCTTTGTGAGTTCGAGGCCAGCCTGGTCTACAAGAGCTGGTTCCAGGACAGGCTCCAAAGCTACAGAGAAGCCCTGTCTAGAAAAACAAATAAACAAAAAAATGGCTCCATAAGATGGGTTTATAGGCCAGACTATAGAGCATTTTCTCAGTTAGTGATTGATAGGTGAGGGCCCAGCCCACTGTGGGTGGAGCCATCCCTAGGTTAGTGGTCCTGGCTTCTATTAGAAAGCAGGCTGAGCAAGTCTTGTGGAACAAGCAGAAAGCAGCATCGCTCCAAGCCTCTGTATCAGCTCCTGCCTCCAGGATCCTGCCCTGTTTGAGTTCCTGTCCTGACGTCCTTCAGTGACAAACTGCAATGTGGAAGTGGAAGCCAAATAAACCCTTTCGTCCCTTGTGCTGGCCGTAGTCATGAAGCTGTTAGCGGCAATGACACTCAAGGTTCTATAAACACCATCAAAAGTCCAAGCGAGAGACAGAAACAGACCGAGGTGTCAAGGCCTTTTGTACCCGCTCCATGACAAAGATCCCATTTCTTCCACCAAGGCTTAAACCCTCCCTTGTCACATGAGGTCCCCGCTCTGCTTGGCTGATAACTGTGCTTGACATTCGAAATGAACTTTCTGGACTTGGCTCCAGCCGAAACGGCGCAGCTCACTCCCAGCATCTCTGTGGTTGTTTGCCCACAGGTGCCTCCCATTGCTGTCTGGTGGCTCCCAGGTCTGAATCGTAACGTTCGTTTTCCCACATCAGAAAATGAAGCTGTGGAAAGGGGCCTGGGACACCCCACGCTGGCATGGCAGTGGCGATCACTAGGTGCCAGCCCCGTCCTTTTCCTCTGAGACTTGTGACAACTAGTCAGGAGTTTGGCAACATGGACTCTGATGTGAGTAGCTGTAAGAGTGATTGTCTCACCCATTCCTTCACTCACAGGAAGAAGGATGTGCTGCCTGCCCTTTGACCTTCCAGTTCAGCTCTAGCTAACTATTAAGTACCAAGAGTTTTTGTAACTTCATGTGATGTTAATTGTCCTTTTTATTTCCAGTTCTATCAGTGAGAATTTAATTCACTGTTTGGATAAAGTATTCTTCTCATATCCATTTTGCTCCCTAGACATGCGGTTTCTCTGCTCGTATTCAGGGTTACCTGTAACAGAAATGATTACACCTAGAACAGCCTCCTCCCACCTCTGTGAGATTCCTTCCCTTCTCCCGAGGCATCACAATTAGGGATCCTTCAGAATGGACCAGCATAGAATCCACAAATCACCTTACAGGAAACAACCTTGGTATCCATTTTTGTTCCCCCAATCAATGATATTTGTACCTGAACTTCAAAAGTCAGCTGGGCACTTGGGAGGCAGAGGCAGGCGGATCTCTGTGAGTTCGAGACCAGCCTGGTCTACAGAGCTAGTTCCAGGACAGGCTCCAAAGCCACAGAGAAACCCTGTCTCGAAAAACCAAAAAAAAAAAAAAAAAAAAAAAAAAAGTCAGCTGGAGTGGTAAAATACTCGCTATGCAATAAAATGAGAGCCTGAGTTTTCACCTCAGAGACCAGGTAAAACGCCAGGCATGGTGGCATGTGTTTGTAACCCCAGGGTTGGGGAGGCAGAGGCAGGGGAGACCCTGGAAGCTGCTAGCCAGTCACTCTAACCTATGTGGAAAACTCTGGGCCAAAGAGAGGTCTTGTCTCAAAATACAAGGCTACTGACTCCTAAGGAAAGAACTGACACTCGAGACTGATCTCTGGTACGTTCATACATGTATTCAAATACATATGCACACCTAAAGGAACACACACATGGGGGCAGAAAGGGAGGGAGGGAAAGAGAGAATCAGATTCATGTCTAGCTGTTTTAAACTGTCTATTCTCAGACTCCACATGGCCACAGCTGAGCACTTCCTGCCCAGACTGCCTCTTCAGACACCTGTTGCATCCACGGTCCCCCACTTCAGCTGGGGCGGCTTCACCTTCCAGTTGACTCAAGCTTCAAAATTTATTTGTCCTTCATTCTCTTCCTTACTTGAGCCCACACCCAAACTCACAGCCAACCTCAGTTTGTCCCTTAAAGTCATCCCAGGACCTGTTTCCTGCTTACCAGATTCATGGCTGACACCCTGAGCTTCCACACTCTGACCCCAGGATTGTGGCAGTAGACTCTTGCGTCTTTGTGTTTGTGGTTTTGTGTGTGTGTGCGTGTGCATGTGTGTGCACAGGTGCCAGTGTGTGTGCGATGTGGAGGTCAGACATCAGACTTGGGTACTGTTCTTCAGGCCCTTCCCCCTTGTTTCCTGGGATGAGGTCTCTCAGTAAGCGTGGCACTCACCAAGGAGGCTCAAGTGGCTAGCTAGAGAGCCCCAGGGATTCACCTCTGTCTGCCTTGCTAACACTGGTCCTGTGAACCTCTGTTCCTTCCTGCACACACCAGCCCATGTGGTCCTGTACCAATGCAAAGCAGATGTTGCTGTGCCTGCTCCGGACACAGTGAAAGCTCCTGGCACCCAGAGAAGGGTGGCACTCCTGGCACACAGGGAAGGGTGGCAATCCTTACGGAGAATTTACTGCCTCTCCAGCCTTCTGGCTTCCACTTGCCCAATTTTAATCCAGCTCAACCAAACTGGCCTCCCTGCTTCTGCCGCTAGCCAGGCGTCTGCCTTCTTCCCTTCCATATGGAACCCTCCTACCCTGCTAGACTCTGTCTATCCCCTACCTCTAGGTGCCCTCTCGACCCTCAGGGCCCCATGCTGCCCTCAGCCTCTCTTGCTCTCTCTCAGAATCCTTGCTGTCTCTTCCCTCACTCTGTTCTGTTTGTCTTCTATGACATGGAGCTAGGGATCGTCGTCTATTTTATTGGCTGTGTCCCTAGCGGGGGTTGACACACAGTAAGTCCTCCTAATAGCCATCAGGCGGGGTAGTGGCTCCAGGGACTGGTGCATGCTGGCGGGTAGTGCATGGGTTTAAAACTTGGTGATGAGCACTGAAGCCTGTGCAGGCGACTCCTTAACACTGTGACCTTGGCAACTCGGTTAGCTCTTTGAGCCGGTTGGACGAAACCGAGCCATAGAGCAGTAAGGACAGAGCCTGACACAGGAGAGCACTGAAGGCAAAATGGGGCACGGTTATGACTCCTGTCTATGCCCGCCCATGCCATAGCAGGGCAGTTACCGTCAGTCCCTTTTATCCCGACTTCTACAGGCGACCTTCAGCACCTGCCACTCTTCTCTCTCTGACTTCTCGCTCCATTTAGCCGCGGAAAAGTGGAAAAAGCAGTTCTGTCATGGCTAAGGCAGTAACACGCTCACCAGCCCTAAGCCCAACTCCCGCATTTCCTAAGAGACAGAGTGGGTCTACACTGGCAGATGAAGGCTGCCGTCTTGTCCCCAACCTTCTCCGAGCTGTCTCAAACTGACATCACTATGGGACAGTCAAAGGGTTTCTTGGCTTGGCTGATAGCCTGGGAGGGTCTCACCACCAGGAGACAATTTTCAAGAAAAATTAAGTCACAGACTGGACTTGTCCTAAAGCAGTGATCTCATAACCCCGGCGGCCATTCCAGGAGCAATGGGACACCCACCAGTTAGGATGACCAAGCTCTGAGGCACCTCCTCTTCACCTCTGAGACTCGAGCACATAGAGTGGCCTTTTCTTCTTGCCCCGACTCCCTTCCCACCTCAGATACTTGACCCAGATCTGGACAAGGCAAGCAGTCTGCCTTCCCACAGCATGTCCACCTTCTCCCTGGTCACGACAAAGAGAGGTCTGGGAGACCTCTGAGATCAACGGGCAGATGCGGCAGAGGCAGCAGACGCACTTTGTGAGGCGAGAAACGTAAGGCATTACAGAGCACATGAGCACATAGCCAAGCAACCACAGTCACAGGAAATATCCCACCCTCCATATAGGGAAGGCTGGCACAGCAGCTCTGTAAGCACAGCAAAGACAAAGGTTGTGTCTTTCCATTTGGGGATCCATTCGCATCTGCTCAACACGCAGGGCACAGCCAGGGGTAGGGGTGGAAAACACACCTGTCAAAGGATGTTTCCACAAATACAAGGAGCCCGGGCCTGAAGTCACGTTGCTGCTTTTGTGATGCTTTCTGCAGTTCTTTACACCCAGTTCCCAAAGTGGTCCATCGCAAGAGTGTGTTGCCATGGCAACAGGCTCCATAGGGGAGCCACTTGGCATTACCCAGAATTCGCATCTGTGCTTGTTTCTCCCCTCTCTTTTTATCTGTAAGTGGAAAGCATTCCTGAGTGAGTGAAGCCTCTCTCCACCTGACAGTTTCCTGGAAGGAGGGAAGAGGAAATGTTGTACTGGGGGTTCCATCCACAAACTCCTTTTCTATACCCTTCCTTAGGGCTGACACGCATAGCCCTGGAGAGGACATTGATGAGGCAGACAAAAGAACTAGATACTCCTCGAGGGAGGGCTGAGGCTCCCCATGACACCTGACCTTTGTTTCAGAGGCGCTTTAAAGGCAGGCAGTTCTCCTACAGGCTCTTACAAACCAGCTGACTGTGGAAGGTTAGAGGGGTGAGGGCCAGCAAAGCCGCAGGTGAGGCCCAAGCCTGTGCTCCCAGCCTCTGTTGCACACCCTAGACCGGTCCTTAAAGCCCTCCCCAGCCCCTTTCTTCCCTGTTTTAAACTCCTTCCCTTATCAAGACCCAAACCTTGGGATGAGCAGACAAGGCCAAGGGGAACCTGCTCGGATCGGGTTGGAAGTCAATGCAGGAGTGGCCAGGCCCCACTGTACCACCTCTGGTTCTCCTTTACAGAGTCCTGGGAGTCACCAACAATGATAGGGGCTAAACCTGCCCACCTTCTCCTCTTACTCTTCCTTCCTGCAAAATCAGCATCACTGCATTTCCACCTGTGCCCCGTACCACATGGCAGAGGTGCCAGTTGCTCAGACTTGCTGTTGGTAGGAAAAGAGAGAGAGACTTTCCATCTATTTACAGAACAGGATGTAATTGTGTTTTATTTTTCCTTCTCCTTGATGGTGACTCCTAAGAAGCCGGTTTGGTATTTAGAAGACCTGACCAGCAAGTGTGTCCATATTTAAATCGAGGAAACCCCTGAATTATCGCCTCACAGTAATTGCATTTTGTTTGTTTGTTTTTGTTTGATTGTTAATTTACACAGTCGCCTTCCTCTCCCATCACCCCCTAGTATGTCAGGGAAAGATTCAGAAAGCCAGCTTACATCATTGCTTCCCTCCTGGCAAAGGGCAGATATTTAGTGTCATTGTCAAAAGATAACAATCACATACCTAGAGCTGACCAGTTGGAGAACCAGGATTCTCTCTGAGAATACAGACAGCAAGGGACACTTTGAGGGCCACGGCCCCCAGTGGAGAAGAGGACGGGGGGGACAGGACCTGCTGTGTTGAGGAGGCATCTGTAGCCTGAGGAGAGAGAGGGAGGAACCATCCAGACTCTTTATTTGACTTTCACCAGCTCCATCCATATTTCAGTCAAAAGCTGCCCAGAATGGCTCATGTGGGCAGACAGGGTCTGAGTCAGCCAGTCAATAACAACTACAGAGTGTTCCCTGGGCACAGAGCTAGCAGCTTGGAGCTGTGCTACTGGAAGCAAGAAATACATGGTTCAGTCCTGCCCCTGTGGAGCGGCAGAGCTGAGGGCCACGGGCCAGAAGCATGCTCTGGAAGAAGAGTCTAAAGTCCATTAGCACAAACCAAGACAAATGAGCAGGAGGGGGCCAGGCCTAGACGAGCTGCCTCCCTGCCTCTGCTCTGGAAGGAAGGAAAGACCGATGTGTCTCTCGTGCCCAGGTGATACTGCATACCCAACACTGGCAACATCAGGATAAGGGGGGGGGCTCTCAGCAACTGGACCACCATCTCATTGTTCTCCCTGGAGAGAGGTGAGCCAATGTCTATTCATCCCAGAGAAGGTGCCCACAACAGACCATTCTACCCAGTTGGGAGGACAATTCCACCCAAGTCCAGCTTAGTGAGTCAGGAGTTTATTCGGCTTATTTAAAGGAACACGCGGAAGGGAGATTTACAGCAGTGTGGGTGACTCAAAACCACCAGCGTCACCAAAAAGTCCCACGGTAGCATGGGAGATGATGCCACGGAAGCCCTCAGTTAACCATCTACCTACTGGGTAGCCTAGCAGCACCAAACATCATAGGCAGCTGGGAGCTAGACAGGGTAATGACTGGGACTCCAGGTGACAGTTCCATGATTGCCTCTCCTACTTGGCAACATTAACAGCTTCGTTACCATAACCACAAACCCAGGCATCACAATCCCGTGTTTTGTTGCCATGACTATGCAGCCAAGGTTTGGTCCACCTTACAATGACCAATGTTATGATCGTATTGCGATAAGGAAAAAGTTATATGATGGCCATTGTGTAAGAAGAGAAATGAGACCAGGAGCCGGAAGACAGAGGTAAAAGTGGGGGATGGTGGACCAGGTGGCACCTGAAAAGGGGAGCCAAGAAGGGGCCTCATGGCTTAATCTGGAGTGAGGCGAGAGCTTCTGGTGAGACAAGTAGGCAGAGGTTCTCTTACCAACTTGGCCACCACTGTCCTCACCCTGCCCTAAGCTGCTCTTTCATTTGCTTCCGGTGTCCTCCGCTCAACCCAGCTCCTAGAGGGTCCACCTAAATCCAGAGTCAGAGACAATCCTATCCAGCACCACTCAGTGGCTCCCTTATGGCTCAGTGTGAATCCATGGTCATGGAGATTTGATGCCAGTGCCTCGTCTACTCTTACCAATCCACTCTCCCCAAAGGCTTGTGGCCTCCTTTCTCCCTCAATAAGCTAGAACCGACTTCCTCAGGGTTTGTACTGGCTGAGCTAGCATCTGTCGAAGGGCTTGTCCTCAGAGGCCCCTGCTGCTGGTTCCCTTACCCACTTGAAGTTCTTGCCCAACTGTCACCTCTACTAAGAAGTCAAGAAGCCCACTGACCCCTGCTCAGAGATATGCCCACCATCTCCACCTGAGCTCCCCCATCTCTTTGTGTGTGTGTGTGTGTGTGTGCATATGTGTGTCAGGGGTGGAGGTAGCGTGTGCACATAGGCACAGTGTGCCTATGTGTGTTGTGTGTGTGTATACCCATGTGTTCATATGTAGAGGCGTGACGATGTGAATATATACATGAAGATAAGGATATGTACAAATAGACCAATTCTTTATGTACGCGTGGGGCTGCCAGAAAGAAGGGACAGTTGTATTTTCGTTATCATCCCTCAGAGCCGAAAGCGGATCACTGTCCAAGCGTGAGTCGGCATGGACACCTTGGGTGCTGGACTTCACACGTGTTTCTTCATTGTGGCGTGTTCCTTCTGCTCCTGTTGCTCTTCCCCCATGTTCTCCTTTAATGGGAAGAGGGAGAGATGAACGCAGGCACCAGCGGATTTATCCAACCGCACCTTTGCCTATCATGACTGATGGTCAGAGTGTGGTCTGATTGGAGGGTCTGGAGGGTGGATGGCCTCCCTGGTTGTTTCTGTTGCTTCCTTCCATCTGATCTTTGTGTTACTGGGGCCTTGGCTTTGCACCATCTGCACATATGGAGAATCTGAATCCCATGGCTGATAGAAAGTTGGGGGCAGCCACTTAGAAAACTGCAGAGCTCAGTGTTTAACTTGTCAGCTAGCTAGCTGGGTATGATGGTGCATGCCTGTCATCCCAGCACATGGAGTCTGCGGCAGGATGATAGTAACTCTGGGGCTAGGCTACATAGAGAACCTCTGTCTCACAAAACCAAAAATAAAGTAACTCTGGTGCCAATCCTGCATGTTCCTGTAATATGCACATCCAGGCTTTCAGGCCTTCTCCCCCAGGAGCCTCCAGGTTACTCTGTTGGGGCAGCCAGTCTTCCTAAACAACCTGGGGTATGGCCTAGACTGTGGCTTTAGCTTATTCCCCTGGGTCTAGAGAGGACTCTCCCTGGGTTGGTACAACATGGAGCCTCCCCACCCCACCTTCATCCGGGGAGCTCACTGAGACCTTGGGCAGTTGGGCTTCCTGGGGAGGGAAGCTGTCCTAAGGTTGCAGGAATAAGCAGACAGGCAGAGGAACAAGCGTCTTTGGGGGACACTGGATGAAGACCGAGGTCCTGCCTGACCCTATATGGCTGCTCTGGGCATGCACCAGTTCCCCCTGAAGACTCGGCCTGGTTGTCTTTACAAATATGAACAAGCCCAAAGTCTTGAGAGTTTCCTTCATTTGCTGTGACTGTCCTGGATGTGGCCATCCCCCTCTGTGTGGCTTGGTACACAGGAGATGTTCGGCAAACATACGTGCTTGGGACAGTGTCCGCCCCAAAAGTCAGCCCGTAACTGTCCTTGGAGTCCCATCATCTACCTGAACCAAACGCTAGCAGACACAGTCCAGACACCAGGGTGGCTCATAGCTTCGCACTGAAGCCTGGGCTGGGTGGTGAGGAGACACAGACTAGATGTGCCCTGTGCGTGCCACAGCCTGTCCTTCCTAGTTCAGACAGAGAGGGCATGCTGGGCTGAGCTGATGGCTAGTGTGCGTCCTGCTTGACGCTGTCTGCGGGTAGTCCCAGGGTATAGGTACGTGCACGCCTGCCTTTTCCTGCTCATGCAGAGTGTCATTGGGCTTAAACATCAAGTCTCTAGGCCAGTCACAGGGATGATTCTCGTACTGATAAGAGAAATTGCTCGCATGGTCTTTTGCACATGAAGTTGCAGGCCTGGCATGTGCCTGCAAGAAACATTGTGGTTAGCAGCCCTGATGGCCGCAGAGTTGGGCTGCAGCTAAGCAGACGACTAGATGGATAATCATCTCATCTGCTCTGCAGGTACGCTTCTTGAGGACCGTGGGCTTCAGCTCTAGCGGCTAGCTCAGGCGAGTCACATGACTCTGAGACTACCTTATTTACAGTGTGTGTGTGTGTGTGTGTGTGTGTGTGTGTGTCCTGTCCAAGCTCTCCAGATTTCTGTGTGTCTAGACTTCAAACTGGCTTTTGGCTAGTAAGAGCATCCAGGCCCTGGCCTCAATCCTGCAACCCTGATTCTTAAAAGGATCCTTTTGCAACTCACCTGGACAAATAGAGTCTTGAACCCCCTGCTGCAGGCGTAAGAGGGTATCGTGTCTCTGAGTAGCCCCAGTTGACCCAGTGGCTTGGGTGAAGCATTGTATGTAACACCCATCATGTTTCCCTCAGTTGCACAGATGCCTGCTGCTTGAAGAAGCCTCAAGGGGCCAGGCAGTCTAAGAATCAATGCAGTTACATTGGCATTGTGGGATGCATTTCTTCTGGGAAGGAACCAAGGCCTTGGAAGGCTGTGAGTGGTGTGTATAGAGAGGTAGTCCTAAGGAGTCAGTCAGAGGATGCTGGAGAAGCAAGTGTGAGAGCCAACCATGCCTCTAGTGCTTGCTTATGTTAGACAAGCAGTTGAATAACTGCAGGGTTCCTACATCTGCACCATGTGTACAGTCGTACGCACCCAGGTACAGTAGGGGCCTGGCAGTCAGGAAGCAGCTATCTGGATTAACACGATGAGTTGAGAGCTGGGGAAATGGCTTAATGATTAAAGCTGCCACACAAGCGTGAGGGCTTGAATTTGATCACTAGCCCCGCTCCCCCAACACACACATACCGAAAGCTGGGCGTGGTTTACCTATAACGCCAGCACTAGTGAAGCAGAGACAGGATTCCAGGTCAGCCAGTTTAGCTAAAACAGCAAAATACAGGTTCAGGGAGTGAGCTATCCCAAAAACAAGGTGGACATTTGTGGAACATACCCAACACCGACCTTTGGCCCCAGTATGCACACACACACACACACACATGTTGTGGGATTTGAATATATTTAGCCAATGACTTTTGAGGCAGTGAGTCCTAGGGTATGGTCTTGTCAACCTACATGACAGTTTATAAGCTGAGGAAAGAGGGTCTCTCTCGCTCTCGCTCTTGCTTTTGTTCTCCCTTGAGTGGTCAGAGTGGAGCAGGTGGCTGGTTGTTGGTGCTCATCACCCCCTGCGCAGAACGACTGAATGAAGGCAGAAGGATCAGCGGCAGTGGCAGCATCTAACCCTAACCCATTCTGTACCGGGGAGTGTTTACCCCTATTTGATACCTGGATAAATTCTTGAGAACCTTTACCAGACTCTCATGGATTCACGCGACACACACATTAAAAAGTAAACTTTAAAAAAATGTCACGAGCTGTTGATTAATACAGGATCGTCCCAGGGACCCATGTGTGTGTATGTCAGACAGCTCCCCTCCTGACCACACGTAGCAGAAAGATGCAAGGGTTAGCACGTCTGAGCCTGAGTCTTCATAGACTGCTAACCCTCAAGAGTCTTAGCAACCTTCAAAGCTCAAAGGTAGCTTCTGCAAAGGAGAGACTGCAGCTAATGGTAGACACCGGAGGGTCTAGGTAATTTGGCAAGTCCCAAAAGCATGGATTTGGGCATAGAGTTGAGGTCAAGACCTCCCACTATTTGACTCTTCCCTACCCACCCGAGTAGAGCCTTGGGGACACTCATGACTTGGAGTCACTATCTCTCCCCCTTTTCCATCTTGACTCCTCCCACCCAGGGGTCTGGTTCAGGGTCAGTTTTATAGGAAATGCCCAGCAGGGCTCTTTGGGAGCCTCCCGCTTGGATAAGCCTCAGGTAATAAGGTCTTGTTATGCAAGACATTAAACACAGCTGTCTGGAAGATGCTCTGCTATAGTGGGCATCCCTATAAGTCCCCTTTAGAACCTCTAAGGCAGCTCCCTGTAATAAGGCCACTGGTGTGTCTCCTTGGCTTGTCCAGAACGAGAGGACTGGTATCTGTTGCCTACCTGGGGTCGCAAAGCACAAATCTCTCACCGGCAGCAGAGACAGAACCTCAGAACACGAATTGATAAGACAAGCACAAGGTTGGTGTGGAACATTTCATTTCTCCCGTGCGAGTTAAGCAAGAAACCTGGGCCTCTAGCGAGATGGGAACCCCAGCATCATGAGTGAGAAAGATGACAGTAGAACCCCGGCAAATCACCTGTAGGCACCGTTCTCCACGCCGGCCTCTGGGGCGGGAGGAAGTACACTGACCTCTGGCTCTCTTCACATGGTCAGATCTAGTTTTGCTTTCTCTTAGAAAAGGCAAGTCCCTTGGGCTCATCCCATCTGTCCACCTGACAAACCTACCAGGAAATCACCTCAGTGTGTAGGAGAGGAGATGTCTGGTGTTCCACAGTCACTGTGCTCCCATAGGCTTCCATCCTGAGAAAGAAAGGGCCCTGGGGCATGGAATGGGAACCTGCACAGCATAGCTGCAGCTGAGGCAGCCTGGCCAAGGCTCCCCCCACCCCCCATACACACTTCCTCCTCCTCCTGCTGGTCCTTCTCCATCCAAGGCTCTGCTGGAGAGAACACGGACAGCCCCAGGACCCCAGAGCCTCTCCTGGAGGCAACCAAGGAGCAAGCTAGGACATCCAGCCCCAGAGTGTATTCCCATGTCCTTCCCAGGGGAAAGCTGAACAGATAGGAGGCCGCAGAGTCTCAGAGGCTCAGACATGTTGTGACAGAGGCCTCTAATATGGTATAAGGGATGTTGACTGGCTTGGTGATCTTTCTAGAACTAACCAGAGAGTGTTTCCCCCAAAAAGTCAGCCCAGGAAACACACGGGATGTGCCTGGACTAACCAGGCACTGGCATGAGTCCTGAAGCCAAGGGGCTCTTCTGGGTTGCTGCCCTGGTGGAATCCGGGGCTGTACCTGTTGTCAATATGGGATCTTTCTGTCTGGTGACCAGCTCACAGCTGTGCTATTAGTCCAGAGCTTCCCTCGCGTCTCCTCTGCAACGCTAATCTTTGCCTCCGTTCTGCTAGGCAGGGAGTTGTCCTTTGCTCCGTCTGCCCCAGTTGAGACAAAAGTCTGTTTCTTTCTGACTTCCAGCTTCTGCCTCCTCACTGTGCTGGTGAGCTCTGCCATGCTCTGGGGATCAAACCTGCCATCTCCTTTGCATAGAAACTGCTGCACAGAGTATGTCCTGACATGTTGACTTTCTGAGGCCTTGGTCCTTAGCAAGAATGACAGCCAGTGGGCTTGCAGGCCACGGGGAGGTAGTGATAGAAAGAGGGTGTCCCCAGGAGTGGGGGGACATCATGGTGCCTGCTCTGCTCACAATATTCCTCAGAGGGACCCATCACCACCACTTCCCCTACTGAACCCCTATTTGGCTGAACATAGCGAACAATCCAGTTTTGACTTGGCATGCCTCCTAATAAGTGCAGTCTAGGCTTGGGATAAAAGCAGCGTGGAGCAGGCGCAGGGACTTCTGGGATCTTCTCCCGCTTGCCAACTTTTCCCTCCTGACCTTGGGCCATGTCCCTCCTGGCAGCTCTGCTTCACTGCCTGCATAGGAAGCCAAGACACAACTGGAAAGACTGTGGGGGCCGTTCTAGGTGCCACGGGGTCCAGCTGAGTGTAAGAGTCAGTGTGTTTTACAGGGAGGTTCCCAGGTTTTCCACCAACCACGTCTTGGTCTTGGACTTCCTAAGTTAGCAGCTGCAGGGCCAGGAGTCAGCCCTGTTGCAATCAGTGCTCTCTAGATTCAGAAGAGGCGGTTCTGGGAACTGTGCTGGACCCTGAGGGTCTGAAAACCTGGCAGAAGGATCTCTACTTCTAAGCAAACTTAGCTTTAGAAACCCATGGCCAGCGAGGGCCTAGAGGGCCCAGAGGCTTGCCTCTGGTCATGACCTGTCACCTCCCAGGAGATGTTCCACTTTCTAAGTAGGTGAAAAAAACGAACCTAATTTAAAACATGGTAATGTACTCTTCAGAGCCCCCCCCCCCCGGCTGCCACTCCACACGGGAACAAGGACACACTGGCTCTTATGGGGCCTACATCCCTTACACTTAGCACCAGCGCACCCCCAACTGCCTGGGCACAGGGCCGGATCACCACTAGATTGTGTTACAGCAGTAAACAGAGCCCTCCCAGTGGTGGCAGGGCCACGACGCTAGCTAGGTTTGCCTTGGTGTCAGGAGGGTACCCAGACCACCCCTCCTGGCCCCCTGGAGCTTTCTCAGAAGCACAGACACAGGCCCAGTGGAAAGCATGACCGGTTTCCGTTGGGCGTTGGGCGTTAGGCACTCTGCAGTGCCTCAGGAAGAGAGTGAGAGGAGAGAAACAAGACCTGGGAACCAGCCCCACTCCCTCCCACAAGGTGCACAGTGAGGCCTGTTTATCCCTGCAACAGTGACGGCAGCAGCCTCAGCATGGAGGAGTCCTCCGCCTTTCTGCAGGCCCCACCGGGTAGGTTAACTGCCTTTCTCTCCGCTCCCGGCTGCACATCTGGATAAAGGCGTGCCTCTCTACTTTGTTGTATGTGTGTGTGTGTGTTTTAAACTTTCTTTTCCACTGCCATAGTAACCACTGCGTGTTTGGCAAAGGGACGGAGGAAGGAAAAAAAAAAAAAAAAAGCAAAGCCCTGGGAGGAAAAGAGCTCTGAGCACAGGGCTGGCAGCCGGCCAGGGTAGTCACGCTGTGGAGCTGAAATGAGGCCTCTGGCCGGCAGCCAAGTGACAGAGAACAAAGCTGTCAGTTCCTAATGTTGGCGGCAAAGCTCGCTTGGCACCCTTATATGGTTTCCCATAAGTCCCTGCCTTGGCCACCGTCCATTCCCTTCAGGGCAGCAAACGGGGATTAGCACTGCTTCAAGTTGTTTTTCTCCCCTTCGCTCCAACTGCTCCGGTGACATCACCCCTCTGCATTCAAGTGCCAGCAGGGTGGCTTTTCTTTGCCCCGCCCCCTCCACCCCAGCCCTCCATCACGCTCCCTCCCAGTCCCTCTCTCCCTCCTCCACCCCCCCCCTCTCTCTCTCTCTCTCACACACACACACACACACACACACACACACACACTTCCTGCAGTCTCCCCTTTTCTCCCTCCCTTTTTTCTTTAAATGCAGTATTTTAGGTCATTCTTCTTGTCCGGCCTTTTTTTTTTTTCTCCTACTAAATTAAAAACACCCAAGCGCTTGTGCATTTAGCTGAATCAAGCCAGACGCTGTATTTTATTTTTATAACTGAATTCCTGAGAGATAAAAATCTCATTTTCCTTAGTAGGCTGTAATCAGCCCTTGCAGAGATGTGGGTTCCAACCGCCCCATCTCAAGCTTCCTTAAGCAGCTCCACGGAGAGATGAACTTGGCTCCGGTTCAGGTTTGAAGGGGCCCCGAGGCTGGTCAAAGGCTGTTTGTTCCACACAGGCACACACAGATCCCATCGACGCCTCCTTGCCACGGCAATGCCACCAAGACGGCTGGACACACAGTCAGTACCTACTGTGTTCCTCCCCTTTCCCAAAGGAAAATAGGTGAGCCAGTCAGCGCCAGAAGCAGCTTCCGAAAAGACCAGTTTCAACTAGCGAGTGCCAGGCGGTGTTATGCAACTCACGGCTCAGTCCCTGAAAGGAATGGAGGTTTGCCGACTGCACAAATGGTCCCCCCTCCGCCCCCCCCACTCTGATTCATGAACTACTTTTCTGATTCATGAATCACTCGGGAGCCAGCAGGAGAAAAAATGAGTCGTATTGATCTCATTTCAGTTGAAATGGGCTCAGCAGGCCCATGGCTGGCTGAGGAAGGCTGTCCAGGGCCAGACATTCACTCCGGGCCTCCCCCTTGGTCTGTAGGCAGGTGCTCCAAGCACTCTTAAAGGCATACACCGGAATCCCTTTAAGACATGGACGGAAAGTGAATCCATCAATTTCCATTGGGGGTCCCAAATAGTTGAATGTATTTCATTTGGGATGGGAGAGGGGGCACTCTGTAGCCCAGGCTAGACCGATCCATTTGGCACATCGCTGAAGAGTCATCTTATTTTAAGGTCTTTCCTGAATTCTGGTGAGGTTTCTTGTTGCTCCCATGCTGGGGATGGTACCCAGAGCTTTGTACAGACTCGGAAGCATCAGCAGGCTCCTTACTTTTTATTTAGAGATAGAGTCTCAAGGAGTTGTCTAGAGAGACTGTCACCTAATTCTGTAGCCCAGGCTGGCTTTGAACTTGCAATTCTACCTAAGCCTCCTGAGTAGCTGGGCTGACAAGCCTGGTGACTTCTGAAGTCCCCTTCTGAACCAACAAACAAAGCCCCCCCCCCAGCCTCTTCAGCTAAGGATTCCAGATAATGCTCTGTCTTATGTAAGGGCGAGTTGGTCATGGCTGGGGCAAGGGGGGTGGGGTGGGGGCTGAGACCATATAAAGCCAGTCTTTCCTTCCAATAAGAAATGAAGGTTTTTTATTTTAGTAGTGCAAGAAGCAGGAAGTGAGCCTGAGGCAGAGACAGATGAAAGGAGGCACTCTCTCCCTCCCATTCACCCAAGCTGACACTTGGTGCATTCCTCGGAGATGCTTCTGGTACTCCATCCTGCTGGTACCCTTACCAGCATCATCTTCTTCTTCAGCAAGTCTCCCCTCCCGCTCCTACTCCAGACTGGGAAATTTAAGACAACTGGCTGAGCTGTAATACTAGTCCTTAGGAGGCAGAGACAGGAGGATTGCTGTGATGTTGAAACCATCCTACACTATGTAGTGGGTTCACGGCCCTTGAGACACACAATGAGACCTTAACGGAAAATAAATAAATAGGGCTGGAGACGTGGTAACCTCAAATCTCCTCAGTAAGCGTGAAGACTGAGGTTGCTCCCTAGAGCCTGTGTAAAAGAGCCAGGTATGTTGGCGCATGCTTGTCGTCCCAGCACAGGGAAGGCAGAGAGAAGCATGTATCTGAGACAGGCTGGCCACCTAGGCAGCTCTAATAGGCAAGTCCCCTCAAAACAAAAAAAACGAGGTAGACAGCAATAGCTCCTGAAGAATGACATTTGGGGTTGGCCTCTGTCCTACACTCTCATGTACCTACACACCTCTGCACCTGCACACACACACACACACACAGGCACACACACACAGGCACCCACACAGAGGCATAGACACATGCAGGCACACACACAGGCACACACACACAGGCAGGTACACACACACAGGCAGATGTACACACACAGGCAGACACACACACAGAGGCATAGACACAGGCAGGTATACACACACAGGCAGGTACACACACACAAGCAGGTACACACACACAGGCAGGTACACACACACAGGCAGGTGTACACACACAGGCAGGCACACACACAGGCAGATACACACACAGAGACAGGTACACACACAGGCACATACAGGCAGGCACACACACATAGGCACACACACAGGCACACACAGGCAGGCATACAGGCAGGCACACACACATAGGCACACACAGGCACACACACACACAGGCACACACACAGGCAGGCACACACACACATGATAATGTAAAATAATAACAGTTGGCTTTCTGATACAGGCTTTTCAGAAACTGCATAAAAGCTGGCAATCTGGACAAGAAAAGGATTGTGACCTCATGTATGGAATTTTGGGTCCAAGTGTGGAGAAACAAGCCTTCCAGACTTCAGTTTCCTGTATTTCAGCTGCACAATGGCCTGGAGACACACTTCACCAGTCAGGGACTGGAGGAGGTCACCTTCCTCCTTTTTATTACACATTGCCCAGAGGAGATCTCCAAGACAGGGAAGGAAGGCACAGGAGTCTCCTCTCCCTTCTGTGAAGGTGCCTTTTCCTACTGCTCCTCCTCAGGCTGAGTGCAGCCAACCCGAGCAAAGGCTGCAGGTCCCTGGGGTTAAAGCTGTGCCCACCGACTTGCTCGCTGCCCTTAGAGCACACTGGACTGGGAGACTGGCTCATGATTTGTGCTATTGCCTTAGATTTTCCCCTTCAGTACATCCCCAGAGTCTCTAGGACGGCTTTATATAACACCCACCGGGCCAGCCCCAGCATCTGAGAGCCCTCGATCTGGCATCTCCCATGAATCTGGCAGCATATCAAAACCTCTGTTTCATAACACACTCAAAATAGGATTTTTTACTAACATGCCAAGCCCAGGGCTTCTCATGTCAGGGCCAGGAGTTTTATGAATCACTAATGGTTAAACAGAGATGCACACACACACACACACAACAACCTGCCTGTCCCTGAGGGTCAGGATAAAGATGGAGGTCGGAAGACTGTGGTTTCTGTAGCCATGGTCTGCCGGTGAGTGACTGAGGGACCTATTCAAAGAATTCCCCAAATAATCTCAAACACATTGAGGATCTTACTCATGCTTTAAAAACAGAAAAAGAAAGAACTACCTTCCTCCTGCCTCCTCCTCATTCATGGGGAGTGTGGTTTCCTTTTCTTTGCTGCCAGACACTGACAGTTGCTGACTTAACCCCTGACTCTCCTTTGAGGAGGTCAGCTTCCTGCAAGAAACACCTAGATCTGGGCCCTGCAGACCAACTGCATGTTTGAACTCCACTTTGGGATGGTGGGGGACAGAGTCTGAGCAGAGCAGAGAGACCAGCCCTTCCCCTGCGGGCCCTGTACCCGCCTGCCTCATCCGGCCCTGGTTTAGATTATGACAGGGAAGGGTGTGTCCTCCCAAAGACATTTGCAGCCTATTTAGGAGCCCTTCTGGAAATTTCTTCATGAGGCGCCCAAAGAGTGTTCCTGGATTCCATCTCATCACATTGCCCCTGCGGGTGCAGCTGTGTCTCCCTTCCTTGTCCTGCCAGACACATGGTTGGTGTCCTTGTCCAGATGGCCCCCAGGGCATTACTTCACAGCAGGAGAAGCCTCCCTCATTCCCAGTGGAGGTGGGGGTCATGAAAAGCTTTGGTGCTTTGGACTGAGGCAGGTGGTTCAGGCCAGCAAGGCTGACCTTGAGAAACATGGATAGATGTTTCCTGAGTCTGTGAGACACCTTGAGAAGATGGAGCTCTGTGGCTCATTCTGCTGCTGCCAGACCTCTGCAGTCCCCTCCCCCAGGTCACTCACACCCTCCCTGGGCCACTCAGATACCCCGAAGGTGGGAACCCTTCAGTCCCCAATAGAGGTGGGAACATTGATATCTCTGCCCTCGCCTGCCCAGCCTTCCGCTTGCCCGTGTAATTTGCCGTGTGCAATTGCCTGTCTGGATCACCTGGATTAAGCAGCTTCACTGCTCTCTTCCTTCTTGCTGGGTGTCATATTAACCCTCAAATCACTACCCTGAGCTTTGCAGGACAACTGCCATTTGGTCTTCCTTCCCCGGCTCGCTGCTATTTCTCCATGCTCCGAGCTGTCTGCAACTCCTTCCATGTAGCCTCATGCTATTCTAATTGACTGGCTGTTTACTCTGCCCGCTCGGATATGGCATAAAAAGCAAGCAAAAACCACCTCTCCCACCATGTTGTCCCTCACATCCAGCTGAGCCTGGGAAGGAAGCCCCAGGCCTCCTGCCTTCCATGAGAGCCTCACAGAGTTTCTCCACTGAGCCCATGTGAAAGGGGCTCCCTCCCCACCCCCAGGCTGAGACTGAATAGCCTTCAGATTCATTTTGTGGCCGGACACCTGGTTGCTATGGAGACGGTTGTCATAAAAACACACTGATCTGTGGAGAGATATAAAGCTGATCCCAGAGGTACGCTGTCAGATACATTAGCTCCGAGAAAGGGCCTGCTGCTTATCACACTGCTTTGTTGACACACTGCCTTCGCCTTCCAAAGCCAGCCTGGGTGACCGCCTCAGAACCAGGCCAGCACCGTACAGCTGCAGTCACTATTTCATGAGGGACAATCAAGGGCTTCGTTCAAATGCCAGATGCCCCCCCTGCCTTTCTATCCCAGGTTGAGTCAGCCCAGGAGAGGTTGCTCACCCTGGCACAATTTGTTCTTTCCTGCCTGCCGTTGGTCCATTGGCTCAGTAGAGAGGGAGGCACAAATGTACCCACCCCGACTATGCTGCACGTCAGAGGGCCTGTGAGTGACAGATGTCAGCAGGAACACCTTGGCGCCCTGCCAGGTTTGCGGGGAATCCTAGGTGCCAATGGGGAACACACACACAAGAGAGCCTCCTCGTTCACAAGACAAGAACAAGGTATGGTGGCCACACTGCTTAATCCTTCTACCTTGCCCCAGATCTGCACCTCCACCTCGGTCTGCTTCCTGTGAGGTCAAATATGTCCATCCTCCCCAGTCCATGCTCAGGGACCATGTAGCAGAGTAAGCAGCAGAAGCAAGGACAAAGGAGAATGGCCATTCTCTCCAAGTTTGTTTGGATTGGGGGTTAAACCGATAATGACTTGGTGTTTAGATTTCTAGCTGCAGCATTGGCTATAAATGGCTGAAAACAAAAAACAAAACGACAACCAAAGTACCAGGTACAGGTGTAGTCACATGACAAACACAGGCAAGACCTACTTCCGGGAGGACTCCAAGCACAAGCAACTCCAGCCAAGACACGGATTCACCGACACCTGACACATCTGTTCTCTCTCTCTCCTCATTCTCTCTCTCTCTCTCTCTCTCTCTCTCTCTCTCTCTCCCTCCCTCCCTCCCTCCCTCCCTCTCTCTCAAACTGAGATCTAATCTAGATCTTGGTACTTGATCTTCAGCAATTCCTTGGATTTCCCACCACATCAGCCTTCCTCCTTCTCCCTCATGGCCTTCCTCCTCTGCCTTCCTCCTTCTCCCTCAGTGCAGACCCAGACAAGCATGAAGAGCTAGCAAGAGCTGATGCCCTCACCAAGGCAGTGCTCGAGACCCAGCGATGGCATTGGGACGCTGTTGTCAGTGACCCTCCTGCCCTGGGTGTCTGGACGCTGTTGTCACAGCTGCCCCTCTACACTGGGTAGCTGTGAAAAGTTAAGTTGTTCGGAAGACTGCCTATCCTCCGGCCTGTCTCACGCTCTCTTATCCGATTTTCAGTGCCTCCAAATACGTCCCTCGCCCTCCTGTGTCTTCATTCTTCCCTGCTGTCCTTGCTTCTTTTCTCCTTCCTGGGCTGGGATAATTTTTTTAAGTGGTTTGCGAGCTCAGCTAAGTTAAAGCCCTTTGACTTCCAGCTTCTGTCCCTTGCTGGTCTGCTTGCTCTTGGTTCACACTCCTGCCCTGCTCCACCACACAAAATATGTTTATAAAAACACATGTGCCTCCCTAGTTTCTCTGGCTGACATGACATCATCCTGTTTTTTTTTTTTCCTTCCCGCCCTCATGTTTTTCCTGAAAATGTCCTCTTCGTCCTGGCGGGCTTTCTCACCCCCACCCCCACACCAGTTCAAGTTCAAGAGAGGGTTGCTCTTTTGAGTTCCTCTCCCTGGCTCAGCTAAAGCACACCAAACTCTCTTCCCTTGATACTGTTTGTCCTGTTTTCACCGGCCCTGGAGACCTGCCCTGCAATTATGGCCTCTTTCATGTTATCTTTCTCCCAAGGCAACAGCTTCCACTGTGGCAGAGGAGACAATGACAAAGGGGCCTTGACTTTGCTTTCACGCCTTCTGCTGCAGAATGCAGGATTTCCTTATAGTTTGTTTGGGTTTTCAAGCATATTTACCAGTCCTGAGTGGCAGATTCACAACCCTAAAGAATAAAGGCCAAGTTCCTCTGTGGCTAAAACACGCCATCGGGTCTAGGTCAAGTTGACGTTCCAGGCCAAGACTGGGGCTGATGAGATTGCTGTGTTCTGTTCTATAGAGGGTTGGGAAAACAGGCCCGGACCGAGGCTCACTGTGCCCCTTCCTTCCAGAAAGCCCTTCTAGAAACAGAGCAGGGCAGTGTCTCAGAGACCAAAGGAGAGTGCTGCCCTGCAAACCCACCTTGTCTGTGTTTCAGTGGTGACGCCTGATCATTTATTTCTTTGCATCAAATTCTTTGGCCTTAATTAAAATTATGATGTGATTTTTTAAAAAAAAAAAGTTCATTCAAAGAGAGTTAAACTTTGTGTTCTTATGTTTGTACCAAAGCCTCACGTGTGTGTGTGTGTGTGTGTGTGTGTGTGTGTGAGAGAGAGAGAGAGAGAGAGAGAGAGAGAGAGAGAGAGAGAGAGAGGAGAGAGAGGGTGGGGGAGAGAGTAAACCTAGAGGTCACTATTTCAGCTGACTGGCCAGCAAGATCCAGGATCCTCCTGTTGCCTTCCCCTCTGAGTGCTGGGCTAACATATGTGTCCCCAGGCTTGGCTTTTTAACATGT
Source organism: Chionomys nivalis (assembly GCF_950005125.1). Classification (NCBI taxonomy): domain Eukaryota; kingdom Metazoa; phylum Chordata; class Mammalia; order Rodentia; family Cricetidae; genus Chionomys; species Chionomys nivalis. The sequence continues at coordinate 3,014,325 of NC_080106.1, forward strand.
GTGTTGGAATTCAAACTCAAGTTTTCATGCGAGCACAACTCACACTAAATGAGTAGATTCTCTCCCAGCCTAACACCCATGACGAGATGTTTTCAGTGTGTTAGGGCATTCCTGCAGATGCCAACAGAAATCAAGGCGTGCGGTCTACATTTCATTTTTTTTTTTTAAAGAGCAATATACTTACATAGTTTTCCTCTTCCTTCCCTCCCCCTAAACGCTCCCATAGACTCCCCTTTGCCCTTTTCCAAATTCATGGCATCTTTTTCCATTAATTGTTAATATGTTCATACACACATACACAAACATACAGCCTTCTGAGTCTGAATAAAGTGTTTTGTGTGTGTGTGTGTGTGAGTGTGTGTGTGTGTGTGTGTGTGTGTGTGTGTTTAGGACTGACTGTAAGGTATCGAATAATCAACTGGTATCTCTTCCCTGGAGAAGACTATCCCCCCCACACACAAACACACCTCAGCGTTCCTTAGTTGCCTGTAGTTCTTTGTGCAGTGAAGCCTATTTGATCTTCAGGAAGGAACTGTAAACAGGGCCTCAGGCATAAATCTACTAGCGCGGACTCCTCCTTCATCTCTGGCCACAGTTTCGCTCCACTGTCCTTGAGGCCCGTGAAGGTCATTGCCGGTGAAGAGATTCACAGATAACTTAACCCTGGCAAGCGTGTGGACTTGGGGCAGGCTTGCCACACTGCTCTGGTCACGGAGCCCAGGGACAGGCTTTAGTCAAATGGGAACGTCCCTCTTCAGTCCTGCCAAACATAAATCCTTCTCCCTTCATCGGTATTGATCTCCTGCATTTCCTTTGATGTGATGCAGGCTAGGGAATCCCCTGCTAGCATTCTCGGTGCTGTCCTCAAAGCTGAAGGCTAGCTGCTGCCAAGGGTAGTGAGGATGTTTGTGTCTGACAGCTATGAGTACAAGACACTTGTAAGAAGTCTAGATGCGTGTTTCGGGCTCATTTATTTATTTATCTATTTATCCACACACACCAGAGACTGAATTCTGGACCTTGCTTATGCTAGGCGAGCAATTTAGTATTGGTCTCCATCTCCAGCCTTCTTTACCTTTTATTTAGGAACAAGATCCCATTAACTTTCTCAGGTCGGTCTTGAACTCACTCTTCATTCTAAGCCAGCCTTGAACTCACAATCCTCTTGCCTCAGCCTCCCAGGTAACTAAGATTACTGTCCTGTGCCACCAGGCCTGGCTACATTAGCTCTTTGTGTATGCTGCCCTACTTTTTTATGTCAAGACTGTGTCAGAGTTTGGGGATTTGGCTTAGTGGCAGAGTGTTTGCCTAGCAAACACAAGGCCGTGGGTTTGATCCCCATTACCAGTAAAAATAGATAATCCTTCCAGACATTGCCCTTTAAGAAGCCGTCTCCTGAAAATGCATCTCCGTCTGCCTGAAGTGACCTATTCAGTCATGTCATTGATTAGCCTGCAGCTTCTGTGGATGAGTCTAGGTCAGAAGTCAGCTTCTAACGGAGACCTTCAGAGGCCCTGACAGGATGGGTTTCACATTTGTGTCTCCTCGTCTCTGTCTCCATCTCCTCCGCCATACCATGCTGTCATGGGCCTTGCAGGATGCCAGTGAAGATCGTGACTCAAGACAGGATGCTACCCTACCTAGAATTTGTCATTTTGTGTCTCAACATCCCTGTCAACAGGTCTCGTTCGGACCGCAGCCAGAAAGATCCCTGAATGTGTGGAATTTCCTTGGTTATCTTTACGTCCTCCACAGTGGACGGCTGCCTGCCACCTTGAAGCTGCCCAGGTGCCCATTCTGAGGCTGAAGTTGCCCCACCTGTGAACAGAGGCCTAAGGCCATGACACCTGACAGACATTCCTTTTGGGCCCTCCCCTTACTTTCTGTATGCTTGACTCCTGAGACAGATTTGCTGTATGGTCCCCATAACTGCTACATAGCCTAGGATAGCTTTGCACTCAGGGCAATCTTCCTGCCTCAGCCTCTGGAGTCCTAGAGAACAGGTGAACCCGGCCGCAACTGTCTCCACTCACCCATTTTTTTGTGCATGTTGAGTCTCAGGAAGTCCGGCTTTCTTCTTTCATCATAACTGGCCAGACAACCTTGACTTCACGGACCTTCTAAACATCACTGACCCAGCTGTGGTTCTTTGTTCGGTTGGCTTTGGTTTTGATTTTTCAAGACAGATGTCTCTGTGTAGCCCTGGCTATCCTGGAACTCACTCTATATTCCAGGCTGGCCTCGAGCTCAGAGATCTGCCTGCCTCTGCCTCCTAGGTGCTGGGACTAAGGATGTGGGCTGCCGCTTCCCATCCTCACCCGTGTTATTGACCCTCCTTGCCTGTTCATCACATTGGTTTGGTTTCCTGTCTTTTTTTTATTTTCCTCAACGATACTATGAACTCCTCGGGGTGCAGAGGTATCCGATGTCCCGTGTTAGGAGGCATGGCCTATCACTCCCCTCTTCCCAGTGATCAGGCGTGCTAGGTGGTAGGAGGGCAGATGACAGACACGGCTCTAGTGTCCTGGGATTCCGGTCTGTGCTTTCCGTTGTGCCCCGGCCCTACTAGATCAAGAGCGAACTGACTCAGCTAAATTCATCAATGGTTTCTTTGCTGTTGCTTCTGAAGTTGGCTGATAGAGGGAGCTTTGGAAAGAAAAATGCAGCCTCCACATGAATGTTTTAAAAGAAACCCTGGTGCTGCTTCTCATTTAGCAACCTGGCAGCCACTCCTTCCTCCCTTCAGACTAGACTGGAGACAAGAGACCAAAACCCCAAGGAAAATATTCCTTCCGAAGCCTTTGTGTTTGTATTCTTTACTGAGCCCTTGGTGTGTGTATGTGTGTGTGTGTGTGTGTGTGTGTGTGATGTATGCACACATCAGTGGACAGTTGCACACGCCCATGTGCGCACGCACAGACAAGAGGAGGACATCACACAGCCTGTTCTCTCATTCTCCACACTATTTCCTTGACACAAGGTCTCCTATTGAACCTAGAACTAGGCTGATGGCCAGCAAGCCCCAGCAATCCTCCTGGCTTTGTCCTCCCAGAGCTGGGGTTGCAGCCATGCCTCACAATGCCTGACTTTTTATATCACTGATAGAGATTCAAACTCAGGCCTTGGATGTGTGGAGGAACAAATCTTACACACTGAACCATCTCCCCAGCATCCCAGTCTGTGTTTTAGGGGCCCTTGCAATTAGTCAGACAAATGCACCTTTCTCCCTGTGTTCTGGCTGTGTTCTCACTCACTGTGGGTTTGCTCCCCGTGACTTCTCAGAAGATTTCCAGGACCCAGTTTATGCTTCCTCTTATGGTCTTTAGGGCATTTCATGTGTGTGCAAGCACACGTGTGTGTGTGTGTGTGTGTGTGATACCGGAATTGAATTTAGTGTGTTTTGGGTGTTAGGTAAATCCTTTACCACCGACCTGTGTCTCCAGCCTTCTTCCCACACAGTTTAACAGATTTCAGGTTATAGATCGTTTCCAAAATGTGAATTTTAAAGTCATTCAATTGGGCTGTGCTGTGTGCCTATGCTAAATATGGATCCAATATATTTGTATTCCTTACTTTTCTCATTGCTTAAGGAAAGAAGGGTTTGGTGGTCTCGGAGCTCTGGGGATCTCAGTCCGTCGTGGCAGAGAAAGTGTGATGATTAGGAGTGGTAAGGTGCATGGCTGTGGGGGCTTTGGATGCAGCTTCTCACATCCAGGCAGATTAGGAAGCAATGAACAGGGATGGAAGCAGGGTTTGGCTCTTACCCTCAAGGCCTATCCTTAATGTCCCAAAGGCTGCACAGCCCCCCAAAGCAGCACCACCAGCTTGGGGAGCAAGTGTTCAAAGGAGCCTGGGGAGCACATTTCACATTCAAACCAGGGCAGTACCAGCGTGCACCACAGCAGCTCCGGTTCCTCAGGTGTGGCCCCACGTGGCTGGTCTTCCTACTCTGCACACTGATGAGAATTTGGATCTGAGACACATGACCCCAGAGAGACACTTCCTAAACGGGCCGCCATGACTACCTCCCTCCCTGCCTCAAGTCTGCCCTTTCCTGATACTCTAAGGGAAATATCTGGTGTATGATCCCTAGTTTTCAAAGCTTCCCCAGGCATTTTCAATGCAGCAGTGATTTCCATCATATTTTATTCTTGATTCCGTCCTTTTTAAGTGCAGCATTGTGGGTCTTGAGAGCCATAGAAAATGGGGCTGGGGACAGCAAGGAAGATTGCTGCAGACGAGAGGCACCACTGTAAATTCTGAAGTCAAATTATCTTTGTGAGCTAAATGGTACCTGAATTTTATTCAAGGGGAAATCTGGGCAATTGACTGTGATTTAGAAGGATCACCATTCCCGTCCTTTCGAATGCACTGAAATAGGCACCACCTCCCTTTTTGCGATAGCCCAGGGAACTTATGCAAATCAAAGTTGTATTATTTAGTTGGCAGATATGAAGGCTGACAGAAAAATTGGACCTCAAGCGCATCAGATGTGTTGAAGATGTGAGCTGCTTATTTGCTGTTTAGTAGGACACAGAAGTAAGACCGACTTACAGCGCTTAATGTAGATGAAATAATAGGACTGTAAAAATCCACTAACGCACAGTGGATTGTCAAGTGTATTGAGTCACACAAGGACATGCATGTGAAGGTCAGAGGTCAGCAACCATCTCTTTTGGTTGATACAGGTTCTTCGCTGGGCTCTAGGTAGCCCAGGTAGACTAGCCATCAAACCTCCAGGTGTCTGTCTGTCTCTACCTCCCCAGAGCTGAGCTGGCAAGCACACACCACCTCACCTCACATGTCACGTGCCACCTGGCCTACTAATTGTGGAAATAGCCCAACCAGCTTACTCCCAAGCCCACGATTTCCCTTGGCCTTGCGTTGACCCTTGCTAAGCTAGATAGTGGCACTGATGAGCCCCGAGTGATGCTATGAGACAGTGTTCTGTGACCCTTTCCATGCCGAGACACTTAGGAGCTCTTCTGGGTCCCACTAGCTCTTCTCTGGGCTTCTGAGACCCCTTTCCCAGGCTCCACAGACCTATGAGAGGGTATAGGAGATCTCTGCAGGGTCAGTTCCTCTGGTCTTGATGCTCCCTCATGACGGCTGTCAACTCTGCCTGCGGGAGACTCCTGGAGGGAGATTGTGCTTGGGATCCACCCCACTGCACTAAAATCTAGTTCTCCATGGAGCAAGCCTGCAATGGTGTTTCTATAAAGCTAGAGAGATGGCTCCATGAGCAAGAGCACATACTGTTCTTTCAGGGGACCAGGGTTTGTTTCCAGCAACCAACTTAAGGAGGCTCCCACCAGCCTCTAACTCCAGCTCCAGAGATAACCAACTCCCTCTTCTGGCCTCTGTGGGCACTGCACTCAGGTGCACATGCCCACACACAGACTCGCTCTTCCAAATAGAATTTAAACTAATAAAAATAAAGCCTTTAAAAATTCCGCTCATCAGATGTTTGTGTGTGGTCCCATGCACATGGGCTGAGGGGTGCAAATGTCTGTATGTGGATGTGTCTTAAGGTGCATGTGGAGGTCAGAGGTCAACTTGGAGTGACATTCTTTGGGAGATGCCCACCGTGGTTTTTGAAACAGGGTCTCTCACAGAGATCTGGGACTAATGGAGTAGACCCGGCTGGCTGGCCAGGAAGCCCCAGTGATCTGCCTGTCACCACCTCTTCAAAACTGTGCTTACAAAGCACACACCACCATGCCTGGCTTTTGAAATGAATGCTGGGATTCAAACTCATGTCTTTACACGTAAAGAAGTTTATCTAGCTCACAGCTTTGCAGACTGAAAGCCCAAAGTTAGGTGGCCCCCTCCTTCATGGATCCACTGACTGTCACATCCAGGCAGGCATACATTTCCAAGGGAATGGTCAAATGCAAGATGACAAACAGACAGACAGACAGTGAAAAGAGGCTGATCTTGCTCTTTTGTTTGGCAGCCTTTTATCAAGCTCTAACTTCCATCCCATAAGACCTACAGCAATCCCCATTGAAGCTAACAATCCCAGTTTTCCAGTCACCTCTCAGAAAGCTGTACCCCTTAAAGGTGCCACCATCTTTCAACGTGAACACACTGGGGCTCTTGTCTCCAACACACAAGTCTGAGAGACTATGGCATTGGCTCATTTGGAACCAGAAAGCTCAGAGCTGGGGAGTTTACATTTTACGGAGCTAGGAGTCCAGTCTTCCACAGTCCAAGGATAGACATCATCCTAAGGACAGCCACTGACACTCAGCCTCTGAAGGCATTCTATTCCCTGTGGTCTGGGTACCATTATCTTCTCAGGTGATTTGGTAAAGGGCAGGACTGAGTGGGTAAGCTGAGAGGAGGAGAATGGCCCATGGATCTGTCTCAAACCAGATGGGGTCTCCATTACCAAAGACGGGGATCCTGGGAAGATTCCAGTTAGCGTGTTGATTATCCTCAGCCTTCTATGTTTACTCTTTTTATGTAAATTTCTTTCATATGATACTTCCTATAATAATTTATAAATCATTCATTAATAGTTAGCCAAAGTCTTAATTGATTATTAAGTCATACCGAGTCAAAGGAATAAAATGCTGACATTGACGGCTAAAAACTGGATTCTGCCTACTTCATGCTTCCAGTAATGACCACGATTCATTAGAGTCAGTCTTTAAGTCAGTCATGGAAATTGAAAGAGAGAGAGGGGAGAGAGAGAGACAGAGACAGAGAGAGACAGAGACAGAGAGAGACAGAGAGAGAGAAAGAGAGAGACAGAGAGAGAGAGAGAGAGAGAGAGAGAGAGAGAGAGAGAGAGAGAGAGAGAGAGAGAGAAAGAAAATCTGTGAAGCTGGGTTTGTGCTCCGTGCCCAGATGAACCGGATATGTTTCTGCCTGGCTTCAGGGACCTGCTCCAGAGACTGACCACTCTTTGTTGCTGGGGAATAATCCTTTTGTTGAGCGTGGCTGCCTCCCCACCCTTGTGTACTTAGCAGGGTTTCTGTGCCTGGCACTGCTGTGTGTACCTTAGCAATGATAAATGAGGCAGAGGAAAGTGTGGCCAGTATGGTTTAATCAGAGAAGCCGGAAGATGTGGAGCAGATACACAGGAAACACAAGCCCTGCGTAGGACTTTACATCATGGATGTGACAAAGCTCTGACATGAACTTAAGAGGGGAAAGATTCACCTGAGCCCACAGATTCAAGTGTTCCAGAGTTCAGTGCAGAATCATTGACCTGGACAGTTGCTGGAGGAGTGGGAGCCTGAAGGTCCGAAGCAGAGCCGCCCAGACGACCACACGAGGCCCCCGGGGCTCATGACTCAGGTGGTGAGAGACGCTTGAATCAACCTCTTGCTTTGTCTCTCTGGCTTGAAGTGCCTGACTGTCACCCATAGCCACTGTTAGCCAGCAATCTGGTTGACAACTGGGACATCCCTGGCATCCTGTTCGGCACCCAGTAGGCGGCACAGGAACGCCTGGCAGCCTTGGTAGACCTTGGCCACCTCCTTCACACTTAGCCATCTTTCAGGGTGCTCCCAGGGTGCCTTCCTGCCATATCTCCCCCACTCCTTCCCTCCCGGGCTCCTCTTCCACCTCAAGCTTCTCCTATCCTCTGTCGGGACCAGAGCCAGAGTCTCCTGACTGGGGGGCATGTCCCCCTGTACTTCCCATATGACCACATACCTGAGCTTCATACAGGCCCTGAACTCTGACACGACCTCTTACCTCCGCTCTTCTACTTCCTAGCACTACTGACTTCCCAGAGCTTCCTGGAACTGCTTTGGGCTTCCTTCTTAGCCTCGGGTCTTGTGGACAAGCCATCCTTCTCTCTCCTTGGATCTCTCGCCTTGTCACCTCCTCAGGAGGGAGGATGAAGCTTTGCACCACTGCCTCAGAGGACAGTGTCATCCCATCCTGGCTGCTATCACAAAACGCCATACAGTCGGCCGCTCATGGACCACAAGTATTGCTCACAGTTCTGAAGGCTGCACGCCTCAGGTCAGAAGTCCAGGATGGTCAGAGTCTGGCAAAGACCTTCTTCCCAGGGCATGGGCTTCCTCTCATTGTGACCTCACCTAGAACGAGGAGGAAAGGTCTCTCTGGCTGTCTTTCCACCCACACTCAGAACCTAATCACTTCCAGAGGCTTGACCTTGTAATTCTGTCACCTGGAGGATCTTCTCAAGGGAGAGGAAGGGTTGAGCAAACACTCAAGCACTGAAACTAATTGATGAACAGCACAAGGACAGGACTCGTCTCTACCAGAGAAGAATACTCAATAGATAAAGTATTGATCATAGTATTGTTAGGGGTAGCAATGTGGCTCAGTTGGTGGAGTGTGCACATGTGCACAGTTATTTGAATGACAGCTCTAACTTGTTGGGACCTAGGACACAGTCAATGGTTGTCATAATTTCAGTGTATCCATTTTGACTTGAGTTTGAATGCAAATAGTTTCAGAATTGCAAAGAACTTGCCTCGCCATTGCAATAAACTGCGGAGAATATGCCTTCAGTATTTGGTTGTTTCCACAGCATCTCCGGGGAACTGAGCCTGAGGCAAGCCCAGGGCCAGTGGAGCACATTTCCTTGATGTTGCTAGGGATTAAGACACTTTGCCCCGGGCAGGGTGGAGGAGTTCAGAGAGTCAGAGAAAGTCCCTTCCTGGTTTGCTGCTGGGTTCTCATCTCTGTGGTTCCTTCTTCCTGGCAATAGAGCCATAGACGAGCCTGGGGCATGGGTTTTGGCCCATCACAAACCTATAGCAGGGCCCTGAAATGGAAGTTGACATCATGGCTTCCCATCTTCCTTCCAGGGCTGATTTAGGTGACACCTTCACAGGATGGGGTAGCAGGACTGTTGGGAATGATGAGAAAGGCATTTCCGGCAGTTAGCTGTGTGCCTTTCTATACTCAGAGTCACATGGTTTCAGGTCTGCATGTACCCACATACACACGCGTGCACGTACATATGTATATACTACGTAGGCAAACAGGCATGAATACCTCTGGGGTGCTTTGTCCCAGGCTGGTGACTCCAGGATCCATCCATCCACTCAGTGAAGGGGGTGTGGTCTGCATTTCCAAGTCTCTACAGAACAGTTGAGTCTGCCTGACTGTCCCTTAAGAACTGCAAGCTCACCATTCGCCGGTGGCCTCACCTTATCTCCTCCAAACTGCCTCTCCCCTAATCTGCAGGGCAGTTACTCATGACCAGTTCCGACCAGGAAGTAGCTGTGGAACCTAGGATTACCTTGGCTGCCTCCTATTTCACGTACATATCCAGTAGCATCTTAATCGCATCTTAACCCTGCTTCCCTTTGTCATTCTATCCTGATCCTTGGCTCCAGCTGAACCCCAGGCTTTGTCTCGTGCCCCCTGAGCTGCGAAGGCTGTTCCAGGCAGGAGCTCCTTTTGTTGTTCTCAGCTCCCAGTTCCTTCGTTCCCACCCTTGGCCTCTGCTTTGTTTGCCGTTTCTGGCCGCACAGTTCACTGGCTGGAGATTTCCCATGATGATTCTCATCTACTTTACATATAGAGTCATCCCTACCTTCTCCAGCAAGAACCATCCACGTCCTGGCCTGTGACTCCCACCCTGTCCACGAGCCAAGCCAGCCCCCCATGCTCCAATTTTTGTGTCTCCATAATGTTCTAGTTTCCTTTCTGTTGCTGGATAAAATATTCCGGTAAGAAGCAGCGTAATGAAGACAGGTTTTACGTGGCTTACAATTCCAGGTTCCGGATCAAGCACCGAGGTGAAGTCAAGGCAGGAGGTTAAAGTATCACATCTGTCTGGGGTGGAGCACAGAAAGAGATGAAAGGATCCGTGCCTGCTTTCCCTCCCTTGCAGAGTTCACCACCCCTAGACTAAGGAATGGTGCCACCCACAATGGGTCGAGTCTTTTTATATCAATTAACTATCAAGACAACTCCTCACAGACACGCTATTGTACAACAAAACTTTTCCTGAGGAGATGTAACACGCATGTCTACTTACACCAAATAGGGAACCAGCAACAGGGCACATAGTGTGGGTCCCACTAAAATCCAACTTGGTGAGCCAATGAGTTCTATTGAGGTTACTTACAGGAATATGGGTGAGGGGTTACTTACAGGAGCAGACACGATTCAAAGGCAGCTCCGTCGCCAAAGCCCACCCCACAACTCACAAAGCTTGGAAGCTGGCCCATACTGCACAGCCTGCAGGCCGCTCACCAGCTTGGACAGGGACCACTCCAGGTGCCTCAGTTGTTCTAAAACTCTCCCAGGCAGCTCAGCCGGTTTCTGCTTTTTCCGGGCAGCTGGTTTGGCCTCAGAGTCTTCTTTACAGATTGGCTGTGATCCTCTGAGATCAGCTTTTATTGTTTACTCTGGCAGGGAGGGGCATAATAAATCCGGTCAGTTTCGGGGACTTCCTAAAACTCTTTTGAAGCTGCTTACCTTCCTGATAAAGGAGCTTCCCTGCAGGATGGAATGTTTTAATCTAGGGGGGAAACTGTTACACAACACATGCCCACAAGCCAAACTGATCTAGAAAATTCCTTAGATCGCCCTCTCTTCTCAGGTGATTTTAAGTTGTGACAAGTTAATGGTTGAAAACCAGCATGTGGCCAGGCGGTGGTGGTGTGTATTTTTAATCCTAGCACTGGGAGGCAGAGGCAGGCATGAGTTCAAGGCCAGCCTGGTCTACAGAACAAGTTCCAGGGCAGTCAGAGCTCTTACACACACACAAAAAAAACACTGTCTTGAAAAACCAAAAGAGAAAACAAACAAACAAACAACAACCTTGCACACGGTGGCTTTATTCAGGAACCTATTCTCTCACAGATACATGTTCCTCCATAGAAGGGCTTGCTATCCTTTCAACTTGTCTCTGGACTCCAACACAGCACATAGTGATTCAGCTTCCTGGAGAGCCTGGAAATAGCAAACTGGAGAGAGTAGCAGACATGCAGGGAATACACAGGTGTGTTCAGAGCAATGCGTGGCTGTATACATGCAGAGGGAAGCAGAGCTGCCCAGGACCAAGCTGCACCTACAGTGTGTGCAGACGCTGCAGCCATTCGTCCTGAAGACGGGAGACGCTGGCTGTGGTATGGAGCACCATACCCCTATCTCTTCCTTTCTCCCAATGTCGTGGATTTTCCACTTAGCTTGGCATCATCTCTTGCCTGGTTGGGATGCTCACTTCCTGACACACCAAGAAAGACAACTCAGAAATCACCAGGAGTCTCCAAGGCTAGCTAACTTGAAGTCCACAGCCAACTATATACTAGGGCCAGGGATCAGGAGGGGTGCTTCTGTTTACTTCGATCAGAGAGACTGTGGTGGTCAATCTTGACTATCAACTTGACAGGGTCTAGAATCGCCTGGGAAACAAACATCTGGGCAGGTTTGTGAGGGAGTTTCTACATCATTTCAAATGAGGTTAGATGATCCGGACTAAATATGAACAGCAGTATTCCATGGGCCAGGTTCCTGATCTGAATAAAAAGCGTAGGCACCATCATCCCTCTCTAGGCAGCATCATGCATGTAGATGCAATCCTTCCTGCATGTAGATGCAATCCTTCCTGCATGTGGATGCAATGCAACCAATATCAACCCCTGCCGTCATATTTCTCCCACTCTGATGGACAGCACCTCCAACTCTAAGCGGAAATCATCCCTTCTGTCCTTACCTTGTTTTTGTCAGAGAGATTCAACTACCAAAGACCTTAGCCCCAGGGTTGCTCAAGCAACAGACACACTCCCATCCTCCTGCGTGCACCCGGGAGCTGTTGGGTCCTGAGTCCTCCCCAGGGGCTCCTCTCCACCCAGTGTGAAGAGCCATTGGATGAGCCTGGCTGGCGCTGGAGAGCCTTGCTGGGATTTTCCACAGGCACAGCCAGGCTTCTCATTGGTTTTCCTCTCTTTGTTGTTTTCCCATCCTGCTGCGGAGGCTGCGGTGCGATCAGAACACAGCTGTCCTTAAGGCTCTGTCCCTTTGGTGCTGTGAGCTCAAGTTCTGCTTGCTTGTCCCTGGCCAACGCTCTTGGCTCAGTGTTCAGCAGCCAGTCCTGCAGCATCTGCCTGGATGTGGGTTTTCCAAGGCCTTGGTGGAAGCTGCCCATCATGGGCACAAGCTGTGCACGGTTGACACCCCCTAATCGCTGCTCTGAAAGGCACTGTGCGGATCCGGCTGTCGCTGAAGGAAAGTCTAATCCTCAGGATGGAGTCAGGGCCTGCTTCTAATGGGCTCTGCTTACCTTTGGCAGCCTGGCCCCTTTAATCCCTCTGCAGCCCTATGTTCTCTTTGGCCACTTGGTCTCACTTCATGGCTCCCCAGATGTTGAAGGCCCTCCACGCTCTGGAGGAGTCCCTAGCAGTGACCACAAGACAGCAGAGGCGTAAGGAGAAAGGTCCTGTGGGTAATGTGCCTGCTACACAGACATGAGAACCTGAGTTTGATCCCCAGAACCCATGTTAAGAAAGCAGATGCCATGGTACATATTATAATCCCAGGACTGGGGAGACAGAGACAGACTGATCCCTGGGGCTCACTGGACAATGAGCGATCCCGATTTAGTGAGCTCCAGGCCAAGCACCTCAGGGGCAATACCCAAGGTGTGCTCTGGTCTACACCCATACACGTGCACGCGCGCGCGCGCACACACACACACACACACACACACACACACAAACACGAGGCAAGGCAGAATCTAATAGAAGAATGGGGTTTGAGCTGAAATGTCAAAGTTTTAGACCTGGGGTGAGGGCAGTTCTAGCTGGAGACAAAGAGCAGACACGGGAACTAGAGCTCAGGGGTTCTTCCACATGAGCATCAGAGTCCCCAAGGAGCCCTTGCAAAATGCTCCTGGGGACAGTGGCCTCAGATGACATCCATGCACTGGCTTGCTTCTCATCCTTTGCTTCCTCTCCATGTAGCCTCTGCACAGCAAGTTCAGAAGGTCTGTGGGCCACGGAGCAGGGTGTGTTAGGGCTCCCCATGTCCCCGTTGTCTTTACTTTTTAGTGCTGTGCATTCTGCCTGCCTGGCTTTTTAAAGCAAACAAGAGCTACAAATAGACACCGCCCCCACTTTGCCTCTAAGATCCATTCTTTGATTTCTCCCACTTGCCAAGTTGAACTCTGAGCTGATGTTTTATCTGTGGCAACGAGGGATGAGGCTTGCCATGAATAACTGGAATATGAAGATTCAGAGCCAAAATTCCTGTGTCCTTTCCCACCGCGTCTGTATGCCAGGGTTGTGAATTGGGGCTGGGGAGTGTTTGCCACACAAACATGAGGACCCGAATTCAGACAGTCAGCACCCATGTAAAAGCAGAACACAGGGGCGCAGTCTGTTTCCGTCTGAGGAGATAGAGACAGATGGCTCCATGGGGCTAGCTGGCTGGCCAACCTAACCTACCTGGTGAGCTCCAAAAATAAGGTAGAGAAGCCAGGTGGTGGTGGCGCACACCTTTAATCCTAGAACTAGGGAAGCAGAAGTAGGCAGATCTCTGTGAGTTTGAGACCAGCCTGATCTACAGAGCGAGTTCCAGAACAGAACTGAGAATTTGAATTTAAATGAGAGTTTGTATGTGCATGTGTGTGTGTGTGTGTATGTGTGTCTATTCTGTGTGTCTATCAGAGTCTATGTGTGTGTTTGTTAGTGTGTCTCTGTTATATAACTCTGTCTGTCAGGGTCTATGTGTACTGTATATCTGGGTCTGTCAGGTCTGTGTCTGTGGAGGTCAGTATGTCTCTGTATGTCTGTGTGTGTTGTGTATTTCTGTGTCTGTCAGTGTCTCTGTACCTGTGTCTTCTCTGTGTGTGATTCATCTCCCCCACTCAATCTCACTCCCTTTCCCGCCCTCCAGTGTGCCTTTCCTTGAATATCTGCAAAGTTTTATCAGCCCTGATCGAGTGAATAATTCCAAAATACCAAATCAGTGTTCCTGGTGTGTGTGCACAGTAGGAGGGATCAGGAGAAGACCCAATGTGCAGCTCTGGTTGCTCGCTCTACTACATTTACTACATTACCCCATCGGTGCACATAAATGGTTATCCAGTGCACATAAGCTGTTATCCAGTGCACATAAGTGGTTATTTAGTGCACATAAGTGGTTATCCAGTGCACATAAGCAGTTATCCAGTGCACATAAGCGGTTATCCAGTGCACATAAGTGCTTATCCAGTGCACATAAGTGCTTATACAGCGCACATAAGTGGTTATCCAGCGCACATGAGTGGTTATCCAGTGCACATGAGTGGCTATCCAGCGCACATGAGTGGCTATTCAGTGCACATAAGTGCTTATCCAGTGCACATAAGTGCTTATCCAGCACATGTGAGTTGTGTGTGTAATGCTCTTCCAGAAGCCAAGGTTGTGTTCTAACTTTCCATTCTGACAGAATATCAGAGAAAGCCAACTCAAAGGAACGCGGGCTTGTCTTGGCTCATGGTCTCGGAGGCTTCAGTACATAGTCTACTGTTGTCACTGTGGCTAGGCCTGCTGAGCTCTGAACTTGGCCACCATGTCTGCAAGGTGAGCACTTCACCGACTGTCTCCCAGATCGTCATTTTCACGTTTAGAAATAAAAATGTTATTCAAGTGGAAGCTCCACCTCCACCCCCACACTCTGTACATCTCTCGCTCTCCAAATCCCGCCCCATCTCAGAAACCCCCTCCCCACACAGTGACTCCTTCCCCAGAGATACTCAAGACCACACCTACAGGATATTTAAACTGACCTTAGAGACCAGCCATGTGGTTTTTCGGTCTCTTTTCCCCTGCCTCCTCTCTGGAAACATCATCCGGGACCGTTTTACTCATTAAACATGAACTTGTGATTCTTAATCCGTCTTGACTTAGATTACTGCGTGGGCGCAGTGGCTTAATTTGGGGGTATGGAAACCTTTCAAGTATTACTTTTACAAATGAAATTATTGCAGGTGTTCTAATTTCTCATAACAGGCTATGCCCACATAGTCTCCAACAGCAGTGCCCAAGATACTGTAGCCCCCATCCCACTGCCACTCCACACCTCTGGCCAGCCAGCTCCACATTATGCCTGGCCTCTACCTTTGCCAAGTGACTAGTCCTCCACTGGCTTCTACCTATGCACATCAAACCTCACATACAGATCCTACCACCAACCAGCTGAGGAGGCAGCTGGGAGGGGCTGGAGGCTAGCGCCTCAGGAGTTATCTGGTCCTGTTATCCAGGGTCACCATCTGAGGGTGAGAAACCCGGTGTGAAGGACAGACAGCTCCTGACACAAGACAAGCCAGCCTGAGTCCAGACTGGAAGGACACTGACTGAAGGAACCTAGGGCCGGGTGGGATCTTCAGGGAAGCCGGACTGATGGAAACAGAGAACGTAGATGTGGGCATAAAGCAGCAAGTCACCTTAGGAGACAAGGGTGTGAGACCACTCAGGAAATCAGAGGACCAGCCGAGTGACCTCAAGACGCAGATTTGTGTCCATCAGATGGGGACAGGAATGCTGAGTCGAAACAGCTCCCACAGTTGCCGACAACTGAAGTGACAGAAACTTCCATAAGTTTCCCTTTCTTCAGCATCTTTTCTTCTAACCAGTTTATTCAAAACTGAATGAATTGAAATTGCACAATCTAGTAAATTTAGGCAAATGGATATAGTCACGACTGTAATTGAGATACAAACACATACTTTCTTAGTCCTCCTCAAACCCAATCTGTCTTTTCATACTGGTCGTTAGGGTAGCCGTGTTTGAAATGAAAATCAACAAAGCAAAGGAGGGGAAGGGAGGAGAGGGGATGGGGGAGGAGGGGAAAGGAGGGGAGGGAAGAGGGGGGCAGGAGGAGAAAGGGGGAGGAAGAGGAAAAGAACTGGAAGAAAAGGAGGAAGGGCAAGAGAAGGGAGAGGAAAACAGGAAAGGGGAGAAGAGGAGAGGAGGGGGGAAGAGGGGAGAAGAGGAGAGGGGAGAAGAGGGGAGGAGAGAGGAGAAGAGGAGAGGGGAGGGGAGGAGAGGGGAGAAGAGGAGAGGGGAGGGGAGGAGAGGAGGGGGAAGGAAAGGGGAGGGGAGGAGAGGGGAGAAGAGGAGAGGGGAGGAGAGGGGAGAAGAGGAGAGGAAGGGAGGAGAGGGGAGAAGAGGAGGGGAGGGGAGGAGAGGGGGGGAAAGAGAGAAGGATGAGGATGAAGAAGAAAAGGGAGATGAAATACCGGAGGAATGGCAGGGACTAAAGACTTTACAATCTAATTAAGTAAATACTGTGATTTGAAGAAGGGAACAATGGTGTGATAAGAATTATCCTTCAAGGAAAAAACAAACCACCTTTCCAGGTCCAGGATCAGGGACAAGGTCAGATGCCTGGGTTCCTTGCTTTAGGAAGACATCTGTCTGCACGTTCTTCAGGGCTGAGCATCCTGGTCTCCCCCCTGCAGCTGGCCAGCCAGCCTTGGACTGTTCTCTCATTCCCATCCAAACATTTAGATCTGCGGCTGGGGTAGATATTACTGGCTGGGTCAAAAGACAGTTCTGGTCTGAAATATTTATACTTCACTGGCCTCTGTCTGCCTGTGCCTGTGTAGTTTTGCCAAGCAGTTAATACTTTCCACTGAGAATTCTTTCTTCTTTTGGGGGAAGAAATCTCTTCAGAGTAAAAACTGGGGGAAGGGGGGGTGAGGTCAGGCCTCCAAAAGTTGGCTTTTCTTAAGACTCTGGGTGCACCTCCCAAGGCAGACAGCCTTGGAAGGGGATGCTGGCCTCTGGCTTGGAAATGGTTAGGGTTGTTTATCTTGTAATTCCTGTTGTTATTCTTTTTCTCTCTGTTTCTCTGACCGAGATTCCAGTTTGATAAAGCCTTGTGTGGAAGGGAAGCTGTCATCCCGGGATGCAGGCAGGAGGCAGAGGCGACTGACCGCTTCACTTCATTTAATTTTAAATAGTGCACTATTCAAACGATTTCTAGCCAGGGCATCAAACAAAACCTTTACTTTTGTCATTAAAAATTTCTCTGTAGACTCGTGCCAAAACAAAGAAGAAACAGAAAAATACAAAGGAGAAAAAAAAGTCATGATCCCCCCCCCATTTTTTTTTTGTTTTTTGGTTTTTTTTTTTTTTTTTTTTTTTTTTGGTTTTTCAAGGCAGGGTTTCTGTGTGTAACAGCCTTGGCTGTCCTGCAACTCTGTTTGTAGACCAGGCTGGCCTTGAATTTATAGACATTAGATTGCCTCTGCCTCCAGAATGCTGGGATTAAAAGCGTGTGTCACCACCGCCCAGCTCATAATTCTCCCATTCTAAAACATGGTTAATTGTATGGATGCTCATCCAGACTTTTCTCCTTTTACCCTTGGTTTAGTTTGTGTGCCTGTGTGTCTGTGTGTATTTCTGTGTGTATGTGTCTGTGTGTGTCTGTGTGTGTGTGTCTGTGTGTGTGTCTGTGTATACGTGTCTGTGTATGTGTGTCTGTGTGGTGTCTGTGTCTTTGTGTATGTACATATGCATGTGTGCACACATGTGTGCATGCCAGCATGTGTAAGCCAGAGATTGACAGCAGGTGTCCTGAATTACTCTCCACCTCTCTTTTTGAGACAGACTGTCTGATGAAGCTGGCACTCACTGCTGCCCAGGGAGCCCAGGGCTCCTTCTCGTGTCTCCACCTCTTTACTCTTGGGTCACAGGTATGTGCTCTCACACCTGGTGTCTATTTGCTTTTCTGTGGCATAGGATAAAGTCAAGGCGTGCGCCATTTATGATCTTTGATCGTATCTTTATTTATGCCCCTACTATCACTTGATAGAAGAGAAATTGCTGAAACAAACACGAACCACGTTACGTTTCTCAATATAAACTGAAAAAAAATTCTTTCCCCAAACATTAGTTCCTAAGCCCGCCCCCCACAGTGCTGCCCCAGCTTCTGAAATCAGCCCTGGTTTCCAGCACGGGATGGAGTAGCCAGGAGCTCTGTGGCCCTGGGTTGGAGCGTCCCCCATGAATGTCCACCTGTCATTACAGAGTGCTACATATGCCTCTCCACGTGTTCCTCCCACGCTCCCACAGTGTGTCTGGGGAGCAGCACAGAACAGGATGGATTTCTGCAGAGATATTCACAGCACAGCATCCGCCCCATTGTGGTGGTGCTGTTCCCTGGGAACTAAAACGGTCTGTGCCAAGGGACAGCCACCAAGGCCCAGGAAGTAGTACAACTTACAAGTCTCAGGACAATCTTGAAAGTCACGGGGTTCACAAGTCCCCGTCCCCAAGTGAGACAAGCAGCCGTGACTGCCGGAGAGAAGAGATCCAGTTGAGCTTTCTGCAGACGGTGCAGGAAGCCCTGAGGTGTGGCACAGGGAGCCCCGGGGATGTGGCTCCTGTGAGTGGTCCCTGTGTTGGGACGGGTTTTCAGGGATGCAGCCACCTTTGAGTCTTTCATGCTCCTGGAAGTGACCTACTGAACACTCTGGTTCACTACACTAGATTTGGGGTGGACGCCTTTCTTTGGTATGTCCTTGGCGCCCTGTGTAGGATGGATGGACCTGTTTGTTATCATAACCACCAAAACCACTCCCATCTCCCACTTACCACCAACTGCAAAAAAAAAAAAAAAAAGTCTCTCAGCACTAAGCTCAGTGACCTTGACCCATCTCCTGCCCCTTCTTCTTCTAGGGCTCACAGCCAGTCATCAGCAAAGTCCCCAGCCTCTGGCTTGTCACTCCAGTCAGCTCCCTGCTCCAAGGAGAGCCTGGCTCTACCGCTGACACTCTGTCCTGCGTTCTCTACAGCCGTCTGTATGAACATGAATTTTCCTCCCATGCCTCCTGAAGTGGCAGGTCTGAAGTAGCGAGTGCATGCTGCACCCTCCCGAGGAATGCTTCCAGATCATTCTCTCTCTTTCCCTAATGACCTTGGCTTTGAAACTCCTGTTGCACAGCACAGACTTCCTCTCCTGGATTCCTCACCCATTTCTCCCAGGGTTACTTCATTTATGGAAGATCTTAGCCTGTGGCTTAGGAGCCTTCTCTCTCCCGTATGACTCAGGTTATAGTTCTTGGTGATGTCATTACCCACACCATAATTCCCATAGTGGGGAGCTTCTCAGTGCCTAGACATCTTCTCCAGTGATATTTTACAGCCCACACTGGCTCCCCGTGCACAGTGGTCTGCTCCCGTGAGTCTGCTTGATGTCACCATTCCCGGTAATTGCTTCTCCTTGCCAGTCTCAGCACTGAGCCCTATGTCCATGTCTCTTCTTGCCTTTCCAGCTTGCTCTCCGACTTCTTCTGTCTCCAACAGGGCTAACGATTGATTCTGCCCCATGGCCGGCCTCAGACCTTGAAGACACCTCTGAATCTTCCCTCTTATGCTCTATAGATGACCCAGTCTTCAAAGTTGGACACACTTGGTGACATACTGGAGCATGGGGATCTTGAGTTTGAGGCCAGCGTGGTAGTGAGATACTTACTGTCTCAGAACTCTCTCTCTCTCCCTCACACACACACACACACACACTTCTCTCTCTCTCCCTCACACACACACTTCTCTCTCTCTCACACACACACACACACACAGACACACAGACACACCCACACATTCTCTCTCTCTCTCTCTCTCTCTCTCTCTCTCTCTCTCTCTCTCTCTCTCTCACACACACACTTTTCTCTCTCTCACACACACACAGACACACACACACACACACTCACACACACACACTCACACACATATGTCTGAGTGCCCATGCCCTCATACCTCCAGGACAGACATCTCCCCAGCCCCTTGTTTTATAGATATTTTCTAATTCACAGATTTTACTGAGAATGAATTTGAATTTGTGAATGCCTTTTCAGTAAGCACCGAGATCACTTTCCCCCTATAACATTTCCGCCTGATAAATTGCATCGGTTTTCTGATGCTGACCCAGCCTTGCGTTCAGAGAATGAAGTAGTTTTGATTTTATAGGAATACTTTTAGGGACTGGGGCAATGGATCACAGGGTAAGGTTCTGCTGTGCAAACATGACCTAAGTTTGAATCCCCAGCACACAAGTGAAGACAGGCATGGCAGTGCACAGCTGCAACCCCAGCTTTGTTGGGGGCAGAGACAGGTGTATCCCTGGGGCTCACTGGCCAGCCAGTCTAGCTGCAAAGGTGAGTTTTAGGTTCAGTATGAGACCTGGTCTCGGAAAGTAAGGTGGTAAGAGAGGAGGAAAACCAAGGTCCACCTCTGGCCTCTGCACACACTTGTGTGGAAAAGTCTATTGTGAGCTCACACACGCACACAATTAAAAAGTAAAAACAAAATAAAAATAAAAATAAAAAAGATTTTCATGCAATGAAAAACTAAATATATGATGATGTTGTGGAATATTATTTTAAGGAGTGTTACATTCATTTATGCTGTGGAATATTTGTTTAATGATGCAAAGATGTGCTGTGTTTTTTATGTTGCATTCATTTAACTCTATGAAGCTGTGTTACTTTGCCTGCCTGAAACACCTGATTGGTCTAATTAAGAGCTGAATGGCCAATTGTAGGCAGAGTTTTCCTGTTCCGATCACCTGCTCCCAAATAATCACTCAGAGGCTTAATATTAATTATAATTGTTTACTCAATAGTTCAGGCTTATTATTAATTAGCTCTTACATTTTAAGTTAACCCATATTCCTTATTTATGCTCTGCCATGTGGTGGTACCTTTATTAGCATGACATGTTTATCTCCTGCTCCCTCTGCCTCTGGATGGCAACTCAGACTCTGGCTCCGCCCTTCCTCATCCCATCATTCTCAGTTTTACCTTTCCCGCCTAACTTTATTCTGTTCAGCTATTGGTCAGTCATCTTGTTTATTAAACCAATCATAGCAATACATATTCACACAGTGTACAGAAGGATAGCTAGGCAGGAGAGGGATAGGCAGGGCTGCCAGGCAGAGAGGAATAAATAGAACAAGAAGAGAAGGAGGAACAAGAAAAGGAGGGGAAGAGGACTCCAGGGTCCAGCCATCCAGCTACACAGTCAGACACAAAATGAGAAGAAAAGATATACAGGAATAGAGAAGGTAAAAGCCCACAGGCAAAGGGTAGACAGGATAAGTTAAGAAAAGCTGGCTTGAAATAAGTCAAGCTAAGGTCAGGCATTCATAAGAAATAATAAGGCTCCCGGGGATTATTTGGGAACTGAACGCCAGGCCCCCAAAGAGTCAACTAAGACAGCTGCATGATGGTATTTCCACAGTTGTTCTCAACTTTGCCAATGCTGCAATCCTTTCAGACAGTTTCTCACGTGGTGGTGACCCCCAACCATAAAGTTATTTTTGTTGTTACTTCACAACTGTGCTTTTGCTACTGTTACAAATCATAATATAAATGTCTGCCATGTGACCTATGTAGGGGTCATGACCCACAGGTTGAGAACCACTTCTTAAGACTATACTGGAGCTGAGGTTTGTCTGACTCCTGGTGATGATACTGTAACAAATTAGCCCAGTATTCATGATGAGGTTGGTATAGATAAATCCATTGTGCTGTCAGTCACTAAAAAATGGAGCATGTGTTAATGATCTATAATATTAACAGTGGAAATAACAATGTCTCTGACTTCTATGTTTACTACCAGTTTCTTGTTCTTCTTTTCTTTCTCCTGAAATAAGGTCTCACCATGTAGCTCAGACTGCCTTTGCAATCCCGACCCACCCTAGCGTTGGACTCACAGGTGTTGTGTGCCACCACGCCTCGCTTTTCACCGCTATCTTAGCAGTGCTCTGACTTAGAGAGAACAAGGCTTGTTATAAAGCGGAATCGCCGCTATTCGGCATCCTGCAGCTGCATGCTAACACAGCACTAGGTGTGTTTCATAGTAGACAGGACTGCGGTTGCTCTGTCACTGAAAGTTTAACAGCTTGGCAACAACATTACACTGCTTAGAAGCTGAGTCGAGAAGCTTTATTAATTTTGCTGAGTTCCACGGTGGTTTTTGTTTGTTTGTTTTTGCTTTTTACCATGGTGATTGATTTTTTACGGAAGTTTTGAAAGTGTCTGCAAAACCATCTAGGCCTCTTGACTCCCTGAACACTGCTGGGCGGCTTATTATCATAATCTACAGCTGGTGACTTAGTAGGTTATCTGCTTCTTAATGTTTTTCTAGAAAATTCATCTATGTGCTATCTCTAAAGGACATACTGCCCGATACAAATTTCAACTGGGGGCCTGAGAGATGATTCAGAGGTTAAGAGCGCTTGCTGCTCTTCCAGAAGGACTGGAGTGTGGTTCTAGGGCCCACATCCTTAACCCCAGCTCTAGAGAGGTCTAACTCCCTCTTCTGGTCTCCAAGGGCACTTGCACATATGTGCACACCTACACACACACACACACACACAAAATAAGTCTTTAAAAAATTGAGACTATTTCAATTTGCCAAGTAAACTCAATCCAAGAAAGAAATAAAGTATTACAAAAACTATTACCAGTTCCAATGAAACTGTCAGAGAACGTCATATTTTGTTGACAAAGAATATGATCTTTAGGGAAGATAAAGAAGTGAGAAAAGGGTTGAGCCGAGGAATGTAATCATGGGAGAGAAAGGGAAACTTAACCATCAGGTAGGACCCGACTAACAGCGATCGGATGGCAAAAAAGTCTGTCATTTTTCTTCCTATACTGGGATTGAACACAGGGTCCCGCATGCAAGGTCAGCCCGCAACCCCTGGACCACATCCTCAGCATCCTCTTCACTTTCTGTTTTGAGACAGGGTTTTACTAGGTTGCCCAGCATTGTCTTGAGCTCACTCTGTCGCTCGGGGAGACCTGAAGCTTGTGAGGTCTCTGCCTCAGCCCCCTGACTAGCCGGGACCTCAGCCCTCTGCCACCAGTCCCACTGTGACAGGGAATCATAAAACACACAATTTATTTCTGAATAGACCAAGTGTTGAAGCAAAAAAAAAAAAAGTGGGAAGTTGGGAAGTCGTTGCCTGGCATACCCTGAGACGGACATCGTTCATGTGATGTCACTCAGATGGACTGGTGCGGCTGCCCTCCCTGTCTCTCTGACTGACAGCCAGCCAGGACAGTGGAGAAGAACTGTGGTTCCCACCATGCACTGCTTCCAGGAAGCTTCCTCCCCAGCCTGGTCCTTTCTAACCTCCAATCTTCAGACTCCTTTTCTCTACAATAACCCCCAGCCAATCCCCTGTGGCTTCTAATCTTTAAGCTTAGAAAAGGAGATAAGAAGATAGGTGGGAAGTATTGGTGGGAAAACCAAACCTGCTCTTAGAGGGCTAGAAACACAGTTTTTGACTGATGTGGCCTTTAGGTCTCAGAGCCAAAGGGCCCGGAAGAATAAGGATGCATGGCCTGTTAGCTCCTTCCCAGGTTTACGGAAAGTCACTTAGCTCCCTCTCAGAGAGTGAAAGGCTCTCTCTTCGAACCCCATCGCTCTTACTTTTGTCTGTTTATGATGGAACCTGGCTAATGCCGCCCAAGTGGCCTCAAACTGTCTTTACTCCTGCTGTAACCTCCTGAGCGCTGGCACGACAGGTGTGTGCCCCAAGTAAGGCTTCATCTCCTTTATCTTAAACACGAAACCCTCCTGCTGAAAGGATGCTATTGTGAGATGCTGATGAAGATTGGAGTCCAGCAAAGGCAGACTACAGGACCAGGAAGCTCTGTCCTCCTCTCCTCTGGCCCCCACACACTGGCTTTACCCTATCCCTTCCAGCGTGTTCAGCAGTCCCATGGTAACCGTGGCTGCTGGAATCCCTTAATTGGTAGAACCGTAGCGCACACTGTCGACAAAAGACTAGACAGGTGTGTGGCCTCTGCCCTACACCCTGGTGGTCTGCCTACAACCAGTGTAAACACGGTGTAAGCACCTGCCCAGGCCACGCTGGGTTGCAGCTCAGTGTCTGCCTGAGAGTCTGGGGGACAGCGTCAAGCAAGCTATAAGTCTGAACTCCCAGAGACTGAGCCCACTTGCCTGTGAACCGTGTCTGTACTGAGTACCCAAGAACACACCAGGCTTCTCAGACTGCCTACTCTGCTCCTACCAAGTTCTCTGCCCCTGAACAGCAGATTTCCCAGAATTCTTCCCTGCTCCCAGGTATGCCTACTTGTAATTATGTCCCCAAGTCCATTCCCAGGTTTCTATACTCTAGGTTCCTATTGTTTACCCTCTAGCCTGGAACTAAACTCTAGGAGATATTTGTGAGAGAAATGTACCCATTCATGTGTCGCCGTGGCTTTTGTGTATCTGTAACTAAACACCTGCCAGAAGCAAGAGTTGTTTGGGTTCACAGTTTAGAGGCTACAGGTTCATCATAGTGGGGGAAGGTTCAGACAAAAAAAGGGGGGGGGAAGGAAGGGACTCCTCATATCTTGGTGACCCAAGAGGTCAAACGTTCCCACTAGGAACAGGGCTAGGCTAACACCCTGAAACTATCCTCCAGTAGCTGCTTCCTGAAGCTTGGCCCCATCTCCTAAAAGATCCACAGCCTTCTGACCCAGCACCACCAGCTGGGGCCTGAGAACTCAAGCAGGGGACAGCTCACATTCGGAGCATAATCTGGACATTCACCTGTGTGCTCATTCCTCCTAGGATGGCTCTGAACCCACTCCCTTTCCAGAAGCCTCCCGGGTTACAGCACTCTCTCCATGTAGATACCGGAACCATCTGCTCCCCAGCTCATGTTGCTCTCCTGAACTAGATTTCCTGGCTCCTGAACTGTGGATACTAACGAGTCACATTGTAACAACTTGGATGCCACAGTCCCCCGACCCCACAGCTCCTAGTGGAGTGTATCACATTCCAAGAATTTCTGTGGGCCCCGAGGGATGTCTCTGGGGCTCACAAACAGACCTCCATTGTTCTGCCCTCCCACTCTACTCCTTGGTGAGCCTACCCAGGCACCCAGACCCCTCTGAAAATGTAAACAATGTCCCCGTCCTCCACTCTGTGTGACTCTGTCACTCAAAGCATGACTGCTCCTACCCTCCCTCCATACCCTCTCAGGAGTCAGCTCTGGTGGGCGGCCTGTAGACCCTCTGGTGACAAACGCTTTGTTAGATGACACTGTCATTGTGTGGGCATCATAGAGTGATCTTCTGCAAACTCAGACGGGGAAATGCACTGGGCCTCCGTTTAGGTGCCCACCTCACCTACCTGCATCTTAAATCATGCTTAAGGATGCTCCCTGAAGCCATGTGGACCAGGACTGCTAAGTCTGGATCCTGATTTGTGTATAGATTAAGACCTGGGTGGAATTGTAATGCAAGGTAGTTACAAAAATCTTTCAAGGGGAGAGACAGGAGCCAGCAGACATCACATTAACCAGATTCTTGGGGTCTCTCCTTCCTAAGAGACAAGCAACTGGGGCTTGTCACTGTGTTATATCTTTAGCTGTGAAACACATGCACATTTTGACTTAAGAACTTTGGTTTGTGATGCTGTATTTAAAAAAAAAAATGTGGTCCCTAGAATGTGATGATGAGTGCCTGTCATCCCAGTTACTCAGAGGACCGGGGCGGGAAGATGGCAAGTTCAAGGCCTGAGTGGGCTGTAGAGTGAGTTCAAGGGCAGCTTTAACATCTTAGCAACATTCCTGTCTTAAAGTACAACATAAAGAGAGGGCTGGCTTCCTCCCTCTGTGTCTGGAGGTACTGGTGATGCATTGGTGGCACACAGGTATCCTGGACCAAAGGAGAAGACACCATGCATGAGGGTAGAGAAAGGCAAGGCTTGAGGCTAGATCTGCTCTCACTTCCTCAGAGGCGGCAGAAGAGCTTGGGAGAAAGCATGGGCTTCCTTTAATTTCTCCAAAGCAGACACTTGTCCAAGAGCAGAATCAATGGGAACCATGATTGAAAGAGTTCAGCTGGGGGAGCAGGAAAGAACACTGAATGAGCTAGGATGGGGACCCTGCCATTGACTGCACTGGTTTGGCTCCAGCCCCTGTTCTGATCGCTAATCAGACAGAGCAAGAACACGTATCTGTGAAAGCTGTGTCCAAGAAGCATCGCCTTCGCGTGCGGAACATAGCAGTCGTCTGTTTTGCAGATCGCCCTGTCTCAAAAAGCACCTCAGCTTTATCTACTCAGTTGTGGGAGAAAGGTAACTACAGAAAGCTAGCGAGCCCCCAGCAAACACAAGCCAAGCTGTTGCAACTTGAATTAAAACCCGCCAAGAGTCAGCGGTTTCACCTGGGAGATGAAAGGGTGTGCGTGCGTGCACAGGAGGTTGCTATAGGTGAGGGCAAGTTGTGACTGCAGAAGCCAGTCTTGGGAACTCTGGCATCAGTTGGACTGGAGGAGCCTGGCAGACCTGAACTATTCTGAAGGACAACGTGGGATGGCTGGGGTCAAGGTCATACTGTAAGGAGAAAAGACAAAAGAACTGCTTTCCAAGAGTTAAGGAAAGAAGGACACAGTAGCCCAGTAAGCCGCAGAATGCCACCCCTCCCCCTCCACCACAAAGACACCAAATCTATTATACTGATAGCCAGATGCAGGAAGTGAAGCCAGAGCCAGACGGTTACCATTTTCATGCCACAGAAACAAATGCCTTGGCCAGAGACCAGCATTGTCTTCCGAGGAGGCTCAGCCTGAGCAGGAAAGACTGATACCACCCTATCAAAGGTTCTCAGACCGTTTGAGTCCTCCGAAGGGCAGGCATAGCCATGATTACAGATCTCTGTGCCCTCCCCAGAGGGAGAAGCACACTGGCCTTGTGTATTAGCAGCTAGTATTAGCTAGCACTACCCAGCCCAGGTTACAAAGTCCTGGGAAGAAGTCTCTGGAGCACAGTGAGCAATATTCATTCACAAATGTATGTCATAATTGCTGCTGGTCATGATGAGCGACAAAATGGTTTTCTTCTCTGTAGATTCTGGACTGATCTCTTTGCTAGGGCTGGGAATGGGGGTATTGTTATAACATTGAAAGCAAGGAGGCACTTATACACAGCTCATAGATACTTAAGCTGTTAGAAGAAGTGACTCTGTCAATAAGAAATCTATACTGTGGGGCTGAGGCTCCCCTGGTAGAGTACTCACCTAGCATGGGTTCAGTTCCCAGCATGGTAGCATCTGCCTAGAACCTTAGTACTCAGAAGGTGGAGGCAGGAGGATCAGGAGTTCAAGGCCATCCTTGGCTGCCCATAACTACTTTAAGAGCAGAGGTCAGCCTTAGATAATCCCTGCTTCAAAACAAAAGCTCATTGAGAACCAGAATGGGCAAAGCATTGTGGGAATCATCGGAAAGGGATCTTCAGAGTAGATGACGCTCTGGGATTTTGCACACTTCGTCCAAGAGGTAGCTGTTTTGAGCCTTCTTTATAACCAGACAAAATGAAGTCCTGAGAGATGGGTTGTGTTGGTGACCTCCTGGTTTCTAGTTTGTCCTTCCTGTGTCCTGCCTGCCTCTCTCTTGTGGCTCCGTCACTCATTAGCTGAACTACTAAGGTCCTTGACCTGTATCTGCTCAGCTGTTACAATGGAATTGCTAACGCCTGTCCTGTAAGACTGTCCTAAGAACAGTAAGAACATCTATAACCACGCTAGACATGAGGCTCGGGGCAGGCTAGGACTTCTGCAAACTTGGTCTTGTTTACTCTCCTGAAGAACAGCAGCAGAGAGGTCATGCAGGCCAGCATGGCTAGCATAAGATGGCCCTGTGCTCCAAGAGACAGGCAAACCACCTTGCCTGAAAGGGTAGAGTGTGGGTTATGATGGGGGAGGTACTTGGACAAGGCCTAGAAAGGGAAGTGGGGTTTGCCTGAGTGGGGGGCTGGGTAAGTACAACGTAGGTAATGAACAAAGGCTCTGAGGCAGGAAAAGACAGCGCTCTTAACCACAAGCTGCCAAGCAGTTTACTAAGCGCAAATGTTAGGGTTGGGAAGAAGCTGAAGATGCGTGGAGGACGTCGCTACACTCAGGATTCTACTGGGTCATAGAATGGAGTTTGCAGACCTGGGGTGCCCTGATGCAGACGCCAGTGTGTAGGACTGCTGGAAAAGAGGCAGGAACACAGGGAGGCTACACACACGCACTCACGCACATACACGCGCACACACACATGCATGCACACATGCGTGCGCACACATACACACACATACTACTGTTTGTTGTGAAAGCAAGAACAAAAGTCAATTTATGTTGCTCCTAAGGTAAGCTACAATCTATTTTAAAACAATCCACTGTGTCACAAAGTATCCAGGAGTGAAACTTGATAAAAGGCAAGGACTCACCGTATGTGACAATGATTAGATTTGTATTCAACAAGTGGGAAAGAGCAGCTGTGGGGTGCAGGGGGAGAGGTACGGGGGGGGGGGTAACTGAGAGGGGAAAAGCTGTCTGACTCAGACTCATCAGGATACCCAACTGAAATTTGAGTCTCACAATCTATTTTAAATGAGAGGGTAGGCTATGAATTTTAGGAAAAGCAAAATTCTGCATCTAGATTATGAAATGTGTCCAATGTTCAGAAAGCAATGGGTCAATTCTGTTTGGAGCCTCTGAGACCATTTTTCTCATGAACATAATCTTGTAAACAGATAAAGATCAAGTTTTTAGCTTATACAAAGAAGCCCTAAAAATCACCAGGTCTCTATTCTGTATTCCAGTCCATAAAGCTGAGCAATCTTTCTATGGTCACACTAGTAAAAGAAAAAAATTGTAATTTTAAAACTAGGGGCTGGTAAAGCAGGTTTGATTACAGGTTAAGAGATTGATAAATGATTTGTGAAGATTGCAAAGAGACTACTGGTCAAGTGGGCTTTGTTCTTACTTTGCTAAATTTAATCTTTATAATGTGTGACTTTATTCTTTATTCATCAGACATAACTCAAGTATCAAAAGCTGAATATTGACTAATGGCTGGGAACTTCAGTGTAAATGACAGTCTTTTGGGTTTTTGTTTGTTTTGGTTTGGTTTTTGAGACAGGGTTTCTCTGTGTAACCTCATCTGCCCTGGAATTTACTTTATAGACCAGGCTGGCCTTGAACTCAGAGAGATCCTCCTGCCTCTGCTTCCTGAGTGCTGGGATTAAAGGAATACATCACCACTGCCTTGTGCTATGGGACAATTGTTTGTACCCTGTCAATCGTATTCTAATAAAATGCTGATTGGCCAGTAGCCAGGCAGGGAGTAGAGGCGGGACAACCAGGCAGGAAGTAGAGGTGGGGCGATGAGAACAGGAGAATTCTGGGACTAGAAAAGCTCAGTCTGCAGTTGTCACCTAGACACAGAGGATACAAGATGTGACTGCCTTGCTGAAGAAGGTACCAAGCCACATGGCTAACACAGACAAAAATTATGGGCTGATATAAGTTATAAGAATTAATTAATAAGAAACCTGAGCTATTGGGCCAATCAGTTTATAGTTAATGTAGACCTCTGTGTGATTTCTTAGGGACTTTATGACTGCAGGAACCAGGCAGGACAGGGATCAGGCAGGAAAGAAAACCCCTGTCAACAGCCTTGCTAAACACACAGTTTTTAATTCAAGGGGAAAAAAAGCACATGGTCTTTACTAATGTGTGCAATCACTTAACAAGTATGGAAAGATGGCTGCATTGAATCCATCATCCCTTTGCGTATCAGCTCATATGTAGCCCTTGTAGCTCACAAATGGAATAAGGAAATATTACTGAAGTGATAACTAATTGAAAAAAAGAGAAATGGGAAAGAAAAAGAACTCTCTCTCTCTTGTGTGTGTGTATGCATGTGTATGCATCTTAGTCTTCACAGATTGTGTGTGTGTGTACATCTTAGTCTTCACAGATTTTTTTTTTGTGCGTGTGTGTGTATGCGCACGCGCGCACATCTTAGTCTTCACTGCTAGAGCACAATGCTTGAGACTGGCTCATTTACAGAGAGCAGTTCTAGAGGCTAGAGAATCCAGAATCAAGGTGCAGGTAGCTCTCTGCTTCCATGATCCTCAGGAGCCAGATTCAAGAGGATCAAGTGTACATGGTCATCCTTAGTTAATTAGCTGGTGGGAGGCCGCTTGCAGGATCCCTGGGGCTCCTTGGCCGTATCAATGATTTCCAGGTTCAGTGAGAGACCTTGTCTCAAAAACAAACAAACAAACAAACAAACAAACAAACAAACACAGTTCTCCAGCTGTGGAGAATTTATTCCCATGATGAGACTACTTGCATTCCTGGGGAGAAACTTGTTTATCGCTCATCTAAGACCCTATCACACAAGAAGAAAGTATATGGGAGCCGTGCTGGTCAGCTTTACCTGTCATTGTGACACCCTGGAGTCATCTGGGAAGAGCCCCAATGAGGAGTCTACACTGGCCCATGGGTGTGTCTGTGGGGATTGTCTCAACTAAGTTCATTAATGTGGGTAAACCCAGCCCACTGAGTCCTGAACTATGAAACAGCAGAGAAATCAGACTGAGCACAAGCAACCGAGCATGCTTGCTTTCAGTTTTCTCTGCTTCACTGTGGATGTGATAGGACCCGAACCCAGCCTTGACTTCCTTGCTACAATGGATCATAACCCAAAATTGCAAGCTGAATTAACCCTTGTCCTCCATTAAGCTGTTTTTGGTCAGAGTAGTTTATCACAGAAACGGAAAGGGAATGAGAACGGACCGGGCTTTCATCAACTTGGGCTGCTATGATAAAACACTACAGTCTGGTCTGGTTAAACAACAGAAATTCATTTCTCATAGTCCTGAAGGCTGGCAGTCTCCAAATCAGGCTTTGGAAGGTTTTGTTTTCCTGACGTCTGTGTCTCTTTGCTCATAGACTGTGTCTCCCACTGTATCCTTGTGGGGCCTTTTTCTCTGGGAACCTGTGAAGTGCATGGTCACCCATGCTCTGTCCCCTTGTAAGAACACTAGTTTCAAGAGAAAGTGGGAAGTGCACTTGAACACATTGGCACAGGAGACCACTTCCTAAATATAACCCTGTGGCACAGACACTGAGAGAAATGATTAATAAATGAGACCTCCTGAAACTGAGAAGCTTCTTTAAAGCAAAGGACATGGTCAACAAGACAAAACAGCAGCTACAGCATGATCCACATCAGACAGAGGTCTGATCTCCAAAATAAACAAAGAACTCAAGAAACTGGTCATCAAAAGAACAAATAATCCAATAAAAAAAAATGAAGTACAGACCTAAACAGAGAACTCTCAACAGAGGAATCTAAAATGGCTGAAAGACACTTAAGGAAATGTTCAACATCCTTAGTCATCAGAAAAATGCAAATCAAAACAACTTTGAGAGTCCATCTTACACCTGTAAGAATGGCCAATATCAAAACACTGATGACAACTTATGCTGGAGAGGATGTGGGGTAAAGGGAACAGTCATGCATTGCTGGTGGGAGTGCAAGATGATATAGCCCCTTTGGATATCAGTATGGTGATTTCTCAGAAAATTAGGAAACAACTTTCCTCAAGACCCAGCAATACCACTTTTGGGTATATACCAAAAAGATGCTCAATCGTACCACAAGGACATGTCCTCAACTATGTTCATAACAGCATTATTTGTCATAGCCAGAACCTGGAAACAACCTAAATGCTCCTTGACCAAAGAATGGATAAGGAAAATGTGGCACATTTACACAATGGAGTACTACACAGCAGAAAAAAAATAACGACATCTTGAGATTTGCAGGCAAATGGATGGAGCTAGAAAACATATTAAGTGAGGTAACCCAGACCCAGAAAGACAAATATCATATGTATTCACTCATAAGTGGTTTTTAAGCATAAAGCAAAGAAAACAGACTACAAATCACAATCCCAGAGAACCTAGACAACAAAGAGGACCCTAGGAGAGGCTTACATAGATCTAATCTACATGGGAAGTAGAAAAAGACAAGATCTCCTGAGTAAATTGGGAGCAAGGAGACCTTGGAAGAGGGTAGAAAGGGAAGGAATCAGAGAAAAATGTAGAGCTCAATAAATAAAATAAAAGAACACTAGTTCCAGAGGCTGGGAGAGAGTTTACTTAGTAAAGTGCTCACCACACAAGAATGGGGGTCTGAATTTCATCCCCAGCACCCACATACAAAGCTCCTCGTGGCAGCAAACCACTAAATTCCCCACACTGGGGAGGCAGAGCCTGGAGGACTCCCAGGGCTCTCTGGCCAACCAGCCTGGCTGAATCAATGAGCTTCATGTCCAGCAAAAGGCACTTTCTCAAAAATCAAGGTGAAGAGAGATTGAAGAAGACACTTGATGCAGACTTCCACATACATGTACACATATGTGTGCACAATACAAGAGCACTGTAGGAGGGGCTCTAGTTAACTGTATGAACTTTGTTAACCTTAATGACCTAGTAAAATCGGTTTACAAATACAGTCATGCCATTCTGAGGCATCTTGGGGCTTAGGACTTCAATAAACGAATTGGATGTTGTCAGGGGACACAATTTCGCCAATACCAGCTGTCTCTAGGAAAAGCCAGGGCTACTATGGGATTGTCCTCTTGGATGGAGCTATGAGATGAGGGTCACTGGCAAATGGGACTCTCCCTGGCCTAGGTCAGGCCCAGGTCCTGAGACCCAATGCCACACTAGTGGGAAGCTTCTTTGTGTGCCTCTGCTTCTTCAGGGGGGGGGGGTGTGCCACAAGCTTTCACTCAGTTCCTCTATCATTCTTCATCTTGTTGGTTAGCTGTTCCACCAGGAGCTCACCAGTTTGGCTATGTCTGAGACCTGTCTGTCTTCACCTTCACCCCATCCCCTAAGTGCTAGCGTTATAGATGTGCACAGCTGTGTCTGGCTGTTCCGTGGGTTCTGGGGATCTAACTCAGGTTCTCATGCCTGCAGAGCAGAAAATGCCCAACTGACTTATCGCCCCCATCTACGGAGATATTTTCATGTTCCCAGTTTTAGGAACAGGAAGTGAGAATTCCTCCTTCCCCCTCTCCCTGTCGCCTACAGGGTAAGAAGCTGGCAATGCCAGGGTAGAGATGAGTCAGGCCTTGGGTCCTCCTTGGGTTCTTTGTGGTAAGTGGTTGTCATGGTGGCTTCTTGCTGTGATTGGTGTGATTTGGAGGTCGGCATTGGGAAGGGGAAGTTTGGAGATGGCACCAGAAAGTAGAAATTACTGTGAATAAGGTGGTATTTAGATGTTTTATAATTTTATGAAGCTCATTATGTCATGGTCAAATGAAAACCTTGGCATTTGGGCAGGAAGCATGCGGCTGGTGGGGTGGGTGGATGCTAGGGCTGACTGCTGACCTGAGGGAAAGTCACTTGGAGGTCTCCAGCCAGCTACAAAGAAAGGTTTCCAGGCCAGACCTTGATGGCCCCTTCTTCCCCGAAGCTCTCAGCCTCCTACTTCCTCTGCTGCTGCGAGCATGGTGTGATGTGGCTGCATGTGGGAAGAGGATTCTTCTAGCCCTGGGGACAAGTGATGGTGTGTGTGTGTGGTGTGTGTGTGTGTGGTGTGTGTAGCATGCATACCTGTCTATGTGGTGTGTGTGTGTGTGTGTATGCCTGTGTGTCTCTGAGGTGTGCATTTCTGTGTGTGTAGTATGTGTGTGTGTGTGTGTGTGTGGTGTGTGTAGCATGCATACCTGTCTATGTGGTGTGTGTGTGTATGCCTGTGTGTCTCTGTGGTGTGCATGTCTGTGTGTGTAGTGTGTGTGTGTGTGGTATGTGTGTGTGTGGTGTGTGTAGCATGCATACCTGTGTATGTGGTGTGTGTGTGTGTATGCCTGTGTGTCTCTGTGGTGTGCATGTCTGTGTGTGTAGTATGTGTGTCTGTGTGTGTAGTATGTGGGTCTGTGTGTGGTGTGTGTGTGTCTGTATGTGTGGTATGTGTGTGTGTTGTGCCTGTGTCTCTGTGGTGTGCATGTCTGTGTGTGTTGTATGTGTGTCTGTGTGAGTGTCTGTATGTGTGGTACATGTGTGTCTGTGTGTGTATCTATGTGTGTGTGTCTTGTGTCTGTGGTACATGACTCTGTGTGTATGTCTGTGTGTTTATCTATGTGCGTGTGTCTTGTGTCTGTGTGTCTGTGGTACATGACTCTGTGTGTGTATGTCTGTGTATGTATCTATGTGTGTGTGTCTTGTGTCTGTGGTAAATACCTGTGTGTGTATGTGTGTGGGCATATATGTGTGGAGTATGTGTCTGTATATGTCTCTGTGTGGTGTATGTGTGTGATGTGTTTGTGTACATGAATGTGTGCATGTCCACATGCATGCGTGGTATGTTTTTGTATGTGTGTGGTGTGTGCATGTAGGTGTATCTATGAATGTGCACATGCATTCAGAAGCCAGAGGACAACTTTGGACATCATTTTTCAGACATATTATCATGTTAGACACTTTTGGGTTTTTGAGACAAGATCTCTCAATGGTCTGGAGCTTACCAAGTAGGCAAGCCTGGCTGGCCAGGGAGCCCCAGGAGTCTGCCTGTCTCTGCCTCCCCAGAACTGGGATTACACGTTTGTGCTGCCATACTTGGGTTTTTTTATGTGGGGCCTAAGGATTGAACTCGGGTCCACATGCTGAAGCAGTAAGTACTTTCGTTCCCTGAGCTGTCTCCCCAGCACAGGCTATGGTTCTAAGTAGACCAGGTCAGCAGAACACACTGTCCTTCCTCAGAAGCCCTGAGTCACGGAAGGCAGAAGAAACCTCTGATGTCATTGAGGCTTAACTGGAGTGAGGACCCAAAGTGCTGTGTGAGGCTTGGAAGAGCCACAAGAGTTCCTGAGGGCGGGACTGCATGTCTGGCCCCAAAACCAACCCGTAAAAAGCTCAGAGTCCTCCAGACATCATCTACACTCACGTTCAAAGAGCTGTGAACATCACGTACATCTCTGCAATAAAACCCCACCTCCGCCCCTTCTCACCAGAAAACTGTGCAGTTCAGAATGGAATACAGAGAAAGGTGTGCTGGCTGGGAAATGACGCTTCTGGTCTGCCTACTCAGCTGTGGTTCGGGTCCCATGGGCTGGAGACAGAGGATGGGCAAGGCATCCTCTCAGTGTCCAATGCGAGCATCAACCTCTTGGAGGTACCAGGAAGAATATATGTATGTGGGCTGGGGATGGTGCAGGACCTGGGACACAGGAGGCTTGTCCAGCATCTGGAGAACAAAGACTCCTATAGAATTTGTGGTTAAGGGAGGGAAGGAGGAAGGGAGGAGGAGGAGGAGGAGGAGGAGGAGAGAGAGAGAGAGAGAGAGAGAGAGAGAGAGAGAGAGAGAGAGAGAGAGAGACACGTTGAATACACCTCCTTGTTAATGGCGCCTACCTTAGGAAATGCATTTGGGTTCCTGAAGCTACACTGAACAGTCTACAATGACAAAGCGTGCTCTTTCCCTGTGTGGCCAGGCCTTACTCTAGACCACACAGCCTCCTCTCTTTTCTAGAGAGCAAGTCTTTTCTTTCTTCTTTCTGGGGCTCTACAGTCCCGGGCACTGCGGGAAGGTCCACACAGAGTCTGGCTTCATCTCATCTTCGTCTCCTCTGCTTTGACACGGAGTCAGTTAATCAGTTCATCTCCTTGAGGGAGACTGATCCCTGACAACTCTTCCTCTGCCCGGCACTGGCCTAACGACTTCTGGGTTCTTGCTTGCTGATGGAAAAGAGGGGCCTAGGGTATCCGGTGGGGTGGCCTGGACTGCCAGTCTGGCAGAACTGATGAGAGTCAGGTAAAGTAAAGGCCATCTGAAAATATGGTGAGGGACTGGGGAGATAGCTCCGTGGTTAGAGCATTGTGCTTCCCCCCCCCCCAGAGGATCACAGTTCAGCTACCAGCCCCCATGTCAGGCTTACAACCACCTGATTGCTACTTCAGGTCCTGGCAATCAAACGTCCTCCCACATCTCTTACCGCAGTTCCGACTTGCCCCACCCCCACCCCAGGACCTCTTCAAGGGCATGCATGGCCAGGGTACAAGCTGTCCTTCACTCATCCATGGGGTGTTCTGTTCTCTTCTTGTTGCTGTACTGAAACACCCTGACAAAGAGCAACTCAGAGGAAAGGGTTTGCTTGTCTTCCACTTCCGGGTCACAGTTCACCCTGGACAGAAGTCAGGGTAAGCTCAAAGCAGTAACCTAAAGGCGGGAACTGTGGAGGGCTGCTTGCTTCTTCACTCCAGATTGCTCACTGGTTGGGTTCACCAGCCCCTGATCACCCACCTATCCAGGGACCGGGACTTCCGACAGTGAGCTGGGACCTCCTGTATCCATTAATGAATGGAGATAATCCCCCACAGACACTCCCGTTGGCCATTCTGATGTAGGGAACTCAACAGAGGTTTTGCTCTTGGATGACTCTAGGCTCTGTCAACTGACTATTAAGTTAACTAGGATATGGGGTTCTCTAAGTACCAACTCCCTGACTCACCAGACACTTGAGGGATCGTCTCTGAGCACAGTCTGCACACTTACTGACTCTCACACACTTGAGGGATCGTCTCTGAACACAGTCTGCCCACTCCCTGACTCTCACACCTACTCAAAGCTTAGTCTTTGGATTCCACTTCCCCACCCCAAGCAGCTGCTCCGCTGTGCCTAAGGACCCCCTGGTTCCAAGCATGCCCCAACACTTCTGGGCCATTTCCATCCTGTCCCTCCTCACTCTCCGCTCTCAATGTCCCTGAAGACCTTCTAATGTTTCAGCCTTGTCCCTGTATGCCCATCCCCTTGTGGTTGGCATGAGGTCGGCACCCTATGCCATGGCTGTGTAAGATGCCCCAGCTGGCATAAGTCACTTGCTGGTGTGGTGATGATCAGCCAGGACGCAGTGGTTTTTGGTTACTAAACTAATGATCCATTTCCTTCACAAAGTGCACCTGGAGGAAGGGAGCGTCCTACACCAAAGCCAGGGAGTTCCAGCATTCAGCCCTGCTCTGATTTCAGTCAGGATACAGGGAGACAGCCCAGAGGCACCTCTACTACCCAGAGGTTCCCATGGGCAACATTCTGTACCTTGCAACAGCCTCCTGGTCCGCAGACCTGTCCCAGGGAGGTGACAAACTGTTGACACCCACAAGAAAATTGGGGTTGTTTCCCTTCTTATCAATTAATCCCAAAGCCCTATTCTGAGTGCTGTCCAAGGCAGAGCCTTGAATTAGCTTAGAATTCAGGACTGCACACATTTTTATCCAGGTCTGTCTTCCATCAGACACTGAGGTCATCATTCTGTACCTTTGGCTGGCTTAGAAAGACATGGAGATTCCTCCCTGAATGAACGAGTTCAATAGCAATACCTTTATGTTATATTTTCTGTTTTGGTTTTCCCTGGATTGTAGTACTACAGGCATCTCAGAGTGATGTCCCCTAGACCTGGTTTGTGTTTCCTGGGGCTCTGGCTCCATCCAACAAGTAAAGAATCTAGAGTTAACTTTGGTGGGACTTCTCCTGGGGATACATGAATAAACTTGGATTCACTCCACATAAGTCACTGATGACAGACGGGAGAAACCTTCTACCTTAGTCTAGTTTGGTGAACCAGTGAGTTTACTGATGTCACAGCTGCTCCACAACATCGCCAGTTCCCAGTATGGATGACCGTTCACGGATGACCGTTCATGGATAACCGTTCACGGATGAGGGCTCATGCGACCAACAATGCGGGCTCTCTGTGCAGCTAGCAGGCAGCTCCGCTGAAGAGTCTCATGTAGTGAGCTCTTGCTGACTTCTTATGTAACCCCAGGCAGAGTCTTTGTTTGCTTTTGAGTTCTCGCAACTCCGTGTGGGTTTCATGAGG
Source organism: Chionomys nivalis (assembly GCF_950005125.1). Classification (NCBI taxonomy): domain Eukaryota; kingdom Metazoa; phylum Chordata; class Mammalia; order Rodentia; family Cricetidae; genus Chionomys; species Chionomys nivalis. Next base: position 3,051,953 of record NC_080106.1, read on the forward strand.
CTTCTCTCCTCCAGGAATGTTACTGAGGAAAGACCAGCCAGCTCTCTTTTGTCTTCAGAAGACGGGGCAACCTTGGGAGCTATTTCTTGGTTTTGTTCCTTCCTTGAGACATGATGTCAACAGTCTTGTTTGGAAGCCTGAAGACAGGACAGGAGTAGGTGACTGAGGCCCCTCCCAGGGCACAGCTATACAGACTGGGAAGCAGGGGTGTGAGCTTTGGAAGGACTTCCGGGTCTCTGGGCTTGCAGTGACCCATTGTATGCAGATCAGGGTGGTTCTTCAGCCTGCCCCAGGTGCCAGCTCCGCCTTCAGTTGAGACAGAACTGGGTCAGTGCCTGTGCCAGGCAAGGAGGAGCACTGAGCGGGTTACTCACTCTTACTCATGGAGGTTCCGCAATACTCCAGGGCCAGTCCCAAGCTCCCGTCTCCCACATGCAAACTGAGCCTCCCTTGTCTGTCCGGAAAGCAGCACACGGAGGGGACTGACAGGACAAGGGACTAGTAATACCAGATACTGGGGCAGTGTCTCTAGTCCAGCTACCCCTACCCGGCTGCCCCTAGCCAACAGTTTCTACCTTCTTAAAACGGTCACACCCTGGGAGCAGAGCATCCACTGACAGGCTGATTAGGGACAGGGGTGGGGGAGGGTGAGAAACCAAGGTGACAAATGGGCCAGCTATCCATTCTTACCTTGGGGTTGAAGCAGGGACTGCACCTATGAAAACAATGATACACCAGGGCCTCTGGCCATCAGACACCCCTAATCTAGGCACAGGTCAGCTCTAGCCTCCCCTCACCACTGACTCTGCTCACTCCCTACTCCAGACTCCCCAACATCCCACAGTGCTGTATTTAGTTGCTGAGGAAGGAGAAGCTGTTTCCACCCAGGGCTGATAAACTTGACTGTTACCTTGAATGTCAAATGTCCCCCACAAGCTCGTGTGTGTATAAACACTCGGCTCCCAGGTGGGGGTGCTGTTTGGGGAAAGCGGGGAACCTTTAAGAAGGGGTATTTAGCTAGAGGAAGTAAGTCACTGGGGAGAGGGTCTCAAACAGGCCCTGCTTCCCTGAATGAGTTGAGGCTGTTCCTTCCACTTCCTGATCTGACAGTCGTTCCAGCGACTCTGCCACAGCCTCCTACTGCCATGAGCTCCACCACACTGATCCCACTGGGAAGGACCACTCTCACTTCAAGTTGCTTCTGTCCAATATTTTTGCCCCTGCAACAAGAAAAGTAACTAATACAGGAGTGTCCTTCCAAAGGGCTGCAGCACAGGGGTGGGGGTGTGGTCACATCACGTGTTCAATGCGGACAACACACAGACCAGGACAGAGCAGAGGTGACGCACGTGGCCTAGTCAGTGGGATGACAAAATGCCCATGGGTTCCCGTGTGTATTTCCCACTGGGTTTAATCTTGTTTATCTCGCTCACCTCCCAAGCTGGGGGTGGGTGGCCTGGAGCCCAAGGTCACAGATCTCAGCTCTGCGCCTCAGAGAATCCCTGTGACCCTGTCAACTGGGGTGCACCTGCAGACAAACCTCTCCTCACTTCCCAGAAAGACATGGACCTGCCCACTTCCTCTTGAACCTCTGGTGGTCTGAAAAGAAGTCCCCCCCCCCCCAAAAAAAAAAACAAGTATACTTAGTGGCTTCTGGGAAATCTACCCTCTTCCACCTCTTCCAGTAGGTTGCAGAGGGCTGCAAAAACCTGCAGAGTCCCTGGGTTCTGCCCAGAGACTGACACTTGGAAGGTAACATTGGCTGATCAGCCTGGCCCCACCCCAAGCCCTGTTTGGCTTGGCTTTTGTCGAAGGCAGGAGCCTAAGGGACTAGGGAGTGAAGCAACAGCTTCCGTGGGGTGAATACCTGCCCAGTACTATGGGTGGCTCTGGCTGGGACTCCTTTGTGTCCCAGTCCTGATTACACACTGTACACTGGTTGTCTCTGTTTGCCTGGGATTACTGACCCTTGGTCTTGGTTGCATGCTGCACAGTGGCTCTCTAGGTTTGTCCGGATATTGATCCTCAATCCCGGTCACATTCTAAACACTAGTTTCCTGCCTTTGCCAACTCTCCTTGCACGCTGCACAGTTGCTGTCTATGCTTGCCTGGATACTGATTCCCGATTCTGGTTGCACAATGCACACTGGTTTTCTCCGCTTGCTTGGAATCCATCCTGGATCCTGGCTGTATTCCGTGCTCTGGTTCTCTAAGCGTGGCTCGTTAGTCCTCTCAGAGGGAGGATGCAAACTCTGTGGTCTGAGGGTTTCGGGCCCTGACATAGGCCTTACCTGCAAACACGGCTGGCTGACACTATTTTCAGAAGACACTCAGCTCTCTTGGAGTCTTGTTGGGCTTTCCTCTGGCCTAATTTAGTAAATTACCAGATGTTTCTTTAGGGACCAGAAATAGGCATGTGCTTGAGGCTCTGGTGACTCTACCCAAGAAAGGCTGGGCAGGATGCTTGAGACTGGGGCTTTTAGTATGACAAAGGAACGTTGTCAACCTCAAGGATAGCCATGCCCTCATCTGTCTGAGTTTCCCAGGCCTTTGTGTTGCTGAGAGTTGTGCCTATTCTTTCAGCAGGCAGGCCGCTAACAGCGCCAGGTACCTCTCACCCTCATCTGGGCTGCACCAAGCGATGTTTTGTGAGCTAGGAAGCGAGAAGCTGGGCTTGCCTACTCCTATCCTCACATCTATCTGGGATGCCAGAACCTGGCAGAGATCACCCCTCCTGGGCTTGTCAGAGACCCAGCCTAAGCCCCTACCCCACCCACAGGGGAATTATGGAAATACCCCTGCCTGTCTTGAGAGTGAAAAGCGGCAAGGGACTTGTGACCCCACTGACGACCCGGACAAGCGCTTGTGAGCTGTAGAGAGCTACTGTGGCAGAAGTCCCGGTGGGCAGGGGCAGTGACTCGCCCACACTCGCCCCACATCAGGAGTGGAATCCCGTAAGGCAATCTGATTGGCAGGCAGCTCACTTCTGACACCTCCCTGCTGAAGGGACAGAGATGTCAATACACAGCAGGTGGGCGTCTGTGGGTGAGTGAAAACCCGTAGGGAGAGTATATACAGAGGGAGCTGAAGCCAAAGCCTGGGTCCTGGCAGTCTTAAAGAGATAGATGGGGCTAGTCCTCCCCAGTTAAAGAAACAAAGAATCACAGAAGCAGAGAAAGGACATGTATTCAATGTGGCCATGAGGTTGAGTGACCCTCCCAAGTCCATCTTCAGGGTCCTGACCTGAGGATTAACTAGAGAACAAGAGGATTCATGGCTATGCGGGACCTGGCTGAGGTGTGACCAGGCCCATCACTGACCCATCGCTACCTGGCTTCCAGTCTCCCGCAAGGTGGTCTGACAGGCCCTCAGAAGGGTGTGAAACCGTTCCTGGGAGACAAGTTCCCACTCTTGCTGGCACCAGGCTTCAGTCTTTCCCTTCTGCCAGCTCGAGAGCCCCAGAGAAATCCCAGTTTCCGGGAGTCTGGTGTCTGGGTAGTCTGACAGCCCCAGCATAGGGCTCCAGTCTCTTTATAAGTCTTCACAGCCGAAGTCACAGGAAGATGGGAGGAAACCTCAGTGCACATTGGCTGAGGAAGGAAGGCCACGCGTAAGGTGGCCCCAGCATTTACATCACGGGGTGGCACAGCTGGCCCGGGTGACAGCACTAGGTGAAGGGTGATGAGATACAAGTGCCCACAGGAAAAGGGACACAGGATCGCCGAGATTACTTCAGAGGAGACTGGCCGCTCTCCCACGCACACTGAGGTGGCAAAAGGTGTTCCCGGAAGCCTATGGGCGGGACTCAGGTCACCTGCAACTGTCTTCCTATTCCTCCAGGCAGCCACCCTGCCAGAGTCAAGGGCAAACCCGGTGCCAAAAGAGGTTTGTGGAGACAAGCAGGTAGAGGAAGCAGGGCCCAGAGACAAGCCATGTCTACTCTGAGTTCTCCTGTTTGGGTTTTATGGGGAAATGGCGAAAGCCTTTCTCCAAAGTGGCGATTACAGAGGATGAATAAGAGAGAAACCACAGGGATTTTTTCCCCCTAGGACCAAAAATCTGAAAGAAAAAAATATGTCCCTCCAAACTAAACAAAGTTAGATTGAGAAATTCCACACAGTACCTCAGGGACCGGGTGGCTCCTGGTGCTTCCCACTGGCGCCAGCCTCAAGCCCTAATGGCTGCCTGGGGAAAGGACACTAAGTTGCTCTTCAAGGTGCAAAAAGTCGTGATTCTTTTTTGCAGAACCTTTGTTGCTGAAAGTTGGAAGCCACTTTTGAAAGCTTCAGTCAGAACAGTCACTGGTGACCTCACCCCCCACCCCCCAACACACACACACACACACCCCAACCTGTTACTTGTCCGGGCACCTCCCCTGTTCCCTTCCCCCTTGGCAGGGCCGGTGCTAAGCCCCAGATTCCTTGTGGTCCCTTCCCTTTAAAGCCCTTGGGTGTTGGCTGCTGTCAAGATCCACGAGGTGATTTCCCCGTGACACTCTGGGCTGAGCAGCATCCAACATTAAAGAAACAAAGGAACCCCCTAATTACAGGATGAAACCCTTGCCTTCAAAGAATGACAGAAGATCAGATTCTGCAGGAAAGCTGCAGCCGGGGCCTGGGTGGTCTTGCTGGTGTTTGCTGCTCAGTGATTTGATTAAATGAAAGCCATGCATTTGGGGACTTTTTTTTTTCCTTCAAGAAACATAGGCGTCATTCAACCTTCTTCGGCAAATTATAGGGGTTTTAGGTGAATGAGATGTCTTTAACCCACCGCACACACTTCCCCTATTAGATACCATATAGCTATATCTGATGGTAAAAGTTACCCCGTGCCTTAAAAAATAATAATTAAACAACAACAAAAAAAATCCCTCACAACTGTTCAGCTGCAGGGTGTGGGGTCAAGTTCTATTTACATGGAACGCTTGCCCGCACCATCTGATCTTCGTTAACTTCTGGATCTAAATCTACATGGGGCTTGGGCCTACAGACCCTTTAATTAGCGTGCTATCTTAAATTGCTCTTGAATTGAGGTGGCTGTGGCTGGTTTCTTATCTATGGAGGTAGAGTCCTCAGGCCACCTGCAGGGCCCACGTGGCTGAGATTTTATCTGTCCAAACACAACCCTGTGTCCCTGGCCCTGCTGGGTCTGAGCGGTCAAGGCCCCTCTCAGCAGGAGGCTGGGAGGGGATGGCTGTAGAATCTCTGTGATCCAGGGCTGGCCCACAGTTCTTGCGTCTCTAGGGGTGGCTGCGGAGGTGCTCCCCACAGCTGATGGGTCTCTGGGGATGGCTGCGGAGGTGCTCCCCACAGCTGATGAAAGTCCTCTGCCTGCAGAGTCACAATCACCAGCAGCTGTGGTGGGGAAACTATTAGCCAGCTCTGTCTAGGCCAGGGCTCACATTTGCTTTTGGGAACCCAGGCAAGGCCACTGAAAAGAACAATGACAAAATCTTTGACGATAAAGAGTCCTAGTTTCTCCGGGGCCAGGAGGACTGTGAGTTCAAAGCTAGTCTGGGCAATTTCAAAAGATCAGGATGGTGCTGTCAAGAGATCATAGACCCTTCAGCATGTGATGTGACCTTTGAAGAGGACAGGTCGAAAACCATCTCAGAGACAAACGTCTGGGCTCTTCTGTGAGGAAGTTTCTAGATTGTGCAGCAACATCCAATGGATCAGGGGCTACACTGAGCGCCAACAGTCACCTCACTCGGCTTCCTAGAGGCAGAGGCACTGCGACAGCTGCCTCACACCCCGGCCTCCATGCCTCCACTCCCATGATGGACTGGAGCCTTCAACAGTGAGCAGAGACGAGCCCTCCCATCCCGAAACTGTCTCCTTCAGATCTTTAGTTGCAGCAACAAGGGAAGTGAAGCACGCAGTAAAAACCTTCTCTTGTTTTAAGTTGGTCGCCTCAGTTATTTCGTCACAGCGATGGAAAGTTGACTGTCACCCCAGCTTTCCCCTCAGCACACATTGCCAGGAGATGTGTGACAGGAAGTCCACTTGTGAGCTGAAGAGTGTCACAGGTCCTGTTTGCACAGAACCAGCCCCAGAGCTGGGGGTAAACACTACTTGATTTCCACTGGTAAAAATTTAACACAAGGCAAACTTGCTGACTGCAAAGTGTACCTCAAGACTGGTCTCTGCCTGATAGCTAATGTCAACAGGGGTGAGATGTGGGGGCAGGACCTGCCTCAGAGTCTAGGGACCCACGTGCCCAGCTGAAATCTGCTCAAGTTTCCAGCTTCTGTCTGTCCCAGAGCCCTGGAGTGGATGGGACAAGAGTGAATTAGGAAGACAAGAGGACAAGGGTCCCGGTGCTGGGGAATCTCAACCTCCTGATTTTTTATCTTCAGTTCTGTACCTTCTGGGAAGCCTGTGGGACCCGGAAACCATGCCGACCAATAGAATCCTGAACAGAAATAGCCATGGAAAATGAACCAGATAACCCAGCTGGGGGCATAGGGTGGTGTCAGCAGCAGGGCTAGAGTGAGTGTTGAGATATAGAGGTGATTTCTCTGGGATCCTACATTCCTTTCAATCAGTGGGACATTTTTATGAGCACAAAACTCCTGGAAGGAGATAAATGTTTTCTCTCATGTCAGCTCAACCCACTGAACTATTAATTAAAGAAAATTCAAGGCACTAACATCTACCTATCTCTGTCTGTGGGTCTGCCCATCTGTCTGTCTCTCTGACTAACTCAGAGTGTCGGTATTTGAGTAGTTGACCACTCAATGCTGAGAAGAATGGGTGGGAAAGCAGACAGTATATTACATATTCTTGTCTTCATGAGACTAAGCCATTGCATAGACTTGTATGTTCCCCAAATAGCTCAGAAATGTGGAATTTAACAAAGAAAAGGCAAAGCTGGGGAAAACCGTTTTGAGATGGAGTCTCAGATAGCCCAGATACAGCTGAAGATGACCTTGAAGTTCTGATCCTCCTGCCTCTGCCTCCTGGAGGCTGGGTGACAGGCATGGGTCATCAGGTCTATCACTGGAGACATAGTTTTTAAAAAGCAATACGGTAGGGGCTTGCGATGGCCCAGCAGTGAAGATCACATACTGCTCTGGTGGAGGATCAGTTTCAGTTCCCAGCACCCATGTTGGTCACCACGGCCGGCCTGTAACTCCAGATCCAGGAGATCTGACTCCTTTCCTCCCCTGGAGCAGTTATACTCACGTGCACACGTGCGTGCACACACACACAACTAAAAAGAACAAAAATCTTATAGATTCATACACACTGTAAAGAGCCATTCTCTTCAGTTGCACCCACTGGTGAACCCACCAGGTTCCAATCCCAGAGCCATGCAGGTGACCCTGGCCAAACCCAGAGAGACACAAACAAAACAAAAAGTCGCAGATGTGGGCCAGATCTAGCAGGGAAAGGCAAGTGGACAGGAGGCCAAGGAAAGGAAGGAGGCTCATCTTGTGTCTAAGCCCAGCTCTCCAGAATGTCCTCCGTAAGCCCCAACACCAAGAATCTTGTGCTGCTTTGTGACAGGAGATCATGGGGTCACGGCCTATCCCAGGCTCAGTATGCGCACGTGCACTTTAAGAACTGCCTCGCAGTGATCTGGTGTCTGAACAGCTGAGATACGGCTAAAGAGATTGTATTCTTAAAAGAATGAAGCAGAAAAAAGCCACTGAAGGGAATGCAAGAAAAAAATACCTGTGTGTGCACGCGTACGTGTGTGTGTGTGTGTCGGGGGGATGATCCATAAAGCACAAACAAGCGTTCACAGTCTCGTTTACTTTTACCCTTAGCCCAGCTCACCGACAGACCTCTGAAACTGCTTGTTATCACCAAATGTCCTTTCAAGTGTTGAACAGCTAGAGAAAAACATAAGTTGCCTCCCCAGATGACATGAAAGACATGCTGGTTCATTCCGACTTTCCTGAGGGGTTCATAATCCTGCGCAGTTGCCTCCTGCCTTCCTCCCAGTCACAAAGGATGCATGACGTGTGTGCGCAAATACACGCACACACATGCACACACACACAGTCCAGCCCTTTGACACTGTCATCTACCAAGTTCACATTTGAGAATGTGCAATAGAGGTAGAAGAAAATTCAGAAACATCATGATTGTGTGCGTACATGGGTGTGCACATGTGTGCAGCTGGAGAAGTACATGCAAAGGCCGGAGCAGGACCTCTGGCCTCTTCCTCTATCACTCTCGGTGGTACTGCATCCAGACAGACTCTCTTAATAGAACCCCAAACTCACCCATTCTGCTAGGCTGGCATCCACCTGTCTCCACCCTCAGTTCTGGGCTTACAAGAACACACAGCACCCAACTTTTCACATGGATGCAGGGGGCTCTAACTCAGGCACTCAGGCTTTCAGAGGAAGCACTCTTACCACCGAGCCTGCTCCCAAGCCCCATCGTCATACTTTAAAAGCTTAGGACTTTGTGTTGGCCTGCATGGCCTGTGACTGTAGGTTGAACATGCCTGTTGGGAACACTGTCTGTTGGGGTTTGTATAAGAACTACCAGCACTAGGCAGGAGGGTCTTTGTGATTTCAAGGCCAGCCTGAGCTATATAGCAAGTTCCAGGTCAGTCAAAGCTACATGGTAAGAGCCTGTCTAAATAAATAAATAAATAGATAGATAAATAAAGAAATAGACAATATATACTTAACAATGCAAAGAAACAAATAATTGTCTCTAATCTTATAATTTTTCCCATTTAGAATTAACATTTTGCTATTTTTGTATATATATAAGCATCCATACACATGCAAATTCATGTATGTTTAAAATGAAGTGGTGTCTGCCTTTCTCACTCTGACCCGTCGGCGTCTGTGTTTGCCCGATGCCTGTGTCTGAAAACACCTTCTCCCTTCTCATCCTGGCGTTCCATCGTAGGGATGGGCTCAGATCGGCTCCACTGTTCCCAGAGTTTCTCTAGCTTTTCCTGTTTTTTAAAGAGCCCTTCATAGAACACACACTCACTCATAAGTTGCACCCCTCACTCCTGGCCATTTTGCAGAGACAGACACCTGAGAATCAGGATTGCTAGGGCCGGAGAAGATTAACACTTCATGGCTCCTGTTAGATGCACTTTGTCAGACAGTTTCTAAAATTCTATTAAAGAGTGTCTAGAGACCGTTATGGGAATAACACCTCAGGCTGGATAGTGGCCCTGTTGCCTCTTTCCCTTCATTTAGGCCAGAGAACGTGTTGGTCACCATTACGGCCTGGAGTTACCCTGCTCATCTGAGTGTTCCTATGTCCCAGGGCCCACTGCCACAGGCAGTGCCCCCATACACACACCCAGGCTACCAGGACACACTGGCATGCACTTTTCAGAGCCAGGACTGCCTCCAGGGCTGCAGCAACTGTCATTGAAGGCCTACTGTCTAAGAACAGCAAGTAGCGAGATGGGGGGAGGGGAATCCCTTCCGCTCAAAAGAAAATCAGAAAATCCTCCTGCCCCTCATCTTCCTTCATAGCTTTTCCAGCCTTCTGGCCTATATCAGAAACACCAAGGGCCATTTAGCCAGAGAAACAGTTGTTGAATAATGAAAATAATCCAATAATAACAATTTTCAGTGGTGTTCAGCCATATCAAATGATAACCTCATATTAGGGTTTTCTTTTCTTTTTTTTTAAATACAGGTGGTGTGTGTGTGTGTGTGTGTGTGTGTGTGTGTGTGTGTAGACGCTAGAAGAAAAGAGCCTTCCTCAATGACTCTTTACTCACATGTGCCTGGAGCTTAGCTAGTCATCAAGTCTAACCAGCCAGCTTGTCCCCCATGGCCCTAGTCCCTGCGCCAGTCTCTGCTCTTGCAGCGCTGACTTATAGGCACACTGCTGACCCACCTGGCACTTACCAAGGGTACTGAGACCCTCGCTCTGCTCAGCAAGTGCTATACCCACTGAGCAATCTCCCCAGCTCTTGACTGTATTTTTTTTTTTAATGTAGTAAAAAGAAACTTTTATTTAATCTCTAGAAAGCATGGGTTGGTGACTGCATAGCATAGTTTATTATTTATAAACTTCTCTCCCCTACCTTTTCTTTTTCTTTTTTCTTTTGATAGGGTTTCACTCTAGAGCAAGCTGGCTTTAAATTCTGAAGTCTGGAATTTATTCTGTAGCTGAGCCTGGCCCTGAACTTGAAGCAATCCTCCTGCATCAGCCTCCCACGTGCTGAGGTGACAGACTTGAGCCACCACATCCTGCTCTACTTTATTTGTTTGGCTTTGCTTTTACCTTTATATTATACAAAACATATCTTAAAACCTTAGTACAGTCGGGTGGTGGTGGCTCACGCCTTTAATCCCAGCACTCGGGAGGCAGAGGCAGGCGGAGCTCTATGAGTTCGAGACCAGCCTGGTCTACAGAGCTAGTTCCAGGACAGGCTCCAAAGCCACACAGGGAAACCCTGTCTTGAGAAGCAAAACAAAACAAAATTCCCAACATTAATACGGAATGAGTAATACAAGTAGATCGTATGAATTGGTAGATTCACCACATAGGTGTACACCTGACCCAACCAAGAGAGCTACAGGGTCAAAAATCGACAGCTAAGCGGTCCTGGATACCCCTCATTTGGGTCAGAGATTGACTAACAAGAGCTATAAGCCACCATTGATTGCTGGGAATTGAACTCAGGACCTCTGGAAGGGCTGCTCTTAACCTCTGAGTTATCTCTCCAGTCCCAGACAGGAGATGTGAAAGATGACATTTCAAGTCTTTAGGTTTGTTACAGTGTGGGGTACAGACCAGGGAAATAATAAACCGAAGACTAACTTCTTCACAGTCCTTCCCAGTTTATAAACCATGTTCATGTCGCTCTCACCCCATGAAACCCACACCCTGTGCCCCTCCAGGAGCCCCGGGGGGCTGATTTTGCATTTCATTTATTGGTGCTGCTGAGGGAGACACCCTTCAGCTGGAGTCTCTGCAAGGCTGTTAAGATGAGTTCATGTGGGAAGCCGCAAGCTACCACTTGGCGCAGGCTAGTTTTAAAACTCACCGAACATACCTAATTCAGAAGAAACTGAAGTCGTATCTAATGTCAGGCTCACAACATCAGAGGGAATTTCAGATTTTAACAAATGCGTTACTGAGGTTTGGAGATATGGCTGAGTTGGTAAGAGTACTTGCCTAGCATGCACGAAGCCTTGGATTTGATCCCTAACCCCTCAAAAACTGAGCCTAACCATGAACCTCTACAAACCTAGCATTCAAGAAGAGACAGGAGAATCAGGAGTTCAAAGTCAAACTTGGCTACGAGACAGTTCTAGGCCAGCCTGGGCTCATAAGACCTTGTCAAAAAATAGGAAAAAGAGACAAGACCCTGTTGTAGGTCACATCTGACGGGTGTGACTCCGAGGACCAGAGAAACTCCCGGTGGCATCTTTCAGCTTCCAGGTGGGCTTTTCTGATGAAGGACCCATTAGATTTGTCTGCACTTCCATCTTCATGGGAAATGACGGCAAGTTAATCATCCATCAGAAATAGTTCCCCAGACGAGTGAAGCAGATCTTTGATATTTATTGAGAACTTCCAGGCCTTGAAGGGAAGAAGATGGTAAATGAGGTATGGCTGCTTCAACCCAAAGGCATCTCAGTGCGCTCCACATCTGTCCAGCCATATCTACGGAGCCAATGCCAAACCTACGGAGTGCTGGCTTCCACCACAGATGATGTCACAAGTCACTGTGACCGTTCAGGGTATCTCTGCTGTAAGCCTTACATGGGGATGGGGGGAGATGATATTATCATGTGTTTACTCTTCGGTGGTGTATGTTTGTGGCTGCCATGATGTATTACCAAAAGCTGGATGCTTGAAACAATAAAAACAGCTGGGCATGGAGGCACACGCCTTTAAATCCAGCACTCGTGAGGCAGAGGCAGACGGATCTCTGTGAGTCTGAGGCCAGCCTGGTCTACATAATGAGATCCAAGACGGCCAGAGCTCCATAGTGAATCTGTGCCTCAAAAAACACCACCACCAAACAAATAATCAAAAACAATAAAAGTTGATTTCCCAGGCACAAGGAGAACAGTGCCCACTCTGAATGCTTAGAGGTCCATCTGTTTCCACTTTTTTCTTAACTTTTGGTTTTGTGTGACCGTTCAGGGTATCCTTGATACTCTTTGATTTGTGAATGTGTCTAATCTGTCTCCATTGTTACACGTCTTTTGCCATGAAGACTTTGGTCATGCAGGACTCTGCCCATTCTAGCCCAGTTCTACCTCTTCCATTAACTACCTCTAGAGACCTAATTTCCAAATCAGACCCCATGCACGGGTGCCATGGGTGAGGTCTGTAGAGGGCTCTCCCGGTCTCACCCACAATCCTAGTTACTTCTCTACTGTTGTGAAAAGACATAGTGACCACAGCGACTTTAAAAGGAAGCGTTTAATGTGTGGCTTATGGTTTCAGATGCTGGAGTAGTGCTGAGAGTTCCCATCTGATCCATAACCACAGGAGGGAGGGAGGGAGGGAGGGAGGGAGGGAGGGAGGGAGGGAGGGAGAGAGAGAGCGCATTAACTGAAAATGGCATCCCCAGTGAGTTACCTCCTCCAACAAAGCCACACCTTCTAATCCTCCCCAGATGGTTCCACCAATTGGGGACCAAGAATTTAAAGACAAAAGCCCATGGAGAACATTCTCATTCAAACCCCCAACCGGATGTGATTGCTCTAGGCCTTTTCTCTACAGAAACAGTGGCGACTTCCTTCAGTCAGCCCAAGTTCACACAGCTATATCCAAAGACGGCAGAAGGAGTGAGCCAGTGTGGGCTGAAACGGCCGCGATTGGCTCTTTAGGAGCAAATGAAATGATGGGGGTAGCTAAAGTGCACCATGGGAGAAGTGACATTCTATGTGTCCCTTCCTGTAACCTTGGCTGTAGCGTATTACCCTTCTCCCCAGACCTTTCTCTCCACACTCTTGTGTGGCATGAACAGAGAAGTGCTGAGCTTCTGCGGTAAGCCAGTGCCACCCAGCACCACCAACATTTTGGACCACTCTCTATCCCTCTTCTGTAGCAGGGGCCACATCTGTAGCAGGCGTCACTGTCCCTGGAGATGCTGGTTTTCTCCTTCTTCTTCAAGTCTGTTGCTGTGATGCAATGCTCTGAAGAGAAAGGATTTATTTGGTTGATAATTCTAGTTTACTCTACATAATTGTGGGGAAGTTGAGGCAGGAACTTTAAGCAGCTGGTCACATCCCATCCACAGCCAAGAGTGCTGAATAAACACACGCATGTTTCCTTGCTTGCTGGTGCTCAGCTAGAGTCTTCCACTCTTAGACGGTTCAGGATTTCCCCCAGCATCCTCCAGCCCCTTGGCCTAGGGAGTGGAGCCGCCCACAGTGGGCTGAGCCTTCCAACATCAATTAACTTAATTAAGACAGTTCCTCAAAGATAGGCCCACAGGCAAGCCAATGTAGACAGCCCCTCATTAAGATTCTCTTCTCAGGTGGTTCTAGGTTGAATATGGTTGACAATTAACTTTAACTACTAGGCTGCCCTTGGTTGAATCTGAACGGCCTGCCCAGGCAAGTTTTCTTTTAGGCCACAAATCTCATGCCTGGTTTGCATTTTAGTGATTTGCATTGGGAGTGTGTTTTCTGCCTAATGAATACACAGTCATAAAGGAACCCATGACTGTGGGGAACAGATAGGTGCTGAGTGGATGTGGATCACTGACAGGAGCATAGCCACGTCAAGGAAGCCAACGCCTCAGACCTCCGGAAATGGCTAGCCTTTCCTAGGTCCTAGTGCTGGTACTGAGAGAGTGTGCAGCCTCCTCCTCCAGAATGAGTGGGGCTGGAGACTCCTCCCCTACAGAGACCTCTTGCCGAGATTAGAATAGACAGGCTGAGTTTCCCTGGGATGCTGGCATGCACAGCCCACCGATGCCAGCTTGTCCAGGCATGTGCCTTTCATGTCTTCATTCCCCATCCCCTGTCAGGTCAAACCCAGAGCTATGTGTGTTGCTGCACAGGACATTCTGAAATATATCACCGCTGACGTCAAGACATAAGAGCACAAAATAGGAGGCCACCGCAGAGCCAATCAGGAAAGGCAGTGCCCACTCAGCAAGGCTTTTTCTTCATGCTACGAGCTATGTGCCCTAGCATCATGTTCACTATGGAGGACCAGCTCCTTCACATTAGATTTCCAGACAAGACACTTGTCCCTGTGGTAGTCAGACCTTTTTTTGGTTCCTGGCTTCAGTTCATGGCTGGTTCCGTGAGGGGGTGGCTAAGCAAAGTCAACCATTACAGCGGCAACCAGAGGTGCCGAAGCAAAGCTGCTCCCTTCATGGTGGGCAGAAGAGAGGGGGGTGGGGTCAGACACACCCTCACATACATGCTCAGTGACCGACATCCTGACTTAGGACAAATGTGAGCAAAGTGAATCCAACAACATGTGAGAAGAATTATACACACACACACACACACACACACACACACACGACTCAGGGTTCTATTGCTGTGAAGAGACGCCATGACCACAGCAACTCTTATAATGGGAAACATTGAACTGGGGCTGGCTTACAGTTCGGAGGCTTGGTCCATTGTTGTTATGATGGAAAGCAGAGTAGCACACAGGCAGACGTGGTATTGGAGAGGCAGCTGAGAATGCTGCATCTGGACTGGCAGGCAGCAGGAAGAGAGAGTGCCACTGGGCCTGGCTTGGGCTTCTGAAACCCCAAAGCCCACCTCCAGTGACACACTTCCTCCAACAACGAAGCCACACCTCCTAACAGTGCCATTCCCTATGAGACTATTACAGCCATTTTCATTCAAACCGCCACAGCAGCACTGTAACCAAATTATTCCTGCTATCCAAATCTGTTCAATATTAGAAACGTCTTCCTATGGAATGCCTTGTATCAGCAAACTGAAGAAGCAAGACCAGGAAAAACAAGTGACAAAAATCTAATATTCACTCATGAGAGGAACTCAGAGCGAGTTAACAGAGAGAGGAGGACAGCATAGCTCACTCACACACCAAACCAAACTAGCAGGACGCCAGCAGCTAACACGTTTACCGCTGAAAACAATCGACTGTGTCCCCCTCTCGTGGGGAGCAGGATGTACATTAGCTGTAGCTCTCTGGAAATGGTATGGAAGACCACAGAGAAAATCCCACGTGCCTTCAAATGAAATCTGAATGCAAGCATGTGGGTTCAGCAAGACTGAAGGATGCAAGCCAACACACAAAGCTTAGTCATCCCTCTGTGGACTAACAGGAAATAAATGTCAAAGTGCACCTACCATGGATTGCCACTTCAGAGAGCATAAAATGCTTAGGTATAAACATAATCAAATGTGTGCAGAATCTTCATGCCAAGAATTTCAAAGCTTTAATGGAGAAAATCAAGCTGGGCATAGTGATTCGCACCTGTAATCCCCACACTTGGGAAACAGAAGCAGGAGGGTCACTTCGAGTTCAAGGCCAGCCTGGCCTCTGTAATTGGCCAACCTCTGCCTCAGAAAAAAGTCTATGTGGAGGGATGATATAGTGCAGAGAGTAAAAGCATTTGCTGTTCCAGCCTGCGACCCGAGTTTGGCCACTAAGACCCATGTAAAGAGCTAACGTGGTGGCGTGCATTTCCCATCTCAGGGCACCAATGGAGAGCAGGGAGGTGGAGTCGGGAGAATTTGCTGGAAGCCTGTGAGCCAGTTAGCCCGAAACAACATCCCAGAAACAGAGATGACCTGGCTCCATGAAGAAATGGGAGAACTGACTTCTCCACAGCTGCCATCTGATCTCCACGTGCACATGAGCACACAAACACACACACACACACAATGAGGAAGGGAGGGAGGGAGGAAACGGAGAGTCACACGTGCCTATATAAGATTCAACACACACACACACACACACACACACACACACACACACACACACGTGTTACTTCTCCCTAAGTTAACTTAATGGGTTAATGCAATCTCCATTTAAAAAAACCTCTCAGGCGGCTTTTCGTAGATGTAGACAAATTTGTTCTTGCAGTTACAGGGGCAGCACGAGGCCTAAAATAGTTCAAACAATTGAGAAAGACGAAAGCGTGCGAAGAACCACTTTAGCGGAGACCACGTAGCTATAGTAACCACGCTGGTGTGACATTAGTGGAGAGAAACAGACGTGCGGATCAATGAAGCAGAGCAGAGAACCCACACGAGCACGCACTTGATCAATTTTTGACAAACTTAACACAGACATGAAATGGAAAGAGAGCCTCTCTCCGTCTCCTCAGCACCTGGCCCCTCCCCCCCATGGTGTTGTAAGAGCAAAACAATAACAACTAAAACCTAAATAACAACAACAACCAAAAGACCATCAACCACAACCTCACACCATGGTCAAAGTATGACTCAAAAATGGATCTCAAATTTAAATCTAAAACATAAACCCATCAAAACTTTTAGAAAGAAATACAGGAAGACATGAAGGCAGGGGTTTTTTGTTTGTTTGTTTGTTTGTTTGTGTGATAAGGGGTTTGTTTGTTTGTTTTGAGATAGCGGATGGCTGGCCTAGAACTCTCTATTTAGACCAAGTGGACCTGGAACTCACCTTGATCTGCCTGCCTCTCTCCAAATGCTGAGATTAAACACACGTGTGTCGTCAGGCCGACTGGAAGATGTGTTGGATGGCTAAGGCTAGGAAAAACAGATACGAGTTGACACCATGATGTGTTAAAGGGAAGATTAAATGTGTGACCTCACCAAACTGATCAACCTCTGACCTGTGAAAGAACCCACTAAGAAAAGACAAGCTACAGACAGAAAGAAAATAGTTGTGAAATACTTGTAAAAGCATGTAGCTGTGTGTGTATAAGCAGCCTGAGCTCTGATAGTCGGGAGCTGTGACAACCCAGACAACCTGCGTGTGAAACGCCCAATGCACCACCGTATCCCCACCCCACGGGTCCACCCGAGAAGGAAGAGAAAGATAGTAACATGCAGCAGTCTCAGGGATGGGGAAGGGCAGGTCCTCAAAGCTGACACACAACACAAGATTATACAAATGAAGAACAGAGTCCCAGTTGCCAACAGTGAAGAGAGGGGGCTGGAGCAAGGCAGGAGGCAAGGGAGGCTTTAGGAGGCCAAGTGAGGGTGGCTGCAATGGTGATGATGCCCATTATTACTGTCCCGGTCAGCATCCTGACTGAGATATTGTATAGCCATGCTCTAGGGGACTAGGGAAAAGCTATGCGGGATCTTGGTATAATTTCTTGTAAGTCTGTGAATCTACTTTTTAAAAAAAATTTACTTTTTTTTTTTTTTGTATTTATATCTGTGTGCATGTGTTTGCCACAGCACACAGTGGAAGTCAGAGAACAGCCTGAGGCTTGGTTCTCCTCTTCCCCTGTATGGATGCTGGAGGCCCATGGACAGTGAGTCCATGGATAAGGAGCCAACTTCACTGAAGCATTCACTTTGGAGTGTAAGGCTTGCAGGATATGAAGAAGCCAGGAGCCAACACAGAGAGTGAACACACAGGGAAAGATTGAACATTAGGACTCAGAGTATGCCGGGTGTGGTAGTGTACGCCTTTAGTCCAAGCCCTCGGGAGCCTGAGGCAGGAGGATAAAGGGTTCAAAATTGCTGGGCATGGTGGTGCACGCCTTTAATCCCAGCACTCTGGAGGCAGAGACAGGCAGTTCTCTGAGTTTGAGGCCAGCCTGGTCTACAAGCAAGTTTCAGGACAGCCAGGGCTGTTACACAGAGAAACCCTGTCTCAGACAACAACAACAAAGTACTATTTTAAAACAAAAACAAAAACAAACAAAGAAAAGAGATATTCAAAATGAGAAAAAAGAATCCAGGGACTTCTCTAGGAGCAGATGGCCGATTTTCGGGGGAGTTCCCTAGAGATGTTCGGCAGAATCAGGCCCTTTTGGTCAGCTCTTTCATGGACCAGAGGACATTGAGGACTGATGATCCTTAGAGATGCCTGCTTTGGCCCAGCCCAGAAGTATATGGTGAGAAACCAAGCTCCCCATTGGTTTTTGTCTGGAGTGCCTAAGAGGGAACTCTCATCTGGGAGGCGGGCTGGGACGTACTGCCTCCTTAACGAAACTTCGTGCAGGTCTGTCTCTACAGGCCTCCTCCCTGCAGGAGTGGAGGGGTGGCTGTTGTAATAAATGGGTGACGGTGCTGATTCCTGGGACTAGGGTGATTGTTCTCTCTGTGGTGGCCACAGCTTCAGAAAACTGAGGGTAAAATCTCCATGGGAGACGCCAACAGAGACCGGCATGTCTGCTGAAGAGCTGACTCGGTGGTAGCTGCTTTACCTGTACTGTGGCTGAGAGCAGGGACAAGACCCCCAGCCATCTCTGCAACACAGCCGCGTGTGTCTTCCACACTGCCAGGCCACTTGTATTTTTAAAAACAAAAACCGTTTAGAGGGACTGGAGAGGTGGCTCAGTTAATGAAGTGCTTACCATTCAAGCCTGGAGGCCTAAGTTCAATCCCCAGCATCCATGTGAAAAATGCCAGGAGTGGTGGTGTGTGTTTGGAATACCAGCACCAGGGAAGCAGAGACAGCTCCCCAAGGCTGGCTGGCCCGCTGGCATAACCTGCCTGTGTGGTGAGTTCCATGCTAGTGAAAGAATCTGCCTCAAAGAAAAGATGTTTTTAAGGTGGATAGCAATCAATGGATTACACCTGCGTGTGTGTCATCTGGCCTGATCTCCACATGTACACATGTACACACACACACACACACAATTTAGGATACTATTTTGCTAAGCCTAAGGGAAATCTCAGACATATGAGATATTCATTTGAAAGGCTGAGGGGCTACAGACTAGATTATCTCTTTCCCAGAGGGTACCATATTCCTAAAAGAATATTCTGGAAGTCAATTATACCTTTTCTCAGTAACAGATCCAAATAGCCCTTTTGTTGCAGGTATGATTAACAAAGGGAAAAGCTTAGGCACCCCTTCCCATTACTTTTGAAATGATCTTGGCAGAGAGGTACTGATGGAAACCTCAAGGCTGTGTTTTTCTGCACACGTCACCCTTCCTGTGGGACCTATGCATGACGCTTAGGCTGTCTGCCTTCACAGCTTTGAGTTCTGCCACGGTAAAGTTCAAAAATGTCATCTGGGCCTGGGGAGACATCTTAGAGGGAAAGAGTGCTTGTCATCAAACATAAGGATCTCAGTTGGAATCCCCAGAACCCACACAGAAAAGCTGCGTGTGGTATAGTATGACCCCAGTGCTGCAGAGCGCAGAGGCAGGAGGATCAATGGGGCTCCCTGAGTGCCAGTTGAGCTCCAGGGTCAGCGAGAGACCCAACCCCAGGAGAATAAGGTAGAAAACGATAAATACAGACACCAGGCTCCCCCCTCAGCCTCCTTGGACATGAGCGTGCACACACGCAGCTGTGCACACGCCATGCCTACACACGGACCCAAGTTCATGTGTGATGCTTTATAAAATACCCTTCCCATAGTGATTTGTAAATTTCTGATTGGTCTCTTTCTCTTTTTGAGACATTGCAGTAAGCTGCCTTCTCACGAATTCCAAGAGTAAAGAATTCCCCTCACCATTCCAGCGGAGGGGAGAGGGAGCAGATTTGGGGTCTGATCTTGAACTCGGATTGTGTTGTGATGCTGTTCTGTGCCCACGTCCCCTGGGTACCCAAGAATGTTTCTCACTAGGTCCTAAGAGACTGGAGGGCGTCTTAGAAGCCAAATCACCTGTCTCGCCTAGTGGGGCTGGGCTGTACCTTTGCCTTCAGCCTTGGAGCATTCTTTCTTTCTGCCTCTGTTGCCATGTTTTCTTCTGGTCATCGACTCTCCAGAATGTTCTCAGTTACTCTGCCAAGGAGTGTCTTGGAGGCTTTTCTGTGGAGTCTGGTGTGTTAGCAGGAGCCTTGGATCAGGGGGAGATTGTGCTATCTAAGCAAACTCTAGTTTCAGGTTGTGGGGCTGTGGGGGCTGTGACTACGCAAAGTGAACTTTCCTCGTTTGTTAGGAAAATAAACACAAGCGTACTTAAATATGTGAAGTGCCTATGGAGAAAGTTACCGCCAGCAAGCATTCTTTCACCAAATACAAGGAAGCTCAGAACCACAGTTGTGCTCCTCACCAGTTCGGTTCTAAGACCGGACTCGGCTGTGGCTTATTCAGAGCAGTCAGTGCCTGGCTGTGAGTCTGGTGATGTGACGCCCACCCTAAGCTCTACATACGCTGTTGTCCTTCCAGACTCTGGCTTTCAGGCTGTGACAAGACCCTCCAACCCTGGGGTGCAGTTTGCTCTGCTTGCTCATTCATAAACCTTGGTTTTGGGGGTCAGACTTGGTGATCTCTGCTTAGGGTTGGGATCCTGGGAAGTCCCAAGAAAGCTGGAAACTGGAGCTACTTTCCATAGCTAAGGGTCCTTGGAGCCTTCTAGAAGACCTGGGGTCTTAATGTATGATGTCTAAGGCGTCCCACCTTATTGGTTATGTTTTATTTCCGAAAAGAAATCAAGCCCATTTCCACACTTCATGTGTGTGCCCACATACACATGAAGGTGTGCGTGTGTGTCTGTGTGCAGGTGCAAGGGTGTGATGTTGTGTGCATGTGCAGCAGCATGTGTTCATGTGTCGGCGTGTGCGTGTACACGTGGAATGAGAGATCAACCTTGGCTTGTCCACCTGGTTTTTGAGACAGGGTCTCTTATTGGCCTGAAACTTGCCAAGTAGACTAGGGGTGGATGGCCAAGGAGCCCCACCATACCATAATTATTTTATTTATTAAAAATTTCTGCCTCCTCCCCGCCCCCGCCTCCCATTTCCCTCCCCCTCCCCCAACCAAGTCCCCCTCCCTCATCAGCCCAAAGAGCAGTCAGGGTTCCCTGCCCTTTGGGAAGTCCAAGGACCTCCCACCTCCTTCCAGGTCTAGTAAGGTGAGCATCCAAACTGCCTAGGCTCCCACAAAGCCAGTACGTGCAGTAGGATCAAAACCCAGTGCCATTGTTCTTGACTTCTCAGCAGCCCTCATTATCCGCTATGTTCAGCGAGTCCGGTTTTATCCCATGCTTTTTTAGACCCAGTCCAGCTGGCCTTGGTGAGTTCCCGATAGAACATCCCCATTGTCTCAGTATGTGGGTGCACCCCTCGCGGTCCTGAGTTCTTTGCTCGTGTTCTCTCTCCTTCCCATACCGTAATTTTTACATGGACTCTGGGGATGGAACTCCGGCCACCTCCCTAGCTCCACTTCCAAGCCCGAGCGGTCCTGCCTTCTCTCCAACCGCCACGCCCCCACTCATCGCCCTCCCCTTCACTACCATTTCTCAGCTGCCTCTCTCACAACTCCCGTTTGCACTCCTGTGTGCTCAGACCCTTCCTCCAGACTGTCACATGACCACATCTCCAAAGGCAACATCAATGCCCACGGCCAAGCGAATCAATCTTAAAGCCGTTCAGACTCTTCACAGAGACCTCATGATGTTGATAGTCATCAATGGGAGAGCCCAGTCATGGTCAGGTCAGCTCAGGAAATGTGCCATCGGGATCAATCGAGCATTTTCCAAGGCAGACGTACCAAAAGCAACGGTGTAAGGAAATCAGCTGATTTCCACTTTCTTTCTGGCTTGCTGCTTTCACAAAATGTTTAAGCAAGGAGATAATCACGGTATTTCCACAAATTCTTGAGACTGTGCTGGACCTGCTCTCGGTGCCTCCCAGCTGGAGGTAACACAGTGGTGTGTATCTGGTGGGTTACCTTCTAAGTCACCCCGACAGGTCGTATTTCTACTTGACTGTTGGTTCCTTATGGCCTTGAACTTGGCCGATGTAGCAGTGTGCTGTGACCAGTGACATCCTTACTGGAGGATTTCTGTTCTTACTTCACAAACAAGAGTGTTCAATCTCCAGTGTCGAAACCGCGTTGTGGAATTATTTCAATTATACAACCTACAGGAAGTTTTGAGGAAGCAGCTAACTTTTCATCTGTCTGCTGGCTGTGTTGACTTTCACCAAACTAGCATAATGTATGTACTGTGATAAGAAAGGTTGACAAATTGTATTCTTAGTCTGCAAAATGGACCGTTTCAAAGGACCCCTGTGGTCTGACCCTCCCTCCGGTCCTGTTGTCCTTTGTCAGACTAGGTCCTTGCTGACTTAATCTCTGGGAAATCTCGCACCAAAATAATTAGAAAATAATTTTCTATCGGCATGGAGGTGCATGCTCGTAATCCCTGTACTCCAGAGGCTAAGGCAGGAGGATTGCTGCAAGTTTGAGGCCAGCTTGAGCTTCATGGTGAGTTCAGAGTTAGCCTGGGATACACAGCGAACCCTGTCGAAATAAAAACGGAAGGCAATAATAATCCTCCAACGTTCCACGAGAAAAGGCTTTCCTTTTCAGTCATCACATGAGCCCTGTGTTTGGGCTGAGAATCTGGTGCAGGAAGCGCTGAACCAGTCACTCAGGCCTGGTCTATAATCACGAAATGAGGACAGGGCTTAGAGCTAACTACCTTTGTTTGGGTCTTACAGATAGTGGCGCCTCTGAAATGAACTCTTTGCAGGCACAGTAAGGGGGGCAGAAGGGCAAGAGAGCTAGTGTTTAATTTAGGCAGGTCTGGGCTACACTGTGCACTGATGAGCTCGTGCGGTTTTCCAGTCCCTGAATGCCAGCCTCAAGCAACTGAAGGGCTCTGTGAGGCAGGAGAAACGGCCTGCATCTAGCATATGTCCCTTTCTTGAGGGGTGCATAGAATTCTTCCTTCTTCCTTTCCTTTCTTCCCCTTCCCTCTGTTCTTCCCTCTTCCCCTTCTGAAGCCCTTGTCTGTTCAGAACTGCGGTGACGCTCACAGACTGACAACCATAACCCTGGCGAGGGCTGGGGTTTGGGAGAGTGCTTGCCCAATACGCACAAGGCCCTGGGTTCCACCCCTATTTTGCAGTGAAAATAAAAAACAAAACAAAAACAAAAACCCATAAAACAGAAACGAGCAAACAAACCCTGATGTAGTAACACGTGCCTGTAATCTGTACTTGAGAAATGAAAGTCAGGCGGATCCTGAGTTCAAAGTCATCCTTATCTGCTCTGTGAGTTCAAGACCAGGCTGAGCTACAGGAGACCCCTGTCTTGAAAGAAGGGTAGTTGGAAAGATGGCTCCAAAGTTAAGCGAGCTTGCGGCTCTTTCCCAGGATCTGAGTCAGGTTCCGGCACCCATGTCTGGTGGCTCCGTGTCAATGGCGCACAATATCCTGAAATCCCAGCTCCAGGGGATCTCACGCTCCCTCTTCCAGACTCAGCAGGCACCTGCATTCACACACTCACACACACAAACACACACTCAGAAAAACTAAAAACAAAAAGCCCAACATCCCCTGATCTTTGCTAAAATGTGGACACTGTACAGAGCAGGGTTATGTTTCTTGGAACGAGGAGGTTGGCCTGGGCGCCCACCACATGAAAATCATCTGGAGGCTGCTGGCCAGCAGAAAACAACCTCAAAAGTATGGAATGTAGAACTTGGAGCCCAAACCACTTGACAGTGTCCCAGAAAGTCTTGTCCTGACATGTTTGCAGGCGGAGAGGGCTTCGGCATTCCAGGCTTTTAAAAGAAATGTCTCCTGTTACAGCTGTGGTCTGCTGAGACTTTTTCCACCCTATGAATTCAAGGAATCTGGGAGCCCTAACTCTGGAACATGTCTGTGAAGATACATGAAGTGACCTTTCTGAGACAAGCCACAGAGATGTCTCCTTCTGATTTCTAAAGAACAGCTGAAATGAAGCAAATTGTACCCATAATATGTCCCCACCCCCAGCTTCTAAAAAACAGAACTTAAAAAAAAAAGAAAGTATGTTGTCTTCCCACAATCACACCCAGATAAAGGAGAACTGTCTAGGACTGTAACAAATGAAACGTTTCATCAAGAGAACATCGTTGAGGCGAATACCTGAACCCTTACTTTCACAAGGTCCTTTATGAATTCGGGATGCAGACCCCAAAGAGGCCACAGATATGAGACAGGAAAGTCCTGGGTGGGAATGCCCGTGGAAACCTCAAAACAAGTTTCCACATCCTGCCGACCTAGCCAGTGGAATGCCCGCCCGGTGGCCTACAGAACCCGCTTTTGTTTGTTGCTTGTGCGACTGAAAGACCTCTTGTTGTTCTGTTTTCCAGCGCCGTGGTTCGTCCTCTGGCATTGTGTGGGCTGCCAGGCCAGGGCTCTAGCGTGAAGCCAACATATCCTAACACCAACCGAGGGTCTCTTTTCTGATCTGTGTTCATCTATGCTTCTGATGTAGCATGCTTATGACACGTTGCTCATCAGATATGCATATATTTATAGGGTACATATTTATGGGCTGGTTAAGTAGTTCAGGGTAAAAAGTCAACCTGAGTTTGACTCCTGGGACCTGCATAAAGGGAAGAGAGAGCCAGCTCCTGAGAGCTGCTGTCTGACCTCCACGTGTGCACCAAAGCAAGTGAGCGTGCATGTGCACACACACACACATACACAAACATGAATTAGAGTAAATATATTTACATAAAATTGTGTGAGAGAGAAGGGAGATAAAAGGGTAACTGAGGGTGAATAGGATCAAAATATACACACACATGTAAAATTGTCAAAGAATACATTTTTAAAATTTTAATTGAGTGTATAGATAAACATGTATGTTGAAATTCATATTTACATAATGTGTGTAAAGACATATATACACATGTATACATGATGTAAATAACGCAGTTTCTTGTGGAAAGAACAGTCTGAGAGGCAGAGTCAGTAAAAAATGCGTCGTGTTGTAAGTATAGGACCTAAGTTCAGACCTCTGCCTCCAAGAACCCATGTAAAGAAAGTTGGGCATAGCAGTGCCCACCTGTTATCTCAGTGCCTGGAGAACACACACAGGACTTCTGGGGCTCACTGGATATCATGTCTAGCCAAATGGGAAAGTTCCAGTTTCAGTGAGAAACCTCGTCTGGAAAAATAAGGCAGAAATCTGGGCAGTGGTGGCGCAGGCCTTTAATTCTAGCATTTGAGAGGCAGAGGGAGGCGGATCTCTGTGAGTTCGAGGTCAGATGGGCCTACAGAGTGAGTTCCAGGACAGCCAGGGCAGCCCAGAGGAAGTGGAGAGCTGAAGTTGGCTCAAGCTTCCTCCACATACAGGCATGCACGTAACATGTATGCACACATGTGCACACACAAACGTTATATACCTATACATGTAAACTCATACATAGACACAAAGACGTGAGCTCTTCCCATAAGGCCCGGGATGCTTGATGCTGCCCGTTTGGTTTAAACTCAGTGTAGAAGGCAGTTCTGCATCTCTTCAGCTGGACCCTGAGCCTAAGCCTGCAGACACCACACTCTCCAAGGATGTGAATGAAGATCTTGGAGCCATCTAATCTCACAGTTCCACTGGCATGCACAGTACCCCCAGGCAATGGGCCAACATTTCCTGGGGTCTTTGTGTTGCCTGAGATCCCCTGAGGGGTAAAAAGAATGCCTGGCTTGGGTGTTTCATGTTCTGTATCCCACTGTCTGTACCGGCCATCCGAGAGGTCAGGGGTGA
The DNA here is from genome assembly GCF_950005125.1 of Chionomys nivalis. Lineage (NCBI taxonomy): Eukaryota > Metazoa > Chordata > Mammalia > Rodentia > Cricetidae > Chionomys > Chionomys nivalis. Next base: position 3,077,467 of record NC_080106.1, read on the forward strand.
CATGACATCAGGACTGGCCATCCTCCTCCAGTCAAGGAGAATGATGGACAGGAGTGTCCAAGTGGCCTGCACCATGTCTCACAGCAGTGGTATGAGCAGATTGGGTCCCACAGTCTCTACCAAGATATTTACATACCTGTAAATAAAGGAGTCAGGAAGAAAATACAAATAGGTGTAAAGCCACCAGAGAGCGAAAGAGAGAACTCCAGCTTGGGAATCTGAATGTTAGCTACAGCTTAACTATGTATTTTCTGTTTCCAGACAAATCCCTTTTAGCCTTGGTGCCTCAGTTACCACCTCTGTAGAGGTGAGGGCCAGGGATGGCCACAGCCATGGAGAATAGTACATTGCTCTGATAACTAGACAGAGATAGACGGAGTCAGAGGAGACACTGAACACAGTTCAAATCTGCCTCCCTGTAATGTACAAGATGATAACACTCAGAAAATCCTCATGTGTGCAGTTCCCAGGCATGCTTCAAAACCAACTTCCTGGCGTCGGAATTTGCTGGAAGGGCTGGGAGGCTTGCCAGCAAGTCCATCAAAGTTCATTTAGATTTGCATTTTCCCTGTGTGACAAGCTTTTTAGTAAACAGGCTCTCCCGGGCTGTCACTCTAGGGGAGTGTACGCCACCATTCTCTGGAGCAGGGTTTGCTTGCTGAGTCCAGGCCTGGGAGAGCCACCCATAACAGGTTTTCTCCCTCCTTGTATGAACCTCGGTTGGGTTCCATGTCCATTCTTTCCGTGGCTTGCACTTCCCTTGGAATCACATGAAGGGAGGTGCTGGTTCCTACAGAGACACCACAATTAATAAAAGAAAACTTCCTCTTTTAATTTCACTTCCTTTGGCATGGAGTTCTCTCGACTTTCTTAAACTGATTTGAGAGGCAGAGACAGGCAGATCTCTGTGAGTTCGAGGCCAGTCTCCTCTACAAAGCAAGTTCCAGGATAGCCAAAGCTATACAAAGAAACCCTGTCTTGAAAAAAAAGAAAAAAAAAAAAAAAAAGGAAAGAAAGAAAAGGAAAGGAAAAGAAAGAAGAAAAGAAAACCAAAAACTGACTTGGGTCTTCTGTCTCCAACGAGTACTGAAGAAGAAAATGGTACTGTGTGGTTTTCCAGACTTTGAGATGGAAGATAACATTTGAATGTATGCCCTAGACATAAAATAGAGTGTGCATTTGCATGTGTATATGTGTGCCTGTCATATAGATATAAATGTGAGTGCAATGTGTGTACCTGTGAAAGCCACAAGTCAACTTCTAATGTTGCTCCTGAGGTACCATCTCCCTTGTTTTTTTTTTTTTTTTTTTTTTTTTTAAAGACAGGGTCTCTCACAGGTCTGGAACTTGCCAATCATAACAGGCTGGCTGGCCAGCGAGCCTCAGGGATCTCTCTGCCTCTCCTCAGTGCTAGGGTTACAAGTGTGCAGCTTTACCAACTGAGCTGTCTCTCTAGATTCATAATGGTTGTTTTAAAAAAGCACACACACACACACCACTGTTTTTGTTTTGACTAAGTTTGTGAGTAACTAAGCCAGCAGAACTCCATCAATAAACACCACACGCTGCAGCAAAAGGGCATTCTTTTGCAAAAATACATTTTATCTTGTCAAGATAAAAGTCAGTCTAGTTTATACTGGCTAGCTTCTATTTCAAGAGAAGTTCTGACTACAACATACAACGGAGAACTTGTTTGTGTGAGTTATCATCCTGGTAGATCCCACAACCTCCTCCTTAACGTGAACTTCTAGAACCATGACCACCTAGGTGGTTTCATGCTTTTTTCTCTTTAGCACCCAGGAGCCCACTTTCTCTCTGCTAAGGGGTCAGCACTGGAATCTTACAACCAGAGTAGATAACTTTGTGAGTTTTGTCTCTGCTTTGGAAGAAACGTCACTAAGAATCGGGGTGACATGTTCCAGCTTGGTGAATGTGATAACCACTTTACCGCCCAAGTAACCCCAGAATCTTTCATTTTATGGCCAGTAGCAATTTTTTGTCTAAGGCAGATAAAGGCCAGAAACGTGATCTGCCAACTGGACCTGGACTCGAAGCAACTGTCACTTGTCTATAACTTTCATTTGTCGTGAATATTAATCTTTCTTGGTCTGAGGCTTTCGTGAATTGTACTGGAAATCCCCACCACACTGCCCCGCTCTTACAGAGATACAAGCAACGCTTAACTGTTTTGTTTTGCCTTCTTTGTTTCTGTCCTGTTTTGTTTTTGAGACTGACTTTCTCTTTGTAATTTGAAGGTAGCCTCAAACTCGTGACCCCCTGCCTCAGCCTTCTGTATGCTGGGTTTCCAGACGCATGTCACTGCACCTGGCTCCTGTTTGCTTATATTTAGAAATTGGAACATTCTTTTGTTAGGCCCTCAAACTGTGGAAGAAGCAAAAGCATGTTCCAGACCATAAAACTTTATTGGCAGCTGTAATTTTGATGTTTTTCTGGTATTTTGGTTTGTTGTTTGTTTGTTTTGAGATAGGGATATGCAGCCTAATGGCCTCAAATTTGCAACTCTCTTTTGTTTCTGTTTCTGTGGCCGGAATCTTACTATGTAGACCAGGCTGGCCTCAAACTCACAGAGTTTTTCTTGCCTCTGCTCCCAAGTGCTGGGATTAAAGGCTTGATCCACTAAGCCTGACCTGCAAAGCATATTCTATGTATTTATTTATGTGAGTACACATGTGTTGTGTGTGCACACACACAGGCTATAGTGCATGTGTGGATGTGGAGGTCAGAGGACAATCTGTGGGAGTCACAGCTCTCTTTCTACCACGTGGTTCTGGGAGACCAAATTCAAGTCATCAGGCTTGGCAGCCAAGCACCCTACTCACTGAGCCACCTTGTCAGCCTATAGGATAGCATGTGTGCTTGAAATAGTCTCTTAACATGTCCCTGTGAGAGATGTAAGAAAGACCACGGCATCACTTACATCACTTACTCTCTGCAGCCTTCAGAGCTGGACCAGTTTTTGGTTATCTCGGCGTCCTTCGTACTGAATATGACTGTGGGAAATGTTTGTTTTTAAGCTAATGAGAGGATACTGGGCTTTTTTTTTTTTTTTTTTGGTTTTTCGAGACAGGGTTTCTCTGTGGTTTTGGTTCCTGTCCTGGAACTAGCTCTTGTAGACCAGGCTGGTCTCGAACTCACAGAGATTCACTTGCCTCTGCCTCCCAAGTACTGGGATTAAAGGCGTGTGCCACCACCGCCCGGCTTGGGCTTTTAATATGTTCAAACGCTGTCCACACATCTTCCTACTGCTTATCTTTCAAAGGATTCTAGCCAGTGTGTTCACGATATATGAAACCCACAGACAGCCAAGAGCCCTCCCTCCGGCTCTTTTCAAAAAGTCAATAGAAGGGGGCTCTGGCACCAAGGCTATTGAATCTCTTCCAGGTCTCCTGAAACTTTTCCTTGCAGATTGAGCAAGGGTGTGACCTCAATCTCTCCTTTGTCTATTTTCCCTACTTTTTTTAAATTTTTTTTTTGTTTGTTTGGCTCTTTAAATTCCAACACAGCCAGTAATTAACTTACATCAAGATCCCAGTTTTGCTTTGGATGGGGAGCTGTATAAATGCAGACACACAGGCTGGTGACAGCAGCTTCGGCTTGTACTGCGCAGTGTTTCTATGCCCCGGTGATTGGATCTGGTTCTTACACCCGCCACACACAAGCCCTTCTATAATACCAAATGTCCTCTCTGCACAGGGGAGGTCAAACAGGGGAAAGCACTCCTAGAAAAGGAATAGTTGGCATCTCAAGAACAGTGAAATTGTCTCACGCATGTAAGGAGAAAAGCTCTTGAACCAGTTCTAGAAGGTTCATTTCTGTTGTTGTGTCTACAGTGTTCAGAAGTGTGTTCACATTAGCATGTTCTTCTGGTTTTACCACACTTTGCCAGCATCAGCGAGGTGGGCAGTGCCACCCACAGAGACACAAGTGACATGTGGCTAACTTATTTTCTCCTTCACAGATGCAGAGGTCAGAATTGGGAAAGCTTCACTGTGGTTTCAACATCATTTCTGTTTTAGTGTGTGTGCACGCACACGTGTGCACCCGCCCATGCCCACAAGTGCAGGATAACAAGGGCAACCAGTGCCCATCCTTGCCTTTCGTCTTGTTTAAGACAGGGTCTCTTGTCGATCCTTGTTTTGTGCACCAGGTCCTTGAACTTCTGGGGGAATTCTCCCGGCTCTACCTTCCATCTTGTAGAAACACTGAGATTACGGACACGCTGTGCGCAGCTTACATGGATTCTGGTGACTCACACTCAAACCCTCAGGCTTGTGCAGCAGGTGCTTGACCCACTGGGCCAGCTCCCCCAGACCTCACCATTATTGTCCTTGAAAGCTGCACTGTATAGAAGTGACACCGTGAATCCACATCTGGATACAGGGTGCAGTTGGCAAACTTAGAACGCCATGGCAGAAGGTACCCATAATCTGCTGGGGTCCTGAAGGTAGAACTCCATGTGGGTGTTCTCATGGCTCCCTGCCCTGCAGACAGTGGGCATATGGCTTCCAGGTATGCACAAGGGCACCTCACTGCAGTGAGGCCTAGAGGGTAGATCCAGAGCTCAGATGTTCATGTCCAAGGCTCTGAGTGTGGGCTTAGTTCTATCACCCGTGGAACTACGCATTAGAATCCCTTCCCAAACTGCTGTTCGTGTCTGTCAAACAGCATAGCATTTGGCCCCCAAACTGAGATCTCTATTTTAAAAGAAGAACTCTTAGGAATGACAGTCAGGAAAACCGTTGCTCATCTGCCTCCACAGAGCCCCTCCCTAGAGAGGATTTCCTTTAGTTCTTCAGACAAATCAGAAGGTTCCAGCGTTCTGGTTAAGCACCTGTCTCAGCCCGCTGCATCTGCCTGCCTGTCCACTTAAGAATACACATGCACGCGTGCGCACACACACACACACACAGTTGCTGCAGCCAGTCTGGTAACCTTGACTCTGAGTAGCAAAGCTCATCCTGACTCTTCTGGGAGGACCCAGAGCCTTAAGCAAGAGGGCAGTCTACGTGACTAAAACATACCAACTTCCTCTTTCATAAGTCGTCACATGGTGAGCTACAATTACAATTCCTGCCTTGTCTGTGCGAATTGCAGACGCATTGCCTCACCCTAGAAACCCCGCTCCTGTGTGTGGAGGAGGCAGGCTGTAACTCCAGCAGCCGCTTTGGACAGGATCCAGCTCTGGTCTGTGCCGGGAGGGAGGGCGGGCGGGTGGAAGACAGAAACAAAGCTATGTTTACTTAGCATACATCGATTAAGGGGAAAAAAGAAAGAGAGAAAGAAAGAAACACTGCTCCAGAGTTACATGAAAGGCCAGGCAGCATCAAAGGCTCTTGATACAGTATAAGGGATTGCTGCCCTGGATCCAGAACTTGCTTTAACCCCGTGGATTCAGGTTCCTTTTTATGGTGGACAGCCCAGTCTGAAATAGCCTTTCCGTTTTCCAGCAGGCAGGCATCTCTAGGGGGAAGTTCTAAAAGCTGAGTTTCGACATGAAGCCAGTGGTGTGAAATACAAAGGAAATGCCGGTCTTTTGGAGAAGTAAAGCTCCACTTAGTCTTTCTCAAGGCAGACATTGTACCTCAGTAATTCTATTTTGGGCGGTAGTGGCGGCTTTCCCTGGAGAGGGCATGGAGGGCCGCTGGCAGGTGAAGCGAGAATAATCAGGCCACGCTTGGGTGCAGAGTTCTGCTTTAACGTTTCGGTGTCTGCCTAGTGGGTCATCTCCTAGCGCACTGAGATAACTCTGCAGTCAGGGCGGCTTCATCTCCACTCAGTATCTCCACGGGCAAGATCACGTGCTCAGATGAGTGGCACAGGGTCTTGGAAGAGAGTGACCAGACTGACAGGTCCTGGAGCAGGTGCCCAAACCAGCTGGCACCAGCTGCTTCTGGGAATGGATCCGGGTAGGCCCCATTCCAGCCTTGGAGAGGGTGAGGCCGGCTTATGACTGGAAGGGGAGATGGGGAGGCCCTAGACACAGGTGTACCTTCTCCGGAAAGCCCCGAGAGAGACGTTCAAGGTTAGCCAGTGGACGCCCTTGGCATCTGGCACTAAGCTTTCTGTGCCATCTCCAACAGGTTTATTCTTGTGCTCTAAACAGTTCCCCGAGCCGCTTTTCTACGGGGCGTGTTTCCTCTTGTGGCTATTCTTTGAAGCAACCTGGCATTTTCAATAGCAGCAAGTGGAGAGAAACGTCAGCAGGAATTTTTTTTTCCCCTCCCTTTCCACCTTCCAATCCAGTTGTAGAAAAGATAATGTAATTAGTACCCTGTTCTTCCCACACTCAACCAGCTCATTCCAGTCCTGGGGAGAGAAGTGGGCCTGTGTTGTTCACCACAAAAGCGGAGCTTACACTCAGCCAACTGAGTGTGTAGGTCCCAAATGAGAGGGTCAGCCTGAGCGATCGACCACAGACGACACACACCAATCCCTGCTCCCCATCAAAAGTGGACATCTCAGAGTTCCGTCTACTCTGGGCAGCCCTCACTGCCCACCTTGCAAGGGAGCAGCGGAGCGAAGCGGCCAAGCTCGTCTGCGCCCATTGGGCTAAGCCGGGTGGGACGACGGAGAGCCAGATGCACCAGTTAGCCGAACGCCCCTGGCGCACAGCGGGGGTAGCCGGCGCCCGGGCCTGCCTACTCCAAGTTCGGCCCGGGTGGGGGGTGCAGGGCCTGCAAGCCAGAGTCCGGGGGCGGGGCTTGCGCAGTGACGCGGCGCTCTGCAGAGCCCAGCTCCCTGGAATGTGCACCAGCTCGGCTCGGCCTCAGGGCCCCCGGCGCTGGGCACGTCGGTGCGGAGACTGCGCAGTGGCGGCGTCCCTTGTCCACGTCACGCGCTTACCGCGCGGACCTACATAAGACGCTGGGGCGGCGGCGCCCAGGGCCCTGATGAGCTTGAGTTGTGCACCATCTCTTCGGTGCGCGCGCAAAGGAGACCCGGTCTGCCTGAGCGAACCAGGCCGCCATCCGGAGTTTGTGAAACTTAAAGGGGCAGAGACCGTGTGTTGCTTCCTCGACCAAAGCAGGGCAGAGCGTGCTGATTGCGCGCGCGCGCTCAGCTTTGGCCAAGTGAGACTCAGAAAAAGTCCAAAGTGCGCCTTCCTATGCTCGAAATCCCATGCCCGGGAAGCTGCCAATAAACAAACGACAAAGTGACATTGCGTGGAAAATAAAACAGTTTGCACGATTTAATCAAAAGGACATGGTCACGGGGTGGGGCATCCTGGCTGGGTAGGCGGGGGTCGGGACCCGACCCCCCACGGGTGAGCGCACACCTGCAGCGCCAAGGCCGCGCGAACTCGTGCGGCGTTCCAGTCCCTGCGCGCACGCGATCGAGAAAGGGAAGAATCCAGGGCGGCGCGCGCGAGAGCGCGGAGGGAGGGCGGGCGCACGGGGCCGCGCGCGCCAGGGAGGGAGGGGGCCGCGCAGGCGCCGTGCGGAGCTGTCGAAGAATCAAGTCTGTAGAAGTGGAGCGGCCGCGGCGGTAGCAGCAGCGAAAGCAGCGACGTAGGAGCTGAGCTGCACCGGGTGTCGTGCAGCGGCCGCGCCGGGGCCTAGGACCGAGCTGCACGCCGCCGCCGCCGTGCGCGGCATGTCCCGCCGCTCGGGCTGAGCTGCCCCGGCGGCTGCCCCGCGTCCCCCGTCCCCCGCGCGGCTCTGCGCGCCCGGCGCCACCGCGACCTGCTGCGCTCGCGGCCCGTCTTCGCCCCGGTCTGGAGGCCCGAGCCCGCGGCCCCGGCCGAGCCGCCGCCCCCGCGCACGCCGCGCCGCCCCGCCGCCCGTGGGGACCTGCAGCCGCGCCCCGCCGCGCGCCCGCCGCCCCTCGTGCCCCGGGGGCGCCGTGCGGGCGCCGCGCCGGCCCGGGCTCTGCCGCCGCCGCCTCCTCGCCTGCGGCCGCCGCCGCCGCTAGTCGCGCAGACGCGGGCTTGGGCCGGCCGGCGCGCGCGCACGGGGCCCGTAGGGGGCGGCGGCGTCCCCTCCTCGCCCGGCTCCTCCTGCGGCGCAGCGGGCTGTGCGGACATGGCCGCGGCGGTGGCGGTGGCGGCCGCGTCCCGGCGCCAGTCGTGCTACCTGTGTGACCTGCCCCGCATGCCCTGGGCCATGATCTGGGACTTCACGGAGCCCGTGTGCCGCGGCTGCGTCAACTACGAGGGCGCCGACCGCGTGGAGTTCGTCATCGAGACGGCGCGCCAGCTGAAGCGTGCTCACGGCTGCTTCTCCGAGGGCCGCTCCCCGACCGGTGCGCAACCCTCGACCGCCAAGCCTCCGCCGCTGTCGGCCAAGGACCTTCTGCTGCAGCCGCCGCCGCAGCTGGGCCACGCGGGCGCCGAGGCCGCGCGCGCTCAGGCCATGGAGCGCTACCCGCTGGCCCCGGATCGGGCCTCGCGCCTGGCCTCCGACTTCGGCACGCGTGCGAGTGCAGGCCTCCCGCAGTCGGCCGCGCCTCAGCCGGCGCCGGCCAACGGCATCCTGGTGCCCAACGGCTTCTCCAAGCTGGAGGAGCCGCCCGAGCTGAATCGCCAGAGCCCGAATCCGCGGCGGGCACACGCCGTGCCGCCCACCCTGGTGCCTCTGGTGAACGGCTCCGCCGCGCTGGGGCTGAGCGGCCGTGCCGCGGCCACCCTGGCCGCGGTGAGCGGGACATCGGGCCTGGGCGCTCAGCCCACCGAGCTGGGCACCCACAAACGACCGGCCTCGGTGTCGGGCGCGGCGGAGCACGAGGCGCGTGAGCCGAGCAAGGAGAAGGCGCAGCCCGCGCACCGGAGCCCGGCCGACAGCTTATCCGGCGCGCCCGGGGCGAGCGAGCTCGGCGCCGACGGTGCAGGCAAGGGTCGAGCACCCGGGGAGCAGGACTGGGCCAGCAGGCCTAAGACGGTGCGCGACACGCTACTGGCGCTGCACCAGCACGGCCACTCGGGGCCCTTCGAGAGCAAGTTCAAGAAGGAGCCGGCCCTGACTGCAGGCAGGTTGTTGGGTTTCGAGGCCAACGGGGCCAGCGGGTCTAAAGCAGGTAGGGGCGGCTGTGGGGCGAGGGGAGAAGGGGTCGAGGGCGTGGAGGCTGGAGACAGTGAGCACGCGTGTGTCCTGAGGGAGCCACTCTTGCACGGTTTTGCCTTAGCCCAGAAACAACAAACAGCCAACTTCCTGGTCGACCTAAGGCTGAACCAGCGCTGAGTGGCAACGTGGTTCCTTTGCTGAACCAGCACAACAGGGATGAGTCAGAGCGGGCTGATAGGCAGAGAGACACGGCGTTTTCCTTCCCCAGCACATTCTTGGATGGGAGCATGAGGGCAGCAGTCACCCTTTAACCTGCAGGGGACGTTAGCAGTCACATGCGCCGGTTCGAGGTTGGAACCTTTCAGGGAGGCTCTCATGACTTGGCTTCACTTGGAAGTGGTGTGCAGGCTCCAAGCCCCTTACTAGAGGGAGTGTTAGAAGCCGCGTGCAGAACTTGTGTACGAGGTGTGTTTTGGGAGAGGGGAAATGTCTCTGTGGGTGCATTTCCGTTAATTTTCCTTTTCTTCCATGCCCGTCTCTATTCAGTTGCAAGAACAGCAAGGAAAAGGAAGCCTTCTCCAGAACCGGAAGGGGAAGTCGGGCCCCCTAAGATCAATGGCGAGGCTCAGCCTTGGCTGTCCACTTCCACAGAAGGGCTCAAGATCCCCATCACCCCTACATCCTCCTTTGTGTCTCCACCACCCCCTACTGCCTCTCCTCATTCCAACCGGACCACACCGCCCGAAGCGGCTCAGAACGGCCAGTCCCCCATGGCAGCCCTGATTTTAGTAGCAGACAATGCCGGGGGCAGTCACGCCTCGAAAGATGCCACCCAGGTTCACTCCACCAGCCGGAGGAACAGCAGCAGCCCTTCCTCTCCCTCCTCTGTGAACCAAAGAAGGCTCGGCCCCAGAGAGGTGGGGGGCCAGGCCACTGGCAGCTCAGGAGGACTGGAGCCGGTGCACCCTGCCAGCCTCCCAGACTCCTCTCTAGCAGCCAGCGCCCCCCTGTGCTGCACCCTCTGCCACGAGCGGCTGGAGGATACCCACTTTGTGCAGTGCCCGTCTGTCCCTTCGCACAAGTTCTGTTTCCCTTGCTCCAGACAAAGCATTAAACAGCAGGGCGCTAGTGGAGAGGTCTATTGTCCAAGCGGGGAGAAGTGCCCTCTGGTGGGCTCCAATGTCCCCTGGGCCTTCATGCAAGGAGAGATTGCCACCATCCTCGCCGGAGATGTGAAAGTGAAGAAAGAGAGAGACTCGTGACTTTCTGCCATCAGGAAAGCCCACGGTTACCCTTAAACTTCTTGAACTGTAAATAAGTCTCCATATATATATAAATATATATATATATATCCAAGACAAGGGAAATGTAGACTTCATAAACATGGCTGTATAATTTTGATTTTTTGAATACATTGTGTTTATATTTTTTTTGACGACAAAAGGTATGTACTTTAAAAGGCATTTTCTTCTTTTGTTAACGTTATTAGGCTGTCTGCTTGACTATCCTGGTGACAGTTGCCGTTCTATGTAGGCTGCGACTTGGCTGCTTTTTTTTTTTTTTTTTTTTAAAGAGCACTTGGCAAACAAATGCTTCTAGCCGTATTTGTATGCACTTATTTTAAAAAAGAAAAAAAAAGCCAAATACATTTTTCTGACGTTGTAAGATTGCCTTACTGTCTGTCTTGTCATTCCTCATTGCTGGCCCCTTGCAGGCTGGAGGTCAGTTGGAGAAGGAAGGGAGTGAGAGAAAAGAGGGCACCTTTTACCAGAAGGGCATGCCCCTCGGAGATGCCTCCCACCTCGCAGGTCCTCTTGGTGGGGAAGCGGGGTGCGAATCCTGTCTTGTTGATGGTTCGGTTCTTGCAATATTGATAGTCACAGGTGCTGCTGAAATGTCTGCAGGATTGTGTTTGGGAGGTTTTCGGTTTGTTTGTTTTTTTGTTTTTTTACTGAAGGCAAGTTGACCCATGTTCACTTTGCCCACGTGACCAGTTGTAAGCTCTCAAGGCTGCATGCTCCTCGGTTGCCCCACTGGTGTTTTCCAGCTGTGGGAAGAGTTGCGTGGTAAAGGGTGGTGTGCAAAGATGGCCTTGCTGCTGTTGATCTGCAGCCATGCAGCCTTTCCCAGCATGCCAGGGCCCTTGACTGCTGCAGGCCAGGTGAACTCGTGGGATCGGTTTCACTGCTGTTCTGTGTTCTGTTCTGGTTTGTTCCTTTCGTTTACCTGTCCTGTTCTTGCGGCCATTGCTGTTGTCACGATACCAACACCCGTTTGTACTGGGTGCTTAGTGCGGTGTGTGCATTGACAGTTAGGGGCCTGTGGGCGTAGATCAGTGGGGGAGCCTGCGGTTTCCCCCTTAGGTCTGACTGAAGTACTAAGTCACTAGAACTGTTCTGGAAGAAGGATAAACTGGGGAAAGCTACCAACAGGAAGGGTTTTACATGAGCAAGCCCCACCTCTCCCACTATTCTCAAAGCCTTTTGTAAACTAATTTCTTTGATCACTGTTTGGCATTGGTGAGGTGATTGTTTTTTTGATGTAAACAACAGGTCATTAGTTGTTAGTAGTGGTCGCCCCTTGGTGATGCTGGTTTTTGTGGGTTGTTTACCCCCCTCTTTGTACTGTTTTGGTTTTAATGTCAACAGGAACACTACCCTAAACCCTAACACACAGGTGTTTGTAACTTGGCCTTGTAGGCTCAATCATGTTTTGTTTTTGTTTTGTTTTCTGTTCTATTTTCATTTGAAAACAGGTTAACCAGCTTGATCATTTCTAGTTACTTGGTCTTTTTATTTCTTTTTAAAGGCGGTTTCTTTAGTAGTAGTCAAGTTACTAATGCTCAAAAACCAGTGACCCTGAACCAAATACAGTATTTCTTGTGTTTTGTCGTGAGTGCGCCACGTCCTCCAGGTTCTTGTTACCAGTCATTGTGATGTTACAGACAGGCTTGCATGATAGACCAGTTCGTCGTTACTGTGACTCAGATCCAACTGGTCTCTGAGGCGGATGTACACACACACACACACACACACGAGTCAGTTTCATCTGCCCGTAAAGACGTTTGTGAAGGACCCAACTATTATGGTCTGTAGTATAAATGTGTCTCTAAGCACTTTATTATAAACTGGAATTTGACCTCATCGATGTTACAACTAGATTAGTCATTTGACCTAATTTGCCGCGGCTGTCTGTATCTTTTGCAATCTCAACGCAGATAAGCTCTCCAAAAACATGAATAAAGAACCATCCTGCCGAATGGGGGAAATCTGTCCAGCTGCGGAAGAAGCCACCTGTGGTTTCTGTGCTCCTGGCAAAGGAGACAAAACTTGACCTGTTTTAAAAGGGGGTGCACTTTGAGTTTAAGGGTCTGTGTGCATCTGCCCAGCCTGGGGTGGCCTTCAGAAGACTGCGTAGCCAGAGTGTTGTCCTGGAGGGGGTGGGGTGGGGTGGGGGGAGTCTTTCTCTGGCCTACTCACAAACCGTTCTCTTGGGGACCTGGGATGATCTTTCCTCGTCCTTGGTGACATTGTGGATGTTGTCCACAGCTGGATAGATGATGTCAGAGTCCCAGCACTATTCCAGCCTTGATTTTCATGCTCAGAATATTAGGGGATGGGCTGGCAGCAGGCCCTCTTTGCTTTAACAAATTAGAGAATTTAACAGATCTGGTTAGTGTCTTTCATGTGGCCTCACTCTGACGTTACGAGAACGTACACACGGTTTACAGCTTTTCTATATATTCCTTCCTGGCCACCAAGTATTTTGAACGTGTGCCACCTCTTAACCTTTGCTTTTTTTTTTCCTTTTTTTTTAAGTTGAAGGTGATAATTTTTCTATATATGATGAAACTCATGTCTACTGAAATAAGTGTAATCTTAGCTATCAACATTATATTTTAAAACCATGCTATGGAAATATCACCTGTGTTCTGTCATGTGTCAGATTTACAGTACTTTTTTTTCTTTTAGCATTAAATAAAAATAAAATTGGGAGCACTGAACGTTTTCCAAGGCCTTTTTTAATTTTTTAAACCAAGAGTAGGGTGGCTGTCAGTACTCGCTAGACTGAAGGACACATGGGGCTGCGGCGGTTGGGTTTGCAGGAGAGTGAGGTAAAGGAGAAAGAAGCCAGGGAGAGGACAGTGGGAGGGGCACAGCTAAGCAGAGGTCATCTGGGATGCACCTGCTTTATGACTGGCTGGAGCGCCTGCCACTCTCCAGGAGGGGTTGGAGGGAGCAGATGCCAAGGACACTGACCTGTCTGTGACCTGGATCTGCCCTTTGAAGAATTTTGTGAGAACCACCATCTTGGGTCATAGAGAGCACTCTGATAGTGGGGTTGGGGTCTGCATCTGGGAAAGCCATGGAGTGGAGTGGGAGGTCCAGCCTCGTGGGAAGCCTCAGGTGTGTTTAACTGGCGCCCATCTCCACGCAGTATGGAATTCCCACAGGGCACATGTTTTGATATCTTGACCTATGACTGGGAAGCCTCCTGCCATAGGAAGTTCAAGGCTAGACTATACAGAGTTGTACGTTTTAAGATGACATCAGCAACATCTTTGGGGGGGGTCCTACATATTTTTAATTTTTGCCACTAGTTCTTCACCGGATGCATTTTTTTCAAAAACCATAAAAGTGACTTTTTCATTTAATGATGAGGTCAATAGCAAGGTTAAACTTGACTTTGTTTTTCTTTGAAATGCTAGTGATACTCTTGCAGAAGTCACTTAACAGTCTTCTAGAAGCACCTTCCATAGACAAATGTCAAGGATCACATCCTGTGTTTTCAGTTAACTTAGATTCTCGATGTGGGAAGGAAGAAGAGTTTAAAGAATTTGGGAATCCTAGTTCTGAGACATGTGTCCATTACTTGGTCTTTTTGCATATGATTTATAAACTTATTTTTATTTGACCAGTGAAGAGTGAAGTGCCCGTCTTCCTGATGACTAAGTATGCATGGAATCCTTGAACGTTGAGTTTGGGTAGCTACCATTTGTCCCAAGTCACCCTCGTCAGCTTGCCTTCTGTTCATAGGAAACGAGAAGACATGCCCTTCCTTGGTCATAGACCAAGGCCAGACGCTCTGTGAAGGGAATTCATACCCATTTCATCATCTAGGGTTCTAGATCCAGGACTGAGGTTAACACTGTGCTACTGCGTAGGCCCACGGGAGCAGAATTACGTAGGAAGTACAAACAGAAATGCAAGGTTCCTAGACTGTCAACCCATGTACGTCCCTCCTTCCTGTGTCTGGGGGCAGCATGCATCTTCAGCCTAGCTAAACCCCTTCCATTGAGACACAAAAATAAAACATGTAGTTTATAATTTCAGAAAGAGGAAGTTGGAAACACTGGGTTTATGGATTAACAATGGATATCTCTGAACCCCCAGGTAAATTCATACTTGGTATTACACTCCCCTGCTGATCATGATTGAAAACACACAGGGCTGAAGGAGTCTGTGGCGTTGGAGTGCTTGCCTGACGTGCACGAGGCCCTGGGTTTTAACTTTTTAACCCATCAATATGTCACCTGCCCCATGTCAACCTGATTTAAGACCACTTTCCTTTATTACAGCTTTAAAAAAAATTATAAAATTGTAGAATTGTTTTTGTGTGTGTGTGTGTATTTAAATCACAACATTGTGTGTCTCTTGGTGGGACTGAACAATAGAAAACATGCAACAAGAAAGGTATTGGGCCCAAAGTACCATGGAGACAGATAATGATGCTGAATTATTTAGACACGGTATCATAAGGCTGTTCTTTTAAGACAGTTTCATTGTATAGCTTGCTTGTAGATCAGGCTCCCTCTGCTTCCTCAATTCCTCAATGAGATTAAAGGCACATGACACCACACCTGGTTAAAATGTGTTTTATTTTGAATGAAAAAAAAAATGGCTATTGTGGTTGTATAAGTTTCTTCAATGATAGCACCTTCAGTACTAGTCTGGGAAGAACATAGGCTGGTCCTCTGTAACTCACCAGCTCAAACAACACGCCTCTGGAGGGAATGCCTCCAGGTAGTTGGCGTTTTTTTCTTCCTCCATTAGATTAGATCCAGAGACCTAGAAGATAGAACTCCCAGTGAGAAATCCGAGCACCAGGTACAGGTTGGCCTTGGAATGGGGCTACAGAACCCAGATGGTAAACACACACAGCATTTCCTCCACCATGAGCTAAAACACCCTGTATAGTGTAATACCGCCACATTTGAATATTTCTAAATATAGTGTACATTTTGGGCAAAATAACTTGTTACATAATCTGGAGATCTCACCCCACAACCACTCTTACTTAGCAATTCTAAGGGAGTCAGCAGCTCCGCTTTAACCATTCAGACGCTCACCAGGCACCGAGGAGTCAAATTTTGTTGGGCGTGCACGTAGGTAACAACCTTAGCAAATATTTAGGTCACTGCAGATTTCTCTGCCACATACAAAACGTCTTTCCTGCAGCAGCTCAGGGTCTTCTGAACTGTGCACATGTGTGGCTGTGTCTTCAGGAAAATAAAACGGAAACAGCATTTCAGCACAGCTAAGGGCCTTAATGTATGTTTTTTTTTTTTTTAAGTGAGTCACAAATTATGTTCTTTTACGCTTTGATTTTTCAAGTATGCTATCGAGATCTGCAGAAAGCATAGTAAGGACTGCTGGGATCCACCTGAGTTAGCACCTCCGAGCCATCCTGGATTGGGTTGCTACGGGGGTGGGGGGGGGTGGGGGGGAAGGTTGCTGGTGGTTGGGGTGGGGACGCTAGACTGGAACCTGTTTACCCCATCTGGTTACTTGTGCTGCCAACAAGGTTCAATTAGCCTTTTGAGAGATAAAAGATAAAGATTTATTGTACCCCATATTCAACTGAAATCAGAATTTCACAGGCGGGTCACAGTCGTTAGAGACACTACTCTCCTAATAAGCACCATATGGGTGTTCGCCATCATTCCTTTAACACCCCCAAGCAGGCACCTCCAGCTACAGCCCAATTTAGATCCACTTGTGAGCTTAGGGTCGAAGCCAACGGTGGAAAGACCCCCGTCTCTGGGCCAAGGACACCGCAGAGAGGTTGGCCCACAGTGGCTTCCTACCTAACAGGAGTGTGAAAAATAGAGTTGAAGCTCCCCACACGGGAGAACGGAGTGTCCTAGAATTTATATACCGAGCCACCGCAGCTCTCTGACCCAGGAACACAGCCAGACGTGCATGCGCACAAAGCATGCATTGTGCAGTGTACAACGGCCATGCTTTTTGGCGGAGCATCAAAGCGGCGGCTTCGTCCTGCTGCATCTGCGCACAATCGCGGAGCCCGGGTCGCACGGGGCGGGGTCAGGCTGGGGCTTTTCCTTTTTCCCTTTTTAGCTCTGCGTGGCTGTTTTGAAGGCTGGTGTTTTTGTTTTTGTTGTTTTACAAGGAACTCTCCAGCGCAGCCAGCCCTAGTCGCTGTTACAAAAAGAACAGGGTCAGGCCCGAACTCGCCGCGTGGAGGTCTTCCACTCCCTAACTTACTCGGGGCCACAGCTGAGCACGCGGGAGCTGGAGGTTGCTGGGGTAAACGAAAGGCTCGGTGTGCCCACTCCGCGCTCCGTCCCGCCCCACTCGGCAATCCTCACCCCACGCCACCGTCCGGCGTCCCGACTCAGCAGGCCCCGCCCCACTCCAGAGGCCCCGCCCCTCGACACGGGCGGCGCCCTGCGCGCCAGCTGCCGCGCTAAAATTAGCGTCCCGCGCGTGAGTTGGCGCCCGCAGGAATGCGCGCGCAGGCCGGGGCTGCGCGTGCTGCACCAAATAAAGTCAAAGGCTCGTCTGGCGAGAGGGGCTCCGGCGCCTGGGGCCCCCAGGGTCACACGCGGCTGCTGGAGGCCGCCAGCCGGTGCTGGGGGGCGGGGGGGGGGATTTGCGAAGTTTACAGAAAGCTCCGGACAAAAGCCGCCCAAATGTCACTCCGTTTTTGGAAACCATCATGCCGGGTTTTTAGGGCTGTTGCTATAATAAGCCAAATGTTCCATGCTGGTGCAGTAAACATGCGTGTCTAAGGGACATCCGTGTGTGCAAGAGAGCATACCCACGCTAGACCATGTTCAAAGTGCAGTAGGGAAGCAAACCTTAGGATGTGTCGGTGCAGGAGCTCCCAGGTCTGATCAGGCGCTGTATCAGCGGGTTTTTCCCTTGGACGAACTGTGATGGTGCAACAGACTTAAATTGAGAATATGTTTGAGGTGCTACACAGTTATGATTTTTTGTGACTTATTCAATTTAACGCTCTTCAGTACCCCCAAAAAGAAAAAAAAAATCACCGTGTTATTATTTTTTTAAATGACATTATGTCAAGTGTGGTGGCGGATACCTGGAATTCCAGGACTGTGGAGGCAAGGGTCATAAGTTCAAGACCAGCCTGCCCAACACAGCGAATTCCTGTCTTAGAAGGAATAAGGAGGGTGTGTGTAATGACATTTCCCCCTCAGCAGCCTTGGAGCAGATTGCGCTTCTCCCAACGAGTTATGGACCTCCCTCATTCAGGCTGAATGACATAATAACTTGACATTGCTTAAACAGCGATTGTGGCACAGGGCCGGGACACCGAAGAGTTTTTGTCTGGAATCCTGCTCACAACTTGCCCGAAGACTCTGCTCACACACTGCGAGGTAAAGGTGATGGAAACCAAAGGCAGCGCCCTACATTTTAACAAGGAATCTTTGAAGGCTTCCTGGTTCAAACTTCTGGGAGAAAATTTCTGCTCTTTCCCTGTCTGTGACTGTGTTTAGAGCCAGAGGCTGTTTCATGGGGACGCAATAGAGTTCTCTGCTGAAACCTGAAGCTAAGTTCTCAGAGGAACACACCTCTATATTGCCCGTGCTGCACACAGCGGCCGCCACATGGGGCTGGGAAATCTTGGTAGACTAAGAGCATCTTTACGTCTTTATGAAAACAGAACAAAACAAAGCAGCATATAGTCACCTCAGCGAGGAGCAGTCTCAGTGACAGGGTTCTGATCTTCATGTATCCACCCTGAAAAAGCACTGGGTGTGTGCCCACAGGGTGCTGGGTAGCACCAAACACACACTCTCCATCCTTAGATGAACATGGGTAACAAGGAGTCCCTTCTGAAACCCTGGAGATCAGGGCGCCCCCTGCTGTCCTCGCTCTTAGAGAATAGACTCCTACAGGCTGCCTCCCACTGGGGGGTCAAAGGTATCATTGGGTGTCAATACCAATTGTGTGCAAGCTTATTTCACCAGTGAGCTCGGAGAAGAAATGACTTCATTGGGAATGAAATAAAAATATAACCACAAATAAAGGAGGTGAATGTTTTTCTAAAACTAACTCCTACTCAGAGGTGTTCATAGCCCAGCATTAAGCCAACACAGCAATCTTTATCGTTTATGTATGACTTTAAAAGCAAGGACTTCCTTTGTATGGTTGTGAGAGAGGGAGGTTGTATATTGTATTTTTAAAAATATTAAACATCTCAACAGAGGAATTTGAAATGACTGAAAGACACTTAAGAAAATGTTCAACATCCTTAGTCATCAGAAAAATGCAAATCGAAACAACTCTGAGATTCCATCTTACACCTGTAAGAATGACCAAGATCAAAAACACCGATGACAACTTATGCTGGAGAGGATGTAGGGTAAAGAAAACACTACTGCATTGCTGGTGGAAATGCAAACTGGTACAGCCCCTTTGGATGTCAGTGTGGCGGTTTCTCAGAAAATTAGGAAACAACCTTCCTCAAGACCCAGTAATACCACTTTTGAGTATATATCCAAAGGATGCTCAATTGTGTCACAAGGACATGTGCTCAACTATGTTCATAGCAGCTTTGTTTGTCATAGCCAGAACCTGGAAACAACCTAAATGCCCCTTGATCAAAGAATAGATAAGAAAAAATG
The DNA here is from genome assembly GCF_950005125.1 of Chionomys nivalis. Lineage (NCBI taxonomy): Eukaryota > Metazoa > Chordata > Mammalia > Rodentia > Cricetidae > Chionomys > Chionomys nivalis. The sequence goes on from NC_080106.1 coordinate 3,096,379, forward strand.
TGGTACATTTGTACAATGGAGTAGAACACAGCAGAAAAAAATAACAACAGCTTGAATTTTGCAGGAAAATGGATGGAGCTGGAAAACATTATTTTGAGACAATTATCACATGTACTCACACATAGGTGGTTTTTAAACATAAAGCAAAGAAAGCCAGTCTACAAACCACAATCCCAGAGAACCTAGACAACAATGAGGACACTAAGAGAGTCTTATATATATATCTAATCTACATGGGAAGTAGAAAGTAGAAAAATACAAGATCTCCTGAGTAAATTGGGAGCATGGGGACCTTGGGGAAGGATTGGAGGGAGGAGGGAAGAGACAGGGAGGGGAGCAGAGAAAAATGTAGAGGTCAATAAATATCAATAAAATAAAATAAATAAGAAAAAATATTAAACAATGAAGCAATAGAAGTCTATGGGGGAATCGAAGAACCTCCTCACTGATAGATGAACTTCAGTGAAGATGTTATATTTGCAAAATTTTCACTTTCTTAAGAGTCTTGCATCCTTTCGCTGGAGCCGGTGGATCCAGAAAAACCATGGGGAGTCATGAAGAGTGGGTCAACCAGAACTTTGTAGGTCGAGAAGGAACTTAGTCAAGGTGTTGGGGGCAAACCTGGCCACCCATTAGTCACAGGTGTTTCTCTTGCGGTGTCTGCTGAGGTGGTGTAGCGATGGGGGATGAGGTTGAGACTCTCCATCGCCCAGACGGAGCAACAAAGAGATGGCGTGTTTAAGGATGGAGACCCGAGAAACAGCATCCTCCACACCTACATCTGCTCACTGTGGTTCATTCTTTCACTCGCTGGCTCACTTAATATTTCCCTCCATGCCCCAGCTTCCTGGTAAAGGATGAGGGCCGGAGAGATGCTCAGTTGGCAAAGGGCTTGCTGTGAAAGTCTGAAGACCTGGGTTTGAATCTTAGCACCTGTACAGAAGGCTGGGTGTGGTGGTACACAGTGTAATCTCAGAAACAGGAGGACCTCTGGGCTCACTGGCCAGCCAGTCTAGCCAATTAGTGGACCTGAAATTCACTGAGAGACCCTGACTCAAAAATAAGGTGAGGATCAGACATTCAAGGCCACTGTCAGTAATATAGCTAGTTCCAGACCAGATTGAGCTACATTAGACCCTGTTTCAAGTTAGAGGAAAACAACTTGTTTAAAATTGACCCGGAGGGAGCCACTGCTGTGGCTGCTCTAGAATGCTTCATAACCCTTCTTCCACATTTTGCCCACTTATCCTCAAATTCGGCAGCTAGATGAACCTTTCAAAGTGGGTCTGGGGAATGGAGGGAAGGCTCAGCAATTAAGATCACTGGCTGCTTCTCCAGAGGACTGGATCTCCAGCACCCACCAAGTGGTTCATAATCATCATAATCTGCAGTTCCAGAAGGCTCCAGTGCCCTCTTCTGGCCTCTGCGGGCACTGCACACAGGCCCTGCACAGTCATGGAGGCAAAACACTCACACATGTACAATAAAATTAACCTTTAAAGTGTTTTCATGTAGGTCTGATCTTTGATCTTCTCCTTTACTAACATCCTTCCAGCGTCCTTGAAAAACATCCTTCCAGGCATGGTTTCTGTTTTTGGTTTTCTGACACTCTCCCTAGTGTTGCATGACTTTTCGTGGGCTGAGGGTATCAACAGACCAATGGAAGGATTCCACCCATGTCAAGCCTGGAGAACCAGTGAGTGACTTCAGGGTCATGGGCTACCTTGGGCAGCTGCACCATGGAAGAGTCCCCACCTACAGTCAACCCTTCTACCTCCTATGTAATCTAGCACATGTGCGTGGACACACACACACATACACATATATACACACAGACACACACAGCTATGGCAGGAGGGAGCAGTGACCGAAATGAGGAGCATCTAGTGAGGCGTCTTTCTCTGGGAAATATTAACACCACATTACCACAGACCCAGATAGCACCGTATTGTTCCTTATTTCACGGCCTTGACTGGGACCCAAGTTTGTCTGGTGGTCACCATGGCAACTGGGCTTCGTGGTGGTGATGGGCGTGTCACATGGAGAGGGGAATGAACTCCGGCCCTGTGGCGCCTATACTCCAGGACATCCTTCTAGAATGAAGCAGAACTCTTATCTTCTTTCTGATTGGCTAGGTCCTGATCATCTCTGTTCTGATTGGCTTACGTGTGCCCATGTGCTAACAATCCCTTCCTGACCCGCCTCTAGCTAAAGGTCTACCCTGGGGCATGGAAGTGTCATTCCTGCTGGAATCAGCAGCTGGTGTTCCCTGAAGTGTGGATCGGCAGGGTGGTAACCGTGGCGCTCAGTCAAAGGTTGAGGCAGAGGCTGCGCTGGCTGAATTCACGGGATCAGGGACTCCATTGGGAGCTACTGGAAGCATGAGGGTGACTCATAAAGACCTGGTTACGGTGCCTTGGCAGGGACAAAGAATGAAGGGCGGATGTGCCACGGACAAGTCGAAGCAGCCCAGAGAAGAGGGCTGCCTCCTAGATTCTCATCTATAATTTGTTTTTGTTAAAAAATACAAACAAAACCAACAGTGGAGGTGACAGGATTCATATCTTAGCAAGCTGGAGATTGTTCCTCTGGCCCTCCCTGTCTTCACATCTTCCTTTTTGCCTGCCCTGTCAGGGTAGTCTCTGGCACACATCTGCTTCGGGGATGCCAGAGAAGGGAGGTTGGGCGCCATCACCGGAAAGGAGGGACTCCTTGTGCACACATTTCTCTCTCACCAGGCACACCTGTTGGCTCGGTGACCAGGTGTGGCGCTCGGGCTTGTCTGCCAAGGTGAAACCCACCCTATTCTTTTGACTGTTTGAGAGTGACTTGGTTTTGGTCCTTCATCTCATGCATAGAGAATGGAAAGTTCAGGAAGCGTTAGTTACGACATGCCATGAGGTGCGTTCTCTAAGTCTCTGGCTTATGGGTTGTCCCGGCCCCATTCTTCCTTTGGGGTTCACGGACATGGGGGTCACAGGTTTCCCTTGTTGTTATTTCCCGTTTCCCCAGAAAAGCAACACTGAAGAGTCCGCATGATCGGCCTGGGATCTCTAGATGGGGAGAGGACCTACGCTCACAGCAGCGGTGTTTCTGGCCCGTTGATTGGGCGATTGTGCTTTTATGAATCAGTTATGGTGATGGCTGTGTTGAGTAAGATGTGGAATTGTTCTGGCAAAAAAACTAAGGATTGCGAGTTTTAAAACATGTGCATAGACCTAAGCCTCCAGTAGAGCATGTCTGCCCGCTCTTCCTGGCTTGTGCTTGGGTTCTTTATTCCTTTCCCTCCCTCTGTTCCTCCCTCCCCTCTTCTCTCCCTCCATTCATCTTCTCTTCCTCTCTTCCTTTCTCCCTCCTCTCCCTCCCTCCCTTCTTTCCTTCCCTCCCTCCCCTCTTCTCTCCCTCCACCCATCCTCCCTCCCTCCCTTCCTTCCTTCCCTCCCTCACTTTTTCTCTCTCTCCCTCCCTTCCTCCCTTCTTCTCTCCCTCCATCCATCCTCCCTCCTTCTGTCCCTTCCTTATCTTTCATTGGCTCTGTGTGCACATGGGTGGAAGCCAGAGGTGGTCATTGGATAGCTGCCCCATCAGTCTCTGCTTTAATGTTAAAGACCATCTCTCACTGAGCCAGTGGTCAGTGAGTTCCCAGGATCCTCCTCTCTGTGCTCCTGCCCCTGCACTGAGGTGACAAGAGTACACGACCATGCCTAGCTTTTTCATGCTGGGTTTGGGAATCCAAATTCATGTTCTCTTGCTTTAGTGACTGAGCCATCTTCCCATCCCTGCATTTAGATGTTCTCGGCGGCTCTCCAGCCCTGCTGAGCAAGCGGCAGAGTGATTCACATTACACAGGGCTCGGTCATGTGATAGTACTGCACACTTGCCACGAGCAGCCCGGGAAGAGGTGTAGGTTGGGGTTCAAGTCCATGCGGTGTGCTCCCAGGCTCAGGCCACATACCTGGACTCTGAAGTTGCCATCCAGAAGAGACGGAGAGCTTTACAAGTGTGTAAAGACACTTTTGAGATCCTAATAATACATGGAGCTGTGATCTCATCTCTCACTTATGTCTTAATATTTCTTCTTAGAGCAGACAGAGGTCATTTCATAAATTACACATCTCACTGATTATTCTCCATGGATTGCCTCCTGCTATATAGCAAATATGATAATTCCAATAATTGCAATTAAAAATCATGGGACTTTCGCTCACAGGAGGATGCTTTAAAAGCCAAATAATCACTTTGAAGGGGATCTGAAGAGTCTGGATGAGACACCATAGAGACAAAGGAGGGAGGAGAAACACTAACGCAGGGACAGACACTGCGTGGAGTCAGGAACATGGGCAGGCTGACAATTAGGAGTTAAGGATGAGGAAGCAGGGGACTGGGACAATAACTCAGTAGGTCAGGTGACAGTCTGAATCGGGAACCCAAGCACCCACTTCAGAGCCAGTAACAGTGGCCTGTGTCTGTAACTCCAGTTCTGGTGTAGGGTTGGAGACAAGAAGACCCTAGACGCTCTCTGGTGAGCCAATCTAGTCATGGTGTAGGGTTGGAGACAGGAAGATCCCAGACGCTCTTTGGTCAGCCAGTCTAGTCAATCGGTAAGCCCTAAGTTCTGGGAGAGACCCTTCCTCAAAAAATAAGGAGGAAAGCAATACAGAAGGCATTTACGTCAACTTCTGACCTCCGAATGCACCTGTGTGAGCCACTGTTCTTATGCACAGAAGAATGAAAAGGGAGGTGTTTAACACAAATACCGTGGGTGTTTAAGGATTCTAGACACCGGATGTTTCATGAACTAATTTATTTGACAAGCATTTATCATGCTATATGCAAGGCGAAGGGGATTTTAGATATGAGTTTTTAAGACCCAGCAGTTCTGTAGCCTGACGGACAGATAAGCTGGCCATGAAGGAAGCAGGAGCAAGAAGGAAAAGTGTGAACAAAAGTAAAGCCTGCTAGCAGAGGGTGGTGGCGCACGCCTTTAATCCCAAGACTCAGAAAGCAGAGGCAGGTGGATCTTCTGTGAGTCTGAGACCAGTCTGGTCTATATAGTGAGTTCCAGGATATCCTGGACTGCCTAAAAAAGACTCTATCCCAGCCAGGCGGTGATGGCACAAGTCTTTAGTCCCAGCACTAAGGCAGAGGTGGGCAGATCTCTGTGAGTTCAAGGCCTGCCTGGTCTACAAGAGCTAGTTCCAGGACAGGTTCCAAAAGCTACAGAGAAACCCTGTCTCAAAAAAAATGGAAAAAAAAAGAAAAAAAACTGACTCTATCCCAAAACAAACAAAAACTACACCAAAAACAACAACAAAAAAAAAGAGTCAGCCACAAATACAAACAAAAATACCCACTGAAATCCCCAATCTTTCTATGCACAAGCTATGTGTGAGAATTCTGAACGGATGCTTGGATCAGTTCCTGGCTGCAGAGATCGGTCCACGCCGAGTCCTTGGTATTGCATCATTCCCGAACAGTCTTCCTCCTGGCAGGCAGTGGAAGGAAGCACAAGATAAAAATCAGAACTCAGGATCTAGTCTGAAAATTCCGCGAATGCTAAGCTACAGACCCAACAAGTGTGGCAGGTGGCAGGTGGCCTCGTTCAGACAGGACGTGTCGAAGTGGAGCGGAAGTAAAAGATGAAAGATGGTTCCCTGGAGAGACTGAACCATGTGGGCCAGGAGATCTATCAGGGGACACACAAGTTAGCATCAAGGGGTCAGGTAGTCACTCAGTGCTGAAGCAGAATGAACATGGAGGACCTGGGTTCAGAGCCTTGGCACCCGTGTAAAAGCCAGGTGTGGTGGTGTGTGTCTATCACCTCAACCATGGGAGGAGGGGCGCATTGACTTCATGGGCAAACCAGAGCTTCAGGTTTGGTGAGGGACCTTTTCTCCAAAAAGAAGGTGAAGACTCTTAGAGGAAGCTATCAGACACCAACCTAACACACACACGTGAAGTGACATCTGCAGTAGCATGTGCACACACCACGCAAACACGTACACATTCCACACACACACACAACATGGTGCTGAGTATTTGGGGGCTCAAGAAGGAGGAGTCTGCTAGATGCATAGTTCCAAGTCAACGAGAGGTAATGGGAAACAGTGTGAAGTGCAGGATAACGTGGCCTTCTGGGACCAGGACTGATACGTGGGTGTGGCGTGGCATCTCTTCAGTGGTCCACGATAATGGTGGCGTGGGAAGGAGCCCACTGTGGCAGAGACATAGGTAAAGGTTATATAGACACCACAGTTAGGCCACGGACATCTAGTCCATTAGTCCTGTTTTCAGGGTGTTGTCTCAGAGGGTGGCAGGGACACAGGGAGCAGACGAGACCTTTGCAAGAGAGGGTTCATTAGGCTGTTGACAGGAAAGGGAGGTTCAGTGATGGTGACCCCGAGATTATGAGAGTGAGGATGACACATGACTGTGTAAGTATGCAATATCATTGTGATGCTAAGCTGGGACAAGCCTTAGACAGACATGAGAGCGTCTTCTTGCCCTCACTCCTTGGGCTCAGCCTGGATGGGCGGGCCACACCTAGTAGCATCCCACAGAAAATGAGACAAGGAAGGACTGAGCCACACACTATATACACTCCATACCTCTGTATACCCAACATACATACACATGCTTCACACCTTTCCACCCCTAACACACACACACACTATATACACTCCATACCTCTGTACACCCAACATACATATACATACTTCACACCTCTCCACTCCTAACACTCTCCCTCTCTTTCTCTTTCTCTCTCTCTCTCTCTCTCTCTCTCTCTCTCTCTCTCTATATATATATATATATATATATATATATATATATATACACACACACACACACACACACACACACACACACCTCATACCCCCTGTACACCCAACATACATACATACATACACATGCTTCACACCCTCTCCACCTCTAACTCCTATATCCCCAACATACATATACAACATACATATGCAACACACCTCATACCCTCCACACACACACACAACACATATACAACATGCATACACATGCCTCACATTCATTCTACCCCCAGCACACCATATACATAACACACTTCACACCTTCCCACACCATACTCTACATACACATAGACACATAGACACATAACACACACACTCCTCCCACTCTTCCATGCATACAACACACAGCACACATACCTCACACCTAAAGCACATGCACATACTACACACACATAAGCTCTAGCACACACCTTCCACATACCATACATATATATCTCATATGTCATGTCCACATACCTACCCTCCACACACACACACACACACACACTCCACACACACCATACATTCACCCTACCACAGACCACACAATACGCATACACATACCACATACTCATTACACACACCACACATACACACCCCATACTCTCATCCTCCACACCCACACACGTACACACATACATCACACACATTACACATACACATACATATGCACCTACCACACACACATACTACATGCACACAACACACACATCCACATACCATGCTCTCCTATGCATACATCACAGACATGCCCCTCCACACACACCCCACATGAACACACGATGGAAGGCACAGAGCAGCAGCCCAGAGGTAGATCTTGCGGGAGAACAGGCCCATGAAACAAAGAGGCTCCTGCTTGTTTGGGGAATCCTATTTTTTTCCTTACAGGTTCAGAATTCGTACACAGGGCCTGCCCCCAGGCTGCCCCTGAGGGCCCTAGCATGTCTGCAGCACCTGAAGCTCCAGATCCTGCCCGACAGGCTTATAGCTCGAACTTTCTATTTTTGAAACCCCAGTTCTTAGTAGCCAGCACTCACTGGGCCACTGGCTTCTGAGAATGATTGCATTTGTCAGCTGCTAAGTCACATGCCCTTCAGCCTGGCCCCTTCCCGAGGGGTGACAGAACTTTTGTTGGAGCAGATGAATGTTACTGTCACAGAGAGGTTGACATCCCTTGTAATGCCACCCAAGGCTCACCACAGTCACACAGAAGTGGAACTCAGCCCTGTCACAGTGAATTAGTGTTCCTGAAGCCCCTGGCTCTCCAAATACCACTGGCAGCAAATTAATGGAGCGTTTGACTCCTTCCGTTTAACTCATCAAGGAACTGGCCCCATGATGAAAATGTAGTTTAATTAAGATAATAGCTCCCATTTAAACAAAGCCTCAAAGCAAGAATTGAGTCTCTTCATTTTCTTTTGTAAAATAGGAATTACTTTATTTTTTAATTATGTAGTATATATATGTAATATGTATATGTAATGATGTATATATGTAATATGCATATGTGTGGGTACTTGCATGTGAATTCAGAGGGCCTTGGAGGCCAGAGACATCCTATCCCTTGGAGCTAGGATTACAGGTGGCTGTGAGTTACCTGTTATGGGTCCTAGGACCCGAGCCTGGGTCCTCTGAGAGAATGGCGAGTCCTCTTAACCACTGAGACATTTCTCCGGTCCTCTCATCATTGTTTTATCCCATTATTATCTCCGTGTGTGTGTGTGTGTGTGTGTGTGTGTGTGTGTAGAAACCAGAGAACTTGAAACTGTCTCTTTCATCTTTCACTAGGTGAGTCCAGAGAACTGAGCTCAGATGGTCCGGCTTGGTGACAAGCCAGCCCAATTCTCTTCATTTGCAAACCAATGTCACCTGTCACTCCGAGCCAACATTCAATGAATGGTGTATTTATTCCCGTTTTAGGGACGAGAGGAGGGAATTTACCACACATGGAAAAGAGGAGCAAATGGCAAAGAGAAGCAAGCCCAGAGCCCCAGGTCCTGGCTTGCACACTGCCTGCATTTGCTTAATGTCTGTGAGCTCCCAGCAGCACACAAATGTCACAGGGAAGAATGTTTCCCAGCATGCATTTAATGAATAGGGTGTCTTGTGTACTCGCGAAGCTGGAAATAGATCCTCACCGTGGAATGTGGAATGCGGAGTGGACAAATGGAGAATGTGGCCCTGCTCAGCAAGGCAGGACTCACCCCACACACAGCCCCATGCTGGCATGTCTCTGTGCTGTTTGGAAGCTTCCCCCCACCCCCAAGGGTGGTACAAAGAGCCTTGTGTTACGGTCTCAACACCACTATTAATATCCTGTGGCCCATTAAGCCCTGATCCCTTGGTTGGGGTTCTCCCAATCTCAAGAAGAAAAAAAAACCATCTGACTGGGGGAAGGGACTGGAAGAGGAAGAGAGAGAGAGGGAGAGAGACAGACAGACAGAAAGACAGAGAGAGACACACACACACACAGAGAGCTAGTTCTCATTTACAGTCCTTGAGTCAAGAATTTAGAAACATGACCACAGCCAAAGCCTCAGAGCCCTCGTATCAAATGTTGTTATTTTTGGGTAACTTGAAAATAAAGCTGGCCGAGGGATGGGCAAGGTGCCCCAGCGGCTGCTGCAGGAAACAGGAGGGGCAGGGTTCTGCAGAAGAGGGTCATGTCACTCCAGGGGCAGCTGCCAGGCTGGCTCTGCCTATTGGCTTCCTCTCAGGAGAAACTGAGGAGCTTCCCTCTCCCTGGGTTCATCTCCCCCTCTGTGTGGGCTGGAGGGTGGTGACACTTCCCTCCCGTTTCCCCAGAGGCAGCTTGGCACAGTGTCCGCCCCGATGACTCTGGGTGAGGAAACTTGGTGAAGCCTCGCTGTCCCTCAATTGATGTGTCTTTATTTAAACAGCTTTCCCAGGACGGAGAGCTCCCTCCCCTCGGCAGGAAATCTGCCTACGGGGAGTATTTTTATGCTCCACCTGCACTGGGTGAAAGGGAATCCTGGTTTAAGATGTCACTGAGGAAAAGTCTCCTCTAGCCCTGCAGATCCGCATCCACGTCAGAACTGAGGTGTTTGGCAACACAACTCACTCTGTCTCTTTAGTCTCCGTTCCTGGTCATTCTGCCTGGACATGTCACACCACACACCACACCACACACACACACACACACACACCACACACCATACACACACCACACACACACTACACCACACCACACACACAAATACATCACACACACATACACTACACCACACACACACAATACATCACATCACACCACACATAACACACACCGCACACCACACCATATACACCACACACACATACACACACACTACACCACACATACACACACACTACACCACACACATACCACATACACCACACCACACATACACACATACACACCACACCACACACCATTAATAAATAATAAACAAAATTCCATGCTAGTCCCAAGAACTCTTCTTTCTTCAGAGTATGAGATACAAATGGAAGTTGCTGCCCCTGGGCTTCTGGCATGTTCAGTGCCCCAAAGGACTTCCTCTCCTCAGTGATCATGTGTAGATACCACACACAGCCAGAAGGCAGAGCAGAGTCATTTGATGTTTGGAGCCTAAGAGGAAGATGTGCGTCACCGACGTGACCACTAGGAAGGCGTCCTTCCCAAACTTGCTTTCCCAGGCTCTGGTGCAGCCACTGCCCGTATTCAGCCACCTGCAACGCCTCTGCAGAAACAGATGTCCACTTCCCCTTCTGCTGCTGTCCCTTCCTGCTGGCTCCTCCACTAAGCTTCCCAGGCTGGAGCTGGGCAGGTGCAGGGACTTTCCATCCCCTTGAGTGGTCACTGTCCTCATGACTGTGTCTGGGAATCCTGTGACAGTCACATAGACTCTGGTGGAATTTGTAATAAGCTGGGATTGTCCATGGACGCTGGATACTAGTGCTGACCCAGAACCTAACCATAGTTAGGCTTTGCAGAAATTAGGCAAGTCCTGTGCAATCCTGTAGTCAGCCCACCTCACCCTTCATGTACCCACTGAGAAACCTGTTAAGACCCAGAGGCCTGAGGGCCTGCATTCCTGACCAGCGTCAACTGGACAAGGCTGCGGCTGTCTCACTACGAAGTGGAGCCCACACTCCTTGAGGGCTGAGGTCATGCCTGATTTGATCTTGATCCCTCTGTGCTCAGCACCATCCAGGGAACACCGGCTACTTTCTAGTGACTGACAAAATGCTTGATGATGCAGCTCAGGGAGGAAGGTTTTGTTGTTGCTGCTGGAAGTTTCCCAGCGGGGAGGAGGGAGTTATGGCTGTTGAAGTTTCCCAGCCGGGAGAGGGAGGGGGTCATGGCTGTTGATGCGGTTCCATCTGTGGCAGTGGAAGCTTGTGCTTAGCCCATTCGCATCTTGGTGGTCAGGACACTGAGAGCTGCTTCTGGAAGCAAAGCCAGTCTATCCTGCTCAAGACCGGCCCCAGTAACTTCCACCAATCATGTCTCCTGCTCCAAGGGTTTCACAGCGTCCCCCAGTGGCACCACCAGCTGTGGACCAAGTGTTCAACACAGGAGCCTGTGGGAGACATTTCACCTTTGACCTTAACAATAGGGTTTAGGGAGGGAGGCAAGAGAAGGGGAAGGAGGTAAGAAGGTGAGGGGTAGGATTAGAGATTTTCCTATCAGGTTAAGTCTCTCCTGCCCTCCACATTGACACACAAACCAAACCAAGAGACGAGGTGGGGATAAAATGCTTGTTTTGCAAGCATAAGGACTTGAGCCCAGAACTCATGCAAAAAAAGCCAAACAAACAAACAAATACATCTGAGGATGACAGTTCATGCTTATAGTCTCAGCGCCGGGCAGCAGGGACAGGGGATCCGGGCACTCACAGGCCAGTCAGGTTGGCACACTTGGTGACTTCCAGGCCAGTGAGAAACACTGTCTCAGAAATGGATGGATGGGACCTGAGGGATGACATCTGACATGGTCCTCTGACCTACTCACACTACACACATACCATACACACATGCATAAACAGAAACACACACACACACCAAAAAACAGAACAAGACAGGCACAGATGAAGAGCATGCAAGGCCAGGCTGGTAATTAGTCCACCCACCACCCACCCCACCACCCTGTAGTCCTCAGGGCAAAGCCAGAGTTCCCAGATGTGCCTAGACATAGACACTGAGGGAGAGGCTGGGCTTTTTGGTCAGAATAGCTTTCATTTTATTCCACAAGTCAGCGGGGTACCAGGTCCGTTGGGGAATCTGTGATTGACAACCTTCCCCTAACAGAGAGGTCGTAGTCTGTGCACGGAGCTGACATGAAAGTCTCAAGACACTAGGGTCTTCCCAACACTCCCTCCTACTTGACAGGACAAAGCCCGATGTTTTAATGTGCCGGTTGTGCCCTGGTGGAGGCCAACAGAAGTCCAGATGACTTTCATCTTCAACAGCACAGAGTTGGGAAGTAGGGACCAGAAAGAGTTTACAAATTAAGTTATGTCCAAATTTATCTTTCCTGTCTTCAGAAAAAAAAATGAATTCTAAAGGAGTAAAAATTTTCATTATGAAATACATAAATCTCTAATAATTTTTAAAATGAGGGAAACCCAGAGGGAAGTAATACTTTATTATTCAGCATTTTCTATACTCATTACTGTTTGGTTCTTGCAGCAAATGCCTGGCAGGACAACGTAAGGAAGGAAAGGTTAGTTTAGGCACAATGTGTAGGCAACGTGTAGGCAACGTGTAGGCAACGTGTAGACAACGTGTAGACAACGTGTAGGTAATGTGTAGGTAATGTGTAGGTGTAGTCAGCACGGGGAAAGCAGAGCGGGAATATGAGGCAGCTGGTCCCAGGGAACCCACAGGAAGCAGTGAGAGACCAGCCCTGATTCCCAGCTCACTTTCTTCCTTTTATTCAGCGTGGGACATGTATGGAATGATGCTGTCCACAAAGGGGTTGGGGGGGGCGTGGGACATGGCCCATGGAATGACACTCTCCACATGGGGGGGGCTTCCACCTCAGTGAGCGGAATCTAGGCGTCCCTCGTGTTATTCTTCACCCCGTCGAGTTTAAAGTCAGTCTCAACTCTCTCAACGTCAAACACAAGTCCTAAGAACACATGATTATACTTGGTCTTTTTCTATGCGTCTTTCTCAACAGGGTTCTAATTTGGACATTTTTTTTAAGCGATACGTGTAATTTTGCCTGGTGTTTTAAAGTTTAAGCTTCTTTTACCTTTGCAGCTACAGCCAACACTCCCTGTGTAGAGCTCCGTGCTCTGACCGTACCGACATCCACTAATGCAGTTACATATCAGGCGTTCAAGCAGTTCTGACGGTTGTACAAACATAATTGTGTTAAAAAACGAAACATAGAAGGTGTGTGTTTGCCATAGATATAGAAATGTCAGACTGAGGCTAACCCCTGATGGATAATGATTCCAGGTGATTTTAGGTGCTAGCAAGCAAGCGACAGAAAAGTACGAAGGGATCCTAGGGACCCTCCATGGGAAGAGACTGGAGAGAGACAAGGTCCAGGCCTGGCAGTTTCCCCAGGGAGAGGAGGAAGGAGATGAATGGGGAGGGGTGAGCTGGAGATGGAATTGGAGGGTGTGTGTGAGGAGTGTGGAAGGGTTTGTGTGAGAGGAGTGTGGGAGGGTGTGTGTGGGAGGAGTGTGTAAGGTTGTTTGTGAGAGGACTGTGTAATGGTGTGTGTGGGAGGAATGTGTAATGGTGTGTGTGGAAGGGTGTGTGAGGAATGTGTAAGGGTGTGAGGGGTGTGTAAGGGTGTGAGGAGTGTGTAAGTGTGTGAGGAATATGTAAGGGTGTTTTGAGGAGTGTGTAAGTGTGCGTGTTTGAGGAGTGTGTAAGTGTGTGTGAGGAGTATGTAAGTGTGTGTGTGTGTGTGTGAGGAATGTGTAAGTGTGTGTGTGGTTTTCAAGACTTCTTCCTCAGACCTGGCGCTTGCCTACTAGGCTCTACTGACCGACCATCAAACCTCCAAGATCCTCCTGTCCCGGCTTCCCCAGTCCTGGCATTACAAGAACGCAGCACCGTTTTTAATGTGGGGTTGCAGGTAGAACTCAGGCCCTCGTGCTTTCGAGGCGTGCACTTGACCAGCTGAGCCATTTCTCCAGCTCCTGTGTCAGTGTTGACTTCATTGTTACAGGAAAGTGGACAAGACCGGACCCGCCTTCCTCACCACCAGGGCCCTTCTAGAATGCCACAGCCAGCCCTAAAACAGGGCCTCTTATCTGGCGAGCTGCTTCCCTACACCAAGCAAAGGGCAAAAGCCCAGAGGAAGAGGCACAGGTCCAGTGTGAGTCAGAATCCCCACTGCGATCTTGGAGCTCTTTCTGAACCTGCCCTTTTCTCTCCAGGCTAAGCCAAGCTTCGCCACCTTCCAGAAGCTCCCAGCCGTTAGCCACGGGAACAAGGCTCCAAGGAAATAAGTAGAAAATAAGCCTGAATACAAGACAACTTTTTTTTTCCCCCAGCCTGGGCAATGACATAATGATATCACTGTCTGCAAAGCCCAGCCTCTGGGCACTCGGCAGAAGACAAGACAGTGACCCGAGCTGCCTGGCTGAGGTGGCTAGCATCCCTAGAGTCTTGTCAGCCAGGGGAGTGGTGGGGCCTCAGCTAACACAGTAAGCTCCTTCCTTCGGGAACACTGTGTTTCTTTCTCTAGGATCTGCCTCTGTGTCTGTCATTGCTTGGGTCTGATTTACAGGCCCCGCACTGTGTTTTTATATGGCCACTTTCTACCCTGGGTTCAGCTACTTTTTGAAAATCAACATTTCAAAATCACCATTTTTCTTCTTGTCAGGTGAAGGCAGTGACCTCATTTTTACTTGAGGTTTAGCTTAGTTTTCTTCCTTTTTTTTTTTTAACTTTTAAATTGACAGTGGCAGAAAGGTCAGCCTTCAGTTTTGTTCTGCCGGGAGAGGTTGTTGTTCTTGTGTGCAAGAGCAGGCATGCTTATGCCATGGCCCATGTGTGGGCATACATGCCCTGACCTTCCTGTTCATTCGAGGCAGGGTTTCTTTGCTGTCTGCCCCTGCGCACACCAGGGCAACTGGCGTCTGATTCTCTCATTGGTGCACAAACACTACAGATGCATGCTACCACATCTGGCACTTATGTGGATTCTGGGAGCTGGACTCAAGCCCTCAAGGCTCCACGGCAGGTGCTCTGCCCATGGAGTCGTTCCCCTGCCCAGACCTTCTGTTTTAGTCTTCCTTTCCCGAGATATGATTTAGGGGAGAGCATCACCACATCCTCTTCTACTTTGTTTTTATCATGAAGTGATGGCTTCACATGGCACCAGCTGATTTTTATCTCAAGAGCATAAAGACAGATGGGAAGGTAGGGAGAGGAAGGGAGAGAGGATCTGTGACCCAAGCCCACAGGAATAAGGACCCTGAGTGGTGAGGTGTTTGAGAAGTAGGACCAGTGATGAGAATTAAAGAAGACATAGACGGATGGCTATGCCAAGCAAGTTTATTAAGAAGTGCAGCATCCACATGCCTTAAGTTCCAACACTTGGGAGGCAGAGACAGGTGGATCTCTGACTTCCAGGCCATCCTCATTTACAAAATGAGTTCCAGGACAGCCAGGGATATTCTGAAAAACCTTGTCTTGAAAAAAGTGAGAAGGAGGAAGAGAAGGAAGAGAGCATCTTATATACCGTTTGCAGAGAGAAAATGACCTTAGAAATCTAAGTCAGACAATGCTGGCAGAGAGAACACGGGATACCTCAGACATCAGTGACCACAGCCCAGGGACAAGAGCCAGGTCACCAGAAGTCACAACCTGGACTCCTTTGAATACTAGACCAGCCTTGGCCAGTCTACTTCTGGACAAGAGCACAAATCTAAAGTTCCCTTTGTCATCGGGGCCTCTGAGACAGTCTTAGGTCCATCCGGCTCCCCACAAATCTGGAACCACTGTCACCAAGTGAGAGGGACTTGCTGAGTGTTTGACATTGCATCTGGGTGGAGGTGGGTAGGATGTCTTCTCCCATCTGCCGATCAGCAGATGGCCATCATAGAAGCAAAGCCTAGGTAGAGGGATGGAAGGCCCACAGTCCTCACTCTCTGTAGAGAAGAACATCCTGCACAAGGTGTCAGAGGGAAAGAGAATGAGCCTTATTCCAAGGACAGCAAGTGCTGCTTCATTGGCCAAGAATGGTCCCTTTCAGAGCCTCTTGGTGCAGGTCCAGGTGTGCAGGGTGAGGCCATGCAAGTCATGGAGGACACTGGGGAGTGTGAAGCAAAGAGCAGGGGAGAGGGGATGCTCTGATGTCAGCTTCCTATAGGAAGGTAGCTACCCAGTTACAAGAGGAAGAGGCCAATGGCTGCCAGAAAACTTCTGGTACCTCAGCATGGAAGGCACAAGGATCTGAGCCAATAAAACAGATTGGACCCTGAGACCACACACTGGGCATTCTTTTAGGAGATCCACACAGTCAAGAATCCTCCTGGCTCTGTCTGTTGTGTGTCTCATGTGGTTGCATTTGAGACGGTCCCATTGCCCAACATGCTTAGAGGGTCACAGGAATGAGATAACAGAAGTTGGTCCCAGGTCGTCCTGGGGTGAGCAAGATGGGCAGGGTAAGTGGAGGCCTGACCTAGAAATATCACCCTGCTGTTGGGGGTGGTGTACAAGTAAGACCCCCTCACAGAGTTCATGCCAAAGATAGAACAGTCAAAATACCGTTGGTAGGAAAATGGAAAATTCAGGGAAACTCAAGCTCACGTTCTGCCTGAGTCTCCACGTTGTACTTGGTTTTTCAAGACAGGGTTTCTCTGCATAGCTCTGGCTGTCCTGGAACTCACTCTGTAGGCCAGATTGGCCTCAAACTCACAGAGAACTGCCTGCCTTTGTCTCCTGGATGCTGGGGTTAAGGCATGCACCACCACCGCCCGGCTAGGCTGGACTCTTGACACTCAGTTTCTTGAACATTTACTGATATGTGCTTGGAGCTGTCAATGGTGAAAGAAGAAGATTGGGGAGAGGGAGGGTGGTTCTGAGAGGCAGTAGGAGGGAGCCTCACTCAGCCCTATGGTGGGGTCCCTCTCCCAAAGAGAACCCCACTGGGGCCTTTGATTGAACGATTTTAAGATGTGGGCTTCTCCCTGGAAAGGAAGCTGACCTTAGCCAGATGGATCTCATCAGGACAAACCCTGAAAGGATGTCTACTGTGACCCACTCAATGGTCACTGACCCAGCAGCTGGAAAAGTGAGGGTACCCTCTAAAGAGAGACCGGAGGGTACCACAGGGCCTGTGATGTCATCTAGTTTCTGGGGGGATGTTCTTAACTAGGATTCTGGGCTCAGCACAGCAGGTACAAAACCCACAGCTGAGGTCCATGAAGCCTGGGGGTCCAAGGCCTCAGCCCTCGGGAGGAGGTAGAGGGTCTGCATGCGGTCAGGCAGCCGAGCCCTCAGCCTGCCACTTGCCAGCAGATGGTCACAGGCAAATGACTCATCTCTCTCCCTCAGTTTCTTCATTTGTCAAGGAGACACAGAAATGGAACTTACCTCATAGAAGCACTGTGGAACTAACTGGAGGGACGTGTCCAAAGGAGGTGCCTGCCGTGTGGACGGCTGCTAGCATCACGGTGGTGCTTCATAATGTCACAAGCAGATGGCGGAACTTGGAGAGCAGCCTCAGACTGCACTGGGAACCTGAGTTCTAATCCTCAAGGTCTGAGAGTGTGAATGTCAGAGCAGACACAGAAGCAAGAGGGGTGCAGGTGGACGTCTGTCAGAGAGAGACAGAGACAGAGAGACAGACAGACAGAGAGACTACTGTCCCCTTCACCTTTCTTGATGGTTGGGTTGGGCAGAAGTAGGCCGTTAATAAATCCCAAAGCGGGGTCAGGAGAGATGGCTCAATGTTAAAGAGCACTTGCTGCTCCTGCAGAGGGCCAGGGTTTGATTTGGTGTCAGGAAACTCACAACTGCCTGTAACTCCAGCTCCAGGGGATCTGATGTTTCAGACCTCTGAGGATACACCCTCCCCCTGCCCCGCCACACATGCATACACACGCACGCACACGTGCGCACAAATATACACATACACATATACACATACACGCACGCACACATATACACACACATGCACACACACACACACACACACACACCATCTTTTAAAAAGTCAAGAGTGGGGCTAGCGAAATGGCTCAGTAGATGAAGGTACCTGCCACCAAGTCTGCTGACCTGAGTGAGTTCAGTCTCCAGAACCCCCAGAACCCCGTGGCAGAAGAGAAAACAGACTCCTTTAAAGCTGTCCTCTGTCCCACACACATGCAAAACAACTAAAATGTAATATAAAAAAATAAAGCCAAGAGTGGCCATGTGGTGGGGCTCACCTGAAATCCCCACTCTCTGTGGAGGCTGAGGTAGGAGGACTGGGCATTCTAGGCAAGCCTGGGCTACATGGTGAGGCCTGTCTCAGATACAAACACAAACAAGCCCAGAAGACACTAACCAAAGTGACGGGAAACAGAAAAACTGAACATGGGAAAAGGGTGAGAAGAAGAGGGGATCCGTGGGGAGAGTTTGCTTACTTTTCGTCTATTTTTCATATTTTAGTTACACCCTAATCGCATCGTCTCCCGCTTCGCCCTCCTCCCTCCAACTCCCACTGGGTCCTCTCTCCCCAAGCCCCGGCTTTACTCCCTCTCAAGTACATGGCCTCTTCTGCTCTTACTATTTTACATACATATGCATAAACATGTAAAGGCAACCCGCTGAGTCCATTCAGTATGGCTTGTATGCACATGATCTCAGGGCTGACCACTGGGTATTGTGTCACCAATTACAGGGCTCCTCCCTGGGGAAGACTAATTATCCTCTCCACCACAGTCATTAGCTGCCTGTAGCTCTCCGTTTAGGGATGGGGCCCGGCGAGACTCCCCACTCCACATTAGCGCGTGTACTATGCTGTTATTCCCGGTCTCGTGTAGGCGGCCAGTTTGCTGCAGAATCGTGGGTGAGGCTTGTCTGTCTTTTCTAGGAGACGCAATCTCACAGCAGACTCTCCGGTCCTCTGCTTCTTACACTCTTCCTCTCCCTGCCTCTGAGATGGTCTATGATCCTCAGGTGCAGAAATTGGAGACATATCCACTGGGGCTGGGCACCCAGGAACAGATGTCTGCATTATGACCAGTTGTGACTGGTTGTGACCAGTTGTAATTTTATGTGATGATCTCTGCTGCAGAAAGGCTTCTCATACCCGTTGTTGGGGTTTTTGTTAGATGATTTATGACTCTTCGAAGAATTGTTAGCCCAGGTGGTATAACTTCATTTCAGGTGTGTGTGTGTGTGTGTGTGTGTGTGTGTTATTGCTGGAAGTGCTGGGATGACCACATAGTCAATTGAGAACAAATAGAATCAAATCAGGGTCTTTGCTCTGGAACTAGGAATTCCCAAGGGCCACGTACCATCCCCCTTTCCCAGTTTCTTTCCTGTTTTTTGTCTCTCTACCTACAGATCTCACACTCCCTCCACTGTGCATGACAGGAACACAGCTCCAACAGACCCGCCAAGCTACTCATGGGGAGAGTTCCTTCCACATGTACATGTACCCAGCCAGGAGTTCTCACTGAGCAGTCTACTCTTCAGCCAGCCTCCATCGCTGAGGGCCAGATGATTACTGACAAGAGCCCCCCAAAAGAATCCATGGGATAGGCAAAGGGCAGTTCTCCCTCTCAAAGGATGCCAAAGAACCACAAAGCACAGCTGGGGGAAACGGTTCAGTCAGGAAAGCATTTGCCTTGTGAGCAGGAAGAACCTGGACTCAATCCTCAGGACCCACATGGCAGGGTGAACGTGTCATTCAGCCTTGGGGAGGCAGAGACAGACAGATCCCTCGGATTCTCTGCTCAGCCACACCAGCCTGATTGGAGAGACCCAGGTCCCAATGAAAGACCTGGCCTCAAAAAGCAAATGGTAGCCAGGCATGGTGCCACACACCTGTAATCCTAGCACTGGGGAAGCGGAGGCAAGAGGGTCTCTGTGAATTTGCGGCCAGCCTGGTCTACATAGTGAGTTCCAGATCAGCCAGGGCTACAGACTGAAAAAAAAAAAAAACTACGAAAACAAACAACACAACAACAAATGACAAACAGCACTTGAGGAAGAACAGCACCCCAAGATTGGTCCACTGGTCTGCTCGCTCACGGGTACTCATGCTCACCCACACAAATGAACGCACACACACACACACACACACACAGATGGACAGATGGAGGGACAGGGCAGCAGTGTCCATGACAGGCACTGGTGAATAAAGCAAGACCCTGGAGGATTCTGGGAACATCTTCCTGGGTGAGCTCCAGAGCTTCGTGCTTATGACCCATGTGGCCGTGGCAGGTTAGAAAATCTCCCGATTTACAAGAAGAGGATACCGCAGCCTGTGTCGGTAGTCAGTCAGAGATGAGATGATAAACATGGCACTATGATTAAAAGGGCTTGGCTGTGGCTGCTGCTGCCGCCACCACCATGGGTATATAGATCACAAAGCAGGCGTGGAATGCACGGTGCCCATCTCCGGATTTTCCCTAACTCATAGCGTAAGGCAGCTGAGCTTTGGGAGGGGGAAGGGGATGAGGAAACAATGACTAAGCAGGGCAGTGGTGTTGGTGACTGGTCAAGTGATCAAGGGACTTTTGTTCTATTATTTCAAATGTACCCATCATTGGTCCTGTTTTATCCAAGAGCAGAGAGTGATATCATCCTCCTGAGGTCAGCCAGCCTCTCTGGGAGGGGGGTCAGTGTTTAGGGGCCTCGCCGGTGTGTCGGTAGAATGAGCAGGGCGGCCAGGAGAGCGTGTTGTCTCCACTCGGTGTTGCTCGTGTTGATTGACAGTTCACCTTTGCAAAGAACACATTGCAGGTGTCGTCAAGGAGAAGGGATATAGAAGCATAAATACCTGTGATTCTACCAAGATCTTCATTCGTGGTTTTTTTTCAAGTTTATTAACCTCTCTGTTTACTTATTTATTTATTTACTTACTCTGTGTTTGTGACGGGTGCCTGCGTGGAGATTGGAGGACAGCTTCTGGTTGTCAGTTCTCTCTCTCATCCACTGTGGTGGGCTCCAGGGGCTGGTCCAGGCTTACACAGCAAGGGCTTTTCCCAGCTCAGCCATCTCACTGGCTCCATGAATGTTTTTTTTTTAATTTATTATTATTATTATTTTTATCTCATCAAGACAAGATCTCATGTAGCTCAGGCTAGCCTCAAGCTGAAAAATAACTTGGATCTCTGATCCTCCTGCCTCTACCTTCCAAGTGCTGGGGTTACAGGTGTGTGCCGTGAAGCCGGGCTTATTTGGTGCTGAGGGTGGATGCTAAGACCCTGTGTGTGTTAGGCAAGCACTCTGCCCGCTGAGCTGTATCCTGTTGTGGAATATTATCTTAAGATGTGTTATATTTGTTTCTGTTGTGGAACATTTGTTTAATGAGGCAGAGATGAGTTACATTCTTTTATGTTGAATTTCCTTAACTCTGTGAAGTTGTGTTACTCTGCCTGTTTAAAACACTTGATTGGTCTAATGAAAAGCTGAATGACCAATAACAAGGCGGGAGAAAGGATGGGGGGGGGAAGCTGGCAGGCAGAGAGACTAGATAGGAGGAGAAAGGGGAGAGAGGAGGAAGGAGCAAGAAAGATCAAGGAGCAAGAAAAGAAGGGGCCAGTCACGGAGTAAGAGCGGAACTGAGATACGCAGAAGTAAGAAAAGGAAAAAGCCCAGAGGCAAATGGTAGGTGGGATAATTTAAGTTAAGAAAAGTTGGCTAGAAACAAGCCAAGCTAAGGCCGGGCGTTTATAAGTAATAATAAGCCCTTGTGTCTACGTATTTATTTGGGAGCTGGGTGGTGAGCCCCCAAAAGAGTAAAACAACCAACAACGGTGTCTGAAACCCAGCATTCGTAAACTAGGGAGGGTGTAGCTGGGCTTCCCAGCCCTGTCACTGGGTCACCCTTGGTCATTCCGTGTCTCGCTTCCATGCATCCTTGGGATTGATTTTGTTCCAATCAAGTCTGAAGTTAGGTCTCACGGAGACATCTTCATTCTCTGTTTCCACACGCAGGGATTTCCACATCTCCAGGGAGTGTCAGGTCACCAGGAGACCTGGTTCTTCTGGGACTCTGGCCGCAGCCTGGCAGACAGCTCTGCATTTTTCCGAGTGTGTCATTCAGTGCCTGTACCAGAGCCGTGACTCAGCCCATGAGTAGCTGCTTCTCCCCCCGGGTGACTTGTCACCCAAATTTCATTGCCTCAGCATGCATCCTGCCCCGTGGCTGATCAACGAGGCAACCAGAAAAGGAAACCGGAGTGGATTGCCTGCTTCTGAGTCAAGGGTTGGAGGGCTGCCAGCTCAGCCGGAACATGCTATACTCACCCTTACACCTTGCTCAATCCTCAGAGGCTCGAAGCTGTTTTTCTCATCCTCAGCCCCAACCCTTCCCTTACCCTCAGGGAAAGAGGGCAGAACTGCGGGTCCGTTTTTACCTTCCACATCTACAAATGGTTTCAGGACCTCAGTGTGGTTAACATTAAATTTTTGTGTCTGCAGAGTTTAACTTGCTGGAGAATCAGGGCTGCACATAGGACTTGGACCACCTAGCAGCTAGGTGACCCTGCTCAACGTGTTGTCATGGAGATAGCGAGGGATCAGGGGCTGGATTTTTGAGTCTCCCTTTGCTTATCTGGACTTGGGGGACAAGGCAGCTCTCTTTAGGGGCTGGGGAGATGGCTAAGACGGTAAAGTATGAGGACCTGGGTTCACATCCCCGGGACCCTGTGAGGCAGCACACCCTGTAAGCACATCTCTGGGAAGATGGAAACAGGAGAAAACCTGGGGCTAGCTGATCAGCCAGTCTAGCTGAATTCATGAGCTCCAGATTTAGTGAGAGACCATGACTCAAAAAGTAACACAAAGTACTACTGAAGAAAACACCCATCATCGATCTCTGGCCTCTGCACAAGTGTGAACACACACACACAAGCATGTGTGTGTATCCACACATATGTACGTGTACACCCAAAGAGTTCTCTTTTTAGTGTGAAATTTAAATGTGATTGAATATTACATATTATACATTATAAATTATATATGGTATAAAGCATTACAAGAGTGTTGTCCCAGTCCATGATCTTTATGAAGGTAACCCTAGCCCTTGACTTGTTATATAGCCCAACCTTAATTCTCAGTTGTCCAAAATGATAATAGAAATAACTACATTTTCTGCAAAATCACCTTTTCCAAAACTTGAACTAGTATAAGGCGGTGCCACTTTTTGGGGAGGGGATTTAGTATTAATCATCAGGAATTATAAATGCATGTATACATTCTTTAGCTCAGTTTAGAAGTTTAAGGATGGAATATGTATCTCATATATCTATCTGTTCATTACGAGCTGTGTCTGGAATCACAGGCATACTATCCTGGAGACTCTGGAAGCTGAGACGGGAGGTTTGAAAGTTCAAGACCAGTCTGGGAAACTTGAGACACCGTCTCAAAAATTTTTAAAAATATGTATTAAAAATAGGACTAGGGCTTCCTAAATGGGGCCAGCATCTATTACTCTGAAACCCAAAGGGAGCCTGCAAGCACGCAGCTCCCCGAGACAGTCCAGGAGGAGCAGAGCTGAGCTGCCGCCACAGCTGTGTGCGTGAGAGAGCATCTAATTCCCTCTGCTGTTGAGAGCCCTTGTGCGTGCCTGCCTCCAGGCAGGCTGTGAGGCCCCAGCGGACTGCCGGTAGCATCACAAGGCCCCAAGCTGCCACAGCTCCTTGGTCGTCTAACGCTTATTCTTTCACTGAGCGGTGACATCAGGAAACAAGCTCAGAGGACTGGCTCTGGCTCAGGCCAGAGTGTGGGGCAGCAGCTTAGCAGTGGCCAGTTTGCCCCATGCTGGGCGCTCAAGTCAAAACTGTAGAACACAGAAGTCCAGCTAGATGCCTGTCCCTTCCAGCAGTCAGCAGTCACCTGACACTGTTGTGGTGATGTGAGGGGCAGACCTCCTCCCCACTGAGGTCCCAGTGTAAAGCTCTGAGCATTCTGTCAGAGGGAGAAAGAAGAAGCAGTGTGTGTGTCTGTGTGTGTGTGTGTGTGTTTGTGTGTGTGCACTCCTGCATATGCCTTTGAGGTCAGAGATCAACCTTAGATGTCACTCTTTAGGCCCTATCCACTTTATTTTTTTTTTCAGATAGCGTCTTTTGCTAGCCTAGAGCTCATCAATAGGCAATGTTGACCCGGCTAGTGGATGCTAAGGATCCTCCCGTTTCTACTTCCACAGCATTGGGATGGCCAGTGTGCACCACCATGCCTGGCTTTTGTGTGTGTTCTTGGGGCTGAACTCAGGTTCTTGTGCTTGTAAGGCAGGCCCTTCCCTGGCTGAGCCATCTCCCCAGATCCAGATACAATATCCCTGCTGCACCATCACATGCTCAAGCCACCAGCCACTTGGTTGAGGACACACCAAGAAACCAGTTTCCAGCTAGAAATCACCCTATCTTCAGATGCAGGTAAGATCCCTACCCTACGAGGCCATGTAATTGGCCACAGCATCTGAGAATATTTCTTCCCAAGCCTGTGAGTTCCTGTGCCTCTGTTCTCTAAAGACTCAGGAGCCCAGCGGGTAGGGAGGGGAACTAACCTAGAAATGCTCTCAGCGACTGTCAGTGATTTCCCTGCTGGAGATGACTCACTGGGCCCTGCTAGCTCCTGAATATAGAGGCAGCTTCCTCCAAAGGTCTGTAGCCACCCAGGAAGTGGTAGGAAAAGCTCTTTGGAGCCCTGGTTAGTAGACAGTAGAGGGAGGAAGGAGGGGGTTATGGAGAGTCCTGGAGGGCTGCCACTAACCAGAGAAGGGTGACGAGAATAGTCTACCCATCTTCTGCAGGGAGCCAAATATGGTGCTAGAGCAATGCAGGTGATAAACAATGGTCTCACTATGGCTCAGCTAGAAGAGACATTGCAGATGAATGCTGGGAGAGCCTGAGGTCAGCCTGGTGGTCTTCACTGACTGCTGTCCATAGCACTGCCCACTATAAAGGTCATCTCACCCTGGGGTGCAGCAGTCCATGTCTGTCCTTATAGAGCCCGCGTGTGTTTTCCCCTTTGGTATGCTCAGAGAACAAAGGGGAAACTGAGGCCTGTGTGTCTATTGACCTCCCCCACACCTTAGCCCGGGAGACACATGGGTCTGGTGTGACGTGATCCCATCTCACTCTGTCACCCTGTGGATGACAGCTGTGGGAGGGAAACAAATATCTGTGTAGACACTGTAAGCTGGACGTCGTGTGGAGGACTAAACTATGAGACCCAAAGAGGTTGATAGAAAGACATACAGACTGGGAATCAGCTTGTATCTTAAGACACCAGTCAGGGGGCTGAGGAGATGGCCCGGCGGTTAAGAGCATGTATTGCTCTTAGAAAGGAACCAAGAGTCCCAGTACCCATGTTGGGAAGCTCACAGTGCCTGTCATTGCGGTTTCAGGAGCTCCGATGCCTTTCTCTGGCCTCCAAGGGCATCTGCACTCCCTACACATACAAACACACATAATTTTAAAAAATAAATCTTCAAAAAATATGACGACTCAGAGAGTGTGTGCAAGTGTGTACACGATGTGTATGCATGTTTGTGTGTGTGTGTGTGTGTGTGTGCGTTTGCCCATGTTGGCACATGTGGAGGCCAGAGGTGGATATCATGTCTTCGCTTTAGTTTTTGAGACAGGGTCTCTTCACTGAGCTCAGATCTTGCCATTTCAGCTATCCTGTCTACCCAGGACTCATCTGTCTCCGACCCCAGCACTGGGGCTCTAGGTGCACTCGGCCACACCCAGCTCCTATGGGGGATCTGAACTCAGGCCCTCACAGTTGCACAGCAGGGGCTCTTTACCCATCGAGCCGTCTCCCTGTCTCCCTGCTCCGACTTACGAGTTTTAGCTGTAAGTTCGCAGCTCATATTTCTCCTGCAATGAAGCTTTATGAGAGAAGCAGATTAAATAAATAAAGAAAGAATAATGGAAGAGCCCGATGATTGCTGTTTGTCACCATAAAGAGCAAGGTTTCACTGCTCGGCGGCACCACCACCCATTGACTGACTCACAAGTGGAGCACATTATACACACTTAGTTATATATTGTTACTGCCATAAAGTCATTACCGCAGAAATAAGAACTGTTTTTTATCTTAACTATTAATATTCATCAAATGTTAATGAAAATACCTAACAAATAATTATGAAAAACACATCGCCTAAGTAATAAAGATGAAAGAGATGATAATTCTCCTGAATATTTAATCAGCAAAATAAAGAACATACCATTAATAAGACTTAATTGTGTCGTTAAATATTTAATTTTGCTTTTGCTACTAAATTTTGTTCGTGTTTCACGTATTTTATATGTAAAACGCTTCTTAATAAGATTTGTGGTTTGAGCTCTATTCACGTGCCAGGCTCTTTCTGTGTGACTTACTGCCTTCATCAAACCCGTCAAACGCCGCTTGATTCATTGTAGAGTGAGACAGAGGTCCTTTCTGAGGTTCACTATCATTTATGTTCTCTCCAGAGGGATGTTTGATAACTGACTCTCTGTTATACCCACATAAAAAATGTTTTCCAGCGGTGAAGGAAAAGCCTGGCCTTCCTTTCCAATATTTTGTCCATACCACAATTTTACTCATTTCTTACTTATTTTTGGTTTTCTTTTCTGAGATAGGACTCATGGAGCCCATGCTATCCCTAGACTTACTACACAGTCCAAGGTGGCCTTGAACTTCTGATCCTCCTGCCTCTGTCTCCCCAAGGACTGGGATTATAGACGTGTTCCACAATTGGTTTAGGCAGGGCTGGACCTCAGGAATGTTGGGCAGTCACTCTGCTAACTGTGCCCATGCCCAGACCTTTCTTACTTATTTCCACAAGAGAACATGGCTCTCACTGTGCCTTGGCTTGCTGTGCAATATGTCCTACGCCATTATAAAGCCAACTACTCATGTCCTCACTACTGACTCTTGTCACTTAGGATTCCTGTTTCTGGAGAAAACCTCAAGATGTGATATGGTCAGGATTCCAGAGGGAGAGCGGGATTCCTAGTGTTGCCGGATATCTTTCAACCTCCACCTTGGCACGCTGTCTTGGGTACCCTGTGCACACAGCCAGTTCCACACTTAGCACAAACATACAGGACACAGGGCTCCTAGGAGCCATCTGCAGTGCCCCCCCCCCCCCCCGCCACCGCAGCAGCATCCCTGCTGTCACCATAATGGCAGAACTAAACCGTGAAAGCTATACTCATTTGAATGTGAAACACCCCTATGCTCTTACACTCTTAAAATCTTGGTCCCCAGCTGTTATCACCATGCCTCCCTGCTTCCAGCCTGGATAGAAACCGTTAGCCAAAATAACCCATCTTCCCTTAATCGGATTGTTAGGTGTTTGCTAAGCCAGAAGTATTTACACCAAGGTACTGGCCTACACTACATTCAGGACCTGTCCCACCTCTGTCCCGAAGAGCCAGAGGATTATCAGAACAGCACATAAGTGCATTCATCAGTCATGACATAGAGCCTCCCTTTTCTTCCCCCATTTCTTTATGCACCCCCCTGGAATCCCCAGCCCCCAGTAACCCTAAGCTCAGTGGGAAAATGCCAATGGGCAGGCATCTCCGTCTCTGGACCAGCTCCTGTCCTCTGATCAAAACATCAGAGGCCCCAGGCTAATGCCCACTCTAGCCTGTCCTTTGTTGTCTTAAATGCCACAGCGCTCTTTGCTGGAAAAGATGGCAACTCTCAGCTTGCCTACTGCTCAGGCAGACCCTTGGGCCTGCTGTGGGGCCACTGAAGGCTGGACAGGGCAGGTGACCAGCGGACCCAGAGAGTCAGGGCCCAGGACCTTTCTGGGAGTATATGCTAGAACCTGGACAACTGGCGCCCTTCAGAGAGCCTCTAATCTGTGAGGCTTGGGGAAAGCACCAGATGAGCGAAAGTAAATCCCGCAGAGCCCTGCCTCGCTGTACTCAATGGCCCTCACCTGGAATCACAGTACTCAGTAGGCTGAGGCAGGAGGACCAGGAATTCAACAGGCTCCATGCATAGCAAGTACCAGGCCAGCCAAGGCTGAGTGAAATTCTACCTCAAAAGACAAAATCAGAGCAGAGGATAAGGCTCGGTTAATAGAGGGTTTGCTTAGCACAGACAAAGCCCTGGGTTTTGACCCATGTAAACCAGGCAGTGCGGGCCTATAATCTCAACACTTCTGAGGTGCGGGCAAAGGATCAGAAGTTCGAGGTCAGAGTTGGAAGGAGGGTTCAGTGTCTGAGAGTGCTTGCGGTTCTGCCAGAGGACATTCAACATCGTCCTCCACTGTATAGCTAGGGAGAGCAGCCTGGACTACGTGAGATCCTGTCTTCATAGAAAAAAAAATCAAACAGAACTCTGGCCAAGAAAAGCATCTTCCTTTCTTAGCAACAGCTGGTAGGGAGGGGAAAGCCAGGAGTGAAGCTAGAAGCCCACAGAGAAGTCACGGCCCTGTGTTCCACAGGGGAAAACATAGGACTCAGTCTGGCCCGCCGAGGGAGTCAGCGTCTAAATCTTCAGGGCTGCTAATGGCGCTTGAAGCCCAGGCCTGGGGTTACCTGGGAACGCTGTGGCACAGGCATGCTGGAGGCTCATTACCCTGCCGGCAGTGTGTCCTCTCAGCTGTCCCTGAACCAGGAGCGACTCCCTGTCTTTTCCTTTCCCCTTCAGCTGGTGTTGCTTGCTGTGCTTACAGATATGGCCCTGAGGGCAGTGGGCTGCCACAAGAGTGTCTCTTCCAAAGACTGACAACGTCTCCAGGATTCTGGGACAGCCCTAGCATTTTCTTTACAGGAATGTGCTGGGCATGCGCAGATGAGCCATCGTGCTGGGCATGCACAGATGAGCCATCAGGGAAGATGCTAACATTTGACTTTGCGAGCACTAACAGTGACCAGAAGCACAATGAGGGAAAGACAATGTCCAGCCTCTAAATTTGAGAACCTCCTGCCTCAGCCTCCCAAGCTGCTATGATTACAGATCTGTGTCATCAGACACGCTTCTGAGAGTGTTTTAACATCTGAGCAGTCCTGGACTGTGGGCTGGAGATGCTATTACACAGGACACAGGCAGCTTTAGGATTAAAGTACCTCCCACCAAGCCTAAAGAAACAGGTGCTATTGTCCCCTTCCCACCCCTTTAACCCCGCTCTGATTTCCTAGGACTAGCCATTTCTCCCAATGGTCACAAAGCCCCTGGAGCCTCAAGAATTGAAGCTGTCTTACTGCAAAGATTCACTCCTGGGAGAAAGCTGGGTACTGTCTCAACTCAGAAGATACCCAGCCTGGCCACTCATGGCCATAGGATAAGCGCACGCTCCTGTTTCCTTATTTCTAGATGCTGCCCGTCACTTGGATGGAAAATTCTGGAGCTGTGTTGCTGTCCAACACAGGAGCCCCGCCTGGCTATGAAGCACCTAACATGTGACTCACCGGACACTTGACCAGTAGAGCCCACACACCAGGGTTCAAAGACACACTGTGAAAGAATCTGAAACATCTCGTTAAAAATCTCTACACCGAAGGCTATAGTTCCACAGTTAAGTGTTTGCTTAGTCTTGGGTTCAATTCCCCAACACTGCAAAAACAAAAGCTGTTGTGGATTTACTGGCTTAAAAGAATTTTAGTAAAAGCTATTCAGTTTGCTCCTTTTACCCTTTAGCTGTGGCTACTAGAACATTTAAAGCCCGTCTGTGTAGTTTGGACACAGCTGGACAGTGGGTTGGTAGGGTTGTGTGTGAGTTAGCGCAAAGGGCAGTGACGGGGTAGGGAGGGTGGAGGTTGTGTGTGTGGGGAGGGGCTGTCCCTAGCCAGAGGGGGTGCAATCACCCTTTCCCTTTCCTCAAATGACCACAGTGAAGCAGAGTAAAGTTGGTGTGACCAGGGCGTTGGCCTCCTCCTCTCTCCAGGGTGTGCTCAGGGGACCCGCCGGGTAGTTCACTTTTTTTCTTCCCCGTCTCTGTACAACTCCCGACACCGTCACGTCTTGGCTTTAAGCAATTCTGCAATTCTATGGCTTCTTTCCCGAGCAAGGTGCTTCGTCATGCCTGGGAGGAAGGCACGTGATGAAATCAGGACACAGAAAAATGACCTGCTCTCTAAGCCTGTCCCCGAAGATTGTGTGCAAACCAAACGGCACCGACCGCTGCAGAGCTGAGCCCACCTTCCCCCTCCCTCCCCAAGCAGCTGGAAGTTCTTCCCCAGCTGATGGGCTGTACTGCGGGAGAGAGGGCTTGACACACAGGTTTCCAGAGAAAGGATCTAGGTGCCCGATGACCCCTGACCCCTTCTAGGACGGTAACAAACTGTTTTTCTCATCAGACACGGAGGTTCTCCAGTGTCCGTCTTTGATGTTGCTGCCTTCGCCCTTCACTCTCTCTAGTCAGCCACTCCTTTCTCCTTGCTCCTTTTACACCAGTTTCCATAGTAACCATTTCTATTCTATCCCTGACTGTGAAGAGAATCCTTCCTAGGGATGCTGTGCCTTCCAGGAGGAGCGATTTGGAAGCATTCTCCCCATCTCCTTGCGTGGATTTTCTTTTACCTGTCTTCCCCACCCCACGCCCCTCCTTGCAGCTGCCCCTCTTTGGGCACTAGAAGCCCTCCAGGATGGCTTCAACTTTCTGCCACGCTAGACTGTAGGGTAGGCGTAAAGGATGGCGCCAGTAGAGGGTACAATCTTATCTTTCAGATGGCTTCACACAAGAACAAGTCCCAGACAAGACTGACTTTCCCAAGAGCCTTAGGGGAGGGGATCAAAGGTTCCTGAGATCCAGCTGGACTGGTTCACCAGTCACCGTCCACGGTGACCTTACTGGCAAACTTGCAATGTACACAGACATCCTTGGCTGCCTTTATGCCAAACCCTGTCCCTTCTCTGCCCAACCTCAGCCTCTGCGAAGCTCCTGGCCATACAGGGACCCCCACGTGTATCTTTACTCTTTTTGTTTCACCTTCAGAAAGGTTAGCTGTGCTATTTGGAGGACAGGGCAGTGATTACAAGTATACACACACACACACACACTCACACACCAGTGTGTTCTACAAGTATAGAAGCACTCACCATCTGACAGGCTCAGCTAGTGACCTGGGGAGGTGGTAAAGATGCCACCTGCAGAATTATTTGAAGATGCCCAGCCCCTTCCCCATCCTTCCTTGGACGTGAACACTATGCTTTTGACTGCACATGATTGACGGCCTGACCATAATCAACACATAGCAGAGAAGGGCCTCCCCCTTTCCAGAAGCAGCCTCATTTATTCACCCCCAGAGAAAGCTGGACTATATTTAGCATATGATGTCAGTGGGTTGTTTGGCATCTTGGAAATTGGCAAGAAGCCACCTCTCACATGATATATGAAATCACAGATAAATACTTCTTTTCACCCAAAGAAAAACAGCTTAATAAATGCAATCCTTTCCCACTTTAATCTTCACCCCCTCCCTCCACCTCTTGCCCGCCCGCCGGCCAGCCACATTCAGGATTTGTCTTTCCGAGACACACAGCTCAGCTGAGCCTGTGAAGTGGAAATGAGTCTCTCCGTATTACAGATGAGAGTGAGGCTGCTGGATGCATTCTCCCTCTCCTCCAGCCTGGAAGGCTGCCAGCGCATCCGTGAATCAGACATACACGCGCACAGAAAGGCAAATCTATACCACAGTGGCTTTATGGGGCCCGTATTTATGGCACAGCCCTTGCTCTGGATGGCTGTTCTGCAGGCGGAGATGAGAAACAGACAGTGATTCAGGATTGCCATTAACGAAGAAAACAGCCCTTGCACAGATTGTGTGTAATAAACCAAAGTGCAGAGAGAGAAGCTTGGGTCTGCCATACCGGATCAGCCTTGAGGCCCATCAAGTTCAAGCTCCTGATACGTGTGGTGGCTTTAATATCTAGTATCTGGAATACAGTTTTCTACTCTCCCTCTCTCTGTGTCTCTTCATCTTGCACTCAGTCCATTATATGGAGCTGTGGGGAGACCTGGGTGGGGTTTGCATGTGGAATTAAATTAATTCCTTTCCTCCTATGGGGATCCGTTTATATGCCTGGAACACAGTATTTAATTACCTTTAACTTAGCTTGTGTTAAAAAAAAATCAGCTTCACTATCGATCACAGATGGGCTCAGTCCCTCTCACAGTCAGAGGTAACGGTTCACTCAGTGACCTCCAACAGGTCCCAAGAAACGGGAGACATCAGCTCCCAGGGGTGGCTTATTTAATTTATCCTCAGCTTCATCTAATCACCCCCGTTCTGTCATTGGCAGGTTACAAAGAGAAGGGAAGGGCCATGTTCTCCCCTGAATTAGCTTAGACATCTTCGGGCTTCCCTCTAATATTATGCTGTGCCAAGGCTCTGCAACCTGGCATAGGTGGCACCAACTGTAGCTCCCAAAGGGTCTGGAGAGTCCCTGAAGCATCAAAGCCTTGATATAAGTGGCTTTGCTCCCATATCCATATAGCAGCCCGTGTGGCCTGGATGAAGAAGAACGAAGAAAGAAAGAAGGAACAGGGAGGATAAACCCATATATACGTTTTGTATGCTTGCCTCAGTGCTGTATTGGAGTGAGGGATGGGTGGATAGATAAATGTATAGTGGGGTGGGTGGATTATGCCCAGGTGTCCATGATGGTTAACGGACCCATGAGATATATTGCAAAATGAATATTGCTTTCAGGTGAAAGTTGTTCTTCCTTTAAGTTTCTTAATTAGCACCCACTTGGGTCTCCATAATAGGAACTGCAGATGAGGGAGTGTGGATCCATGTGACCAAATGGCCAACTGGACCTCTCCCAGATCCTCAAACTCGATGATTCTGTAACCATGAATACACAGGTATAGATGTAGGCCATGCACTACGGAATGCCTCCGTTACTGAGGACATCACTTGGCCTTCACCAGACGGAACAAGCCCACTGATTTAAATGTTAATCTCATCCAAAAATACCTTCCAGAAACACCAGGTACAATGCGTGATGGTGTATCTGCACTATGACCCAGCCAAGTGAACATACAATCGTCCACAACCGGCTAAGTCACAGCTAACTTACTGATATGATGGTTAACAGCACAAACTTGACAGAATCTGGAATCATCTAGGGGCCAAGGAGTCATCCAGGTTGAACTAGCTGAGGTGGATCTTTCCACCTCAGCTACCGAGGGAACTACCCCATGGGTTAGAGCCCCAGACTTCGTGCCAGCTGAGCATGGGCATTTATCTCTTCCTGATTCCTGACTGTGGACACAACATGACCAGCTGCCTCCGGCTACTACAACTATGGCTTCCTGCCCTGATGCACTGTGTACCCTCAAACCGTGAGCCAGAACAAGCCTTTCTATCCTTAAGTGGCTTTTGTATCTTGTCATAGCAACTGGAAAGTAACTAGTACGGAGGCCTTTTGAAAGAGATTCAAATATCCCTTTGCAGAAATGGAAGGTTAATGAATTAATAGTCTCAACTCTCCTGCAATAGGACTTGAGAACTCCCTCCTTCCCTATACCTCCTCCCAGGTGCCTTAGCAACCATGTCAAGTAGGGCCTCAGAGCTTCGAGAATATGCATGTCTCCCATCGTGTGGGTTCTCACAACAGCCAGTGAGACTGCATCAGGCTCCTTATCGCAAACAAATAAGCAGAGGGCTGGAGGGACTGGCCCTACATCACATTTCCTGTGAGTGGAGGAAGTCAGACAGGATGACACTACAGAGTCTGAGAGCCAGGGGCAACTAGTCCACGCGAGAAGCATTGGTCAAGTCCACTTTATGGGTTTCACATGTCTGGGTTGTTTGATTTTGCAGAGTTTGCAGTAAGGAAGCTATTGCCTCTTAACAAGCAGGGAAACTGAGCATGCTCTCTTTGTCACCTTGATGCTACCTGGAATTCCAGCCCCCCAGGCTAGAGGTCTTGATGTCCATTCTCCTGTCTCCAGCTTGACCCAGGAAGTATCATTCTCTCTTCCATCCCTACACACTGTGGCTCACTGGCTCCGCTCAGTCCAACGCTAAAAACTGATTACCATCTAAGAAGACATTGACGTACATGCATACAAATGGAAAACAGGAACTCTAGGAGTGGAGAGAGTTCTAGAAATGAAGCTTGATTCCCGAAACCATGAACGCCTCTCAAGGCACCAGGCACCATATCCTAGCTTGTCAGGAGGCTCTGAGTATGCTGCCCAAGGAATCTTTATCTTGATTCGGGAGGGTCCCTTACATTCTGTCCTGATAATGTCTTCTCCAGGACCTTCTGTATTGGAAAAGATACCCTGCTCTGAGCACAAGCCCAGGTACCACTCAGGGGACAGGAACTGAGACAAGGAGGAAGGAGGAGTCTGACCTCATCTCTTGAAGTTTGGTTCATAGAGCTGGGGTGCAGCTCAATGGAAGAGTGTGTGGCTACCATATGCAAGGGTCAACTTGTTAGCCAACCCCTCCCCCACACGCCCACACAGACAGAGCCAATCTGCTGTCCTGCCGTGGCCCTTCCTCCCAATCCCGTCTCCAGGCAGCACTGTAGACTCAAAGGTGGCTCAGCACCGGCTGTGCCCGCAGCCTGCAGAGCTTCGATGAGAGGAGAAGGAGGACCTAGACCTGAAAGGACAGAAGAGTGGGGTGAGGGCAGTCGGCCAGAAAGAACTGTGCATTTGTGGGTACACAGGCCTGGGAGGACAGAAGCTGGGGCACAAATGGCTCCTGGTGTCCCATTAGTGAGTACAAACATGGCCCACTGAATAAAACCCTGAAGAAAAATAGCCCTGGATGATCTTTTCAGGGCCTCTGAAAACAGGTGACGACGAGCAAAAGTCTTTAAGATATTCCAGACAAAATCTGGTTCTCTTTTCAGTAGAGAGATTTGTGTGTGTGTGTGTGTGTGTGTGTGTGTGTGTGTGTATGTATTATATGTTAAACATGTTCCTGTGTGCCTGTGGGTACACATGCATGTGTGTGAACATGTGTGAAGGTCAGGGATCCATGGGTGTCTTCCTTATCTTCTTGAGACAGGGTCTCTTACTGAGCCTAGTTAGGCTAAGCTGACTCACCAGTGAGCCTCCAGGATTGCCTGTCTTCTCCTCCCCACAGTAGGATTACAAGGGCAAGCCATCATGTCTGCCTTTTTATAAAGTCTAGGGGGTCCAAACTCACTCAGCAGGCACTTTGACTACTGGGCCATCCTCTGGACCCTCAAAGAATTACTAGTCCAAGCAAGGAACAGGATAAAGTCTTTGAGACATCAACAGCATCTCACTCCCAGAGAGAAGAGTTGGTGGTCACGCCGCGTGGCATGGTAGCGGGCGGGGAGGGAAGTGATGAAGGGCTAGGATTAGGGTTCTCCCGGGCAGATTTATGAATCACAGTTCCTTGCTGCTGCACAGTGCATGGCTGCCTGCCCTGGCCTTTCTGAGTTTAGCCTTTTCCCCTAGGGGATTGCAGCATGGCCACACCCACTGCCTCCAGCAGGGAGTCTGAACTTCCTCTCCCCTCTCCCTTCTGCAAACCTATTCCCATCTTCCTGGCTGGATTTGTTTTATCCAGGGCTTCAGAATTCCCACATTTTTTTCTTCTCTGTCTCTGTGCCCCCCACCCTGCCCTCCCCGAGACAAGGTGTAGCTGTAGAGCCCCGGTTGATCTGGAACTTGTAATCCTGCTGCCCCAGGCTCCTGAATAGCTAAGATTACTGACATACATCACCACACCCTGCCTTAGATCTTCCTACTTTGGGGGTTTGTAGAAACCCACTCCCGCTCTACTTAACGAGCCTTGGGGGATAATGCTGGGGATTTTGAATACGAGGTTTCTGTCTAAGCCAGTTCCCCATCTTTGCTGAAGCTAGAAGTGTGTGTGTGTGTGTGTGTGTGTTTTCATGTTCATGTGTTTGAGCGCAGGCCAAATACAGGGGCCAGAGGACACCTTGGGGTCAGTCCTCACCCTTCACCTGGTCTGATATAGGGTCTCCTGTTTGCTGCTGCATATTCCAGCCTAGCTGGTCCAAGAGCTTCAAGGGATTCTCTTGGCTCTACCTGCCATCTTGCCGTGGGAGCACTGAGGTCAGAGATCCATTATATCACACCAGGCTTCTCACGTGGCTTCTGGGGATTTGAACTCGGGTTCTCATGTTTACTCAGTAAATCTCCCAGTCCGAGAAGTTTATCAGCAGTTTCTTAGAATGCAATCATTTGTATTGGGGGATGTCCCCTCAAATTGTCCGTCAGTGCCCAGAGGGTGGAGCTTCAGAGCAAAGAGGGCCTTGGCATGTACAAATGCACAGACAGGTCCCACCTTTCCCTCACACCTCACAGCCAGGGAGGTGGAAACAAGAAGTGTTCAACTCAAAAGCAAATCACAGCAAGGAATTGCTCCCTTGTCCTCACGGTTCCCTTTGTAACAGTCAGCCACCGCTCACGGGGTGAAAGTAGCCTGTCAAACAAGCCCATTCAAGCTCCCAGCCCCGCTGTCATTTGCCCAATGGGCTTATGATAAAGGGCAAGGATGGAAAAAAATCTGCCAAAAATAGTGCTGAGGAGAAACGTAAGTCAGGGCAGGCTCGGGAGC
Source organism: Chionomys nivalis (assembly GCF_950005125.1). NCBI lineage: Eukaryota > Metazoa > Chordata > Mammalia > Rodentia > Cricetidae > Chionomys > Chionomys nivalis. The sequence continues at coordinate 3,132,833 of NC_080106.1, forward strand.
CAGCATGGCCCACCCTGCTGGCCCTGCCGCAGGCTGACTGCCTGGAGGGCCTGTTCTGACAGGATGGTATGTTCCAGAGCAGTGACCTCACTCTTCAGCACCACAGAGGCTTGGAGCAGAAGAGCCGCTGAGAGTCCATCTGTGAATCCCTAAAGAAAGGGAAGGGAGATCAGAATTCATACTGCAAACTTGACTTTGCAAACGGCGTGTTGAGACAGCCTCGTAGGCAGACAGGTTTGCTGCAGGCCTGGGACTCGCTTGAGGCTGATGCAGTCTGGGGATTCATCCAGAAAGAATACAAGAAATGAACTGTCTTCTCCCTGTGTCCCTGTCTGTCCTCCTGTGCTCTCTGTCTAAGGCTTCACTACCTGCTTCCTACTTTAGACAAAACTCCAGGGGTAGGAAGGAGGAAGAGAACCCTCTGGAAGCCAGAGTCTCTTAAGTCCGGGTGAAGATGGAGGCAGTTCTGGCCACCATTGACCCTGGTGGTGGGTGCTGTGAATTAAAGGGACAGGCTCCCAGTCATGTCTGGAGCAGCCTCTCAGGAGGAAAAAGGCAGAATAGCTTCTTAGTTCTGCACAAATGATCTCAGAAGAATGGAGGGCACATCTTCATGCAACTTCAGCCCTTGATGTGGCAACTGCAGTGCATGGTGCTCCAAGTACAGTGTGGTGCTCCAACTGCAGTGTATGGTGCTCCAACTGCAGTGTGGTGCTCCAACTGCAGTGTGGTCCTCCAACTGCAGTGTGGTGCTCCAACTGCAGTCCTTGAAGCCCCCCCCCCCAGTGGGTATCCTGAACTCCAGCTTGTGGGGGCGGGGAAAGAAGTGAAGTCTTGAAAGGGGAGTGAAGGAGCCCAGGTGAGCCCGCTAGGAAGTGGTCCAGACAGGAGCCACAGTGAAATCTTGGGTTTAAGTGCAGTGTCACTCATGAAGACATTTCCCAGCCTGCCCCAGAGATAGTGACTTTGGCTAATTGCAGCCTGTGTTTGAATTCCCAAGAGCACATTATGGTTCCCATCTTTGCTGTTACTGTCCCTTCACCCACTTGTCATGAGGATGACAACTTGTATAATAAACTGGATATTCCCCCACCCTGCAGTGCTGGGGATGAAACCCAAGGCCCGGCACATAGACAGGTGCTCTATCCCTGAGTTATGTGGGAGCAGATCCATGAATTAGATTTTATTTTTAATTGTGCGTGTGTTATATGCACTAGTGTAGACAATGACATCAAATCACTTCCTTTACCTTTCTCACCTGGTTTGCAAGTTCCCAGGACTGGTCTGTCCTCCACTGGGAATCAAGTCCCAAGCAACCAGACCCACCAATTGCATGGCCGCTGGCATTTGAACTCAGATCCTCTTGCTTGCACAACAAGCACTGTCTTACGCATTGAGCCATGCCCCCAGTTTGTGAACCAGACTTTAATTTTTAAATATTTATTTATTCATTTATTTTGTGGGGCATGTAAATGCCGTGAGGGATGAGCGGAGGTCAGAGGACAAGTGTTGAGCCTTGTCTCTCTTCTTCCACCATGAAGCTCCAGTGACTGAGCTCAGGAGTTGGCAGTCGCTGCTCCTACCCACGAACCATTTCCCCAGGATCCACGCCTATCTATCTAGCTACCATTACGCTTCATTTTTGTTCTGCTTATAAACACCCCAAATGAAGCAACAGGAAAGACCTCCAGGGCTGCAACTTGGTGGGTGTTTTATGGTGGAGGTTCTGACCGGAGGTCTTGGCCCATAGGCAATCTACCACCCTGGGCCCTCTGTTGTTACACTGTTATAATAATAATCACTGTTTGTTACAATGACGCTGCTCTTTCCAGAGTCCACGTAGGCCTGCGGGTGCCTCTGCTCATTGGCTAATTAGCACATTCACCTGGCCCTGGCTCTCCCAGTCCTGCTGCCTATCTTTCTCTTTACCGGCAGTCAGCAGGCAGAGCAGTCCCAGGGGAAGCTTCCCGAGGGACCCTTCTCTTTGGTTTGCTTAAACAGCTGTCACATTACCCCGGTTGTTTTTCAAAGAAGGCATCCCCAGAGTTTCATTGAGGCAGACTTGAACTTGACCCCACTCTGTTGATCTGCTCACCCGCAGTTCCTCCAGGGAAAGGGTGCCAAGCTCAGGGTGCCCATGGGTAGATTCTGGCAACTCCAAAGCCTGGCAGCTCATCACCTGTTGTTTTCTACCGAAAACATACGTTTGGACTTGTAGGGACTTCAGAGGTTTCTCCAAGCCAGCTTCTCTGGAGGTGCCCTCCACATCTTCCGGGCAGAGTAGCTTCATACCCTGCAGGGCTGTCTGTCAGTGTGATATTTAAAGGCGAGCCGTGAGGACTGCACGAGGCAGGCTAGGCGAGAGAGGGGATCGCTCAACACTTGAACTTGAATGCAGAATTCAATGCCAAGTTTTCAAAGCGATTTTTGCTGGTGTAGTTCCTAGCTATTCATACGGAGTGGGGAGAAATTATACTACTTTTGAGAAAAAGGAAGCTGGACGAGAAATGTCATTGGGGACACATCCGTAGAGGAGGGGTCAGAGCCCAGAGGATGTAATGCTCCCTCCCCTAGTCCTCTGTGGGCACCCAGCCAGCTCTCCCAGGGATCAAGGTTTCTGGAGTGTAGCAAAGCTGGGGATGGAATCCAGGGCCTTACACAGGTTAGGTGAGGGTTCTACTGCTAAGCTGAGCTCCCAACCTTTGAACCACATTTTAAAGGAGCCGTGTTTATTTCTCTGGCTGCCATTAAACTTGAGTCATGAACTTGATGAGACAATAGGGAGCCCAAGCAGGCGTAGGGAGGGTGGGGGCACCGATCAAGTCTCATCAAATCACAGAGTGAGTTTATACCCCCTCAGCACAGACACAAGAGGCTTCATGGTTCTCATCCTCTTCCCAGCCATCCTTGAAGAAAGTTGGTTTTGTTGTTGTTTTTTTAACACAGGCCCGCGAGAGAAAATGCTCTCTCCATGTCTGCACAGCCCACTAACAGGACAAGTGTTGGCAGCCGGTTCCATCTGCCTGTTCTGAGGGTTGTGTTCTCATCTGGCATTCTATTCTTGTTCCCTGCTTATGGTGGGGCCACCATCCTCAGGGACGGCGGCGTGTTGATGTAAGAGGTCTCCTGGGTTCTCATTTGTTCTCAGTTCCAGGGTTGACTCTGCAGCTTCGGGCCTGGGGGCCTGCCCTCACTTACCTGCTTTTGTATTCTTTGCTGGAGTGCTGGGGATTAAACGAAAAGCTTCCTGTGCGCTGGATAAACCTTCACTCTTGAGAAACATTTCTAGCCTCCCTTTTGACTCTTTATTTGGAGACAAGATTTCGCTAAATTTTCCAGGTTGGCCTGTAGAACATGTATGTGTTATGCATGTTTTTGTGTGTGAGAGTTCACATGTATGTATGTACAGGTCCATGTGCACGTAAGCACACATGCGTACGGAGGTCAGAGGACGACGTCAGATATTCTCTGGAGCCATCCACCTTGTTTTTTGAGACAGGGTCTCTCATTGGCCTAAAAGTAGGCGGGGCTGTCTAGTCAATAAGCCCCACAGATCTGACTCAGTGTTCCTAGCACTAGGATTACATGTTTGTACTGCCACAGTTGCTCCCTGCCCCACCCCCTCCGTCCCAATACGGGCTCTAGGTACTGAACTCAGGTCCTCACGCCTGGACAGCAAGCACTCCACAGTCAGCCATCTCTCTAGCCCAGGCCTTGAACCTCTCATCCTCCTATTACCTGGCTTTCTTAATCATTTTTCACACACAGAGAGACTCCTAGTCAACTGCCGGATGCACAAGGCTCCAGAGGGCTGGACTCCTGAGAAAGCAGTCCCTGAGTGCCCAGGGCAGCCAGCATGCATATTCCCCTCGTCAGGAAGGAAATCTCCCATTCTGGAGTTCATCCCTCCGCTCCTGGTCAGCTCGAGAAGATAAGGACCCTGCCAAGCCCTCGCTGAGACTGCTCAGAGAAGCTCAATCAGGATGTCCTGCTGAGTGGCAACAGTGTGTCCCCGAGAATTAGGTTGTTGTTGTTTTGAAGCAGCCCTCTCCGACCTGCAGTGGAGGGAGGGAGCCGCCCTCTGTCTGGCTTTACTGAGGAGCTCTGCGCTGCTGGGTCTATTTGAGTTACGCAACATAAACAGCTCCAAGGAGATGGGCTTCCTGGCTCTTGTTTTTGACTTGCCTCCACAGAGCATTGCCTGGGTGGTGTTGCTGGTCTTCTCTGCTCTGTTCTGGAGAACAAAACAGCCCTGCCTTGCTTGACCTTCTCCCGGCCCAGCCCTTTCCTCTCTGCTGCCCAGACTGAGGCAGAGAAAATGAAGGACTCCAAAGCTATTTGTGAACCCCTCACGCATTTGCCCAGACCTGGGACTGTGATCTTCAGCCCTCTCTGAAGCCTCCCTGTAGGAAATAACTCTAGGGTATGTCAAAAAAAAAACCAACAAGACTCCCTCCCGCCACCACAATTCCATAATCAGGGTGGCATTGGAAGTGTAAAACATCAAGGGAAGTGCAAAGTGGAGTGGCAGGAGAGGGGCTGGCCGGCTAGGTCAGTGGGTAGAGAGTTTTCAGTGCAAACACGAACCCCAAAATCGGATCCCCAGAATCCAAACAAAAGTTAGGTGTGACATCATACATCTCTAGCCCCAGTGCTGGGGTCAGGAGGAAGTGAAGAATGGCGTGGGGGTGGGGTTCTAAAGCCTGTTGGCCAGTCAGCTCCAGATTTAATGAGTGACTCTCAAAAACAATAAAGTGGGGAGTAATAGAAGACATCCAAAATCGACCTCTGACCTCTACACATGCACCACACACACACACACATGCACAGACACACACACACGTGTGCGCACACACACACACTGTTTTGTTTTGTTAAATTTAAAAGGCTGATGGACTTGAGCTCCACAGAACAGCACCACGGCCACTTCATCCAACCCTGCACTGCCCAAGCCTTGCCTAGCTGAGTAGCCCAGCACCTGACTTAGCCCTGATGGCTTCCACACTGGATAGACACCGTGCATCTCGGCACTCCTAATTTGGCGTGGCATGTGGCGCCCGAAGCATAAGAGCATCGTGCTGAGAACCCTCTCCAAGCAGGCTCTTGAAGGTGCAAGTCATAAACAGCGGAAGGACCTCCCGCAACAGGCTCTCTTGTTCTTCTGTTTATGAGTCTGCCTTAAGACAGAAGTTCCATTTTCCAAGCGTGTTATTAGCTCCTAGCTTCTTACTGTAAGATGCCGTCTCTACTTGATTTTGTTTATTCCATTTCTCACTGAAATTGTTTCTAACACACCAGACACTATCTGTGAGGGTCACCTACCAACCTGGGGGTAAAGGGAATGTTTCTTTTTATCTCTCAGAGCTGTGAGATTGGGGAGACTAGAAAGACAGGCACTCAGAAGTTTCGGGGTGTCAGTCCCTAGGGCACTGAGTGGGTGGGTGGGGTCTTATAGGAATGCTCTTGAAATCAGCAAAGGGACCCCCCCCCCGAAAACTAGCCACACAACGAGACATGTGAACTTGGAGATTTTTGTGTGAAGAGAGACCTCAGAATCTCCACACGGAAGCCAGGTCTGGTGGTGTAGGCCTGCCATTCCAGCAATTCGGGAGCCTGAGGTAGGGGGCTCACAAGTTCAAGGCCATGAACCTGACAATTTAGTATAATCTTGTCTCAAAATAAAAGGTAAAATAAGTTCATATTAGCTTTAAAAGAGGGACGGACAGACTAAGCGGGTGGGGCCCTGGGAGAGAAAGGAGGGGAGGGAGGCACGGGGAGAGGCTACCCTGCTGGACAACTGAATACCAGCTGTGGTCTCTGATGAAGCTCCAAGTATCCAGTCTCCCGGCAGCAGCTCCCAATCCTAGAACAGTCTCTACTTTGCCAAGTCCCCATGCTGTCTTCCTGCCTCCTTTTTCTCTTTCAAGGTCAAATTCCAGAATATTTCAGACTCAGTCTTTCTTCCCTGTGCAGGCAGGGTCCCTGGAGAGTGAGTGTAAGAGATATAGATGTGTGTGTGGTATGTATGTGTTTGTATGTGCGGTGTGTGTATGTATATGGTATGTATGTGTGGGGAAGATATGTGTGTAGTATGTATGTGTTTGTGTGTGCAGTGTGCTATGTATGTATATGGTATGTATGTGGGGGAGGGATATGTGTGTGTGGTATGTATGTGTCTGTGTGTGCAGTGTGTGTGTATGTATATGGTATGTGTGTATATGGTATGTATGTGTGTATATGGGATATGTGTATGGTAGGTGTGTAACGGGTGTTATCTGTGATGCGTACGTGTAGCATATATGTATGCATGTGTGGTGTATGTGTGTATAGTGTATGCGTGTGACATGTATATGGGGCATGTTTGTGTTATATGGGTTTGTGTATGTATGTGTGTTTGTGTACGCGTATGTGGCATGTATGTGTGCATGGGGTATGTGTAGGGTGTAACTTTCTCACATATATTTCAGAAGTTGGGGGGGTAAGCAGCCGGTTCAGAGCCGCCTCCCTGCCCCTCCTCTTCCTATCTCCCCTGGGGTTCCAGGAATAGGGTGGAAAGCAAACAAAGAGAAACAGTGATCTGGTGTCCCACTGAATTTTTCGGTTGTTTTTAGAAAATGCTAATGACAGGCTATTTGATTAGCCTAGGGTTTGGCTCCGCAGGCTCTTTATTAAGCACGTCTAGTGTTCAGTAACAATATAAGTAGCAGAAGTTTTTTTGGCACTTAAGAATAAGCTCATCGGACGCCGCCATGCAGTTTGGAAACGCGACAGTGAAGCCGGCCAAGCTTGTGGAGATACGAGCCTCTTTCTGCAGGCTGGGCAGCTGGCCAGGACAGCGAAAAAATGTGCATTGGCTAAGAACCACTGCCACGCAAACACTTCTGGAAATTTCTGTGCTCAGGCCTGCCAAATCCATTATGCATAACATGAATTACAAGAGAGTTTCTCTCTCTCCGAGCAGTTGCTTTTGGGGCTTAATTCTTCTCTGGGCTTTGTGAAATACACACAACCCAAATGAGAAACACTCCCTGCAAATCCACTAGCACACTGTGTGTGTGTGAGTGTGTGTGTGTGTTTCTTTTTCCACGGGGGCTGCCAAGTTCATAACTTCCCTTGAATTGGGAGAAATGGCTTCCAACTTGGGTTGAAATTACATTAAGTGTGATGTGTGGTAGGCTGCTGTGTTTCCTGGAAATTCTAGAGAAGAAGGATGTCTCGAATCATGGAGACTGCCCAGTAGTGAGCTAGGAGAAGCAGTACCATGTGATACAGGAATGTGGTGGAGGGAGGCGGACTGGGGGCTGGGGAAATGACATGAAAGCTGCTTACTCTCAGCAACAGCAGCTATCGGGATCTGAGACAGGCTCAGCCATCCCGGGTTTTAGTTTGCTGTTTTATGTGGGGTTTACTTTTGAGACAAGTCTCACTATGCAACCCTGGAGATCCTGAAACTCACTATATAGACAAGCTGGCCTTGAACTCGTGGAGATCCAACTGCCTCTGTCTCCTAAATACTAGGACTAAAAGAACCCATGACTCCAGCCAGTTATCCTGTAAGCAAACCTGCCTTCATGGGCCTGCGATGCCAGCCCCCTCAGGATATACCACGTATATTTGAGGACTGGCTCATAGCCCTAGAGAGTGTGAATGTGCCACACAGGCAGATTTTAAAGAGGGAGATGGGCCTGGGAAGGTGTGCCAAGCTGGTCAAAGAAAAAACAGGCAAGAGAGAAGTTGCCAGGCCTCCCTCTCACCAGGTTCTGCCTCTTTGTGCCTCCGTCCAGGGCTTAGAGAGGCAGTGTTTGCCTCATGTGTTTTCTGATCCCAAACAGACCAGCAGGCCTTCTCCTGTGATTCAGATGGGCTTAGATTACTCAGACTCTGCCCAGGGCCATTCTCAAAGGCTGGCAGCCCTACGCCTCTTCTTCAGAAGCCTAGGATTGGCATTATTCATAGCCAACATGAGATAATCGTATTAGCCCATGATGAGACAGTACAGCGAGGTCCCTTCCGCTCCCAGCAGGCGTCTGGACAACCTTCCAATAACAACTGTCCCTACGGCTTCATAGTTATTCCCTCTCTTTGCTTTCTGGAGAGTTTTGTTGACTTGAAAGATCATGCTCCCTGGAGCCAGGGAGACGGCTTACTTGGTAGGGAACTTGCCAAGGAAGTGTGAGAACTGGGTTCAGATACTCAGCCCCAAAGTAAAGCTCACCATGGCTGTGCACATCTGTAGCCCCAAAGCTGAAAGGGCACAGAGAAGCGCCTGTGATCTTGTTGGCCTTCCAACGCGGCTGGTTCAGTGAGGTCTAGGTTCATCAAGAGACGCTGACTCAAAAATAGGGTGGAGGGTGATACAGGAAGATATCTAGCATTGACGTCTGGCCTCCACATGTGCATGCACAGGTATGTGCATACCTGCACATACGTCCCCACACACGCATGTAACACACACACACATGCGCCATCATACGATTTGTTAAACTGGAACTTTGAGATGTTCTAAGAGTTGATGAAGTCAACTGTGCCATCCCATCAGACTATACCTCAGCTTCCCTCTGCACGGGGGTGGTGGGGAGAGCTGGGTTTGCGCATTGTCCTCCTCCCAGGATGTAAAGAAGCCCAGAACTCAGAAAGCAACATTGGATTTGACACCATGTTGTAATCTGACCCTGACTTCCTAAATGAGGACAGAAACACTGGCCTCCCAGGATGGCCACAAAGGACAATTACTCGTAATTATGCGACAGCTTTGCGACGTGAGGCAGTGTTCTGACATGGGCTGGAATCACCTTCCCAGGAGACCTCACTGTGGAGATTTCGGCATGGAACATGAGTGTGGGAGAAAGTCACGAACATGCATGTAGCATGTCCTGGAGCTGTATTGATTACTGACTGATTGGCTGGCTGGCTGGCTGCTTTTCTGAGACAGGGTATCATGCAGTCCAGGCTTATCAGGAATTCACTGATTCTCCTGCCCTGCCTTGGCTCCCCAGGGGCTAGAATTGCAAGCATTTGCCACCACGCCAGGGAAAGTGGGGCCTCACTGGAGGGATGATGGGACTCAGTCTTACTTTCCATAGCTGGTGCTTTCTCTAGGACAACTCCTTAGCATGGCCTTTAACCTGTTTCTCTCTTACCTTTTCTCATTCTCCCTCCGCCTGCCCGGTCCCCATCCCATCCTCCTCTGCCTTTCCTTCAGGAGTCAGTGGTTGATGTTGCTGGAGAAGCATCATTTGACTACGTTGCCCTAAGAGTGGAAGAGGGTGTCCCAGCACTAAGGGAATCTCCTTCCCATCCTGGACTGTCTCCCAGAGCTAGTTCACTAGAAACGGTTAACAGGCTTGTGCTTCTGTAAAGAAGAAAAAAGCCAGGGCTCCAGAAAACTCCTGACCTGCTTTCTGTTTATGCCAAAGGTCTGCCCTGTTCTTGACTTGTGCTAGACACAGCCTCCCTGTTTCCTCCCCTCCGGTTCCTGCACCTCTGTTGTGAAGTTGAAGGAAGCCAGGAGTCAGGGATCTTGATGGTGCTCTGTCCCCTGGGAGACCTGAACTCAGGTCGTCAGTTTAGCAGTAAGCCTCTCTTCCCCCCAAGCTGTCTTGCCCATCTCTGGCCTTTGCTTTTTAAACTAGGCTGAGCAGGGGCTGAGAGAAGGCTGCATGGTTAAGAGAACTGGCTGCTCTTCCAGAGGACACAGGTTCAATTCCCAGCACCCACATGAAGCTCACAACTGTCTGTGGGACAACCTCACATAGATATGCATGCAGGGAAAACATCAATGAACATAAAATTAAAATATAGGTAGGTTGAGCAGCAACAAGCTCTCGCAGACTAGGTTGCCTGAGTGGGGTGTGGTGGTGTACCCTAGCACTCATGAGGCAGAGACAGGAGGACGAGAAGTTCCCCAAGGACAACCCCCCCCCCCCCCCCGCTATCTCCGTATTCTACTTCTTAGAAGCTCATCAAGGAGGTGTTTATTTCTAAAAACATGAGGTAGGGTGTAGATTGCTCAGGATAATTTTTCCCTTAAAAGAAACCAACAGCACGTCTTTAATCCCAGCACTCGGGAGACAGAGGCAGGCGGATCTCTGTGAGTTCGAGACCAGCCTGGTCTACAAGAGCTAGTTCCAGGACAGGCTCCAAAACCACAGAGAAACCCTGTCTCGAAAAACCAAAAAAAAAAAAAACCAACAGATATGCTCTATAAAGGCGAAGATTCCATAAAGCAGGAAGAACTGAGGAAAACTGGCTGGATTTCCTTATTCAGCCTTTCCCTCACTTAGAAAGGACAAGTAGCCTTTTTAAAAAATGGTATTTAGAGTCTACCGTCAACTTTCTCCCAAACTATACCCAGCCCCCACCACACACACATACACACACACACACACACAATGCTCACACAGAAGTGAGATGTTACATGGGTTCTGAATCAGTGTAATGTCAGCCTAGGGCTGTGTGGTTTCAAAGAAAAGCAAGCAAGTCTTTTGAACGAGGGAGCTGCCTTATCTTAGGAGCTGACACCTTAAAGCCTTCAGCCCCTGTGTCCAGATGTTGCTGAGGTTTAGAAACAATGCAAACTTTTGAGCCAGTCTTAATTCTTTCTGTCATCTTTCGGAATCAAGATAAATGTCCAAGTCCCTCCCCATCCTACCATACCAGGTTCATGTGTTTGGACACTTGTCCCCCAGCCCCTCAACCTCCGGAGCTGATGGCAATGTTGAGGGAAGTTGCAGAACCTCCAGGACAAGGGACCTAGAAAGACTGCAGGAGAGGAATTCCCAAAGATGACAGGTGGTCTTGACTGTAATCTGAAGTCTCTGCTTCCTGGCCGTCCACTGAGGTGTGAAAAAGCTGTGTCATACTCCTGCCCCCAAGGCGTGGCCCACCTCCACACCTGCATGCCTGGGGACTGTATCCTCTCAAACTGCAGCAGGAACAGACCCTCCCTCCCTCAAGCGGTTTCTTGTCAGGTGCTTGGTCAGAGTGAGGGGACAGTAACCAGTATAATAAAGATTCGTTCTACGGGTGGAGAGACAGCTCCGCAGTTAAGAACCCACACTGCTCTTGCCGAGGACCAGAGCTCAGTTTCTAGGTCAGGCAGCTCACAACCACTGTGGTTCGAGTTCCAGGGGACCCCATGCTCTATTCTGACTTCCATGGACAGTGCACACACATGCACAGATGCACACATACATATAAATAAAAATAAATAAAATGAATACATACTTTTAAAAAAAATAAAGAAATAAACATTTATCCTAACCAGGTGGTGGTGGTGCACTCCTTTAATTCCAGAACTCTGGAGGCAGAGACTGCTGCAGCCAGCGCAGCCTGGATAGCCAAGACTGGCGAGGGGTGCCAGAATTGAGACATGAAGGCTTCTTTTCAGGTGGAAGAACAGCAACCTTTATTTTGCCCAGCAACCTTTTATACCTCTACTCCTTCTGTGGATACCCACCGGCCAGAAAGAACACAAACATCCTTATCAATTATAGACCACAAGGAAGTTCTGCTGTCTGTCAGGGGAGAGTGAGGGCAGCTGGATCACAACAGAGACAGGTGGATCTCTGTGGGTTCGAGGCCAGCCTGGTCTACAGAGCAAGTCCCAGAATAGCAAGGCTACACAGAGGAACCCCGTCTTGAAAAAACAACAACAGCAACAACAACAAAAATTCATCCTAAGTCTCGAGGAATCTGAGAGGACAGCTTGATTTCTTCAGAAGCATCTGATATTTTAGATCTGAAGGTCTTCAAGTCTTCATGTACAGATTATACATGAGACGGAGGTGCACACACGCACACACACACATACACACACACAGCAAAGGGCGAAACAGAAAGCAGAGCAGCTGCCTGGCAATCTCATTTTTGAAAACCATGACAACAAACTGGTACTATATTCCTAGCCCATCTTGAATGGAAAACAGCCAAGATGCATGAACAATATGCCTCTAGGTGTGTCACATGTTCATAAAAACATGGCAAACCCATGGCAGCTTAAGAAGGATCTGTGGATATGTAATGGCCATGATACTCCCTACTTCTTAGCAAATCCACACATAACAGATGACCCTTGTGTCCAGGGCTTTATTAAAACTGAAAAAAATATCTGGAGACGGGAAGCAAAAGCTTTGTTGACAAAATAATCACAATATGGATGTGGATTTAAGGGACATGCCATGTCACCGTCCTGTACAGAACGGGTCTGATGGGCACCTCACTTCCCCCATGTGCTGCGTGTGGGTGGGGTTGGTGTAAGATGAGGTGTCAGGAGTGATCCATGTGTGCAGAAAGGTTGAAATGTGGTTTCCGAGAGAAAAGGTGTAGAAAGCTTTGGAATCTGAAACCAGCCATGTGTGTGTGTCATAAACACCAAATTAAGTTACACGGAGTGGAGTGTGACAAGGGTCAGGCAGAAATGTGCAAGAACAGGCTCTTCAGCTACAACTGTTAACTCGCGTGCCCCGAGAAATCGAAAGGTTTCACTGGAGTGTTTACACGCACGCGTCACACTTATCTTCTCTTCCATTCTCTCTTGTCCTCCCTCCTTCCCTTTCCCACCTGACCCCCTTGCCTTTCCCTTGTAATTCCTCTCCTACCTCCAGGTTCTCTTTTGGTTTTGGGTTTTTTGTTGTTGTTGTTGCTGATTGGTTGGGTTGGTTGGTTGGTTGGTTTTTTGTGTTCCTATGAAACACTTCACACTTGACTTTTTTGAGTCTGGCTTATTTCCTCTTAAAATGATGATTTCTAGTTCCAGCCATCTTCCTGGAACTTCCAATTTCATTTTCCATTGCCAGTTAACACCCATTATATGGATAAACCACATTTCTTTATCCATTCATCTGTTGCCCAGCACCTGGGCTGACACCATAGGTTGGCTACTATGAACAAGGACACAGCAGAAATGGACACCAGGTGCCTCTTCTGTTTGCCGCTGGATTGAGAATGCACCGGGAAGTCTGGCCAGAGGTGCCCTGATGCTAATGCCTGGTTACAGGAAGTTATTTTTGTTGTTTTTATTTGGGTTTTGCAACTTGAGGAATGATATGAGGTTGGTCTCTGACCTCCCAATGCCTTCGCACACGCAAGCATACACACAAGACCATCCCTCCGCATACACATACACATGCACAGAACACATGGGTTAACCTGTGGGTGGTGACATGCACCTGTAATCCTAACACCTGGGGGGGTCTCGAGTTTGAAGCTAGCCTAAATTAATTAATTAGTTAACTAATAAAGGAAAGACAGGAGGTAGGGGAGAAGGGGGAAGGGAAGAAAGGGGGAAATATACTCTAAACCTGGACAAGTTCAATGTCGTGTCTAAGCGTGGTTATGCTGTCATCTCAGGCCCTTTCATTGTATTTTTAGCCTGGCTCTGTTGTCTCCATTGCTGTCCACCCTCCGTCCCTTGCAGATCTAACTATCTACCTCCAAAGGCCAGGGAGCCAACCCTGTTTCAGCTACTGGCCTTCAAAGACAACACGGGTCCCTCAATCCTGGCATAACCTAGTAAGAGAGGAACTGCATCATGAACACTAAGTTTGAAAAGCTAGTCTTCTTGTTGGTTCTTGAAAAGTTAAAACTGCCAAGCCTGAGAACAGACGTGCAAAGTGGTCCTTCACACCCTGCGGAAGCCAGGACATCCGCATCCAATCTGAGTCTGATGGAAATGCGCACAATTACAAGTCTTATTAGTGATTCTGAAATAACTGGAAATCGGTGGTCTCTGAGAAAAAAAACTAGAGACTTCCTAAAACAGTGATCCTGTTAGCACAGGTTCCATAGGCCTCAGCCCATTTAGTCAATAATGAAAACAATCATTATTTTCACATTTCCCAACTAATATCTTCTGCTTTCTCCCAGCATTATTTAGCTCAGCTGGAAACAATCTCTTTCTTATTCCCGAGATGGGCTAAACAAATATTAAAAGTTGGTATTTGTGAAATAGCAATGCCTTCTACAGATAACTGGCCTGCCTCTGTGAAGACACACCTGTTCTGTGAAGGTGTGATTTACACTGTTGTTTGATTCCTTTAAAAAATGTGTGCATGTATAGGCATTTTGTTTGCATATATATCTGTATACCACATACATGCCTAGTCCCACACAAGTCAGAAGAGGGTGTCAGTCCCCTGGAACTGGAGCTTTGAATGGCTGTGAGCTGGATGCTCACATGTGGATGCTGGGAATTGGACCCTGATCCTCTAGAAGAGCAGACAGTGCTCTTAAGTATTGACCCATCTCTCCAGCCTTGCCCCCTTTCAAAATACAATATATATAATCAGGATTTAGAGAAGGATGTGCGTGTGTATGTGTGTGCATGTGCATGTGTTTTAATGTATAAAATCCTTTTGCTCTTGTCTACAAAAGAAACCTGCTGCTGACTGCAGTTGTGCACACTGCCAGCACTATCTAAGCAAGCTAACCTAGATAGGGACGGGGTTACATCAGCCATCAGGCAGGGAGCCTGGCGGCACGCCAGCCTGTGAAAACCGAGCACATTTGCGTCACTGTTCCCTTGGTGATGTTTCTGGGAGTCTTGTCAGCTCTCCCATGAGGCTGTTTCCTTAATATGTCAACAGACGTTCCTAAATCTTTAATGCTGAATCGCTATTTTCCATTTCTAGAAACACTTTGGTGACCAAACAGCTAGCGAATGTCACGGCTGTGATCTTTAAAACACATTTCTCCCGTGAAGTAGGTGTTTGTGGGGGGCTCTGAGAAGGCTTGGGTTCCTGTGGTGCCGGATCTATTTTTGAGGAACGGGGTCAGCGGCTTCAGTCCCGAGCTGCCTCTCTGTTTTTACCTTCTTTAGGAAAAACCCTTGTTTCCTTCCCAACTTCCCGGAACCTTCCAGTTACCTGTCACAGTGTCAACCGTGGGAGAAGCAGCCGCTCCAAAGACCCTCGGAATGCACCCTGTTTAGGAGCTGCTCTGCGACCGCCCTCAGCACATCTGTCCCCTGCCTACTGCGAGCCATAAATAAGAAAACACGTCAGCTCCCGCCCTGTGAAATCTCTTCTCCTGTTTTCTGTGTGGTGTCTTTATTGATCTCTGCTGTTATTCTGGCTTGTTTTCCTTGGAAAAGCAGTAGAGAGAGTCATGTCTTCACTGGGTGCTAAAAGAGCCCTGTGCTAACCCTAGCTGAATCCTTTGCCCTGCACAGACCCCCAGGTCATTGCACAGTTGCTGCCCAAGGAATCACAGTCCTCAAAGAGTCTTTCCGCTAGGGTAATTAGGGGAGGGTGTGCTGAAAGTTTTCTAATTTTTTTATTTCTGTTGTTTCTTAATTAAAAAATGTGTGTGTGCGTGGGTATTTTGCCTGCATGTATGTCTGTGCACAACATGCATGCCTGGTGCCCTCAGAAGTCAGAAGAGGGCATTGATTCACTGGCAGTGGAGTTACAGATGGTAGTGAACCACCATGTGAGTGCTGGGAACTAAATCCTGGTCCTGTGCAAGAGCAGTTCGTGCTCTTCAGTGCTTGGTGTAGGAGGTCCTTCTGTCTATATGTTGCTTTCATTGGTTAATGAAATCGTCCATCCATCCATTCATCCATACAACTGTCCATCCATCCATCCATCCATCCATCCATTCATCCATCCATCCATCGAGTGTTTGCTGGGCACTGTGCTCTGCATGGAAGCACAAGTTTTAACACAATAGGATCCCTCATGAAGGACGCACAAGGAGACAGCTGGTGGCTCCATTCCACACATGTCTTATACTGTGCTTAAAGTGGGCCAGCAACTCCATCTGCCATGGGTGAAGGTAAGAGGATTTCCAGAGAAGAGGATACCTTGACCTGTGACAGTTCAAGGACACATAAGGTGGTCATCAGTGTCTTGTCTCCATCCTCTTCCTTCCAGTCTTCGCCCCTGAGGCTTTAGGTTTAGCAGTTCCATTCAACAACCAACATACACTTGCACCTAGCTGACCAAGGAGTCGCCTGCCTGCTGGTTCTGCTCTTTGGTGCAACCAGAGGTTAAATTGCCAACACTGATACTGAAGATGAAACAGCTAATTATACACAATAATTGCATTAGAATCCATGCTTTTGGATGCCTGATGAAGTCTTTCTTAAAGGCTCCTGGAAGCCAGCACACACCATGAGTTGGGGTGTTGGGCGGGTGGGTGTGGCTACCCCCTTGTTCCTTCAGTGCCTTCCTAGAATGCAGCCTGCACATTTGAAAGGATATTTTTGCTGCCCTCTCTCTCTGCCTCACAGTTAGCCATTCCTCTGCTTGACGTAAATTAGAGAAAGATGGATTGATGGGTATGTGTCCATGCAACTTTAAGCAAAGAAAGACAGAGAAATCCTTTTCTATTTTTGGTTGTGAGCCTAGCCTTTAACAGCTGAACCATCCTTCCAACCTGAAAACCCCTGTTAAATATTCAGGCAATATAATATATTCAGATTACAAAGCAAGATGGCTCCTCGGGTGCCTGGCACCAAACCTGATGACCTGAGTTTGAACCCCCAAGTGGAAGGAAAGAAATGGTTCCTGCAAATTGTCTCCTGACCACCACACAGGCTCTGTGTGTGTGGGTGTAAGTGTGTATGCGTGTGCCCACGTGTGCGTGTGGGTGTGTGTGAGTGTGTGTTGTGCATGTTAAGGGTCAAAGGATAATATTGTAGGGTCAGTTCTCATCTTCCATGGTGTGAGTTCTGGGCATTGAATGCAGCTTTTCGAGGTTGGCAGCAAGCACCTTCACCCACGGCACCACCTCACTAGGCCCCTGAGATGTTAAAATTTTCAAATTAGCAATTATGTTAGTCATTTTTCTCTGCTGTGACCAAATTAACATAAGGAAGGAGGATTCACTTTGTCTTGCAGTTTAAGACTACAGTCCTTTCGGCTGGGGCAGTCCTGACGGCAGGACGCGTGGCGGCAGGACGCGTGGCGGCTGGTCACATGACACCCACAGTCAGGAGCAGAAAGAGGGGAAGGCCAGCGCTCAGCTCACCTTCTTCCTTTCTTTCTCTCTCTCTCTCTTTTTCTTTTCTTTTGTTTTTGTCCTTGTTTTGTTTCTATTTGGAGACCACGTCTTACTATGTAGTTCAGGCTGTCCTGGAACTCACCCTGTAGACTAAGCTGGCCTCAAACTCCTCTGTCCCCAGGTGCTGGGATTAAAGCTGTGTAACACCATGCCCAGTGTACGGATGTTTTGTCTGCACAAGTCTCTGTGCCTTGTGTATGTGCGGTGCCTGAGGAAGCCGGGAGAAGGCATCCAATGCCTTGAAACAGAAGTTAAGGAGGCTGTGAGTCACCATGTGGGTGCTGGGAATTGAACTCAGGTCCTCTAGAAGAGCAGCCAGTGCTCTTAACCACTGAGCCACCTCTCCAGCCCCGACTCATCCTTTCCGTCATCAGTTATGAAAAAGACTCAGTCATCAGGATGTGTTCTCATAGTTCACTGAACGCCGCTTTTATCTTGAAGCAGGAAGGCGCACAGCCCCACCACCAGCCTCAGCCTCGGCTGGGCTGCGTGGGACGCTTGGAACTACTTCATGGCTGGTCCAACCGCCTGGAGTTCCTCCAGTTGGACAGAAAATGAAGGAAGTTATGTCAGATGAGTCATCCCACCGAATGTTGCTCCACAGAAGCACTTCCTCGAGATAATTAACCAAAGACTGACAGGAAGAAGCCTCCTGCGGTAATTAGCAGGAGGTCTAGAGTGGAAACTGGGGGTTTTCTCATTGTTCAGTTAATCCCAGCCATGGAAAGATTTTATTTATTTTTAATTTATTTATGTGTGTATGCTGTGTGTGTGTGTTCCCATGTGTCTGTGTCTATACATATGTAGCATATGTGAGGGCCACAGACCAACCTCAAGTATTGCTGCTGAGGCACTGCCTATATTGACTTTTGAGGCATGGTCTCTCTGTGGGATCACAGTCAAAATGCCCGTAGTGGAAGAACTCAGGAGAAGGTTCAGTTAGTTAAGTACCCGCCGTGCAAATATGAGGTCCCAGGACTCGCGGGAGAGTCCAGGTGTGGTGGGAATGCACAGACAAGGGTAAGGGTGCTGCAGAGAAACCGAAAGCTGCAGATTGTCGTCAGGACACAGCTGTCAGAGCTCCCCAGTACCTAACGCCACAGAAAACCTGGAGTCTGCCTGTGACCTCCCTTCAGAGTCTCTGCTTCTGAGAAGCCCCCGCCTCCAGAAATACTTGCTTGGCACACCGGCTTGGCAGTGCAGACAGAGCTCAGCTTACACCTGAGATGAGGTTGTTTCCATCCTGGGTGTAAATAAGCCAGACAACACGATTGTGAGTGTGTACGGTTGGGTCCCGACCCCGCCACCTTCCTGGTGGTGCTTTGTCTTGTTTTCAGAAAATAAAGTGAAGATACTTCATAGACTATCCTAAGAACCCTAATCCTGGTTTGGCCAGGAAACACTTAAAGATCATTCTATACCTAATGACCTTGGACCTTGAAAAACAACCTGGGGAAATAGGCTCAGTGTCCATTGGGTCAGCACAGAGTGGGCTGGCCTGTCCTCCTTTGCTTAGTGTATTTTGGGCACAGGTGTGCATGTGTGTGCACATGGAAGACACCGATGTCAGACACCTTTCTCGATTTCTCCCCACCTTTTTGTTGGTTTGTTTGTTTGAGGCAGAGTCTCACTATGTAGCTCTATCTGTCCTGGAACTCACTACATTGACCAGGCTGGCCTCAAACTCACAGAGATCCTCCTGCTTCTGCCTCCTGAGTGCTGGGATTAAAGGCATGCACCACCACCGCCAGGCCACATCCAGTTTTTATGTGAATGTTGGGGATCTGAACTCAGGTCCTCATCTGTGTGTGACAAGCATCAACCCAACTCTCTAACCCTGGGATTTTTAATGTTTGTCTCCATTATGGTTTGAATAAAAAAATGTCCCCCATAGTCTCGTGAGTTCGAACACTTGATTCCAGCTTGTGACGCTGTTTGAGGAGGTTGTGGGAGCTACTTTGGGAAAGGGAGCCTCTGTGGAAGGACTGGGTCGCTTGGAGGCAGACACCTTCTCCACCCTGATAGCTCAGACCATGAGTCAAAAGAAATCTTTCCTCTTTTATGTTCTTTCTGTCGAGCATCCTGCCGCGGCGATAAGGAAAGTAACTAATAAACCAACGCTTTCCAACAATCCTCGCCCCGGGTTTTACTTCAGCGGAATGGCAGCTGCCTGCTCCCCCATCAGGCTGAATGTCATTGCAACTTTATCGTGTAGTCCCAGCCCCACTGTGAATGCTGACCGTACAGCTCTGGCTGGCTCTGAGTGCGTATAACACCTACCCCAGCTCTGGCTATGTACACCGCCTCCCCCAGTCTCCTAAGTTCTTTGAGCTTCTATTTTCCTGGCTTCAAAATAAGAGAGCTGGACGAGGCGATGTCTAGCTCTTTCTAAACCCGTGTGCTTTGGTTCTGAAGGATGTCTGGGCCAATGGACACTCTGACCAAGGAGTTGAGGGCCTCTCCCTGCACTGATGGTGTGTGTGTGTAACGTATCTCCTTGGGCTCCCCTTTCTCTCTTTCTTTGTCCAGGACTCACTCCTATTCCAACCTTTCCTAGGTCTACAGGCCGGCCCCATGAACAAGACCCTCATTCTTCAGCCAGCCCCCCTAGTGGGGAAGTCTGGGCTGTCACTACTGACCCCAGATTCTCCTGGGGTCAGCTCTACCTGAATCCTGAGCCCAGGAGCTCTAGGATCACAAATGTGAATACCTCTCACTGGGGGAGAAAGAAAACATTTCTTCCTAGAAAGCTTCTGTTTCATCTTTTAAACACCGGCAGCAAAAGCTTGCTTTGTACCCCTAGCATCTATTGTGTTTTGTTATCAAAAAGAGAGTTTTTAAAAACCTGGGAAAGCTGGCCTCCATCTGAGCCTGAAGCCCAGGAAAAATGCATGGAGCTTTTTCCCCTGCTGTGAATACTCTTAGAACCCAGAATGCCTTCTCTATCCACACACTTCTTAAGCTATTTCTAGAATGTTCTTTTTGATTTGAGACATGGAACCAGTGTATCTATGATCTATACAGCTGAACACCACCATAAGGCATTCTCCCAGCTCCCAGCTCTCAGGTGCTTATGATCCAGGCCAAGGACCAATCAGAAGACAGCGAAGGATCAGGGCGGTGAATCCAGATTGCCAATGTGATTGGCTTGAGACCTCCTCGGAAACCTAGCCGCCGGAGGAAGTATATCGCTAGGAACCTGTCTTTGGGGCGATATCGTGCTCAGCTTCCTTCCTGTATTATATTTCTCTGCTTCCTGGCAGCCATGTCTTGAGCTTCTCATTTCACCACATCCTCCATCACAATGGTCCAACACCTCGGAAACCATGAGCTTAAATAGATCCTTCTTCCCTTCATTGTCTGTGTTAGGTGCGCTGGCCAAAACAGTAAGAAAATATGCAAACGTCTAGAAACATCGCCACAGTAGAAAGGCGATATGTGTGAACTCAGCTTGGGGAGGGATTTGAATACAAACTTGAAGCCTGGATAGAGGGGTGGCAGTGTGGGAAGAGGGGCACGGAAGGGACTGGCGAAAGAGTCTGGGACAGAGAGCCTGCTCCACGTGAAACTGTCAAATTGATTCCTGCCTGGGTGCTGACGCTGTGACAGTTTGGATGTGGAAGGAAGGGGTTGCTGAAGTGATAGGCGGGAGCCAGGCAGGAGCTGGTGGGGCAGAGTGCTCAGGTCTAGAGCCGCCAAGTCGACCGCCCCCTCCCCGCTTGCCATGAGCCATCCCCTCCCCCGCCCCCGTTTCCATGGAGTTCTGCAGAGCCTCTGCTCCCCTAGGACAGGCAGGCATTCCTAACTGATGTACATAGCCTATTCTGTTTCATCCTTGCAATCATCCTGCAAGACAAGCCTCATTATTAGCCTTTCACGGGCCACTTAGGTTTCAGAGAAGGAATGAGGCGTGGTGAGAAAGTTGCCACAAATCAAGCCATGAATCCTTGTTCCTTGGTTCAAGTTCGGATCTGATTTCAAAGCCCAGGGTCCGCGGCGTCTCGGCAGTGGAACCCTGAGTGCACTTTCCCAGGGTGCCAATGACAAAGGTGCCACAAACCATGTAGCTCCGAATGACAGAAATGGATTGTCTTGCGGTTCTGGAGGCAGGAAGCTGAGATCAAGGGGTCACCAGGGCCACCTGCTTCAGAAACCTGCACAGAGCAGCCTCTTTCAGTGACCCTAGCCATCCGCAGCTTGGGGCTGCACTTCAGCCTCCGAGTCTCCCATGTCCCTGCCTGGGTGTCTTCTCTTTCGAGGTTGGGCCCCTCCCTATTCCTCATGACCATCCATCCTCTCACTTATGTCTGTAAAAAGTCCTTCCTTTCGTACAAAATCAAGTTCACAAGACCCAGGAGAGTTCAGGATCTCTTCCCATGGGGAAGCAGTTCTAGCCACTACACAGTGTCTCGTCAGAGAATGAAACCTGTGGAGGAGAGGGTGAGCCAGGAAGGCCAAGGAGACAGCTCCCTTCCTCTCCTCTCCCTACTTCCTTTTTTTGTATATTGGGCTAGGACAGGTAAGATTTTCACAGAACATAATGCTAATTTAAAGAGAGCTATCAATCCAGATATTTACATTTTACTTTGTTTGTTTTGACACAGGGTCTCATGTGACCCAGGCTAGCCTCACACTCACTATGTAGCCCAGGTTGACTTTGAACTTCTGTTCCTCCCGCCCCCACTTCCTGAGGGCTGGGGTTTCGGGGATATACCAACATGCCTGGTTTATACGATGCTGGGGACTGAGCCCTGGGCTTCACGTGTGCTAGACAAGAGCTCTGCCAACCAAACTGCCTCTCCAGACCAGATAGTTAAATCTTTGATAAACCGCACCAAATAAAATCATACAGAAGCCCCTCCCCCCAACTGGTGGAAACGAGGACCGGAAGGAAAAGGGAAGGCAGCAATCA
Source organism: Chionomys nivalis (assembly GCF_950005125.1). Taxonomy (NCBI): domain Eukaryota; kingdom Metazoa; phylum Chordata; class Mammalia; order Rodentia; family Cricetidae; genus Chionomys; species Chionomys nivalis. The sequence goes on from NC_080106.1 coordinate 3,154,749, forward strand.
ACCCAGAACAACACAAACGGTCATTTGCTCATCCATCGCCGAGCAAACCCAGCGCAGCAAACCCAGCGCAGCAAACCCAGCAGCAAACCCAGCGCAGCATGCTCACCTGGGGAGCTGTGGCTGCTGTGCACCGTTATAAATGTCTGTTTGCACTCAAAGGCCTGCTCCAGCGCTTCCTCCCGACTTCTGGTCTGTGTCTTTGGGTGAAAAGGTAAGTTTGCTTACCAGACTTGCAAGGGCCAAGAGCCAAGACATCTGGCCTGCACCTTCAGCGTGGAAGTCTGCCGTAAATCTTTTAAAGCTAACATCCTTTGGGCAAAAGCAGATGTCTGTAAGCCATGTTGGGAGAACGGATGCCAGTTTGTAACTGAGCAGGTCAAACACGGCATTGTTCCCAGAAAACAAAGGTGGCCTTCCGGGTTCTTCGTCTCATTAATCAAAGATCTTAAAGCTGGATGCAGAATGAGGGTCAAGGACAATTTTATTCAAGTTTGGGGAGGAAACAACAGGGCAAGTGAACCTCCAATCCTAACAGTGGCCTGGGAGCAGGGAGATGGGGAAAGAGTCAGGCTTTTAGGGTAGGCATGGAAGGCAGAGAAACAGTGGGAAAATCAGTCAAGAGATGCAGGGTCCTTGCTTGGTCCTGTTTCTGACTCAGCTACAAACCTGCGGCCCCAGGCCTGTTTCTTACAATTGCTTCACTTGAGGCAAGATAGAAAGATAAGGAAAATTAAGGGGATGTAGGGGAAAAAAGGAACTCGTCAACCCTGAAGTACAGGCAGGAGCGTCTCTCTAAGCAGGAATTCTGAAACGCACTGATGTCTGTGATCCACACTGCTGCAGAGGGTCATGATGGGTATATGATCTTGTTTGCCTGCTGCAGTCGGGGGTTGTGCTGATGTCTGGGAGCTGAGTTACCACCCATGGCCATGCGGATCTCTGTGATCTGTGTGGCAGTCACCTGAACCCATGTTTATGTTTATGGGCCAGGCTGCTGTGGGGGGGGGGGGGGGACAGGGACACCACGTTTCCCTGGAGGCTATGTTGATGTCCTTGGCCTGTGCTGCCACCCAGGGCTATGATGGTGTCCATGGCTCATGCTGCAACAGAGGGCTGTGCTGATGTCTGTGGTCTGTATTGCTGCAGACCAGGCTGAGGCCAGAGACCATGTGGAAGGCTATGATCTGTGCTCCCACTGACTGTAAAGGGCAGGAAGCTACCTTTGTAGTGGTGTTGATGACTGCAGACTCTCAGCAGAGAAAGAAGGATGCAGAAGGCTTCTGCAATGGCCTCTGCCGCACCCTACCCCCCCAAAGTAACAGCATAGACAGAAAGCCATCAAAGAGAATTCTTACAGATTGTGATAAGGATGCTGAAGCGTAGTTTTCCATGACTGATGGATTCTGGTGGGGGTGCCAGTGGGGAAGGACTTAATTTTCTTTAATGGGCTGGCCATTGGGAGAGTGACCTTGCTCCATTTAGTATACGGGCAACACAAATCAACATGTTTTAGATGTTGTTGTTTGTTTGTTTCTCTTGTTTGTGGGGGGGGGGGTCACCAGAGTTGGGGTGTGGACTTGGGAGGAATGGGACATGTGATCAGGGAACAGGATGTGAAATTCCCAAATAATCAATAAGAATATTATATTGGTAGCCAGAACATGGAAACAACCTAAATGTCCCTCATCTGAAGAATGGATAAGGAAAATGTGGTACGTTTACACAATGGAGTACTACACAGCAGAAAAAAATAATGACATCTTGAAATTCACGGGCAAATGGATGAATCTAGAAAACATTATATTCAGTGAGGTAACCCAGACCCAGAAAGACAAATATCATATGTACTCACTTATAAGTGACTTTTAGACATAAAACAAAGAGAAACCAGCCTACACTTCACAATCCCAGAGAACCTAGACAACAAAGAGGACCCTAAGAGAGACATACATAGATCTAATCTACATGGGAAGTAGAAAAAGACAAGATCTCCTGAGTAAATTGGGAGCATTGGGACCATGGGAGAAGGTAGAAGGGGAGGGGGAGGAAGGGAGGGGAGCAGAGAAAAATATATAGCTCAATAAAAACTATTAAAAATAAAAAATAAAAAGGAATATTCTGTTGGATAAAAAAATTCCGAAACAGCAAGAGCTTAAGGCTTCTCTTCCTTCCCAGTTGTAAGCCTCCAGTCTTCTAGGAATCTCACCAGAAATTGCGCAACCCTAATAATTCCTGGTTTTAAGACCTTATCAGATCATGTTCCATCCACGTCACCTCCAGAGTCACCCTGAATATCTCACTTACAGAAGAACAGAAGGAAAGAAATTCCTGGAACCCTGTGAGATCTCTCTGGGAAGTCATCAAATTGGCATCTGTGTCTTCACTAGCACAGCTGCCCTTAACACATCTCTCCGCAGTGTGGGGACCCTCCTGTACAACACCTCAGCTTTCTGGGATGCAGGGGGGCATGCTAGGACAGGAGGGGTCGGGTCACTTTCTAGGTCCTTGTTCTTTGGCCGTGTGGCTGAGCTGGGCTGAGAGGACGGGTCTCAGACTTACCCCTGCTTTGTCTGGTGGCGTTGCGAGTGATGGGACACACAGGGGACATTTTTAGAGAGAAGATAGAAAGAAAGAAAATGTTCTACATTTATTTGGTCCTCCTGAACTGTTTTTAAACTATATTTTTGTGCATATATGGCTACATACGCCCGTTGTGGGTGCCCAGAAGAAGGTGTCATATCCCAGAGAGCTGGAGTTTCGGGCAGCTGTGAACTGCCCAACGTGGACGTGGGACTGGCCTCTGGGAGAATAACAAGCGATATCACTGCTCTGTTGTCTCTCCAGTCCCAGGCTCGTCTCTCACTCCACCAGCTTCAGTCACACTTACTTTGCTTTCAACTTAGGAGACGCTGGAGGGCTTGGGGGAAATGGCAAGCAGGTCAGAACCTGTGATGAGCAAGCATGAAGACTGGAGTTCGAATCTCTAGCACTCACGTAAGATGCTGGGCTTGGCCACACTCACTGTAACCCCAGGGGGTGAGTGGCAGAGGCAGACGATCACTGGGGCTTGCTGAGGGCCAGCCTCGCTCCAGATACACGCTGTAAGGGGCCAAGGCAGAGAGCTGACAGGGCAGGACACCGGACTTTGACCTCTGCATGTGCACAAGTGTGCAAAGCAACTCACGCACTTGTGCATACAACACACACGCGCACGCGCGCGCGCACACACACACACACTCCAAGTCTGTCCAGACTTCATGAAGTTCCATGAGTTCATGAAGCTTCGGTGATGAGAAACAAGCCCAGGCTTTGAAGTCGGACATTCCCACTCCTGGTGCTAATGGTTACTAGCTGTGTGATTTGGGCTAGCCTCATCACCTCTCTGAATGTAGGATCCTCACGTGATCAGGTTCAGAACTGGGCCTTCTCTTGGCTGGTAAGGCACTTGCCTTGCAGCTGTGAGCACTTGAGTTTTGATGCCCAGAAGCAACATTAAAGACAAAAAAAAAAAAACAAAAAACTGCAAGTAGTGGCACACACTTGTCACCCCGTGCTGTCCCAGTGCCAAGGAGCCTCGCTGGCCAGTCAGTCCATTCTACTTGTAAGTTCAGACCAGTGATAGAGAGTCAAAAAAAAAAAAAAAAAAGATGGACAGCACTTGAGAATGGACACCCGAGGTTGTCCTCTGGCCTTCACACACGTGTGCACTCACATGCACTCACACAGTGGGGCTTCAAACCAAGCAGTTGTCCTGAGTCTGGAGTCAGACACTTCTTACACCCCATATGGGAGAGTTGTGCCCACTACAAAGCAGGTGCCAAGGTAAATACCCGACCCAGCTGTTCTTTCTCCATGCGCATTTCTGATGGGCCAGAAGCACAGACCATAATAAACACAACGTTGCCTCTGTCTTCACTTCCTTTCACTCCCGGGGTCCTGCTTCAAATGTAGCTGTCAGGAAAGCCTATTGAAAGTGTCGCTCACCCATTGAAATATTCTCTCCATTCAAGGATGTGATGATTAATTATTCATTGCTTTTGGAACTGGAAGCAAGGACAGGGCTCCCTGCCTGAAAGCCAGGCTTGACGAGAGCAGAATTCCTCCGGCCAGCTTTTGGTCATGGCCTGGTTCCTGTGGGATACACCCCGACTCTCAGGTGCGCGGCGCTGGGAGGCGTGCAACCTTCAGATGGAGCAATTGCTCTGTGCCCAGCATTCCATGTCTGTCCGGATCTCTGGGAACTATTTCCCTGCATGGGTGGCCCGAGTCCTTTGGCCTCCAGCCCCACGGCTCATTCCAGCCCTCTGGGCAAACAGTAACCACCCCAGTACGAGTCTTTCTTTCATGCCTCGATGGCATGAACTCATTAATTCCCCGGGACTGAGGTTGGGGATGACGTCAGAGTCTTATATCCCACTGTGAGTGGTCTAAATGCCAGAGAAACGGTGTTTTCAAGGCTGCATTTGTGCTCACGCTAGGAATGCAGACCTCTGAATGTGCAGTCTGGAATAGTCTTTCCCCTCCTGCACTGTGCTTCCCCAGGACAGCAAGTTTCATCATGGAAGCTAGGTGTGCGCTAGGACACATGCATCGAAGAGGGCGGAGGGCTCTTCAGGGTAGGAGAGATCTTGCTGATGTGTCCCTAGGAGGAATGGCGGGCAGAGCTCAACCTGCGGTGTGGAGTTTCACACACTTCTCCAAAGACCGCTTCCTGTGGTGTAGACACTGGACTGCTGGGGGAGAAGGGGAGTGTTAGGCCAGGGAGGCACAGTGACACATTTCCTGAGGCACTGGGCTATGTGCCTGCACTGTGGGGGCTGTGTGCCATCTGGTGGCTGCTGCTTGACATTGCAGGCACCATCCAGGCCTTTTTCTCATTCATGGGGGATGGATAGAAGAGACTTATGGGGGCTTTTAAGTTCTGTATGAAACTACCATGAGACCCCAAAGGAAGAAAAGGAGGCCAGAAGCGTCTACACCCATTCTTCCTTATACCTCTGGGTGCGTATCTCTTCACCTTCACTTGAAGAAGGCACTGATTTTAGATTTTAATAGTTTCAAGGCCAGACTTGTTTTGTTTTTAGCGGTAGGATCTTGAACTTGCTAGTATGACCTTGAATTTCTTGCAAGAAATTCTTGAATTATTGCAAGAATGACCTTGAATTTCTGGTTCTCCTGTTTCTACCATCTAAGAATTTGGATTATCGATGTACATCATCACACCACGGTGCTGGGGATCAAACCCAGGGCTTCATGAATGGTACGTAAGCTTTCCAGCAGCTCAGCGGCCCCAGCTCCAGGACCAGCACCCGACAACATAGCCGTGGAACTCTGAACAGTGCCTTGCCTTAGACTCCATGCTCTGCTTTCCCTGCCATGATCCCCCCAACACTTGAGCACACGAGTCCCCCGTCTCATCCCTGTCTGAAACATACGTATGTTCTTCTCTGACCTTCTGAACCCTACACTCCCCAAGCTCCATCTGTGGATATCTTTACACCCGCAGAACACCAGTCTCCTGGGCGGTAATGCTGATGCCAGATCGCGGAACAGCCTGGGAAGGCCATGGGTGTCCGAGCACTGAAATGTGTTTGACATTGTGCCCACCCCCCACCCCGAGACCCGTGCACAGTGCCGAAGACATTGCCCTTGGTAAAACTTTAGGGAGCACTGCTCCATCCTGCTTGCCTGACACATGACCTTGTAGCTGTCTTTTCAATACTGGAGGATGTCTCTGGCTGCCCTAGGAAAGCTCCATACACTCAGTGGCTTAACCAGTGTGAATCAATCTCTTCAGTGTGCTGGAAACTAGACGTCTGGGGTCACGGTGTCCTTAGAGTTGGTGTCTCTGGGGACCGTCCACTGGCCCTTTACAGCTGCCATCTCCTTATGCCCTCATTGGTCTTTCCTCTGTCACCGACTGTACCCTGGTCTCCGCTCCTCACAAGGACATCTGTCACATGGAAGTAGGACGTGCCTTTCTGGCTTCTTTTTACTTAGTCACCTCTTAAAAGGCCCTGACTCCAAACGCGCTTATCTAGCCTAGGGGGCGGGGCTCACGATGCCTTCTGAGAGAGGAAGAATTCATTTTCTTAGGTGTACAGCCCCTGGCAGGTTAATCATGCCCCAGTGCCCAGTCCCACACTCACGAGTAAGTGGACAGCACAAAACAGGATGCTGAAGGGGGGGGGGCAAGAAAATAAAGTCAAGGGCATGATTTGGGAGAGGGTGAAGATGGGGTGGATCTGGGAAGAGTTGGGGGGTCGATGGGATGAATATAATCAAAATACATTGTAAGCATGTATGAGATTCTTGAGAAATTAATTAAAATACTATGTTTAAAATGCTTTGCCAGGCCAGCCTGGTCTACAAGAGCGAGTTCCAGGCTGGGCTCCAAATCTACAGAGAAACCCTGCCTCAAAAAAACCAAAAAACAGACAAAAATGCTTTACCATATGGATTTCAGGGCACCCCAGTAATATTTTAGGGGTTTGCTCTATTGGTGTTCTTTGAGGGGACAGAGACTCCTGTGGCTCCAGCTGGCCGCCGACTCACTACGTAACCTAGGCTGACCTTGAATTTGAGCCTCCGCCTCCGCCTCCCAAGTGCTGGGATGACGGGCAAGCCCACCACGGTTGGCTTTCTATAGTTCTGGGATTTGAGTCTTCAGCTTTATGCGTGCTAGGCGATCGGTCCACCAGATGGGCCACATCTCGAGGCCCTGTTTTTGTATCTCTTGGTGAAAGTTTATGCTTTGATGGAAGATTACACACTCCTTAGAGAAGGGCAAACCGCAACCACTGAACAATACATTGCCGCCACCTGTTTGTAAATAAAGATTTATCAGCACACAACCTTATGTTTCCCTCCAGACATTATCTGTGGTGACTTTTATGTTCAGCAGCACAGCTGGAGATTTGTCGTAACGAGAGTCCTGTGGTCTGTAAAATCCGGCATATTTACTCATGGGTTCTTAATGGACAAATCACGGACTCCACACCACCACACACCCTTCGTGGTCAGTTAATTTTGACCCTCTAGAGGTGCCATACAGTTTGTTGGCTTTGTGCCAATCGATGGCATTGCACAGGGACTCTCACCCATACACAAGGAGCTGGTCTGGGGCTGGGGTGTAGTTCAGCGGCAGTGTACCTGCCTAGCATGCATAGTTCTGTCTCCATCCCCAGCACTGAAAAGGGAAGGCAGGAGGGAGGGAGAGGAACACAAAGAAGCCAGGTTTCTCCAATATTCTGACGAAGCTCTCTGGCTTCATCCGGCACCGACTGTACTGCCTGCAGTTCTTCATCAATGATGAAAGTTGGTTTGCAACCATCATTTTACTTTGTTTTGAATATGATCCTTTAACATGTCAATGTTCGCGTTCCTGGATGCGATCGTGCCGTTGGGATGGGGAATGTTTTTGTTCTGAGAATACGCATCCAGAAGCACATAGAGCCGTGATGCCCACAACTGACTTCCAAATGGCTCAAGCTATGTGAATATGTGTGTTTGTCTGATTTCTACACGTGTACCACAGGGAGGGGAGAGATGGTGAACCGCTACTGAGCCCAGCTGAAGGCCACAGGGTTTCCTTGGGTGCTGGATTAATCACTTAGTGTTACCGTAGCATGGGCAATACTCAGAATAAAAGGGGATAGGTTTACGCTCGACTGAGGGAAGCAGTCAGTTGCTTCCACGGGGTTTCTCAGCTGTCTGACTTTCATGGCATGTGCAACCAATGAAAGCAAATGAAAAATTCATGTCTCTGTTGACAAGTGACCCACATCTCTTAGAAAGTTTGTATGTGGGGGTTCTGGGACCCCTCTGGGGCCCCTTGCAAGCTCAGAAAAGAATCTACAGTGACTTACATTTCCAGACTCCCTTTTAGAGATTTTTTTTTTAAACTAGAGACAGGGCCTCATGTGTTCCACTCTGGCTCACTGTGTCTAAGGCTGGCCATGAGCTTCTGACCCTCCTGCCTCTACCTCCCAAGTGCAGCGATTACAGGAATCCTCTGGTTTATCTTATGCTGGGAACTGAACCCAGGACTTCAAGCATCTTAGGAAAACAGTCTACCAACTGAGCCATATCTGCACACCTCTTCTAGATTCTTTTTTTTTCTTTTAAGATTTTTTAGCCAGGCAGTGGTGGCGCACGCCTTTAATCCCAGCACTTGGGAGGCAGAGGCAGGCGGATCTCTGTGAGTTCGAGACCAGTCTGGTCTACAAGAGCTAGTTCCAGGACAGGCTCCAAAACCACAGAGAAACCCTGTCTCGAAAAACAAACAAACAAACAAAAAAAAAGATTTTTTAAAAATGTCCATTGGGGTTTTGCCTGCATGTATGTCTGTGCGAGGAAAAGCCAGATCCCCTGGAACTGGAGTTACAGCTTCCATGCAGGTGCTGGGAATTGAACCCAGGTCCTCTGGGAGAGCAGCTGGTGCTCCTAATTGTTGGGCCATCACCCCAGCCGCTCTCCTGGAGTTCCTAATGATGTCGGCTGAACAAGGTATCGGAGTGGAGCACCTTCGAGCTAGACACCTTACACTCCGCAGGGTGTGCTTTTGGTTGTTGTCTTTATTTAGAATTGCACGTGTGTCCGTGTTGGTGTGAATAAATGGCACACTCATGTGCAGGTGCCTGCAGTGGCCAGAGGAAGGTGCAAGGGCCCCTGAGGCTGAAGTTACAGGCAGCTTGAGCTGCCTGACATGGGTGCTAGAAATTGAACTCTAGCAGAACACGCGTGTAACCACTCAACCATCTCCCCAGCCTCTTCTAGGGGCTCTAAGCCTTAGAGCTGGTGAGGTAGCTCAGCACTTAAGGGTTCATACTGTTCTTACAGAGGACCTGAGTTCGGTTCCCAGGACCCACATGGGGCAGCCTGAACAGAGGCCTCTGTGGCTTCTTACAACTTATGTGTACATACCTCCACACAGACACACTGACACACACAAAAATGAATATTTTAAAAAGAAGTATGTACTTTTTTTTGGTTATTTTCCTTTCTTTTTGTTATTGATTTTATTGAGCTATACATTTTTATCTGCTCCCCTCCCTTCCTTTCCTCTCCCCTTTAACCCTCTCCCCTGGTCCCTGTGCTCTCAATTTACTCAGGAGTTCTTGTCTTTTTCTATTTCCCATGCATATTAGATCCATGTATGTCTCTCTTAGGGTCCTCATTGTTGTCTAGGTTCTATGGAATTGTGATTTGTAGGCTGGTTTTCTTTGCTTTATGTCTAAAAGCTACTTATGAGTGAGTACATATGATATTTTAGTCTTTCTAGGTCTGGGTTACCTCACTCAATACGATGTTTTCTAGCTCCATCCATTTGCCTGCAAATTTCAAGATGTCGTTATTTCTTTCTGCTGTGTAGTACTCCATTGTGTAAATGTACCACTTTTCCTTATCTAGTCTTCAGTTGAGAGGCATTTACGTTGTTTCCAGGTTCTGGCTATGACAAACAAAGCTGCTATGAACATAGTTGATTGAGCACATGTTCTTGTGGTATGATTGGGTATCCTTTGGATATATACCCAAAAGTGATATTGCTGGGTCTTGAAGAAGGTTGTTTCCTAATTTTCTGAGAAATCGTCACACTGATATCCAAAGGGGTTGTACCAGCTGCACTCCCACTAGCAATGCATGACTGTTCCATTTACCCCACATCCTCTCCAGCATAAGTTGTCATCAGTGTTTTTAATCTTGGCCATTCTTACAAATGTAAGATGGAATCTCAGAGTTGTTTTAATTTGCATTTCTCTGATGGCTAAGGATGTTGAGCATTTCCTTAAGTGTCTTTCAGCCATTTTAGATTCCTCTGTTGAGAGTTCTCTGTTTAGGTCTGTACTCCATTTTTAAATTGGATTATTTGTTCTTTTTTGTTTGTTTTTGTTTTGTTTTTGTTGTTGTTGTTATTTAAGACAGTGATTCTCTGTAGCTTTGGAGCCTGTCCTGGAACTTGCTCTTGTAGACCAGGCTGGTCTTGAACTCACAGAGATCTGCCTGCTTCTGCCTCCTGAGTGCTGGGATTAAAGGTGTGAACCACCACCGCCCAGGGGATTATATGTTCTTTTGATGACCAATTTTTTGAGTTCTTTGTATATTTTGGAGATCAGACCTCTGTCTGTTGTGGGGTTAGTGAAGATCTTTTCCCATTCTGTAGGCTGCTGTTTTGTCTTGTTGACCGTTTCTTTTGCTTTACAGAAGCTTCTCAGTTTTAGTAGGTCCCAGTTATTAATTGTTTCTCTCAGTGTCTGTGCTGCTGGGGTTCTATTTAGGAAATGGTTCCCTGTGCCAATGTGTTCAGGTGTACTTCCCACGTTCTCTTCTCTGAGGTTTAGTGTGGTTGGCTTTATGTTGAGGTCTTTGATACACTCGGATTTGAGTTTTGTGCATGGTGATAGATATGAATCTATTTTCATTTTTCTACATGTTGATATCTGGTTATGCCAGCATTATTTGTTAAATATGCTTTCTTTTTTCCGTTTTGCTTCTTTGTCAAAAATCAGATGTTCAAAGATGTGTGGATTGATATCCGGGTCTTCTATTTGGTTCCATTGGTCCTCCTGTCTGTTCTTATGCCAATACCAGGCTGTTTTCAGTACTGTAATTTTGTAGTAGAGTTTAAAGTCAGGGATTGTGATGCCTCCAGAAGTTCTTTTATTGTACAGGATTGTTTTGGCTATCCTGGGTTTTTTGCTTTTCCATATGAAGTCAAGTATCGTTCTTTTGAGGTCTGTGAAGAATTTTGTTGGGATTTTGATGGGCATTGAATTAAATTTGTAGATTGCTTTTGGTAAGATTGCCATTTTTGCTATGTTAATTCTACCTATCCAAGAGCATGGGAGATCTTTCCACTTTCTTGTTTCTTCTTCAATTTCTTTCTTCAAAGATTTAAAGTTCTTGTCATACAAGTCTTCCACTTATTTGGTTAGCATTACTCTGAGATATTTTGTGCTATTTGTGGCTATTGTGAAGGGTGATGTTTCTTTGATTTCTTTCTCAACCCTTTTATCATTTGTGTACAGGAGGGCTACTGATTTTTTTTTGTGTGTGTGTATGTGTGTTAATCTTTTATCCTGCTACATTGCTGAAAGTGTTTATGAGTTGTAGAAGTTCCTTGATAGAATTTTTTGGGTCACTCATATAAACAATCATATCATCAGCAAACAGAGTTTGACTTCTTCTTTTCCAATTTGTATCCCCTTGATCTCCTTTTGTTGTCTTATTGCTCTAGCTAGGACCTCAAGAACTATATTGAATAGATATGGAGAGAGTGGACAACCTTGTCTTGTTCCTGATTTCAGTGGAATCGCTGGGAGTTTCTCTCCATTTAGTTTGATGTTGGCTCTTGGCTTGCTGTATATTGCCTTTATGATGTTTAGATATGTTCCTTGTATCCCTGCTCTCTCCAAGACCTTTATCATGAAGGGATGTTGTATTTTGTCAAAGGCTTTTTCAGCATCTAATGAGATGATCATGTGGTTTCTACTTTTCAGTTTGTTTATATGGTGGATTACCTTGACAGATTCTCATATGTCGAACCATCCCTGCATCTCTGCGATGAAGCTGACTTGATCATGGTGGATGATTTTTTCTGGTGTGTTCTTGAATTTGATGAAGTATATCTCTTGAGATGAACTAGAGGCCAGCTTAGCAGCCACTCACATTCGCGTTCACACGGGCTGGGAGCTGGCATTTAGATCCCGGTGTTACCACAACATTGCCCGCTTTCCTGGCATCTCAGGCTTCCACAGTCAGGGACCCACGACTTCCAGTGTGACCTCTGGAGTGAACCAGGGCTGCGGGGTTTGCTTCCGTTGCACCCTCAGTAGTGTGATAATCTGGCAGCCGTGCAGGAGGAGAGTGAGTGAGATCCATTGTCAAGCACGGTGCCATTTAGCATAAAAGTTAAGGATTGAAATTTTCTGCCTGAGGGAAGCAGAGAAAAAAAATGAGGTTTTGCAGGAGTCTGCCTGTTACATCTTTTAAAAGACACTAAAAATAACTGAAGGATCCCAGTCACGTAGGCCTCTTGGGTTGTCCCATAGGAGTTCCTGAGTAAAGAGTCCTTGTCCCAATAGACTACTGTCAAAGGCCCGGAGGCCACAAACCTTAGGATTTGTGTAGAGTGCCCCCCACCCCCGCCGTCTTTCATGAGGAGGCAGGGCTGAGCAGGCTAGGATGTTCCCAAAGGATCCCACACCCTTACATATAGGACATACCGTAGAGACTGAGTGAGCATCCTGGAGGCACGATGCAGCATTCACTCAGAGAGCAGAGCATCCCAAAGTTGGAGTTAGTCAAAAGCAAAAACATCTTTAGCCACCACTGCCACTGGCGCTAAAGAAAATGTCCTGCTGGGTGTGGTAGGTACTTGTAATCCCAGCACTTGGGAGGTGAAGGTAGAAGGATCTAGAATTCAAGGTCATCCTCAGATACCTTCAATTTACCACATTTTTTTGGGGGGGGGGTCAGATTTAAGACTATTTAACGCTTCTTTTTAAGGTGCTTTCCTTTCCCAAAGCCTGGTGGTGGTAGTGCACACCTTTAATCCCAGCACTCAGGAGGCAGAGGTAGGCGGGTCTCTGAGTTTGAGGCCAGCCTGGTCTACAAGAGTCAATTCCAGGACAGCCAGGGCTACACAGACAAAATCCTGCTCAAAAAAATTAAATCTTTTTTCTCAATATTTATTTATTTTTATAGATATGGTCTTGCTGTGGTAAAGGCTGGCCTTGCACTCAAGGTCCTCCTGACTCATTCTTCGAGATTCTGGGGTTATAGGCATATATGTTCATCTGATATGTTCATATTGAGATTGAAACTCAAATTCTCATACCCATTGAGTTCTCTTTCCAGTCCTGAGGTCTTCATTTATCAGGCTGGAGGGGAAGGGGCCATTTCCAAGGTAGCCGCTAGGTGGCGCTGCTGAATCACCTCTTGGAACTGCAAAGACTACACATCCTACTAGGACACCTCCTCCCCCGTGTTGAGCTAATGGTCACCTATCTCTCTCCTATTTCCGGACTATTGACAAAGGTGCCTATCTTTTCCCTGAGACTGGGCAGGTGCAGGCACAGGGGAAGGTGGAGTTAGGGGTTGGGGGTGGAACTGCTTGTCTGTCACAGCCAAGGTGCACAGGAGCAGGGCCGTGGAGAGATGCAGAATATATTCATCTTGATTGACAGCTTCGTACAGAAAAGTTAAATCTCCAAGCAGCCCTGTTTAGCCAACAGAACAATAGGCTTGCAAAATGGGTTTCACCTGCTTCTTCAGAAACACATCTCCAAATGTGGTGTGCGACCAGGAGCTGGAGGCAGGAAAATCAGAAGTTTATGGTCATCCTTGGCTACCTAGGAGTTTGAGGACAGCCTGGGCTTCATGGAACCCTGTCACAGAAGGTGGCAGGGTGGGAGAAGAAGAGGAGGAGGATAAAAGAGGCAAGGAGAGGAGAGAGTCAAGAAAGGACAAAAGGAAGCAGTTATTAGCTGGTAAGAGCAGCCTTGAATTTGGAAAGAAAACTGCCCACGGTGAGAAGGATCAGAGATGGCCAATTGAAAAATTACCACTGTTTTTAAGCTGAACTTCTTGGCTAAAAACGTCTGTCTGTCTCTTTTTCCTTAATAGCATCTAGAAAATTGAGTTTTTCTTTCAGCACTGAAGTTTGGAAACTGTCGGTATTTACCAGGGTTCTCTGAGGAGATGAGCCTCGTACTGTGATGTGATGTGTGTGTGTGTGTGTGTGTGTGTGTGTGTGTGTGTGAGAGAGAGAGAGAGAGAGAGAGAGAGAGAGAGAGAGAGAGAGAGAGAGAGAGAGAGAGAGAGAGAGAGAGATCGCGTGTGTCTGAGCTGGTGGTGCGTCCCAACATGCAACGTGGCCCATGAGAGCCAGAGCAGTCCTCTGCCGCACAGCGCACCCTGGCTCAGCGAGCAGTTATGACTTTTTGGGGAGGCCTGGAGGCACCAATCCCCGCTTTTCCAGCAGCCCCGCCCTTTCAGAAGCAAGCACAGAAACCTCCCGCTGCAGACTTGAGGTGTGATTGTTTTCGTCACTCTTTCCAACTGTGGCTGAGTAGGACTCGGCATTGGCAACAGCGCCACCTTCTGGCCAGCGAAACTCCAGTTTCTAGATAGAGTTTCTTTTCTGAGCTTGTTTTTCATTATGCAACTGCCCTGCATTCCAGAACATAAACACACCCCAGAGTTTAAAAACCATTTCTCCAGCGGGCTTCTCGTTCCGTGTGCCTCTCAGACCAACGTAGTGTGCGCTGTGGAATGTCAGCATCGTCTTCATCAGAAGCAGCTGTGACTAGTAAGTCACAAGGTCAGACCTGGACCACCTCCCATAGACTAAGACTAAGGAGGGTGGAAAGGGTCATAACCCCCTTATTTGCGATTCAGCCACTCCATCCTGCACCTCCCCAACAGCTTTAAGTAAGTTTGGTTCAGCTGCCTGTGGGTTCTGAGAATGAAGTCAGCTCCTCAGCTCCTCAAGACTGTGCAGTGTGCTTTTCTCTGCTGAGCTGTCTTACTGGCTTACAACCTTTAAGGAACACATCCACTATGTCACAACCATACTTTTTTTTTTAGTTCCTTCATTAACAATAATTTACTGTGCCCCATTGTGTACTAGACACTGGGGCTACAGCAACTATACATGCCTTCATTTAGGCATAGGGATACTCCTAAAAGGAACACATCGCTTCCTATGATGTTTGAATTTGGGGGACTGTGAGTTAAAATGTTGAGACCCCTGGGTAATTCCCCAGCCTCACTCTCCTGAAAGGACCCACACACTGCGTTTTAAAGTCCCTACAGCACACTTTTGCCATCAGCCTTTTCCCTCTGCTGGAAGCAGTATGGACTGAAAAGGAGAAAGGATTTAAGTCGGGTATTGCTGCTAACTCAGCAAGAAAGGAAGGCTGAAGCTGCCTGAGGTAGCAGCAGAGGACAGACGGTAGGAACTAAGACAGATTTAGAAGGTTGCAGAGATGGAGGAGAAGTCTGCTGGCTTGCAGACTTTTGATGGGCAATTTGGAAAGGAAGGTAGGAACGTCCCGGGAAGAAGCACATGGATGACATGTTAATAGGCCATGTCAAATCCCAGCACTCAGGAGGCAGAGGCAGGCGGATCTCTGTGAGTTCAAGGCCAGCCTGGTCTACAAGAGCTAGTTCCAGGACAGGAACCAAAAAGCTACGGAGAAACCCTGTCTCGAAAACAAAACAAAACAAAACAAAAAATAGGCCATGTCATTACTGGATCAGAACACCTGAGAAATCAACCTAAAGGAGGAGGAGAAAGGACTTACTTTGGTTCGTTTCAGAGGTTTGGGTTCATGCTCGATGACCCAGTTCTTTTGGGTCTACTGTGAGGCAGAATATCATGGTGGAAGGGTATGATGGGACAATAGTGCTCATTTCATGGGGAGAGAGAGAGAGAGAGAGAGAGAGAGAGAGAGAGAGAGAGAGAGAGAGAGAGAGGAGAGAACTAGAAGAAGGGACAGAGAGACAGAGATGAGCCTTCCGAGACACACTGCCAGTGACCAGTGATGCACTTTCTTCAAGCTGACAAAGCCGGCACCACATCTCAATCAGATGGGGATTCCACCTCACCACCATCGGGTGGGGACTCCACCTCACCGCCACTGGATGGGGACTCCACCTCACCACCATCAGGTGGGGACTTCATCATCATACCATTGAATGGGGACTCCACATCATCACCATCAGAGGGGACTCCACCTCACCGCCATCAGGTGGGGACTTCATCATCATACCATTGAATGGGGACTCCACATCATCACCATCAGAGGGGACTCCACCTCACCGCCATCAGAAGGAGACTCCACCTCACTGCCACTGGATGGGGACTCCACCTCACTGCCACTGGATGGGGACCTCATCAGCAGCTTCATACATCCATAGACCAGAACCCTCTCAATCCAGTCCCCGGGGACTACTCCTTCAACATGTGTGCCTTTGCAGGGCAATTCATGCCTAAACAGGTGGAAAGCAGTAATAATGAAGAAGTGACAGCAGAAGGGACAGCACTAAGGGTGGGCTGTGAAAGTGGAGTGAGTGTCGTCTAAGGTTGATGTCTTATTGACAGCTGGATGGATTCTCTGGGAGAGAGTGCTCGGGAGACACACTGTTCATCATTACCATTCAGAGGGAGGCCAATCAAATCTATAGTATGGCTTTTGAGACAGACTGGCCTCAAACAGCATGCAGCAGAGGACAGCCTGGAACTCCCGATCCTCCTGCCTCTACCTACACTACTCCCCCCCTCCCCAGGGCAAAGATTAGAGATCGGCATGTACCGCCACTCTGGTGTATGTGATGCTAGGAACCCCGGGATTCATGCATTCTAGACAAGCACTCTACCAACTGGGCTACTCAGCCCCAGAACTACGGCTTTAACCAAGTTATTCAGGAGACATTTAAAGAATGGAAAACAAACAGCCCAATAAACAAACATCAGAGCTTGGCAGTGGATGGCACTCTGAAAACATAACATGTGCAGAAAAAAAGGAAGGCACTGGTGGAGCTGGGGAAGCATAGCAAACAAAAAGATAGGGAAGGCAGAGAAGGAATCCCAGAGGAAGGCAGTGGCTCAGGAAAGAAGGACGGGCAGAGGGAGGAATCTCACTTCTAGACAAAGAGCTACAGGTAACTAATGGCTGTGTGGAGAGGGGTGTTGGCCTCTCTGGGGTATTAGTCCCCAAACTGGCTATCCAATATAAAGTGGTCATCCCTGAAACCAAAAACATGCTCAGCAGGTTGTAGTTATATCTTTGTACACATACATACCCATATGCATGAAAGTGTAATCCCAGCTCTAAGGATGTGGAGACAGGCAGACCCCTGGGGCTTCCCGACCAGCCAGTCTAGCTTACTTGGCAAGCTCCAGACTGGTGAGAGACCCTGCCTCAAAAAACCAAGGTGGATAGGGCCTAAAGAACAGCGCATTGAGGTTGACCTCTATGTGTATATACACAAAGATGTGCATACTCATGCTTACACATGAGAGAGAGAGAGGGTGGGGAGAGGGGGGCTGTGAAAGGGATCAGTTTATCAGGTTATCAGATTGGCTGCCTTCATCAGCTACTGGTTGGCCTGGAAGCCATGCTCTTTACCGGGCTTAAGTCTATGAGTAAAAAAGATCAAACACACGGTTTTTAAAAATGACTTCTACAAAAGAAAAAGTAAGTTGGTCTGTGTTAAAATTTATGCAGAATGAAATTCAGAGCTCTCAAGGGCTCAAGGCATTTTTGACAAATGTTAGATTGTGTAATCAGCACCTGAATCCAATTAAAATATTGCCCTAGAAGCTTCCCTGCTGGCGGGTCCTGGACCTTCCACATTCTCCATAGGCCACCGAAGTCCTCGGGTCACTGCGGTCCTAGTCTCTAATGCAATAGAGGCTTTGCTGACGTTTGAATGTCAGCAAAGGGAATCTTCAGGATGCAAACACTGCTGGAGATCTCACATTTATCCACAACTCTGCAGAGATGAGTGATCAACTCTTTGTACTTGTCCATGGCCTTATCTTGTAAATGGCCATTTGTGCATCCAGGGTCCACTGAGGAGGAAGGTTTAGCTTGTTACAAAGTTTAATGTTGCGAAAAGCAGCTTCCTACAAAGACTTCTACAGTCTAGAGACAATTTAAACACTCCGGGTGGGGCATGGGGATGTGTGCTCACTACATCATAAAGTAGATATATTGTATCTTTACGGGAAACAGTATTTCAAAACAATCCTAACATTTCCCTGCCTGTCAGTAACGCAAAAGCATCCTAAATTTCCATCCTTGGCCCTTGCCATTTGGCGTTCTAAAATACTGTTTAAAACTCTATTGTACTGTATTTATTTGAGAATGTGCGCCCAGGACTGGGTGCCACACTGTCCCAGCACAGAGGTCAGAAAAGAGCTGGCAAGAGTCAGTTCTCTTCCACCACGTGGGATCCAACTCAGGTTGTCTGGGTTGGCAGTGAGCACGTCTACCCCTTGTCATCTTGCCAGCCCTCACTTCAGATCTTCCTTAGAAGCATGAAAGGGTGGCTGTCTCCTTATGGATTTAATGCACATTTGTCTTATGATTAAAAATGTCAGATACCTTTGCAAGCGGTTATCATTTTATATCTTCATTTGTTAAGTGTCTGCTCAAAACATATTTTTTTAAAAAAACATGTTATGCTTGATATCTGTTTATGATGAGAGAAATGGTATTTCTAACCACTTTCCATGGACTAAGCAATAGATATTTACCAATATTCTAAATGGGTTTAAAATGGAATCTTTTATGTGTTTTGCCAAAGGCAAACGGAATGACTGAGACACGAAGGAAATCTTTCATTTGTAGTATCAGTTAACTTTAAAACTATATTCATATGTCAAGCTATTTGATGGTGGGGCTGAGTCTCCCTCATTGACTAAGGAGCACACTTCACGCCTAGAAAGACAAAGGGAATCCACATCACTCCTTCAGTTAAACCTGAGATTCAGTGAGGAGCGAGAGCAGCCATGTGCATGTCAAGATGAGGTCTTCTTTGTCTGAGTCTGAATCAAGCAGTGGAGACTGTGAGAAACACAGAACTACATAGGGAAGCCTGGTTTTGAGTTTGCTCGCGGGATCCAGCAGAGGGCCTGTGAGCCTCTTCGCCAATGCAGCAATCCAAGTCAGATCAAGTCAAACGAAATTTAAAAAGCCCAGGTTTAAAGGATAGAACTCTCCCGGATGATTTTCCAGTCCCCTCCACCCCCCACACACACACCGAGAGGAGATGGGAAAGAGAGTCCGGAAAACCACGTGTCTGTTTCGGGGGAGGTAGTTTAAATGCCCTGTGGGAGTGGTCTTGAGCATCTCTGGGGGAAGGGTCATCATTTGTATTAGCATGTGAGGTGGGGGCTCACACCGCGCGCGCGCGAGTGTGTGTGTGTGTGTGTGTGTGTGTGTGTAGAAGCTAAGGGTTGATGTGTGGTGTCTTCCTCCACCTTGTGTGTGTTTGTTTTTGTGACAAGGTGTCTCTTTGTAGTCCTGGAATGTAGACCAGATTGGCCTCGAATTCCCGGTAGTTCTCCCGCCTCAGCCTCCCCAGGGCTGGGATTAAAGGTGTGTGCCACCACGCCCTGCTCCCACCTAGTTCCTAAGCCACAGGTTCCCTCACTGAACCTGGAACTGACCTCAGCCACACTGGCTGATCAGCGACTCCAGAGATCTTCCTGTCTCCATCACGCGGGATGGCAGTTACCCCTCTGTGGGGATTCCAACTCGGATTCTTATGCTTACAGAGAAAGCTCTTTGCCCAACGAGCCATCTCATCTCCCTCATGACTTATTTTCAACACGTAAATCCAGAGTGCATTTTGTATTCATTGTCTTAGGGTCTTTGTGGTAGGTCAAAGGAGCGTTTTTGAAAGGAGCCGACTGGGGGACTGCGTTGGACATCTTGTGAATTTGGTGCCTCTTAGCTAATTTCGGCCCCAGACCTCTCCTAATCAGGATCCCCGGAACTGGTGTAATACTACAGTGAACGTCTCTGCAGCGACTCTTCTTGCTAAAAACTGTAAGGGACAGAGTGGCAGGAGGCACTACACCCTAGGGCTCTAGGACCCTCAACGAAGTGGAAGGAACTACAGACGGTTCCACGCCCAGCGGGGAGTGTGTGGGCGGGAACCTCTCGCTGCGCACGCGCACTCGCGCTTAGAGCTGCCGGCGCACGCGCACGGGGTCGACTCCCGGCGCAATGGAGCGGGTGTTGGCGGACGCGCTTCTGGCGCAGAGCCGGGAGCCCTGCGCGCTGCTGGGGGCACTGTGCGGCGGGGAGGCGAGTGCGGAGCGGGCGGAGACTCTGCGCCTGGTGCTGCAACGGCTGGAGGAGCGCGGCGCGGGCGCCGGCGGGCTGGCCGAGGCGGCGCACGAGGTGGCCAGGGGCCACCTGGTGCCCTGGCTGCACGCGTCCCCCCGTGGAGGGCCCGCAGGGCCGCGCGTGCTCCGGGCGGCGAGCGCGGCGCTGAGGTCGTGCGCGCGCCTGGCAGGGCCCGAACTGGCAGTGGCGCTGGCCGAGGAGGCGCTGCGCGAGCTGCCGAACGTGCCGGCCGTGGAGCTTCTGGCCGCCGTAGCGCCCTGTCTGCGCGCCCTCGATGATGCCCAGCTGCTGCATCGCCTGGCGCGCGCGTCCGTGGAGCTGGCGCTGGCCGGGGACGCGCCGCCGGCGGTGGGCGCGCGCCTGCTGCCCGCGCTGGCACAGAGTGCAGAACCGGCGTTGCGCGCGGCTTGGGACGCGCTGGCTTCCCCGGGACCCGGAGCTGAGGGCCGCACTGGGCCAGAGCTACTGGTGCTGAGCGCGCTGGCCGAGAAACTACTGTCGGCTCGTGCGCGCCATGAGGACCTCGACGCGCGCCTCCGCGGCCGCTTCTGGAGAACCGTGCAGGCTGGACTGGGCTGCACACAGGACGCGCTCACACGCAAGCGCGCGCGCTACCTGCTGCAGAGGGCTGTACAGGTGTCTGCAGAGCTGGCGATGGACTGTACCTGCGGTCCCCAGGACACAATGGGTACCTACTTTTCTCTCTCTTTCTAAACATAATTATGTCAAAGTATGTGCTCCTGTGTGTACCACGTGCGTGTAGGTGCCTGGGAGGGCATCGGATCTCTTTGAGCTGGAGTTAAAGACGGTTGTGAACTACCTGTTGTGCGTGCTGGGAACCAAACCCCGGTCCTCTAGAAGTGCATTAAGTGCTCTTAGCCACCGAGCCATTTCTCCAGCCTGGTACCTGTTTGTCTCTTTCCCCCAGCTCCACCCAGCTTCCCCAAACCAGCTCTTCAAGGGCCATCCACCTCGTCCTCATTTAGCACCTGCGTGTGGCACCTCTATAGCGATTTCCGCTTGAGCTTTGGGAACAGTGGACCCAGAGTAGGGTGGGATACCGCACATGGTGGTAGTGTGATCCGTACCACAAGCCTGCTCCATTCCGTGACATCCTGATTGAAAAAGGAAGGGTCATTCTAAAAGAAAGACGGTGTGTCCCAAGTTAACGCTTGAAGCTTGAGGAACTTATTAAGTATTGGTCTCTTGACATTCCCTTTGGGAACTGTAGGAGCAGGGTTTGTTAATGTTTGCACGCGTGTGTGCGGGCTTGCGCGCGCGTGTGTGTATGCGCGTGAATATGTTGGAAGTCAACAGAAGGTGTTTTCCTTACTCTCCACTTTATTTTTTGAGTCAGGGCCTCTCTCTGAATCCTGAACTCAATGTTTAGCTAGACTGGCTGACCAGGGATCCTAATCTTTCATCCCCCATTCTGCCTCTGCCTCCTTAGCTGGGCTTACAAGCACATGCCACAATGATGGTATTTCTACATGGGTTATCATGTCTGTCATTTCCATTTGAACTTTTTATTGTATTTATTGTGTGTGTATGCTGTGGCACCCTAAACCTCTCAGGATTCAGGAGGAACGCTGTAGCCAGTGAGCACTGGTTAGAAAGATCCGAGGGTGAAGGAACAGATCAGCTCACATAAATCTCATCATGTCCCGTCTATTCCTCCTGTGTTCTCCCCATGATGATCTCTGGATCCCACAAGGTTTCCAGGCTATACACCCACACAGACACAATTAACAGTTCTTTGTGACACAGCAAGGATACCAGGCATGCACTGTTTAGGGCCACAGACAGATAAGACTGACAAAGCAGGCCCCAGTCGGGCTGATTAGTCTCGTGGTGTGGCTGTGAAGCGCCTGGGCACACCTGAGAAGGGGTGAATTAGAAGAAGGCTGTGATCTCTAAGAGAGGGAATGTGTGTTAATTACACATGTGTGGCTTGTTAAGCTAGACTTTGTAATTGATAAATGTTGAGCAGTTCTTTGCTACCTTTCCTAGTTACTGGAGACACAGCATTGTAGTAACCATGGCAACCAGAGTGCACATTGGCATTTTTGCTGGCTGAATTAAAGGGAATGGAATCTTTGAGCCCTAGAGATAACATCTAAAGCGTAAAGCCTGGAGCCTGGCATTTCCAGTCTCCAGGCTAAGGGACAACTTGGTTCTGGCCGATGCCTGAGTGAGAATCATTTCCTTTCTCCTGGGTCTTTTCCCGAGTTCAAGGCACCTGGTATGTATTCTGTATATCAAGATCATACAGCCATGGAAAGTCATCCAGTATACAGTGTATGAGGGAGCTATACCCAATAATTAATGCACTGCTGGACTTTCCTGGGATGAATCCCACTATGGAACGGGGAACACAGTGACCTCACAAGGGTTCTACAGAAGTGACAGCGGCTAGTCCAAAGACGAATAGTCCCAGAGCTTTGCAAATTGGGTTTTCTCGCTGGAGCACTCCATGAGTTAGTCTCGTGATTTTTGTCAGCTGTACTTTTACTGTATGGTGCTTGTGGCCCACAGCCCTGTCCTTTGGCCTTGTGCTCTCTGATGGCCCCTGAACATTCAGCAGTTTGTGAGTTATATGTTATTTCCTTTTCTGGCAGAAATGCTTGTATGTGGCTTCCTGCTTCCAAAGCAGAGCGGAGATGGTCTACACACCTTCATTTTGTCCTTATAGTTCGACTGATGGTTTGATCAGCCCATCTCCAGCCAGGGGAGATATTTCTATCCAAATTTTATGAGATAACGCGCTGCCTGCCACACAAACGAGGCTCCTTTGCATCCAAGTTTAAGGCCTCGGTCCATCCAGCTGTGTTTGAGAAGCTGGAGATTCTACTGTTGGTTTTGGGAAGTTAGGATGATTCTGGATCCTGCTTAAGGGTGGCCTGTGGCTTCCCCATGGAGGTTCCTGGGGTTTAGGTCCCCGGCCTCCTGGAGTCTCCTCTTTCACTCGTGTGCGACACACTTGGAAGTTTCCCTGAGCTTTGTCAGTGGTGACTTCCTCCCTGGCTGTCTCTTTCTGCTTCTCTTCTGGACTTGGAACCTCTGGACTTGTCCTCCGTCTTAGTTACTTTTCTGTTGCTGAGATAGACACCCTCAAAAAATCCCTCAACCCAAATAAAAGCAAAAATTCAAGCTCAGAGTAGTCAATCAACCAAACAACAACAACAAAATAAAATTAAACAGAAGTTCTGTAGAAAGGTTTTGCTTTGGGCCACCAGTTCATGAAAAAATGACATGGAGACTTATTTTTAATTATGAAAGTTCAACCTTACCGTAGATTTGTACTTAACTAGCTCTTATAACTTAAATTAGCCCATATCTTTGAATCTACATTCTTTCATGTGGCTCAGTTACCTTTACTCTGTATTGCCCATCCTGCTTCCTCACCATTTGGCTAGCAACTCTGCCTTCTTCCCAGAGTTTTCTCAGTCCAGAAGTCCCGCTTATACCTCCTGCCTGGCTATTGACCGTTTAGTTTTTATTAAAGAGTGACACATCTTCACACAGAGTAAAGGAGTATTCGACAACAAATTTCTGTTTGAGTTTCTTAAGCCCTTTAAGTGGTCCCCTCCCAGGTTAGCAGTTGTCTTGTCTGGTGTCACTGGAATTGAGTTAAGAACAGCTGTGATGAAGGCCTTAACCACATTGCTAAAGAAAGAACTGATTTTCCTTTCCTGTTGAATCTCTCCTAGGTTCAAGCCTATTCTGGTGGTCTGAGAAGAAAAAAGACGAGCTTCTAAAGTTCTGGGAAAACTATATCTTGATCATGGAAGTCCTAGAAGGAAATCAGGTGTGTGTTCTCCCGTCTTAGTGAATCCTACAGCCCATGGGCCCCTTTTCAGGCCTCATGGGAAGGCCAGCCTGTATAAGCATGGCTGAATCCTTTGTTTCCTGAAATGGTTACACTTTAAGATAACACATGAATTGTTTCAGGAAATTAAAGAATGCTCTTAGTGGATTCCTGTGATTGTGCAAAACTTTAGTCTCACTTGGTCCCCCTTGGCATTCTCCAACTGCCGTATTTGTTGGGGTGTTCCAGCATGTTACCAGGTGTGAACTACTGGGCTCTCCCCCGTACTTCTGGGTTCAGTTCGTCTGAAGTAAGGCCTGACGAGTATGACCTTTAGACACGTTTCCAGGTGACACCTGTGCGGCCATCCTGGTGTAGAGAGTCCTAGTCTTTAAAGGTCCCTCCCTGAAAGAGTCCCAGCATTCAGGGTTCCTGTCTGTACTGTTCCTAGAGGTTCTCATCTCCAAGGGTCCCAGTGTGTAAGACTCCTCAGCTCTAAGGTTCCTGTGCTAAGGGTTCGTGTGTGTGGTCCCCTGTCTGTAAGCTACAGACCATGGATGTCTGTGGATACATGTCAATAGGAGGTGCCAGTCCTTACATGCCACCCCGCTCCGTGCCAAGTGTACTGAGATGCGGGATGGGCTCTAGGAAGTCTTTCTAAATTCAGATAAGATTGCTGGGTTGCTTCGGCCGGTTAACCCATAAGCCTATTTGTTTTAGAAACTTAGATTTCACGTTACTTTGAACTTTGCGAGTCAGGCTCTAGCTGAACTGTCACAGCATGGTCTAAGAGACCCCGGAACCCTGAGCTCTGAATGCGCTGGGCTTCCCAGTGTGTGACCCCGACAGTGGTGGGACTCAGGGTGAGCGCTTCCAGTGCATTTACCATTTAATCTCCCAGCCTTGCCCGCTTCTGAGTTAGGACGTTTCGTAACTGGGGTCTGCACAGTCTTCCCCAGCTTTGCCGCTCAGTCTCACAGACATGAGTCACTGATGCTGCTCAGACCTGCGGGAACCAGGCTCCTGACACCTGTTTCAGACATAGCAACGAGAGAAAGGGCGCAGTATGTAAACAGGAACCTTCCCCTGAGGTTTCAAAGCCGTTTCGTGTGATTTTTCATGAGATTCTTTGCTCTTGTTTTTAGATACATGTCATAAAGCCAGTCTTACCCAAGCTAAACAGTCTGTTTGAATACGCAGTATCAGAGGAAAATGGTAACGATTGTTTTTTGGTTCTGTTCGTTTGTTTGCTTTAATAACATTAGTCCCCCGATCTCGTAACTAACCGTTATCTATTAGAGTCTTTGGGAAAACCATTTAATAGTGAGGAGGAAATGGGATCAACCCGCAGTGCCTCCAGCAAGCGGTGC
The DNA here is from genome assembly GCF_950005125.1 of Chionomys nivalis. Lineage (NCBI taxonomy): Eukaryota > Metazoa > Chordata > Mammalia > Rodentia > Cricetidae > Chionomys > Chionomys nivalis. The sequence continues at coordinate 3,179,795 of NC_080106.1, forward strand.
TGGCCTCCGGCATTGTGGGTACGTGCTCTCCAAGCACACTGGCCCTGTGTACCCACTGTACCCTTTACCCATCTCTTTACAACATAGCTTTCAATGGCTGCAGAGATTCCAGTAACTTAGAGGTATGATTAGACTTTTAAAGCGGTTTATTATAAAAATTTCAAACTACTTCCCTTCTTTATAGAAAGGAAAGAATATGTGTGATGAACAGGGGCCTGTCTCGGTCATGGCAGACGCACACAGCGGGCAGCCTTGTCTCCTGGGCCCATGTGGTCTCTGCTGCTCCCTCTCCAGCAGCTCAGCTTCCTTTGATTTCATCTGTAAATCTCATTGTGTGTCCTTAGCAGAGCAGGCTGGGGAGAGGGCCCAGTGGGCAAAGGCCTTGGTGTGCAAGCGTGAGGCCCAGAGTTCAGATCCTCAGCATCCATATAAATGCCTTGTGGGTCTGGTGACCTGCCTGCAATCCCAGCATTCCTGAGACAGACACAGGGAAGCCTTGGGTGGACTGGCTAGATAGACTAGCTAAATAAGCAAGCTCTGGGCTCAGCGGGAGACCTTGCCTCAATATGTAAGGTGGAGAGGGGTTGAGGAAGACACCGGATGTCCAGCTCTGGTCTGTACTCACATGTGCCCATGCTGGAACACATGCACATGTATCCCTCCACACCCACACAAATAAGAAAATGCCAATGCTTTCGTGGTAGGGCTATTTTTATAATAAGACCCTTCTAATATGGATATGCACTTCTATTTCTTGTTTGTTAGACTGGGTGGGGGTAGATCCTGTTTCAGATATCTTGGGGTTCTTAGGAAGAGGGCATTCAAGGTGTGACTTTACCTATGCTTTGAGCCCTCAATCGCTCCTGAAACACAGCACACCTGGAGCTTCCTCTAGTGGCTTTGTGAGGCTGAGCTTCAGCCAGTGATGCAGTAACTGCAGGCTGAGGCTTCCTGTCTGTAGGGATGGGAAGGTGCGCTAGCATGTGTTCATTAGTGAGTGCTGCGCCCCGTAGGTAGTGGCTGCCCTGGGCGGTCACCTCATGATGGGCTGACCCCTGTAGGTAGTGGCTGCCCTGGGCGGTCACCTCATGATGGGCTGACCCCCGTAGGTAGTGGCTGCCCTGGGCGGTCACCTCATGATGGGCTGACCCCCGTAGGTAGTGGCTGCCCTGGGCGGTCACCTCATGATGGGCTGACCCCCGTAGGTAGTGGCTGCCCTGGGCGGTCACCTCATGATGGGCTGACCCCCGTAGGTAGTGGCTGCCCTGGGCGGTCACCTCATGATGGGCTGACCCCCGTAGGTAGTGGCTGCCCTGGGCGGTCACCTCATGATGGGCTGACCCCCGTAGGTAGTGGCTGCCCTGGGCGGTCACCTCATGATGGGCTGACCCCCGTAGGTAGTGGCTGCCCTGGGCGGTCACCTCATGATGGGCTGACCCCCGTAGGTAGTGGCTGCCCTGGGCGGTCACCTCATGATGGGCTGACCCCTGTAGGTAGTGGCTGCCCTGGGCGGTCACCTCATGATGGGCTGACCCCTGTAGGTAGTGGCTGCCCTGGGCGGTCACCTCATGATGGGCTGACCCCTGTAGGTAGTGGCTGCCCTGGGTGGTCACCTCACTGATGGGCTGACCCCTGTAGGTAGTGGCTGCCCTGGGTAGTCACCTCACTGATGGGCTGACCCCTGTAGGTAGTGGCTGCCCTGGGCAGTCACCTCACTGATAGGCTGACCCCTGTAGGTAGTGGCTGCCCTGGGCGGTCACCTCATGATGGGCTGACCTCTGAGGAACTGGTCTTTACTTTGCGGATGGCTCTGGCCGTTCTCTGACACAGTGAGAGCTTCCACAGGCCATAGGCATCTTGTACCACCTGGGCTAGCATATAATGGGATCCTGCCCTTCTCTTGAGCTCTTGCTGTTAAAATGATGCTCCCATTTCATGCTTTGCCCATGGCGCTTAGCAAGCCAAACCAAATAGCACTGACTGGTTTTGAAAAGTTCCCGTTGACGGAGAGTTGAAAAACATGTTGGGGTAGATTACAAACAATAGGCCAATTTAGCTGTAGAATACAATGAGATTAAAAAAAGTTTCTAGTTTAATTAAATAAAGACTATTTTAAGAATCAGGAACAATCAATAGAAGGTATACATATGTTCTATTTTTAAGTCTTATTTTTATTTATGTGAATGTGTGGATGTGCCTATGTGGTATACCACATGCATGCAGGTGCACTCACAGGCCAGAAGGTGTTAGCTCTGCTGGAGCTGGAATTACAGCTGGGTGTGAGCCGCCCCACGTGGGCGCTGAGACTCGAACCTCAGTGCTCTGGAAGAGCGGCCAGTGCTCTTAACCACTGAGCCATCCCTCCAGCCCTTATTCTATCTTTTACTGTGGATTCAATTATACAGTCACTTGAGAGGTCCCTTATTCCACGTCAGTGTGTACAAGCACTGGAGGCCGGGGAAGCATTTTCCACTCGAGTTTTGTCTTTTTTTTTTTCCCCATGAAACAGCAGTTTTGGCTCCAAGTCCTATGAAGAGAACAGAGAAGGGACCGAAAAGAAGTTCATGTGAGGGGGCTCAGGCCTGACCTAGGGGTGACACACAAACTCCGAGCTGGGAGTTGACCAGCCTGGGATGGGGAGCTGGCTCTGTGAGGATGGTAGGGGCACTGAAGAAAGTGGGTCTGCAGAGCGGGCAAGGCTGGGGTAGCCAGTGCCAGCCTGTGTCTTATTCACAGTTTAAGAATGGTGGGAAGCTAGGCAGAGGGTGTAAGTAGAGGGTGGCAGTTTGAGATTTGTGTATGAAAAATGGCCTGAAACCAGCTGAGGGGAGAACGAGCTGAACCCACCCCAGATAGATGTAAGGTTCCGTTCGTACACACACACACACACACACACACACACACACACACACACACACACAGAGGCCAGTGCTGTCCTGAGTGCCGTGGTGCCTGCAGCAGCTGAGTGCATCCACAGTGCTGACCGCTGAGGGTTCTACAGGCTCTGGGTGTGTGCTGAACAAACTCCCCGAGCCAGAGCTCTCACGCTGTCAGTGTGACTCTGTCGCACGCAGATTTGTAGTATGAGCCTCAGTCTCCACGCAGAGATCTAAAGCTGAGGTGTGGGTCAGTTCGGGTGCTTGTTCCCGCAGGCTGCTGGCTCATTCATCCCTCCTGGCTCGTGTGCGTTTATACAAGAATGTTTGAAAGCGAGAATAAAATCCTGACCAAAGAAGGCGTGATCCACTTCTTGGAGCTGTGTGCCGTGAGATCACCTCCGTATTCACCGGAACTCTCCGAGGTAATGACATCCCAGCCCTTTCCTCCTTAGCCATCTTCAGGATGGAGAAGGTGGAGGTCGTCTGTTAAGCCCAGGATCTTTTGAGTTTAAGAGAAAAGCCACCCAGTGGGCAAGCTGCCAGTCTCAGCCATTGCTCGGACTAGGAGTCGGAGATGAGGGAGAGGGGAAGTCCTCTGTGTGGGGGTTGGGGGCAGTGCTGGGGTGGGATGTGATGAGGGGGCTCATAAAGCCTGAGAGATGGAGAGGGAGAGCACACCCAGGCTTCCGTCAGTGAACAAGGGGCGCAAAAGACAGGAAAGCTTTGCTCCCTGAGTTAGGATGAGTGGGCAGACCACATAGCAGCAGCCGCAGCAAGGACAGGTCTTTTATAGCTCTGCACACACCAGGCTCCGCTTTTTGAGGCAGTGTCTCATGTAGCCTAGGTTGGCCTTTAAGGCTCCCTGTGTAGCCAAGGCTGACTCTGAACTCTGGTTCCTTTTGCCTCCAGCTCCAGAGTGCTGGGCTTAAATGCACATCAGCACGCCCGTTTATATGGTTCTAGGGATTGAACCCAGGACTTCAAGCATGGGAGGCAAACACTCTGGGCCACGTCCCCGGTCTCAGTCTGCCTGTCTACCTCAGATGTAGCTCTCCTGTTTGGGGAAAGCTGAATGGGAGCACATTAGTCAGGGTTCTTCAGGGGACAGAGTGATAAAATGGCTGTGTATTAAAGGGAAATGTATTAGATTGGAATATAGCAATGGCCGTCTGCTAGCTGGGGAGGCAGAAATCCCATAGCTGGATGCCTCAGTTGTCCAGTCTGGCACCAAAGGCCTGGATGGTTCCTAGAGAGCCGCTGAGTCAGGACTTGAGTCCAGGCTGGAAGCCTAGAGAGGCTGGGTTCCGATGGAGCGAAGAGCGGCAGGAGGAGCCACAGGGGCAGCTGCAGGGTAGAAGAACTCACGAGGGAGAGGCGAAGGCAAGGAGGCAAACAGCTTTGCCCTTGGTCCTCCCTGTATCTGAATGTCTGCTAGAGGTGCTGTCCGCTCTCAGGGTGGGTCTTCTGCTTCAGGTAATTAAACCAAAGCAGCCCCTCCCAGCTGTGTCCAGACACTTGCCTGTGGGTGAGCCTAGATCCATCCAGTGGACAGTATTAGCCGTCACGGGAGCCTTGTCTGCGTCGTTTATGGAGTTTGCAGTCTGGCAGGGAGCTCATGGTAATGCTGTCCTGGAGCCATGAGCCATAGCTGTGTGCACTCTGCTGTCTTTTTGTCTGAGCTGTTCATGTCTGCCTCTGTCCATCAGCTGCCTCACGCAGTGAGACCAGGAGTGTTGGGGTCTATGCAGTTGGGCCCTGTGGCCGTGAGGAGACCAGGGGTGCTGGGGTCTATGCAGTTGGGCCCTGTGGCTGTGAGGAGACCAGGGGTGCTGGGGTCTATGCAGTTGGGCCCTGTGGCTGTGAGGAGACCAGGGGTGTTGGGGTCTATGCGGTTGGGCCCTGTGGCTGTGAGGAGACCAGGGGTGTTGGGGTCTATGCAGTTGGGCCCTGTGGCTGTGAGGAGACCAGGGGTGCTGGGGTCTATGCAGTTGGGCCCTGGGGCCGTGAGGAGACCAGGGGTGCTGGGGTCTATGCGGTTGGGCCCTGGGCTCCGTGTCCCCTTCCTTAGACCCAGGAGCTCACTTACATTAGGGTCACACACACCAGCCTGCTTTTTCTGTCTGAATTCCACACTGCAGCCCCTGAGATGCAATTCTGCCCCTGCATTTCAGGTAACCTGGTGGGGTGGGGGTTGACTGGCCTCTAAGACTATTTGGGGGATGTTAATCCCTGATCCCCACCTTCTCAGCACAGGCTGTTGGCCTTCCCTTGAGGAATCCTTATTTCCCTATTACTGTCTGTATTTCCCATCTAGTTTCTTCGGCAAGCTCCTTTGGCCCTGACCCACGCCCAGGGCCCCGGAGGGTGTTACAGGTAGCAGCATTCTGTGTGTGCCCGCAGGACTCTCCCTGCATTAACCCGCTCTGCCCCTCTGCTCTCCTGTGTCCCGTGTAGAGCAAAGGCAGTTGGAAATTCGTGTTAATTCCCGTCTTTTCCCTTTCAGTTTATCACTGGCCCGCTGATGGACACCCTCTCAGAGAGCTGTCTGTACAGCAGGTAAGCGCCCATGCTGCTCTGGCATTGCTGTGGGGCCGGGGACCAGGCACAGGGCCTTGTGCGTGTTGGGCAGTGGCACACCATGGACAGAGGGTCCAGCCCAAAGCGTCATTCTCTTCCCTAGCAGCAGTGTGGTTCAGTGCATCTGTGCTAGCTCCCAGCAGCTGTGCAGTTACACACGCTGATGTCATGAAACACGCCTAGCCCCCAGCAGCTGTGCAGTGCATCTGTACATGCTGATGTCATGAAACACGCCTAGATCACCTTTTTATTTTAGCTTTTTAATTTTGACTTAGTGTCACCGTTTTTCAGAAAAGTTCAGGGCTAATACAGAGTTGTTCTTCATTGTTCACTAGAGTCAGCAGATGTTAATGTCTGATGGGATTTGCTGAGTCATCACTTCGTGTGTGTGTGTGTGTGTGTGTGTGTGTGTGTGTGACTCTGCTGAACCGACATACCCTCCTTCATGTTTCATTGGTGTGTCTGTCCCCTACTTCCACCCAGCCATCTCTCTCTCTTTCCCTCTCTCCCTCCTCTCTCATCCTCTTTCTCCCTCTGTATTAAGAACTGCGAGCTCACACCAGTATGTCTGGCACAGCCCACTCTAACATTCCTTTCTGTGTCTGACAGTGGCTGCCATGGCCTATAGGAGGTCTGCTTGTCCACAGCTTTCGTGCTTGGAAAAGGTTAGCAGTCGGAAGCTTGTCAGTTTTCTGCCTTAGCCTCATTGGGAGAATTATCGATACCCTGAAACTGCCCGTTCAGATCTCTGCTTTTGGAATTGTTTTGTCTTTCTGATATTGATCACTTGAGTTCATAACTATAAGCAAGTTATGCTTAGGAGCCCTCTAAAAAAGAAAAAACACCCCATTTCTCACACTCTTTAAAAATGCTAACTAGCATCCTGGCCAACTGACAGGAATATATTAGTTTCTAGTGTCTGATGCATACATATTGACAACATAAAATGGCATGATTGACAGGGACATGAGTCTTCAGGGAGTCATTGCTAGATGGCATTCCACATCTGTGAGGCAGCTGGGCAGTGTGCAGTCAGCAGCGGCCCACATGCTTTTGGGAGAGTTGGCATATACATTTATCACGACATACCTTCTGGTACCCTGTTGTGTTCAGTTAGCAGATAACACACAGAGCCAGAAACGCTTGGTGGAGTCCACATTCACAGTGAAACACTGTAGCCGATGCGAGGCCTCTCAGGTACTTGTCTTCACTGGGAGTGCTCCTTTAACCTAGAGATGGAAAGCCACTGAGTTATATGTTGGAAACAAAAAAGCACAGTTTAAGTTGATCATCCTCAGCGGTTTTATTATGATGCTAGACTGATGTGTGTCAGGAGGGGAAGGGGAGTGTCATCGCAGGCTGCCGTGCCCCTTCAGTCTAACAGCCCAGGTCCTGGAGAGTCCCGCTTGTTCTGCTAGAACACTCAGATGTTTCTGCGTTCAGAGAGTCTCTGAACATTACTGAGAAATAAAATGCAAGTCCAGGGCAAGAGGCCTTGTCCAGTTATTTACTGCTGGGAACCACGTTGCGTTTAGACTAATGTCTGTATGCTTATTTGTAAATGGATTTTAAGTTCATGTTTTTCTCCCCTTTGTTCTCAGATCCCCAGGGCAACTGTCGGGAAGTGGCTCTCCCCTGGGATTAAAGCTGCAGACGTTTCTGGTCGCTTACGTTTCTCTTCTTCCAGAAGAAGCAAAGAGTATGTCCTTAGAGGTTTTAATTTACATTTTAACTTAGCATGTTCTGGTACATGTGCCATTATGTGACTGTCATGATTGGTGTCTGCAGCGGGCCACTGGCCTTGTGGTCTGTATACTGTCTCCTCTGCAGGCGTTAGCAAGCAAGGCTAAGCCAAGGAAAACTGCTGAACAGTACCCTGCCCTCTCTGGGTTGATCTTTGCAGCAGAAAGACAGCTACGTAGCTAAGGAGCACACACTTCTGTAGTTCTATACCCTGGAATCAGCCCACTTCCCTGGGTCGGGGTTAATTTTTTTTTTTTTTGAGCCAAGTTTAGAAGTGGGCACAAAGCACTGCGACTCTTGTTGCCAGGTAGCGGAAGGGCTTATTCCACTTTGAACCATCTTGTCACAGTGGCCTTTGTGACTTTTACTGAGCCTGAGTATGAATTTTTTTATATTTATTTATTGACAAGATGACCAGTGATACCATCTATTCAAAAGAGGTGACTGTGGTGTGCAGTATCAGGACTTAAATTGGTTGTCTCACGGCTCTGTTAAAAGCAGTTAGTTCCTGGAGAGGACAGTGGAGCCGCCAGCTTTGAGCCCCTGGGGCTGTGTGTCTGCAGCATGGCTGGCGCGCCCAGCAGAGTGGCCCGTGGAGGCTGCCCACCTGGGGTTGGTGGCGTGGCCCGGAAGTATGTGGGGTGAGTTTGAAGGGAGTCTGACTGTTGCACTGAGTGAGGGGTAGGTATGAGATGGCGTGTACTGGATCTGATTCGTGCAGCCAGGAGAGAGAAGAATGCTTACCCACAGTTCCCAGTAGCTCCTCCAGTTTTGAGAAGTCTCTGGAATTTTTTTTTCTCCCAAGACAGGGGTCACTATGTAGCTCTAGCTGTCCTGGAACTCATTATGTAGACCACACTGGCCTCGAACTCTCAGATCCATTGCCTCTGATCCCAAATGCTGGTATTAAAGGCATGCGCTATAATGTCTGGCTGGTTCTGGAATTTCTTAGCAGAAGAAAACAGTTCAGTGAGCAGAAACTGTTAGCAGAGCAGATGGAGGACATCAGTCACTGAGTGAGACCCAAGGAGGGCATGAAATGGCTTTCCAGGAAGGTGTGCCCAGGAGCCAGGGGCTGCCCCATCAGTGGATCTGACCCTGTCTTGAGCAGCTCAGAAAAGTCCTCAGCAGCTAAAGCTTTACTTCTAACTGGGTGTGGTTGTTCATGCCTCTAATTGTAGTACAGGGGAAATTGAGGCAGGAGAATCACCATGAATTCAACATAACTAGACTACTGACGGAGACCCTGCCTTAAAAAACAAGCAAAAAAACCTTTCTCTTTAATCTTCTGTTAAAAAAACAAAAACAAGATAAAGCCACAGTTTTCTTTTTTTTTTTTTTTTTTTAAATTTATTTATTATGTATACAGTGTTCTGCCTGCATGTATCCCTGCAGGCCAGAAGAGGGCACCAGACCTCATTACAGATGGTTGTGAGCCACCATGTGGTTGCTGGGAATTGAACTCAGGACCTTTGGAAGAGCAGTTAGTGCTCTTAACCTCTGAGCCATCTCTCCAGCTCCGTTTTTTTTTTTTTTTTAATATTTATTTATTTATGTATACAATATTCTGTCTGTGTGTATGGGCACCAGACCTCATTACAGATGGTTGTGAGCCACCATGTGGTTGCTGGGAATTGAACTCAGGACCTTTGGAAGAGCAGGCAATGCTCTTAACTGCTGAGCCATCTCTCCAGCCCAAGCCACAGTTTTCTGATTATCAGATTCTCGACAGTACAGTCATACTAGATAGGAATGAAATTGTAATAATTTTCAAAATAGCTTTATTGAGATTTAACTCACATCCCTTAAGGCTCTGTTTACACTCTTCACACTGTTCAGATCAGTGGTGTTTACTCTATTTAAAACTGTCCATCTATCCCCACTGTCTGTTTCCAAAACACTTCCCTTGTCTCCAGACAGAACCCCATGCGTCTGAGCACTTGGGCCTCACACGCTGGCTCCTCAGCTTCTGATGCATGTCCTGTCTCCCTGATGTCTGCATCCCATGGGCATCTAAGGGCTGGCTTCTCTGGGAGTGGGCCTACGTCACAGGATCGCCCTTTGTGTCCGAGTCGAGCTCCATCCTCACTCCTGGTCCGTCCATGGCTCAGTAGGCGGTTGTGTGTTCTCTCTTCGCTCTGGGGACAGTGCCGCTGTGGCAGCCCCATGAGTGGTTCTGTATGAACCTGTGTGGACTTCTCCTAGTTACACAGCTAGAAGTGGATTTGGGGGGTCACACTTGGGGGGTCACCCTCTCTACATGTGGTCCATGCTGGCTGCACCCTTTCCATTCCTACCACCCGCAGGAGGATTTTGGTTTCTTCAGATTCTTCCACCCCTGGTGTCCCTTTTGCTTTCTGCTCTCTGAGGGGGTGTGAGGTGCTGTCTCATCGAGGTTTTGATTTCTATTTTCTTACTAAGGAAGTGGAGGGCTTTTCCACATGACCCCTGCAGCTGTAACGTTGTTTCCAAACCTTTTCTTCCAGGTCATTTCCTATTGAAGTTCATCCAGAGGATGGCAGATAGACACTGGTGTGCGGTGCCAGTGTTGTTCCTCTCCAGGGCTTTGGCAAGCGTGCCCAGATGTAAGGCTCTGGGTGGAGAAGGGCTTCTAGCCCTCAGGTAATTACACACTATATGTTCATTTGTTTGCTATGACTGGGTTCATGTAGCTTTGTGTAAGAAAAACTGACATTTTTTTGCATGTAAATAATTAATTGAGTGTATTTTATTTGATGAAGTACTATTAAATATATTCCAAATATATGGTCTTGGGTTTTGACTACTTTTTTTTTAAAAAAATTATACCAATTGCTAATTTTTTAAAAATTGTATGGATAAGTAGGAAAATTTAAGGGCAAATATCAAGTCATGATATCAATTAGAAAATATTTAAAAATATATGGAAATTTTTTTTTTTTAAGATTTTTTTTTAGTTTTTCGAGATAGGGTTTCTCTGTAGCTTTGGAGCCTGTCCTGGAACTAGCTCTTGTAGACCAGGCTGGCCTCGAACTCACAGAGATACTCCTGCCTCTGCCTCCCGAGTGCTGGGATTAAAGGCGTGCCCCACCACCGCCCGGCCTAAAAATATATGAAAAATTTTAAGAACGTTTGCATTTAGGTATATTTTTGTTTTATTTTTTCTTTGAGACAGATTTTCATTGTGTAGCCCAGGCTGGCTTCTGATTCCCAACAATCCTCTTGTCTCACTTTCCCAAGTGCTGGGATTACAGGCATGGGGTACCTTGCCTAGCTTTTTTTTCTTATTAAAAGAGAGTGGGTTCATATTAAAATTGAGCTCTGTCTGGGTGTGGTGGCTCACACGTGTAACTCCAGTACTTAAGAAAATGATTGTGGAGGCTCACAAGCCTGAGGCCAGTCTTGGCTAGAGAGAAGTCGAGGTCAGCATGGATTACATGCTGAGACTATCTCAAATAAAAAAGAAATAAAAATTGCACTCTGTGTACGATCACAGTGGAAACTGGCCATGTAGCCCTTCTGGTGATGGCCACTCCTGGTGACAGTCACTTCTGGTGCTGGTGACTCCTGGCGGTGGTCACTCCTTATGCTGGTCACTTCTAGTGATAGTGATAATCACTCCTGGTGCTGGCCGCTCCTGGTGACAGTCACTCCTGGTGTTGGCCACTCCTATGACAGTCACTCCTGGTACTGGCCTCTCCTGGTGACAGTCACTCCTGGTGATGATCATTTTGTATGTCGGAGGTTGTAGGCAGTGTAAGTGATTGTGAGTGCTCAGACTTCTAGTTCCTACCTGTGTGTCCTTGCTTTAACCAGGGACGTTCTCCAGTGCACCATGATTACACACCAGGTCCTCCTGAGAGGGGCAGCACAGTGCTATCTTCTGCAGACAGCCATGCGTCTGGTGGACGTGGTGAGTGTGCCTGTCCGTACACCCGTTTGCAAGTCTTTCTCAGGGAGTACTGGTGGACTTGGGGACGACTGACATCATCCTAGGTGACAGAAGTGGCGTAGTGAGCAGGAAGTGTTGGTTGTGCTGAACAGGGTTCTTGTCTGGGGCTCAGGAATGTCAACCTTTGTGAGGCCTGGGCTGCTGTAGAACCAGGTCCCAGGACAAAACCTGAGCCCTGAGGCTCCAGTCAACTCCCTGGGAGCCTTTCTAGTGTATTCTCACAGCCCGGTAAAGGGACCAGGCCATCCTGGGTGACTCACCAGGAGAGGAGCTTGTAGACATAGAGTCCCAAGGAAAATACCAAGAGCCAGAGTCAGCACACTGCTGTGCTGGACAGGGCAGGGGACATGAGACATCTGTGTATGCTATGCGGTCCCTGTTTAATTTTGGGTTTGTTGTTGTCATCTAAAGAAATGTATATGCCATGTTCCAATAGGACCTCACTTAGCCCAAGAGCTGTGTGTGCGTTTGTTGACCTGGCCCAAAAAGAATCTTTATTCAGAATCTGTGACCTTTGGGCTGACGAACTGCTGTTTTGCTTCAGTTGGAGATTCTTTTTGTTATTTTTAAAGAATCATTTTTTATTCACAGGAATTTGTTTTTTCTTGAGAATATGTTTTTTAAAGATTATATTCATCTTTTCTCTAAGATGCTGACTGATTTTAAAGAAAATGTGTATTTTTAGAATGTTACCCACTTTTGAGGCAGAAGAATTGCCTTGAGTTTGAGAACAACCTGGGCTAGATTATTCAGTTCAGGCTAGTCAAGACTGCAGAGTGAGATCCAAAACTTCCTCTCCCTAAGAGTCACAAAAAATACATGTGTATACATAAAAAGTATGTATTAAAAAAACAAACAAAAGAATTGACCTTTGATAAAACAATAGATTGCTTCTGAGGAATTCTCTTTATTTATTTATTTGTCTTGTGTCTGTGTGTGGCTTGTGTGCATGTGCACACACACACGCACCTACAGAGGTATGGAGGCAGATGTCTTCTATTTCACTCCACTTACTGAGGCAGGGTCTCTTGCCAAACCCAGACCTTGCTGATTCCCCCTGGTCTGCACTAGTCTGCCTGCCCGGCATTGCCTGGGATCCCCCATCTCTGTCTCGCAAGCACTAGGATCACAGATAGCCACCAGCGCTGTCCAGTTCTGAGAACCTGAAGTCTGGTCCTCACTGAGCACAGCTGTGTTCACTGAGCCTCTTCCCAGCTCCTGTTCTTTTGTGGAAACAATGTAACTTCCTGTATCTTAAGTGATGACTTGCTACTTTAGTTGACTTGCTGTTTCTACACAGCTTTCCTGTTACCCCAAACGTTTAAACTGAGCTTTCTCTGCCTAGGAGAAAGTGTCTCTTTCTGATGTCTCCGCCTTTCTCGTGTCTCTGAGACAAGAAGAGTCCTTGGCACGAGGGACTGGATTGTGGACAGAGGTGAGCGCCAGTCCGCTGTTGAAGCTCTGTAGAAGCCCTTTCCCCCTGGAGCCATCACTAACCACTCTGAAAATGCAACAGTTGCTTCATCAGAAGTTTGAGATTCCCTTACACTGGGTTCTGAGTGGTCCTCTCCAGCTAATATAGTTCCGAAGACAGGAACCCTCATGGGAACTTATATTCATCAGTACCGCTCCACACCAGTGAATGATGGCTTCATAGGATTGGACCAAGTTTTTGTATCTAATGATTTAGACTCAGTTTATGTGGAAGACAAGATTGGCTCGGAGAAATTAGAAACGCTTTGTTCTGTTCCATTTTAAGAATAAACTAACCCTGCTATGGTTTTCCTGTCCAGCTCTGTGACTGGCTGCGCATCAATGAAAAATACTTCAGACAGCCCTCGATTGGTGGCTCTGATGGACACGAGACATCATTAAATGCTTACGTGAAAAGCCTAGTTCAGGAGTTCGTGAAGTCTCCTGGTTGGGAAAGTAAGTCTGAACTCCTTTAGGGGGTAGCAGAATGTGTCACCAGTAGCTTTCAGGTTGATGTGTGCCTAAGCAGCTATGCAGTGTGAGTCTGAGCTTTAGCCACAAGAGCAGAATCACTCCCTCCTGGCTTCCTGGGTTTTGAGACTTGAGGATGTTAAACCTGTATAGATGCTTGGAGGAGCTGCTCAACTCCCAGAGCAGTAAGTGGGCCCAATTAGTCCATGAACTTGTCCCCCAAGGCAGGTGTGTGTGGGTCTCTAGGATGCACCTGGGTTTATTTTTCACGCATTAGAAGCATTGTGTTTACTGTGAACTGATGGAAACCGGTTCATTGATCTGGTTAACATGTGAGCAGTGTGTGTTTGTGCGTGTGTGTGTGTGTACATGTGTATGTGTAGAGTCTGGGGCTTGACTTCGGGTGATCTCTCAGTTGCTCTCCACCTGGTACTTGCTGATTGACAGGCTAGTCTAGCTGGCCCGCTTGTGCCCGGGATCTGCTGTCCCTGCCTCTGAGCGCTGAGGTTCAGGTGGACCGCCACTCCTGCCAGGTTTACGTGGGTACTGGGATCTGAACTGCAAACTCATCCTCATCCCTTCCAAGCTAAGGCTCTGACCCTGAGCCATCTCTCCAGCGCCCTCCCCCCAAGCCTGTTTAGAGAGCATACTATTGGAAGGGTTGTTTTGCCGGGGGGCGGGGTGTGTGTGTTATTTTCATCACACTCTGGTGAAGACCATTTTTCTTCTCCTTTCGTGTTTTCTTTTGCTTTTGATGTGGTTCTGGGGTGGCCTTGGGCATGCTTGGCAGGTGTTCTGCCACCGAGCCCCTCTCCTGGCAGAAACCACTTTTGCAAATATCTTTGGAGAAAACCTGTCAGCCTGCAGGAGGGAAGAATTCAAAGAGTCTCATTAATTAGGATTTCTTTTACATTTCGGATGCTTCTTCATTAAAGCCCTTAGCCATGATTTGGGGAAACTGTGCCCTTGAATTGAGTACATCTGAAAGTCCCTGCCTTTGTCTCAGATCCTGTTATTTCTGTTTCTCTCATCCGATCCAGGAATGGGTCTTAACTAATCAGGGAATTGGCCTCTGAGAGCTCAAGTCTGTCCATCAGCGTTCTCTCCTTAGTGTTTCCTCTCGGTTTTCGATGCATTTCTCTGTGCTTGGGAGCATCTTGGGTGAGGCCTGCTGCTAAAGTCAAACCTTCATTGCTTCTAGTGCAGCCACACAGGCAGCTCTAGTAGGTCTGAGGCTGCCCAGCCCTGGTGCTCGCCCCTTCCATCCAGGGCCAGGTGTCACCTGGAAGTCTCTGCCCCGCTGGGCTTGCTCTGACTGCTTCCCTTGTTCCTCCTTTTGCTTCCCTGCGGTTCCCATTTTGGAAGTCCCTCCTCCCCTGGGTGCACACACCCTCAGAGGCTTCCATTGCCTCTAGGACAAAAGCAAATCTCCCTGAATGTCCTGCCAAGTGTCTGGGTCTCTCCAGTAGGTCTGCCGTCTCTCGCGCATACATGCACCCTTCTGTTGACTGCTCTCCTGGCGGGACTGTCCACACATTCTTGTCTCCCTTCACTCAGCTTATTCTTCTCAGCTCTTCCGGAGTGTATGCTCCAGCTGCAGACACCTCTCCCCAGTGCGGCCCTCGCTCTAATTACAGTTCTGCTGTTTGTGGCTCAATACTTTCTGGGTTCTGGGAGCCATATGTTTGTCATGTTCAAGCGGATCTCTTCACACAGCAGGGACAAGGAGTTGTTTTTATTGTCTTTAACCATGGTGCATAATAATGTTTTTCTAATGACATAAGGACCAGGAATAATAAACATGCTAATGGTTCAGTTCATCATTTTTGAAGGAGTTAGTGAATGCCTTCTAATTTCTTTTTAAATTTCAAAAATGTGTGTGTGTGTGCACATGCGTGTGTACGTGTGTACACCACAACACTCATTTGGAGGTCAGAAGACAACTTCGGGGACTCGGGGCTTTTCTCCCTCCATGTAGGTCCTGGGACCGACTAGGTCATCAGGCGTGACTACAAGCCCCTTTACCCACTGAACTGCTCCTCAGGCCCCCGAGAATGCTTCTTAAGCTGTAACTTTTGTTATCCCAGCAGGAGAAAGTGGCTTCATGCCGGACTGGTTTGAAGCCAGGCTGACCTCTCTGATGGTTCTGCTGGCTGTGGACGTGGAAGAAATGAAGACCCAATTCAGGTCACTGTTTCTTCAGTGCTGACAGTGGGGAGGTTAATAAGGTTTATCATGGGTGTTTAGGATTCTCAGTGGCTGGTAGAGTCACTAACAAAGGCCAGATTAGAATACTGGTCATACTAAAGAAATGCTTGATATAACAGGGCCGTGTAGTGCTTGCAGGTTGGTAATTAAATGTCAAAATTACAATCTAATATTAAATTAGAGAATATGATGCTTACTGTTTTATACTGGTATTAGAAAAGTAGATGCTACAATCTCAGTGTAAATTGTAAAGCGTGTGGCATAAACAAAACTGGCAATTTGGATGCAGTGACCCCCGAGCATGAAATAACGTGTATGACCCCTGAGCTAACTGCTTGCAAGAGTGCTAGCTGGGGACTGGCTATACTTTTGAGGTGGCTGATGTGGGTGTTCTTTCACCATCTAGGGAGAAGCAGAAGACTCAGAATGTGCTGCGGATCTTCTTAGACCCCCTGCTGGATGCTCTGGGGAAGCTAGGCACCAATGCCTACATGCCCTTGCTGAGGACTGACAGGTGCCTCCAGCTGCTGGTGAGGTTGCTGCGTTCTTCTGTGCCAAGAGGTTCCAGTGGCCAGGATGGTGAGGACAACTGAGCTCTGGGGTGTCTTGCCGGGGGTGTCGCTGGCGTTGAGACTGGGAGGAAGCTCCTAATTTCTTCACGTAAGAATTAGTTCTTCCCATGCATATACTGAGGAGCTAGCTCCTGGTGCTGCCGGGAATGCCGTGGGGTGTCTGTGATAACGCTGGTAGGGTTGTTCACTATCATTAGAACATGTATGTGAGGTGTGTGAGTGTGTTCATGTGGAGGCCAGAGGTTGACATAGAGTGTTCTCTCTATTGCTGCCAGTCTTACTGCCTTAGCCAGAGCCTCTTCACTAAACCCAAGGCTGTTTTGGCTGAACAGGTTGGTCAGCCCCCGGGTCCACTTGCTTCCGTCCCACCTCCACCTTCCCTCATGCTGGGGTTATAGACGAGAACCGCTACACCCGCTTTAAATAGAGCCAACTCGGGCCCTCGTGTTTGCTTGTCATGAGGTTTACCATTGGGCCATCCTCCCACCCCTGCTGGTTTTTAAGAGCTGTTTATTTTGTATTTGTGTGTGCAGGTATACGCAGTTCTGCCCATACCATGGCACTCACACAGAAATCAGAGGGTCGCTTTGACTTCCAGAAGTCAGTTCTCTCCCACCATGTGGGTCCTGGGGATGGTCTTATATTATCACGCTTGGTGGCACATACCTTTCCCCACTGAGCCATTTCAGCAGTCCGTGTGTGTGTATATGTGTGTGTGTGTTCTTTAACGCTGTGTTGATATACTACTTGTTCATGGAGTGTCTCCTGTAGCTCAGGCTGCCTCTTTTTTGCCACCTAGGCAAGAATGACCTTGAACTTCCCATTCTTCTGCCTCTACCTCCTGAGAGCTTGGCTACCATGCTCAGTTTGATAGGATCATGGGATGGAACTCAGAGCATCCTGCATGCTAGGCAAGCACTCTGGTAGTCAAGCTACAGCCCTGGCCCGTGAGGCTCTTTTAGAGACATGACTGACTTGTCGGAAATCTGTGCATATTTAATACATCCAACTCTGCACTTTGGGGATTGGACATACCTGTCACCTCCCCGGGTTTCCACTATTGTCTGTAATTCTAGTCATTTGCCCAAGATCTGCCCCCTTATGTTCTAAGGCTGTATGTAGTAAGCAGCTGTCAGGCTCTACCCTGCTTCTGATTCTGAGACTTAACCGTGTAATTTGTGGCCCGTGCTTCACCTGTGGTTTGTCTTTTCTCTGCTGTCCTCTCTGTTCTCCGCAAGCTTTTCATTTCTAATATTTATTTCTTATGTATACAATATTCTGTGTGTATGCCAACAGGCCAGAAGAGGGCACCAGACTCCACTACAGATGGTTGTGAGCCACAATGTGGTTGCTGGGAATTGAACTCAGGACCTTTGGAAGAGCAGGCAATGCTCTTAACTGCTGAGCCATCTCTCCAGCCCAAGCTTTTCATTTCCATAGACTTATAGCTTTTCTCTTTGCTGTCTGTACTTTGTGGCTATGGGGTGTGAAGCTGATCTTCTCTGTGTTTTCTTCTAATAGTTTTATGGTTTGGGGACTTATTAAGCAACTTAGTGCCTTTGTGCATGTGCTCTGGTCCATTCTGCACCAGCACCTGGCTTCCATTCACGGAAGACTCCCTTGGCCCATGGTGCCCTCTTGGCAGTGGCTGAAGATTAGTTGATGTGAACACAGGCTAATGTTTTCTCGCTCTGGGGCCCCGCAGAGATGGTGATTATGGTGAGAAGTCGCTATGTCTTTTCCACATAACACATTTCTAAAGTCCACCCAGTGTCCTTGTGCTGGGCTGTGGTGTGGCATCCCGGACTCTGTCTGACAGCTGTACCAGCACTGGTATGGTTTGTACCACAGCCCCTACTTCTGTCGGGTTAATAAAGCACGATCTCCCCACAGATGAGGTGTCCACCGTCCTCCAGACCTCTGTCCTGTCTGCTGCCGAGAGCGTGGCTCAGTTTGTACTCAGGAGACTCACCATGAACGAGCTGCAGAGTGTAAGGAGCTCTGGGCTTCGGGAGCTTTCTCTTCAGGCTGTCACTGCTCTGCCTTTCCCTTGTCCACACTCAGTGGACATTTCTTTAGTGTGAGGGTTTTCCAGAAGCCACTCTGGGAAGTTCCTGCCCCTCCCCTGCTAGCTCTCTGGAATTAGGACATTCCTCCCTCCCCTGAGGACTGATGTCAGTGGTAACTAAGGCCCTGAGGGCCGTCTCTGTCATGGAAGAGCCAGAGAAACTGGGTATCTGCACAAGGCCTGTGCAAGCAGGTGGCCTGGGTCCGTCATTACCTGACACGGAGTGGGGAGGGTTTGCAAGGCTGCCTCTTCCTGAGGCTGTCCATTAAGCAGACAGTTGCTAGGGGAAGGAGAGATATTTTCTTCAGGGGTGTAGCCACTGGGAAGTTGCCCATTCTGTAAGCAACCCCTCACACATGCGTCTGTGAGCAACCTCCCATTCCTGCTCCTGAGGCAGAAGAAGAGGTGATTGGAAGGAGGAAGGCCATTGGGAGTGGTGAGAAGACTGGAGGGAAATTGTGGTGACCACACAAAATTCATTTTACAGAAATGAAAATACAGATACCCATTGCTATGTATGTTAATATATGTTTAAAAAAAGAAAGAATTCATGGATGAGTTTCTGCCTCCCAAGGCTTCCTAGTTGCTGAGGGTTCCGATGCTGTGCTGTGAAAGGTGTCATCGGGTTCTGGAAGAGTCCAGACTGCAAAGGAGGACATTCTTAGCCTGCATGGAGATGTCCTGGGCACTGCGTAGTGCACTGGCTTTCTCTTCAGTGTCTTTGTTAGTGCATTTACGTGCAGGGATTGCTTCCTCTCTGAATTGTGCTTGTGTGAAAGTTACAGGTCCCGCTGTTCTTGTGTCCTGACTTTGTTGTAGGTGGCAGATCTGGACCGCTGCCAGCTATACCTGACGGTGTTGGCTGAGCTTACGAGTCTCCAGGTGAAGCTGGGCTGGAAAGCAGGCAACCCCATCACCCGAATCATCTCTCCTTTGAAAAACGCATGCATTCACCATCTGCAGGGGGCTAAGGATGAACAGGTAATCCTCCTGGGCTGAAGGTGTGTGGTTATGTCCGGCCAGGAATACCCATTTGATTGCTCCATGATGTTTTGGAATTATGAAGGGGATTTTATGAATGTGATTGTTAAGATTCTGCCACCAGGTAGTAACACTGTAGAGTTGGGGCATGTCAAAGCTGTAATGGAGATCTGATGCCTCTCTCCACTCCTCCTTCCCTTCCTTTCTTCCCTCCTTCTGTCCCTCCGTCCTTCTGCTGGTTTGAATACCCTAAGCTAGGCCTTATCTTTTTTCACTAGTGACCCCTTTTCTTTTCCTTCCTTCCTTCTTTTTTTTAAACTTTATTTATTTAGTATACAGTGTTCTGCCTATATGTATGTCTGCAGGCCAGAAGAGGGCACTGGATCTCATTACAGATGGTTGTGAACCACCACGTGGGTGCTTGGAATTGAGCTCTGGACCTCTGGAAGAGCAGTCAGTGCTCTTAACTGCTGAGCCATCTCTCCAGCCCCCATTTTTAATTTTCAAGACAAGATTTTTCTGTGTAGCCTTGGCTGTCCTGGAACTAGCTCTGTAAACCAGGCTGGCCTCAAACTCAGAGATCCACTTGCCTCTGCTTTCTGAGTGTTGGGATTACAGGGTTGCACCACCACTGCCAGGCTTCACTTGTGATCCCTTTTCACTGAAGAAACTTTTTCATGAACCTTGGGTTAGAGGTCTAAAAAAAAAATGGGATCACAAATTAAAACAGTTCTTTGGTATGCAAATAGTTTAATCTTTATTAAAGAAGAAAGCAAAGAGCCCACAAAGTGAGGTGGCTGTGCTTGTTTGTCTAACAGTGTAATGCAGAGACACACTGGTTTATGCTCACATGCTGAGGAGCCATTGTAAGGACACATGCACATCTTTGTTTTCTTTTTTTTTTAATATTTATTTATTTATTATGTATACAATGTTCTGTCTGTGTATATGCCTGCAGGCCAGAAGAGGGCACCAGACCCCATTACAGATGGTTTTGAGCTACCATGTGGTTGCTGGGAATTGAACTCAGGACCTTTGGAAAAGCAGGCAATGCTCTTAACCTCTGAGCCATCTCTCCAGCCCACGTCTTTGTTTTCTGTACCTGAGCCTATGCTTCTGTAAGAGCTGGAAACTGTACACACAACACTGCTTATAAGATACAGTAGTCTCAGTCTGGCAGTACTCACTGGCTCTGTGCCATGAAGTAAAGGAGAGAGTACTGTGTGTGCAGAACCAAAACCACCGTGAGGTCCCAGAGTTGGTATGGACAGGCACAGCCATCAACACCGTGAGGTCCCAGAGTCGGTACGGACAGGCACAGCCATCAACACTGTGAGGTCCCACAGTCAGTACGGACAGGCACAGCCATCAACACCGTGAGGTCCCACAGTTGGTGTGGACAGGCACAGCCATCAACACCTTAGACTCATCACATGTTTGATTCTCAATTAATTTTGAGTCACTGTGCATTCAGACCTCTCTGACAATGGCCAGATTTTCATGATCCCACCTTCAGCTGTACTTCACTTGTGGGGTCACAATATAGGTCAGGATGCCTTTGCGCTGGGCATGTGTTTTATGACTGAGCTGTATCATCCTCCCCCCCATCTCCCCACCTCCCCGCCCCATCTTGTTTAAACTTGAGGACAGAATCTTACTAGGTTACTCAGGCTAACCTTGAATTCTCTTTGTAGCCCAGACAGACCTTGAACTCACGCTCCTCCTACCTCAGCCTCCTGAGCTGCTGGGTTCTTCAGCCTTCAACCCAGCAGTTCTTCAGTCTTAAGTCACCTCAGATACGGGAGGTGACCCAGGTCGTCTGCTCACGCTGGCCGGGACAGGATCATTAGTCTTAGATCTCAGCCGCTGTGCTCGGCTTCCTCGCTTGGTCTCCAGGCCAGTCATCCACCCTTTCTCCATGATCTTTACTCACATGACAGGTGACTGAAGGGAAGGGTTCTTTCCTACTTAGCATTTAAGAGATAGGTGTTAGGGTGTTAAGGTGTAGAGGCTCCTGTCTTAATGTCACAGCAAACCAGGAAGTAAAGAACTCGCACCAGAACGGTCTTCAAGGCCAACCCCTTAGTGACCCACCCCTACTAACTAGGATTCCAGAACCCCCAAACAGTACCACCAGCTGAGGACCACGTGTTCATGTGAGCCTGGGTGGTTTTATACTTTGACCATAGTGCCTTCTACCTGACTTCCATCTGGCTTAACCCTTGCAGGAGAGGGAGTGGTAGCCTCTGCTGGATCAGGGTCTCGCTCTTTCCTTCCCGATGCCCCTTGAGCCTACATGGTACTGTTTATTTCCTTTATTTTTTATTATTTTTGATTATTATTCATAGTTTGTGTTGTGATTTATGCAGATACGTTGGCGCTGAATTTTAGCACCCATAGGCATTTCTTAAACATCCCAGAAAGGCAGAGTGGTTAAAAGCCCAGCTTCAGTGGCTGTCTCCTGGGTTCGAACCCTGACGAGGCCACTGGGTTCGAACCGTGATACTCAGAGGGAGCTGATCTGTTGTATAAGGAGGTCTAGGCAGCCCTTACTGTAGAGGTTGAATTTGCCTCTTACATGCTGAGTGCTAACTGCCTTTCTAAACTGGCGGAGGCGTATGCTTGAACTTCTTTTGTCCCACTGATGTTCGGAGCAGCAAGAGGGGAGGTAGGGAATGAGGTGCTGCAGCCTTGCAGCCCCGGTTGCCTCAGACTGAGATTCGATTCCTTCACATCAGGGTTGTTCTGTCCCCTGCAGGAGCCAGCCCTGGGTCATCAGGTGCAGAGAGCAGTCAGCATGGCTACCCTGGCAGCTCTGTGTGAGGCTGTGGACCGGTACCCAGTGCTGCAGCTGGATTCTCCCGATGCTGAGTCCCTGGACAGGTTTCTGGCCGCTCTTCCACTCAATCAGATGCTGAAGAAGCCCCGCTCAGAGGAGCAGAACAGCTGTGTGCATCCCTTGGAGAACGGCAGGTGAATGAGGAACATTTTTGTTAAGGTTTAGCAATCTGGTTTTTGTGCGGTCGTGGTCATTAGGGATCCCTGGTGGTGTGGTGTTCATGGTGTAACGGAGTTGGGGAAATGAGGCTCCATTTTGGTGGAGAGTGCACCATTAGGTTCTTCATGTTCCGCGTCAGACACCTGCTGACTTAGTTTTTAACAAGTCTCTCAAGGCTGTGGAAATGCCTGACAGAAAAGTTAAGACTGTGGCGTGGCTCCAGTGTCTAGTGGGCAGGCTGTTGGACACATGTGGTGCACATATCCTTTGCTGCGGTCTGTTTCCGGCTGCTCTGACAGTGCTGGAGCCTGGGTAGCACATAAGGAAACACGTGATTTTGGAGACTGAAAAGCCTGTAAATGTGGCACCAGTGTCTACCTGGATCATGGAGAGGATTTCATGCTGTTTTACCTCCCCATGGAAAAGCTGGCAGAGCCCCCACCTCCCAGCTCTGTGGAAGGGTTTGCAGGAGCTAGACCACTCTCAAACCACCCATCTGCTTTGCCTCTGTAAGGCACAGTGCCACGTTCCCAGGAAGTGAAGACGAATCTGGGAAAGTCAGTGACTTACTGTCTTTTCTTTTCAAAATCTCAGTGCTTTTGAAGAATCGCCATCTTCTCGAGGGTGGGGGAAAGCAGTGGCCCAGTATCTGCACGATCAGTGGGTCTGCCTCTGCTGGCTGCTGAGGAAACACCGCCTCCTTATCCCAGCCACGGACAGTGACACGCTGGAGTGCCGTCTCCCTGCTGTCCAGATGCCTGTGCAGACCCTGCGGTCGGCCCTTGATGTCCTCACCGTGCTCCCTGCCGGCCGCATCTTACCTGTGTTCCGCTGCATGGAGATGCTGGTTCCCAAGGTGAGACGGAGGGGAAGGAAGGCTGGGTGATGGAGAAACAGCAGCCTTTCTGGGTTTTTTTCACCACTGAGTATTTTAACCCCTTCTGCCAGCTCCTGACTTCTGAGGAGTCGCTCTGCATAGAATCTTTTGACCTAGCCTGGAAAACGGTGTCTTCACTGAGCAACACCCAGCTGACATTCTGGCCTAACTTAAAAGCTTTCGTCCACTTTGTTTTCAATAATGAAACTCTTACCGTGGCTGCAAAACTCAAGAGCCAGGCACACTTCAGGATCAAGGAGGTAATTCTTTTCTCTCTGCGTGTTGGACAGTCTGTAGACGGTGAAAGGAGAGGCGTGTTTGTAACTATGCACTAGGACTGGGGCTCTGTTCTCAGAACGCCTTCCTGCATGAGATGAGGGAGGGCACATGGCAGCGGCGGGAGGCTCAGGATGCTCCTACCTGCCCTGCTGTGACCGGAGAGTCCATAGACAGGACTTGAGGAGCAGTTGGCTCCTGCTCACAGTTTCAGGGGCTACGGTCCATTGTGACAGGGAAGGAACGTGTCCGTTCCCTCTGTAGTGGAAGGGAGGGAAGCAGCCACTCCTGACAGATTAGTACACGGGGAAGCAGAGAACCCAAAGCAGGGCCAGTCTAGCTGTCCTCCTCCAAAGAGCCACCTTTCAGAACATCACCACCAGGTGGACAAAGGGGCTGTTACCCAGGAGCCTGTGGGGCACACTTCACACTCAGACACAGCTCTTCCCGCCCTGTTCAAACAGGGTTTAAGCCCTTGAGTCACAGCTGAGTGTGGCAGCAAACACTTTAATCTCAACACTCAGGAGGCAGAGGCCAGTGGATCTCTTAAGTTTGTGACCGGTCTGGTCTACATACTGAGTTTCAGGCCAGACAGAGTTACATAGTGAGGCACGGCCTCAAGACAAACCACCACCACCACCAAAATCAAACTTGAGTCATTTGGCAAGTTAAGGATGGGGAACTCAGGAGGCTGAACTCCTGGAAGCCTTGTTCCTCCTGGAGGGTGGCAGGAGCATGGTGTGGAGCCGAGTTGGTGTGCTCTGACACTGGCAGGGACTGGAGGGGCATGGCGCTTGCCCTTGCGCTCACATTGTACTTTGTCTTTAAGTCTCCTGTAGAGAAATACGGGGATTGATAGTCCTCTGTTTTCTAGAGGTGTGGACAACCCCTGCACCCGAGGCTTCCCCATTCACAGATCAGACAATAAGCAGAACATTTGAGGGCCAGAGAGATGGCTCAGTGGGTAAAGAAGCTTGCTGCCGAGTCTGGAAACCAGAGTTGGGTTCCATCCACCTAGTAAAAGTTGGGAGCAGCTTCCGAACGTTATCCTCTGTCTTCCATATCCATCCTGGGATATTTGTGTGCCCTGCCCAAAAGAGATGAACGTAAAAAAATTTAAAGAGCATTTTAAAAAGGGATATTTTAAAAATTGCATCAGTACTGCCTTTTTGTTGTTTATAAAAATATGACCCCTCCTTATACTGTAATAGATATTACCAGTCACCCAGAGATCACTAGGAGCAGGGTGTCAGCCTTTGGGTACTGCAACATGATATCAGTCTGCAGACATGATGGGATATGTGCGACTCTCCTAGACCAGCTGCAGCCGTGGGCCCAGGTTGCACGTCTGATCTAAAGTAGCCATAATGTTCTCACGTGGAGGCTCCATTCAGACTGCACACCGCTTTACATGCTTTACACGAGTAGGGCTTGAAGCCTTTATTGATTTTGGTCCAGGGGCATTCAGGAGCAGTTCCCTAGGGCTGTGAGGGTGGCTGCACTCCTTCAATATGGAGGATAACCCAATGGGATTCTGTCTTGCTGGAGACTCAGGTTGATTCCGGTTCCTGCCCTCTGTCACTGTGGGAAGGTGCAGACTATGCTCTTGGCCCCTGGAGCACTGAGGTCCTGTTTTTGCAGGGAGGGGCTATTTTCTCCTTCTGTGTCCTTGGCACACATCTCTCCTGGAGAGCACTGGGTGGATGGCCTGGCCAGGAAGACTGGACTTAACACACACTCTTGAAACACTAAATTTATCACACAACTCCCATTTATCATGTCAGTAAAGTAAATATACTGCACATAAAAAGAAAATACTCTCCAGCGGGTCCTGAGAGTTTTGTTTTCCATGTTGGAACCCCTTTGTACGTTGACATCACAATCTGTATGTATTCTCCAGTTAGTACGCAGTTTGCGACCCGGCTGTGTCTTACTTCTCTCATTACTATGACTGAATGCCTGGCACACTCCAACACGGTGGGGAAGGCATGGCAGCAGAGACACGGGGCAGTTGGTCACGTGGCATCCACAGTCAGCAAACACAGAGATAAATGCCAGCTCTCTGCTCGCTTCCTCCTTTTGATCCAGCCTATGACCCCAGCCTGCAGAGTGCCACCACCACATTCAGAGTGGATCTTTGTCTTCACTGAAGTGTCTCTGGGAGAAACATCCTGCAGGCACTCACAGACACGTGTCTCCTCATCTACATCTGCCACGCTGACTTTAAAGATTAACGGTCCCAGGCCAGAAGGCTATTTCTTTAGGAACCGTCATCAAAAGGATTACACTGCTAATTGTGATCATTGTTACGCTGCTGGTCAGAGGTTAACCTGAGTGCTGTGCTTCATTTCAGATTATGTGCGAGATAATCGAAATGTCCGCCATGAAAACAGGGGTCTTCAACACTCTGATCCATCACTGCTGCCAGTCTTGGGTAGCGGCTTCTTCCGGGGTGTCCCAGGGCTTGCTTTCCAGTGCTAAGGATTACAGTGAACTTGTCCTGGAGGCTTGTGTGTTTGGAACAGTGTTTAGGCGCGATCAGAGGTAAACATGCCAGTGTCAGCTTCTCACGCGTGGGTGGAGTTAACGTGTGTGCTGAGCTTTCAGCCAGAAGGTTGTAGTATTAACTTTGGGGCTTTAATATTTTCCTCTCCTGAATCTGTTACTTATTTGTTTTTTCTTCCCACATTTTTAAGACTTATTCAGGATGTCCAAACCTTCATAGAAAACCTTGGACAAGACTGTGCAGCAAACATCATCATAGAGGAGTAAGTGCAGCCCATTTCCTGTGTCTAGATCCAAGTGAGACCTCCCACTTGACTAAGGCAGTCTTTATTCATAACAGACAGGGATATTTGTTTTTATTTTATATGTATGGATGAGTTTTGCCTGCACGAATGTCTGTGCACCACATGCACGCCCGGGACCCTCAGAGCTGAGAAGGATCCCCTGCAAGTGGAGTTACATAAGGTTGTGACCCGCCATGTGGGTCCTGGGCATTGACCCTGTGTCCTCTGAAAGAGAAGCTCGTGCTTTTTTAACTGCTGAACCGTCTCTCTAGCTCCATTATTCATAGATTAATAAGTTTTATCGTTACATCTATTTTAATGAACAAGCTATATTAATTTGTTACTGTTACTATTAATCACTGTTATTTCTGTGGTTAAATGTCTGACAACAATTTAAGAGAGGTTTGGGGATATAGTCCAGGATATTCAATCCTGTATATAGTTTAGGATTGGCTTATGGCGGTGACTTTAAAAGCCCAGACGCAGAGAGAAATGGAAAGTGAGACAGGGCTGTAAACCTTAAGGACCCGGTGACCTGCCTCCTCCAACCAGGCCTCACCTCCCCAGGGTTCCACAAACTCCATAATGGGGCCACCCCTTAGGAACAGGCCATCAGCACTTGAACCTGAGACGCAGTTTCCTAATCAAACCATAACACAAGCCTTCAAAATGTGTTAAAAATATTATTCTTTGCTCGTGTATTTTATTTTTATCTTCACCATTTACTGAGTTAATAAACTTTCAAAAATTGAGTGCACAGTCTAGTCCAAGTAAAGACATGCCATCAGGCCAGGCAGTGATAGCATATGTTTTTAATCCCAGTACTTGGGAGGCAAAGGCAGGCCGATCTCTGTGAGTTTGAGGCCAGCCTGGTCTACAGAGCTAGTTCCAGGACAGCCAGAACTGTTTCACTGAGAAACCCCAAAGGATGTGCCATCAGATAACATAGACCCCTCCTCCTCCTCTTTGGGGGAAGGGCTCTGGGTGGCAGGATGGAGGCAGTCATGCATACTTTATTCCGTAACCCTTTATTTGGTTGTAAAATTTATCATCAAATTCATACTTACCATTTTAACAAGTAAATGTGTTATGCACAAAAACAGTGAATGAAAGGCCCTGGGTTTTTAAAGTCCTTTCACTGAAGAATAATTAACATACAAAAATTCCTAGGTAATTGATGTATGTAGCTAATGTGTATGGGGTAGGCTGTGAGGGTGTACTCTACTCTAGGTAGATGGCTCTCATCTGATTGACCTTAAATGTATTTCTTCTTCTGTGGTAGAAGGGGCAGGGCTTGTGCGATGGCACACACAAGGAGGCCAGGTACAGCTCTGTGGAGTTGGTTCTCTCCCTCCACCTTTACGTGAGTTTCCAGTGTGGAATCAGGTGGCCGGGTTTGAATGTCAAATGCCTTAACCCAGTGAGCCATCTCTCATCAGCCCTAAGTTGAAAGTTTAGGAGCTTATTAAATACTTTAAAGTCTTATTTTCTCATTGTCTTTCAAAAACCTGCACGTGTGTTTAAAAGATGGAAAGATTGTTACATCATTTATTGTGATTTTAGAGGCAAGGCTGACAAGTAATCGTCATATTTATGTAACAGGTGTTCACATCAGAGCTATCTGTATCTTCAGTCATCTACTGTGCTTCCTGAAGTGTGAGAACTGCTACAGTTGTTTCCAAAGACTTTTATTTATGCAGATCTGTGTGTATTTGTGGATGGGTATGTGCATGTGGGTGCAGGTTCCTAAAGAGGCCAGAAGAGGGCGTTGCGCCCCCTGGAGCTGGAGTTCTAGACAGCTGTGAGCTGATGTGGGTGCTGGGAACTGATCTCAGATCTTGTGGATAGTTTGTACATCCTCTTAAAACGCCAAGTCATCTCTCTAGCCTAGTTCATTATGTTGTTTATCTGTTTACTGGGCTGGTTTAACAGAACAGTCAGAGTGATACTTTCCAGTGGGTGTTGCCAAGTGCTTTTTGTTACAGTAGAGTGATACTTATTGACATTGTAAGAGTTAACCAGGACTGGAAATACTGAGGGTTTCACTTTGCTGCAGATGGGCAGGCGTTCAGAGCACTTCCTGTATAGCAGGAGGCAGAGACAGGCTATGGAGTTGAGAGTCATATTCTTGTTCCTCTTTCTCTTGCTAGGGTCTGGGTCTGCTATGACATCATTATCGATAGGGACATGTTTATTTTTGTTTGGTGTGTGTGTATCCTTGGTGGATTTGTGCCCATTCTGTGCTCTTCTCCTGTAAGATATTTGTTGTGATCTCTTGCCTCCCAGTGCAAAGGCTGCTCATTAAGTATAGACCTCAAGCACATTTCAGGAGAGGACTTGGTACTTGTGATGACATTTGGTACAAACAGTGAATGCATTTTTCTATTTCTAAAACATATTAACATAGTTTATCATTTTATATTTTAAGCACTAAGAGAGAAGATTATTATGTGCGAATCTGTGCTGTCAAGTTTTTGTGTCTGCTAGATGGCTCCGACATGTCCCACAAGTTGTTTATAGAAGATCTTGCCATCAGACTCCTGGATAAGGTACGGAGGAGCCTTCCTGCTTTGCGCCAACTCTGCTCTCCACAGGCCGTGGCCTGGCGCTTGACCCGAGTGTGTGGAGACAGATGTACGGGGATGTGGAGACAGACAGACAGGGATGTGGAGACAGACAGACAGGGATGTGGAGACAGACAGACAGGGATATGGAAACAGGGAGTAAGTCATTCTAAACTCCTTTTACCACAGAAAGCCCGACTCTGGGTAGGGCATAGTTAGTACCTGTCTCCCTCAGGTTTTCTGGTTTGCTTCCCTTGGCCCTGTAGTCTTCATCCGTGTGACTTCAGTTGCCAGTCTGTGTTGTACTGTGTTTGCTGTGCTGCATCCACACAGTGTGCATGGGATGAAGCAAACCAGCAAATACCAGGAAGGGCACACCCAAAGGATCTGAGGATATCTCAAACACTGCTGTGTTAGTTACCTTTCTTGTTGTCTTGGGGAAAAGACCTGATAAAAGCAGTGTAAGGGAGGAAGGTGGACTGCCTGGCTGGCTTGGTTGAAAGCCAGGAAGAAAAGCTCTGGTGCGGAAGGGCTGGGTGCTGCCATCTTGTGTCCAGAGGTGTCATTGACTGTTTGGGCTTAGCAAATTCAAAATCTAATAGGACAAAGGGGCAGAAAGAGTGCCTGCAATGTTACTTTGTAACTCCTCTTATATTGAAGTTGTCACGGATACTGTTCTTCGTCACTGTGTCTTACTCCTGATGTCCACCCTGTCTGTACAGGATGGGTCAGCATCCAGGTCCAGAACTCGCTACCATGAGAACTCCCTCCAGCACCGGGTGAAGAACCGGGTGTGGCAGACGCTGCTTGTCCTGTTCCCCAGATTTGATCAGGTAGGATAGTTCTCATGCTCTGTAATATTGTTTTTATTTAAAAGAAAAAAATCTGTCCGAGTTGGCGCACACCTTTAACCCCAGCACTCAGAGGCAGAAGCAGGCAGATCTCTGTGAATTCAAGGCCACCCTGGTCTACAAAGCAAATTCCAGGACAGCCCAGAACGGTTATATAGAGAAAACAAAACAACAACAACAACAAATCTGTGTCTGAGAGAGTGAGGCAGAGGCAGACAGACAGAGGCTGCCTGCTGCCAAGCATGACAACTGACAATCTGTGTTCAATCCTTAGGACCCACATGGTGGAAGGGGAGAACTGACTCCCAAACGTTTTCCTGACCTCTCTTTGTGTGTATATACACACACACTCATAAATATACAAACACAATAACCAAAAGTAGTTTTTAAAAAATGAGCATCTTTGCCATTTTCCTATCAAAATTTTCCTATCAAAAGAATGATTTTCCTCTTAAAAAACATAGCAGGCACTATTTTTTAAATAGACTTACATAAATCGTTTTCCACTTGATGCTCACACGTGTATCATCCATCACTCAGGCAGAAGTATGTTTGTGGAGAGGAGGGAGGGAGGGATGAATTTGGAGCTCAAAGTCTGGGCCAGAGAACAGCTGGGGAGGGGATGGCCGTGGAGCTGAGAGGCCAGAGGTAGGTGGATGGACATACCGTAGGAAAAGCAGCTTTGCTCCCCTTCCGAATGTTGTTTATGTGCTGCGGGACCACGTGTGAAATAAGGCTGCATGTGAATGCTGCCACTTAAACACATAACTGAGTATGTGTTGGGGGTTGGGGGTTCAACCAAAACCACGGATGATAGAATGGACATGGGACAGGTGGCTTAGTGGGACTTGAGGTCACATAAAAATTGAGATTTGTTGGCACCCCCTATTGCTTAGGAGGTGGAGATGGGAGGAGCCCTAAGGCTTGCTGGTCAGCCAGTCTATCCAAAGTGGAGAAGCCTGGGGTCAGTGAGAGAGAGACCCTGCCTCAAAAAACCAAGGTGGAGAGTGATTGAGAAAAACACCAGCATTGAAGCCCTCTGGCCTTCCTCCATGCGTGTGTGCCCACATCCACACACACTTGATCTCAGTACTCCACGCACACACAGGCATTTACACACACATGCACCACCCACAGAAATGAAGTGTGTAACTAGGGTAATTGTTAGACTTCTGTATCTTTCCCTTTTCCTGTAAAAGCCTAGCAGATCAAAACCTTTGTCATACAATGGATGCCTGAATAAACAGTGCAGAGCTCAGAACTGCTCCAGCACAAAGACAGTCTGTGCATGTGTTTGCGTGCATGTGTACTGTGTGTGTGCAGTGCCCACAGGGGCCAGAAGAGAGTGTTGGATCCCCCAGAACTGGAGTGAGGTGTTTGTGAACTGCCCGGAGTTCTGGGAAGTGAACTCAGCAGGTCTTTAGCAAGAGCAGCCAGTGCTCTTAACCACTGAGCCATCTTTCCAACCTCAGCTGGAGAGTTTTCTAAAACTGAATAGGAACAGCATGTTAACAGTTTGTTTTCTCCCTCAGAACTTCTTGAATGGGATTATTGATAAGATTTTCCATGCTGGCTTCACCAACAATCAAGCATCTATAAAATATTTTATTGAGTGGATTATTATATTGATTCTTCATAAATTCCCTCAGTTTCTTCCAAAGTTCTGGGACTGTTTTTCTTACGTAAGTAAAGTTTTCCTTCATATTCTTCTGACTGGGAAATGGTTGGCATGTGGAGATGTGTCTGCAGCCTTGGATGGAATAGCAGGGTACGGTCCCAAGGCCAGTGAGACCCTCACCTCCTCTGCTCGGGGTTCCCTCTGTACTGACCCAGAACCCATTCCTGCCCCAGGCAGGATTTCCTGTCCTTTAGGCTTGGTGCATTTGGGGCCACCCAGTGCTATTTGATTGTACCCACATTTCTGCCTGCATTGCTGGGCTACAGGAGGTGCCCTTCCTCTTTGGTTTTCAGCCCTGTACCCTATACGTGGCAAGCCCAAGCTACTTCAGGGACAAGGGCAGAGTCTGCCTCCCACTTCTACGTGCCGGAGTCCAGCAACCTTTACTCACAGTTAAGGCCCTAATGATAATTTCTCTACCTCATCTTCTGTCAGGGTGAAGAAAAACTTAAAACAAGCATTTGTACATTTTTATCTGTTTTATCACATTTGGACATCATCATTCAGAATATTCCGGAAAAGGTGAGTCTGAATTACTTGCAAGAAGAATTTATGAACTCGGTGTTCTAAAAAGGAATACATTTATGCCAGTTTGGAGGACTTTTTTTCCTCCTTCATGATTAGTTATCTTTAAAATTGTTTTCTTCCCTATCTTTTATTCTTTAAGAATTTCATCCACTGCAGTTTGATGATATCCACCCCTTCTCCACCCTCTTCCCTACTCACCCCCAACTGTCAGACGTCCTTGTGGGGGTCTCCAGTTCTCCTTCCCTTCCCCTACTGCTGCTGTGCGTGAGGGAAAACACACGCCCAGTACACACCAAGGGTTTAAATTCTCGGCCACTCAGATTTGTTGTTGTTCGTATAATTTTATCAGGTCTTTGAGAATTTCATACAATCTATTTTGATCATGGGAATCCTCCATTGCTTCCAGGTCTATCCCCATCGTCCCATCCTTCCCAACTTTGTCCGTCTGTCTGTCTGTCTGTCTGTCTGTCTATCTATCTATCTATCTATCTATCTATCTATCTATCTATCTATCTATCTATCTATCTATCGCTTTTCGAGGCAGGGTTTCTCTGTAGCTTTGGTTCCTGTCCTGGAACTAGCTCTTGTAGACCAGGCTGGCCTCGAATTCACAGAGATCTGCCTGCCTCTGTCTCCAAAGTGCTGGGATTAAAGGCGTGCGCCACCACCGCCCAGCTTTTTTTAAAATATAACTCAAGTCCAGTTTGTGCTGCCCATGTTTTCCTGGGTGTGTGATGCCATCCCCCAGAGTGTAGGTGTTTAATCAGGGACCACACCCTTAAGGAAAGTTGACTCTTCCTCTGGTAGAAGTCATCACTGTCAACAACTCCTCAGCTAGGATAGTACCTCTTACGCCCCTCCTCAGTGGAGATTCCTTTACAAATGCTGGTGCAGACAGACCTAGGAGTGGTCACATGACCAAGGAGTGGGCTCAGGGAGCCTGTTTACAGAGCACACAGATGGACCTAGGAGTGGTCACATGGAGCCCACATACCCAGTACTCCTTTCTTTCCTCACTTTAGAGTTTCTCTTCCCCTGTGGCCTCCCTGTATGGGCCCTGGCGTTGCTTGTAGATGCAGGTACCAGTTTGTATAGTTGTTCATCACAGAGGGATGGCTATCTGTGCCATCTGTGGGGGGGGCACACGTGTAGTCTGTAGTTTTTTAAAAACTTGCCAATCAGATGTGTATTTGCGTTTGATTCACATCTAACAATACAGAGTTGGATGGAAAACAAAGATGCATGCTCATTATTTTTCATAAAAGAAATGGCAGAGAAGAGAAATGCATTCATATGATTAACACTACTTTAAAAAAGAAAATAAGTCATATCAGAAAACTTAAAGTCCATTTTCTTCAAGTGTCTAAAAATAATTTTTTCTTTCTATGTCCAAGTTGATTCTTTAGTGTTTGATTACTGTTTCATCAAAAGGAAAATAGATACAATGTGTGCCATAAAAGTAATTCAGGAACTCTTTTTTTAAAATTAGATTTATTACACTTATTTTATGAGTGTTCTGCTTGCACAAAATATATGTGCACCATGTCCATGCTTGGTGCCCACAAAAGTCAGAAGAGGGCATTGGATTCCCTAGAACTGAAGTTACAGTTGTGAGCAGCCATGTAGGTGCTGGGAACTGAACCTGTGTTCTCTTCAAGAGCAGCCAGTGCTCTTGACCACTGAGCCATTTCTCCAGCCTCAATTTTTCATTTTATTCTACCTTTGTGCATTTGTGTGTGTGTGTGTACATGCTGTAGTAAGTGTGAGGTCAGAGGACAATTGTGTACAATCAATTCTCTCTTCCCACTGGGGTTCCAAGGAGTGAACTCAGGTCATTAGGCTTTCTGAGTCATCTGGTGCCTGTTTGTGTGTGTGTATGTGTATACGTGCAAGCGAGCGAGGTGTGTGTGTAATTCCTCTCAGCAATGTTGTCCTGAGAAGCAGTGGCCCTAGATGAGTGTTCACAGTATACTGGATGAGAGAATGAGAGAAAGACTTGCTTACAGCTGCTTGGGGATAGTTGCATTGTATAAGTAACCGTTGTGATTTATCTGGCAGCCTATTCTATGGACATGGCTGCTGTCCAGCCGGTAGAAGCTGACTGTAGGGCTCACAGCCAGCGCAGCCTGTCCTGCAGGTGACCTTGTGTAGGAGGCTGTGGTAGAGCTTCAGAAGGTTTGAGGACTGAGGAGGAGACCCCGCAGTCTTCTGCTGACTTGCTCAGCTTCTTAACACAGGGCTCACATAGCCCAGTTTACCTGAACTCGGGTCATCATGCTGTCCCCCTCAGGTATCCCATACCTGGCTCTCTTCTCCCCACTTCTCAAGTTTGCTTCTGTGTGGCTCAAGTTCGTTTTTAGGGAGTTCAAATGAGGAAAGTGGACACCTCGGGTTCTCCAAAAGTTGGGCTCCTATAGGCTACTTCAGCCTAGGGCATGTAATCAGCAGGGTCTCCCTGTCTTTCCAGAAGCTGGTTCTGAAGCAGGCCCTCACCGTTGCCCTGCAGTGGTGTCTGAGCCACAACTTCAGCGTCCGACTCTACGCTCTGGTGGCCCTCAAGAAGGCCTGGCACCTGTGTAAAGCCCTGCAGTTCCAAGAGTGTGACGCCTGGACCACAGTCATTGAGTGCAGCCTCAGCCAGGCGGAAAGCATGCATGGAGCAGGGTGAGGATGCCTCGCGGCTCTGTTCTTTCCTGCAGAGCCTGGAGGAGTGGGGAGCGGCCTTGTGACCCTCTTATATGTCAGTGTCTCACTGTGCTGGGCACAGAGGACTTGGTCAGTCCCGTGTGGCAGATGGTGCTAAGCTACAGACTGATGATGAGTCTAGATCGGGGTTTTATTCTTTCTCTCCATCCTTTATTTGAGCCTTGTGAACTCTCAGTTCTGTTCCCAGCACAGCAGGAAGCTGTGACCCCAGAGCTGCCTTTCATCCCTCTGTTACCTACTTCCAGCCAAACACTGCTTTCTGTGGTGAGATCATGGCTGACTGTTTGGCACTGAGCTGTTTTCTCTGCCTGTTCATCCTCAAATCCCTGGTCCCTAGAAGCAGTTGGCTTAGATCCCATATATGTTATTATTAAGCAAGAAAACATCCTTTTATGGTGTCACTTATCTCTTTAACTCCTGGTTCCAAACAGGGACATAGCCAGTGAGCACCGGGCATCCTGAGCTTTCCACTCTCTCTGTCCTTGAAGGCTTGTCCTTCCCTGAGTCCTCTGAGGCAGATGCACGCCCCAGCATGTGGACGAAGGTCCTGTCTTCTGTGGCTCAGTTGAACCGAGGACAGGATAGAGGACTGCCAAGCAGTCAGCAGTGCGCAGGCTTTTTAGTAGGTGATGGGAATATCGAGGGCACCATGGCAAATACAG
Organism: Chionomys nivalis; assembly: GCF_950005125.1. NCBI lineage: Eukaryota > Metazoa > Chordata > Mammalia > Rodentia > Cricetidae > Chionomys > Chionomys nivalis. The sequence continues at coordinate 3,214,627 of NC_080106.1, forward strand.
ACCTCTGTCTGCGGCTCAGGGAACGTGATCTGTGACTCCCAGAGGAAGAGCAGGAAGTGGTGAGTGAAGGGAAGAGGCTTCTGGGCCCCTGCAGTAGCTGTGGGAAGTGGAGACTGGAGGCAGGTCGTCTGAGAGTCCTGGGACAAGTGAGAGTCGGGATGAACGTGACCGATACTTACGGGCTTTGCCTTTGTGTAAGAAGCAGGTAGCCCGCATAATGGGAGGGAAGCTGCTTGCTGACATCTGAGGCTACCGAGGGGATAAATGGACAGGTATGAGGCCAGAGTGTGGGAGAAGCAGGCTCAGTGTAGCGAGTGATAGGGTTGGGAGATTGCTCCAGCGGCATGGACAGGGAAGGAGCCTATACTGCAACACATTTGACATGCAAGTGGTAGACACTTGTTCCCTCGATGCAGAAGGATTTGGGGTCCATTATTCTCTGTTTAGACTTGGGATGCTTAAAGTACTTCATGTCACTCATTTTCCAAAACCACAGTCAGTGAGGATGGTGAAGTGCCAGGAACTTCCACAGAGAATCCCTTAAAGAGTAAAGTATAGGAAGTCTCGTGGCCTGAAAGTTCTGCACAGTTCTAAGCTGCTTGTCGTGTCACGTGACTTTCGCCTTTCCAATCTGGCGGCTGAGTTAAGAATTCGCCCTTGCTCATAGTTGGTGCTTGAGAATGGATACTATTTAGCTGTGTCGTGTGCCTTCAGGGTGAAAACCACGGCTTATGTAAGATCTGCCCTCTAGGGAGAAAGGTCCACTGCCAGCCAGAGACAGGGATCCTAACCCACAGGTTCCTCGTGCTGGCAGGTGATGGGTGACTTTGGTCTGTACTGCGTGACTGAGTATGAAGCCAGCCTGTTCTCTCTACATTCTTCATGTTCTACTGGCCAGTGTCTGTTTGACACTAAGAGACCTGAGTTTTATTCCTTTAGTTGGTTTTGCATGATTCTAAAAGCATTACTTAGTCTCTGTTTATCTGTTTCAAAATACAAAATCCTGTGGGCTAGCTGAGTAACGAGTACGTTCTGGAGGGCGTGAAGCCTGGGCTCAAACCCCGGTTCTGCAAAACAGCAGGGCAAACCTTTGTCTTTTTGCTTTTGATAGAGTCTTGGCTGTGTGGCGCAGGGTGGCTTTGTTCTGCATGTCTGTTGGAGGTGAGGACCACAATGCCTAGCTTACAAGAAGATGAGAAACGCTAGGTGTGTCTGCACATATCTGTAACCCCAGAACATCAGTACAGATGTAGAATCAGGAGTTCAGGATTGTCCTCAGATTCATAATGAGTTCAAGGCTACCCGCACGAACCTGAGACTGTCTCAAGATACCAAAGCAAAAATGAGAACCTTTCTAAAGTTGCCATTTGAAAAGCTCACTGAGTGGTGGCACACACCTTTAATCCCAGCATTCATGAGGCAGAGGCAGGTCGGTTTCCGTGAGTTTGAGGCCAGCCTGGTCTACAAAGTGAGTTCCAGGGCTGCATAGAGAAACCATGACTTGAAAGCAAACAAACCAGAAGCACACTGAGTGCTGGGACAGAGCATCATGAGGCCCCAGGGTTTAATCCCAGTTACCCTATGTTTGTGACTTTTCTGTTGCTCTGACAAACACCATGGCTAAAAGCAATTTACAGAAGGAAGGGTTTGTCCTGGTTTCCGGTGCAGAGGGAGAAGTGTTCATCACACTGAGGGGGCATGACAGCAAGCATCAGGCATGGCTGCGGGAATCTGAGCGATCACATCAGCAAACAGACTGGCAGGAGGGCGAGGTTGTGAACTCTCAAAGCCAGCCCCCAATGACATATTTCCTCCTGCAAGGCCATACCTCCTAAACCTTCCCAAACAGCGCCACTCACTGGGGACCAAGTGTTCAAATACATGAGCCTATGGGGGACATTTCTCATTTAAACCACAACCTCAGAGACAGAACATACACATTGATGTTGAAGAGCCGGAGTATGAACTCGGGATGGGATTCTTAAAGATAATCTACTGACCTCCCTCACCAGAACTGTTGACTTCCAAGTCCTGCCTCACTTTCTGTCCCTCCCCTCAGGAATGCCAGGAAGAACTGGCAGCGCATCCAGGACCATTTCTTCTTCTCCACGTTCCACCCCCTGAAGGACTACTGTCTGGAGGTAAGCTGAGAGCACCCTGTGTAGGCTGTCTGCAGCCCTGACTTGGCCCTTTCCTGCCCCAGCGTTGGAGGGCTGGGACAGGCTCCTGTCTTGTGACCTGTAGCATTCTGTGATTAGGCTGTCTGCTGTCCACGGTCCCAACTTGGCCCTTTCCTCCCCCAGCTGTTGGAGGACTGGGACAGGCTCGTCTCCTGTCCCCGTCCTGTGCTGTGCTCGCGGTTCAGACCTCAGTGGTGACAACTGGCTAGTCATTCTCACTTTCTATTTCTCTGGCAGCGTCTGGCTTGTAAACCTTGGAAGGGAATATTTAACTCTAAACAGAGATCAGAGTTCTAAAAGGAAGTGAGTGAGAGAACCTTTGTGCAGGTGAGATTTTCTTGTCCTGAAGCCCATGATCCATGCAAGAACAAAAAGATCTCTTGTTAATGGCAATTAATCCTTTTAGATTCTGGGTGATGAGAGTATGTGTCTGTCAAGTGGTACTCCACTTTGCTGATAGTAGCAGAGTGCTCGTGTAATTTTAAGAACTGTAAATATACTTATTACAGTTAGTATATAAACAACTCCATTGTGTAAACTCTTAAAATTTGCATAACATATAAGATGATCTTAAACCCTTTTCAACTCCAGCAACAAACCTGTGCTATCTACTCAGCTTTGCTGTGCAGACGTCCGGCCTGGGAGACTTTTCCTCTGGGGAATCTAGATCAGCTACTATGCAACCAGTTCTTTTATGGTTTGCTTAAAGCTATGTTTGAAGACATACTACGTATTGTGAGATGTGCTACATGCGACATACATGTCAGTCTTGTCGGGATAAAACATACTAGGGTTTTTCACATATCATAGCACACTGTCTGTGTCCCTTGGCTCCCAGAGCCCTCTGTCCATGCTTTCCTGACATCTCTAGAATCCTGCCCACTTTTCCCAGGCAGCCAGTAAGCACTGAGTCCTTCCTCCTTTCCCTCATCCCTCCCGCCTCTTTCAGCAGCAGCAGGCAGCATGGTCTGTGTGCAGCAGTGAGTGAGGGCTCGGTGTGTGGACTGTGGTGCAGAGAGCTGACACCCTACCCGACTCTGTCACCGAGGCTTTGTGTTTGAGCTGGGCTCAGGAGCCCACCTAATAAACAGTACTTTCCCTCATGACATCAGATTTGCACAAAATGGCTAGCCTGAAGCCAAACCATATTTGCCTTAAAACTGCCCACAGAGACGTGTGCCGTAAGGGCCATTTCACTTTTAAAACGCCTGTTCCTTGGGTTTTCTCTCTCATGCCTTTCCACCACTGAGTGTTCTTCAAGAGGGAAGGGCAGAAAGGTGGCCTCGTGGCTTCATAGGCACCAGTTATCCTACCTTCTTACACACGCGGGAGATGAAGCTGAGGAAGGTCACACAGTGAGTTACACTGCCAGGTTTCGGGCTCTGGATGTCTGTAATGGAACTGGCGTGGGAAGTATCTGGTGGCCAGGAAACTGTCTTCAGGCATATGTTTCTTGTTAGTGACAATGCCCTTGATAAGAGCACATTAGTCACATGTAGTTAGAAGAGCTGGAAGAGAGGCCCTTCCTGCTCTTGGGATCCCTAAATGAGCCCCTGAGTGTCCTAGGGCAAAGTGACATACCTCCAAGAGCCTGCAGTAGAGGGTGGCTTGGGAGAAGAGCCAGCGATAATAAAACCCATGTTGGTTTTTTTCTTTGTTTCCTAGGGAAAATGTTTAGCTTTGACGATTCTTGTTTCAGACCATATTTTACACTCTCCCACGGCTCTCGGGTGTCACTGAAGAGGAGTGGATCGCCCTGGATAAATTTGCCAGCTTCACAGACATCCCTTCTAATGAAGGGTCCCCATGGTACCAATCTGGGACCGTACTGAGTGAGCTGAGTCCTGGAGACTGGTCCCAGCAGGACGGAGGTAAGGGAGCTTCATTTTGTGCTGGCTCATTGGTGAGGGCTCCTGACTATAGCTTAAGAATGGGTCCTGGTATTGTTTCACTGACTTGCATCTCTGCCTCTGCTTAGAGAAGGCAGGAACATCTGCACCAGTCAGGCTTCCCCGATGAGCCTGTGGGTGTGTCCAGAAAGCTCACCTCAGTAGCACTGTGGTGGTGGTCTCCTTCTACTGGCCCCTTCCTCAACTTTCCCTAACTGCATCTACCACTGTGACTGCTTCCCCAAAGCCAGCATCCCTAAAGTCTCCCCCCACACCACACCTGTGCCTTCTGTAAGTTTCCTCTGCTGATCTGTGGCCCTCTGGTTTTCTTCCCACCTCTCTGATGGCTCGTTGGATACAGGTGCTTCCTGCCAAGCCTGAGTACCCGAGTTTGATCCACATGGTAAGAGACAACTAATTCCCATGGTTGTCTGCCTTTCGACGTCCATATGACACCTTGACCCGTGTGCCCCGGCACCTCCTGATAAATGTAATTGTTTTTAACTGCAGAATCAAGCCTCGCCATCTGGTTTCAACTCAGGACTCTGGGTAGCATTCTGAGAAAGGTGGAGATGGTTCAGTGTTTGGTCTTTGGACAGATTATCTCGAATCTCCTCATCCAGTGAGGATCCATTGCTGGCAGCCAATGTGCTGGACATAGACAGGGTCCCTGCCCTCTCATAGCAGACAGCGGCAGGCAGCAGCAGAAACTCAGGGAACACAGCTAGCAGAGAGAGCACCACAGGTTGAGAGACCTTTGTGAGAACTTGGCACTAAGCACAGACGGCTGATTCCATTCTCAGCACCCACACAAGTTCACAACCACCCGAAACTCCAGCTCTGGGGTATCTGACACCCTCTTCTGGTCTTTGGGGGCACCTCTGTGCACGTGGCGCACATACACATGCTCAGGCCATACAAACATATCACATACACACACTCAGGCCATATACACACATCACATACACACACTCGGGCCGTATACACACATCGCATACACACACTCAGGCCGTATACACGCATTAACAAAAACATCAAAAAAAATAGTTACAAAACCAAACAAAGATGCCAATACACAGAGAACTGCCCCAGGCTAACTGCCACTGTCTGATACTGGAAATATTATCTCTTCTCAGGGTCTACCTTGGGTGAAGCAGACAGCCAATCAGAGTGGGCAGATGTCCAGAAGAAGATCATCCCTTGGGGACACAAGGCTCTGGAGTCAGACCTGGAGCTTCTGTTTCAGGATCGGGCCGCCAAGCTCGGCAAGTCCATCAGCAGACTCATCGTTGTGGCCTCGCTCATCGACAAGCCAACCAACTTAGGAGGTAAAAATCGTCCTCCGGGAAGGTCACCCTAAATCCTTTCAGCACCCCTCTGTGGCTGTCTGCTCCACACACGGCCCTCTTGGCAGGCTTCAGAGGAAAGGCTGGAAGGCCGTGAACTCTGTGACCTGCTGGAGACCTGAGTAACAGGCCCTTCTGTGCAGGGCTGTGCCGCACCTGTGAGGTGTTTGGAGCTGCAGCACTCGTGGTCGGCAGTCTTCAGTGTGTCAGCGACAGGCAGTTCCAGCACCTCAGTGTCTCTGCGGAGCAATGGCTCCCTCTGCTAGAGGTAAGGTGTGACGCTGCTTAGTAGATCCTGTACTTGCAAGTATATTTTGGCACACTGTCTTTATGCCGGTTTCTCGGTCTGATCCTTCAGTGCTGATTCTCACGGGGTTTTATCTGTGACCTGCAGTAGTGTAGTGTAGCAGTCCCCTCGGTGGAACATGCTACCCTCTATTCAGCCACCGCTCAGCAGTCTGCTATGTGGAGGGAGTTCTTTCTGATGTCATTTGATGTCCTGTTTTCCCTTTCAAGTCCCTTTGACAAGTCGGGTTTGAGTTCAGTGCTTTGTCCACCCTCTCATTTCACAACGGAATGATCTCATATCCTGCCCCTCTAAAACTGCCACCAAGGTGAGACCGGCGCAGCTGACGGATTATCTGCAGCAGAAAAAGGCGGAAGGCTACACTGTCATCGGTGTGGAGCAGACAGCGCAGAGCTCAGACCTGGCCCAGTTCCGCTTCCCTGAGAAGTCACTGCTCCTGTTGGGGTGAGTCGGCTCCTGTTCCTGTTACACAACTTCCTATCAACTTAGAGCACTGATGGGGACCCTTGAGATGTTTACTAGTAAACAGGGAATTGGCCACTTCCTGGAACCCAGGCTGAAGTCATCTGTTTATCTGTCTCCTACAGTTAACATTCAGGACTTCTAAAAAAATTAGTAAAAGGGTCTCCCTGTGTTACAGGGGAGCTAACGTGTCCTGCTCCATTTTTCTTCTGCAGAAATGAGCGGGAAGGGATCCCAGCTGACCTGATCCAGCAGCTGGATGTGTGTGTGGAGATTCCTCAGCAGGGCATCATCCGCTCACTGAACGTGCACGTGAGCGGGGCTCTCCTCATCTGGGAGTATACCAGGCAGCAGCTGCTCGGGTGTGTGGGGCCCACATCCTGAGACTGAGCCTCGCCCACCATCTCTCATGGTGCTAATGATGGTGCCTTATAACCTTCTGGACGAATGAAATATTCTGAGATGTCAGAGGATTATCTGCATCTCTCTAACCTTGCACCTCAATGCCAAAACCTTTTTATGTGCCTTAAAGTCTGTCACTATATATTGTCCCCTAAGTCAAATGACCTTTTTAAATATTTTAAGCAACTATGGAACTTTTTAAACAATGAATTTTTTTAAAATGTTCTTCCTAGAAACCACTATTGTCAGGGTGACTGTGCTAACGGTGTGGAAAAATTAAAGTTGTTACTTATGGGCACCTGTGCCCTTCCGTTTTAATATATGGCAAAATGTGAATCCGCTCTCCAGTGAAGTTCTTTGTCCTCACGTCCTAGGCTGTTTCCAAAGCTGTGAATTCAGCCATTGTTCACGTTAGGCTTAAATGGTATTTGTCCTACTGTGCTTCTGGTGGTGGTGAGAAATCTGTCTCCGAGGGCGATAATCATGGCCCCAGGACTTCTGGGCCACCCCTGCAAATCCCTACTGAAACCAAGAGTGAAGCCCGTAAGTGCTTTATGTTTAGATAGCTGCATTATTTAAGGATGATCATTATTAACTGTCCAGCAAGGAACTTGCAATCCCTGAAACCCTTTGAGTAATACTCAGATTTCAGGGTCCTTAGCCTATTCATTTTCTTCTGTAGTTTTGAGGCTTTGATTTACAACAGGGTTTCAAGCCTAGAACATCAATCAGAGCAGATGCCACTCCTGTGACCTGAGATAACCAACACTATCACAATCTGGCTTCTTTCAGGTAGCAGAATGCATCCATGGCCCATCCGGGTGTTTGCTCATGCTGTTGGTATTCCATCCATTATAGGGATGTAGTATTTCATCTACTGACATGGGCATCTGGTTTAGGGACCGCATAACACTGCCGGTTTTGCTTTCAGTTCCAAGGAATGGGGCTTCTGGGTCATAAAGTCAGTGTGTTTAACCTGAAAACCTCTGCAGAGGGCTTTCCGAGTTTACAGTATCACCGAGGTTGACTTGTTCTGCATTCTTGTCATTTGGTATTGTCAGCCTTTTAATTTAAGCCATTCAAGCAGGTATCTTAGTGACCTATCAGTATTTACTTTCATTCTAATATTTAACGATATGGAGGCTCTTTTCAGATATTCATCTTCCACTGTATTTTAAGAAATATCTGTGGGGTAAGAGGGCCAATGAAAGAAACACACCCTGAGACCAGAGCCAATTTGCTGGCCTTGAGACCTGAGCCTAAAGGTTAAAAAGGGCCAGTGAAAGAAACACACCTCAGGGGCTGAAGAGATGGCTCAGTGGTTAAGAGCATTGGTTGCTCTTCCAGAGGTCCTGAGTTCAATTCCCAGCAACCACATGGTGGCTCACAACCATCTGTAATGAGACCTGGCGCCCTCTTCTGGCATGCATACATGGAAGCAGAATGTTGTATATATAATAAATCTTAAAAAAAAAAAAAAAGAAAAAAGAAATACACCTTGGCCCCGAAACCAGAGCCAAATAAACACACTCTGCCCCTGACCAGCTGGGCAGAAAAACAATTAATCCCTGGGCATGAAACCAACCCCCTGCACATGAAATCCAGCTCAGTATCTGAGCTTGTCCAAGCTCAAGGTTTGAAATCCAACCAATTCCACCCTGGAAAAACTCTGCCCCTAAGAAGCCCTATATAAGCTTTGTACCTATTCAGTTGGCAGCTGCCTTTTCCTACCATGGCAGAAGCAGCCACCCTCAGGATTCCTCCTTCCCAATAAATCTCTTGAATGAGGTTTCAGTGAGACCTTCTTTCCCTGGAGTGCAGCAGAACCTTCCGTGGCAGAGCAGAGCTGTTCTCCGGCGGACCTGAGTTATTCCATTGGGGAAACCTTTCCGCTGAGTCTGTGGTGATCCTGTCTGCCAGGATTCCTTTCCATCCGAGCTGTAATCCTTACAATATCTATTCGCATAATTTGCTCACTTTTTAAACAGGTTCATTTTTCTTACGAAGAATCATGAAGTTTTTGTTTTTGTATTCTGAATACAAGCTCTGTAAGAAATACATGATATGGAGACGCACGCGCAGGTTTCTTGGGGCCTAACCTGCAGATTGGGAGGCCTTTTATTGGCGAGATCCACTGGCCTGTCCCTGAAGACACTCCTGGGTGGGGAGAGTGTTCTTGGCTCACGGCGGGCCATGGGAAACGGAGCAGGGGGCATTCCCAGACCCCCTTGGCCCCGTGGTTAGTCTGTGAGGGCTGGTCCCCTCTGCTGGGGCTGCTCCTCCTCTCCTGCGACCTCTCTCTCCCTGGCCCATCCCAGCTTGCGCCCAGGGGCCCCCTTCACTCTCCCTCCCATACGCGGGGCCGCAGGATCACCCAGTTTAGCCTGTGTGGGCTCTGGGTCAGGAGCTCGGGACAGAGGGCAGCGGGAGTTTCTCTGTTTTGGTGGCTGGCCCACAGAGTGGTAGGCCTTTTGTTGGCGAGATCCCTGGCGAACGGGGAGCCTGGCCCTGTTCCTGAAGACCCTTCTGAGTGGTGAGAAGGATCTTGGCCCGCGGTGGGAGACAGGAAACGGAGCGAGGGCATCTTGTAAGTGAGGCCCCTGGCCCAGCAGGGAAACCTGATCCTGCTTTAAAAGACCCATTAGATAGCATCGATAGGAGGAGATGGGCAGGCGCCAAGAATTCACCCAACAATCTGAAAAACAACATGAAAACACCAGAACCCAATGATCTTACATCAGAAGGACTTGAACACCCTAACACAGAAGAAGTGGAAAAAATTGACTTTATGAAAGCAATAGAGTCCCTTAAACAACATGTAAAAAATGCCCTTATAGAAATGGATGAGAAGTATAACAAAAAGTTTGAAGAAATGAGTAAATACGTGAATGATACCCTGGGAAACCAAGAAAAAATGATCAAACAAGTAATGGAAACAGTTCAAGAATTGAAAACTGAAATGGAAGCAAGGAAGAAAACACAAACTGAGGACCAGCTGGATATGGAAAATCTAGGTCAACGAGCAGAGACTACAGAATCAAGCATAATCAATAGAATACAAGAGATAGAAAAAAGAATCTCAGATTCTGAGGACACCATAGAGAAAATAAATGCACTGATCAAAGAAAACAGCAAAGTCAACAAATTCTCATCACAAAACATTCAGGAATTATGGGACACAATAAAAAGACCAAACCTAAGAATAATAGGGATACAAGAAGGAGAAGAGTCACAACTCAAAGGCACAGAAAATATTTTTAACAAAATTATGGAAGAAAACTTTCCCAACCTAAAGAAAGATATTCCTTTGAATATTCAAGAAGCATACAGAACACCAAACAGACTGGATCAAAGAAAAACATCCCCTCGCCATATAATAATCAAAACACAAAATATACAGATTAAAGAAAGAATATTAAGAGCTGCAAAGGAAAAAGTAACTTATAAAGGTAAACCGATCAGACTTACACCTGACTTCTCTATGGAAACCATGAAAGCCAGAAGGTCCTGGATAGAGGTACTGCAGAAACTAAGAGACCACGGATGCAAACCCAAACTACTATACCCAGCCAAGCTATCGTTCACTATCAATGGAGAAAACAAGACATTCCAGGATAAGAACAAATTTAAACAATACGCAGCCACAAATCCAGCCCTGCAGAAAGTAATAGAAGGAAAATCACAACCCAAGGAATCCAACATTGCTAACACTGCCTACAATAACTCAGGCATCTAGCGACCCTTCACTAGCACAACTCAAAGGGAGACACACAAACTCTACTACCAAAAACAATAAAAAAAACTGGAGCAAACAACCACTGGTCATTAATATCACTTAATATTAATGGTCTCAATTCACCTATAAAAAGGCACAGGCTAAGAGATTGGATACGAAAACAGGATCCAACATTCTGCTGTTTGCAAGAAACACATCTCAACCACAAAGACAGGCATCTACTTAGAGTAAAGGGTTGGGAAAAGGTTTTTCAAGCAAATGGTCCTAAAAAAAAAAAGCAGGTGTGGCCATACTAATTTCTAACAAAACGGACTTCAAACTAAAATCAATCAGAAGAGATCGAGATGGACACTTTATACTCATAACAGGAACAATTCATCAGGATGAAGTCTCAATCCTGAATATCTACGCTCCTAATATAAAAGCACTCATGTATGTAAAAAAATATTACTAGAACTTAAGGCAGACATCAAACCACACACACTAGTAGTAGGTGACTTCAACACACCTCTCTCACCAAGTGACAGGTCAATCAGACAGAAACCTAATAGAGAATTAAGAGAATTGTTGGAGGTAATGAAGCAAATGGACTTAACAGACATCTATAGAACACTCCACCCAAATAGGAAAGAATATACCTTCTTCTCTGCAGCTCATGGAACCTTCTCGAAAACTGACCACATACTCGGAAACAAAGGAAACCTCCACTGATACAAAAAAATATCAGTGTCCACCTGTGTCTTGTCAGATCACCACGGATTAAAGTTAGAAGGCAACAACAATGCTACCCCCAGAAAGCCAACAAACTCATGGAAACTGAACCGTCAACTACTGAACCACACCTGGGTCAAGGAAGAAATTAAGAAAGAAATTAAAGTCTTCCTTGAATTTAATGAAAATAAAGAGACAACATACTCAAACCTATGGGACACGATGAAATTAGTGCTAAGAGGAAAGTTCATAGCACTAAGTGCCCACTTAAAACAGAGAAAGCATACATTGGGGACTTAACAGCACACCTGAAAGCTCTAGAAAAAAAAGCAGACATGCCCAGGAGGAGTAGAAGACTGGAAATAATCAAACTGAGGGCGGAAATCAACAAAATAGAAACACAGAAAACAGTCCAAAGAATCAATGAAACAAAAAGTTGGTTCTTGGAGAAAATCAACAAGATCGACAAACCCCTATCCAAACTAATTAAACGACAGAGAGAGAACACGCAAATAAATAAGATCAGAAATGAAAAGGGGGACATAACCACAGACACAGAGGAAATTCAGAGAATCATTAGATCTTACTACAAAAGCCTATATGCCACAAAACTGGAAAATGCAAAAGAAATGGACATTTTTTTAGATAAGTACCAATACCAAAGCCAAACCAAGAACAGGTGAACGATCTAAATAGACCTGTTAGTCACGAAGAATTAGAAATTGTTATAAAAAATCTCCCTTCCTAAAAAAGCCCAGGACTAGATGGCTTCAATGCAGAATTCTACCAGAACTTCCAAGAAGAGCTAATACCTATACTCCTTTACGTATTTCACAATATAGAAACAGAAGAGTCATTGCCTAATTCCTTTTATGAAGCTACAGTTACCCTGATACCAAAACCACACAAAGACCCAACCAAGAAAGAGAATTACAGGCCTATCTCACTCATGAACATCGATGCAAAAATTCTCAATAAAATACTGGCAAACCGAATCCAAGAACACATTAGAAAAATTATCCATTATGATCAAGTAGGCTTCATCCCAGAGATGCAGGGCTGGTTCAACATACGCAAATCTATCAATGTAATCCACCATATAAATAAACTGAAAGAAAAAACCATATGATCATTTCATTACATGCTGAAAAAGCATTCAACAAAATTCAACACCCCTTTATGATAAAGGTCTTGGAGAGATTAGGGATACAGGGTCATACCTAAATATAATAAAAGCTATTTACAGCAAGCCAACAGCTAACATTAAATTAAATGGAGAAAAACTCAAAGCCATCCCACTAAGATCAGGAACACGACAAGGCTGTCCACTCTCTCCATATCTCTTCAATATAGTGCTGGAAGTTCTAGCAATAGCAATAAGACAACATAAGGGGATCAAGGGGATTTGTATTGGAAAGGAAGACGTTAAGCTTTCATTATTTGCTGATGATATGATAGTATACATAAGCGACCCCAAAAATTCTACCAAAGAACTCCTACAGCTGATAAATACCTTTAGTAATGTGGCAGGATACAAGATCAACTCCAAAAAATCAGTTGCCTTCCTATACACTAAGGATAAGGAAGCAGAGAGGGAAATCAGAGAAGCATCACCTTTCACGATAGCCACAAATAACATAAAATATCTTGGGTTAACTCTGACCAAGGAAGTGAAAGATCTATTTGACAAGAACTTTAAGTCTTTGAAGAAAGAAATTGAAGAGGACACCAGAAAATGGAAGGATCTCCCTTGCTCTTGGATTGGGAGGGTCAACATAGTAAAAATGGCAATTCTACCAAAAGCAATCTATAGATTGAATGCAATCCCCATCAAAATCCCATCAAAATTCTTCACAGATCTGGAGAAGACAATAATCAACTTTATATGGAAAAAAAAAAACCAGGATAGCCAAAACAATCTTATACAATAAAGGACTGTATGGAGGCATTACCATCCCTGACTTCAAACTCTATTACAGAGCTACAGTATTGAAAACAGCTTGGTACTGGCATAAAAACAGAGAAGTCGACCAATGGAATCGAATAGAAGACCCTGACTTTAACCCACAAATCTATGAACACCTGATTTTTGACAAAGGAGCTAAAAGTATACAATGGAAAAAAGAAAGCATCTTCAACAAATTGTGCTGGCAAAACTGGATGTCAATCTGTAGAAGAATGAAAATAGATCCATATCTATCACCATGCACAAAACTCAAGTCCAAATGGATTAAAGACCTCAATATCAGTCCGAACACACTGAACCTGATAGAAGAGAAAGTGGGAAGTACTTTACAACACATGGGCACAGGAGACCATTTCCTACGTATAACCCCAGCAGCACAGACATTAAGGGCATCATTGAATAAATGGGACCTCCTGAGACTGAGAAGCTTCTGTAAAGCAAAGGACACTGTCACTAAGACAAAAAGGGAACCCACTGACTGGGAGAAGATCTTCACCAACCCTGCAACTGACAAAGGTCTGATCTCCAAAATATATAAAGAACTCAAGAAACTAGACCGTAAAAGGCTAATCAACCCAATTATAAAATGGGGCACTGAGCTGAACAGAGAATTCTCAACAGAAGAATTTCAAATGGCCAAAAAACACTTAAGGTCATGCTCAACTTCCTTAGCGATCAGGGAAATGCAAATTAAGACAACTTTAAGATACCATCTTACACCTGTCAGAATGGCTAAAATAAAAAGCACCAATGATAGCCTTTGCTGGAGAGGTTGTGGAGAAAGGGGTACACTCATCCATTGCTGGCGGGAATGCAAACTTGTGCAACCACTTTGGAAAGCAGTATGGCGGTTCCTCAGGAAATTCGGGATCAACCTACCTCTGGACCCAGCAATACCACTCTTGGGAATATACCCAAGAGATACCTTATCATACAACAAAAGTATATGCTCAACTATGTTCATAGCAGCATTGTTTGTAATAGCCAGAACCTGGAAACAACCTAGATGCCCTTCAATGGAAGAATGGATGAAGAAAGTATGGAATATATACATATTAGAGTATTACTCAGCAGTAAAAAAACAATGACTTCTTGAATTTTGCATGCAAATGGATGGAAATAGAAAACACTATCCTGAGTGAGGTAAGCCAGACGCAAAAAGAGGAACATGGGATGTACTCACTCATATTTGGTTTCTAGCCATAAATAAAGGACATTGAGCCTAGAATTCGTGATCCTAGAGAAGCTAAATAAGAAGGTGAACCCAAAGAAAAACATATAGGCATCCTCCTGAACAGTAACCTTCATCAGGCGATGAAAGGAGACAGATACCCACTTTGGAGCACCGGACTGAAATCTCAAGGTCCAAATCAGGAGCAGGAGAGAGAGCATGAGCAAGGAACTCAGGATCGCGAGGGGGGCACCCACACACTGAGACAATGGGGATGTTCTATCGGGAACTCACCAAGGCCAGCTGGCCTGGGTCAGAAAAAGCATGGGATAAAACCGGACTCGCTGAACATAGCAGACAATGAGGACTACTGAGAACTCAAGAACAATGGCAATGGGTTTTTGATCCTACTGCACGTACTGGCTTTGTGGGAGCCTAGGCAGTTTGGATGCTCACCTTACTAGACCGGGAATGGAGGTGGATGGTCTTTGGACTTCCCACAGGGCAGGGAACCCTGATTGCTCTTAGGGCTGACAAGGGACGGGGACTTGATTGGGGGAGGGAAATGGGAGGTGGTGGTGGGGAGGAGGCAGAAATCTTTAATAAATAATTAAAAATAAAATAAAATATTTAAAAAAATACATGATATGAAGTATTGTCTGCAGGTTTGTGAGTTACTGTTCATTTCTGGGGGTTCATCCTTTGGCATTTTCTTAATCACCTTGGTATAGACTCAGGCACTGTCTGATCATTTAGGACATTTGAACAACTTTTTATTATAACCTATTGGTTACTTAAGGCTTCTAACTTCACTGTGTCGTTTCCGCATTAAAATGCTAATCTAAAAGCCAGCAACACACATAACAACCTATCTTAGTTTTTATTTATATCAGTTGCAACTCGATTTGCATACTACTTGGCTTTCATTCTAAGGGGGGGAAGGAAGATAAACATTGTGTTTTTATAATAAACTTTAATTTTTTTCTTGAAATAGATCCTCACGAAATTAAAGCAGCACACGTAGTACCAGTCAGTCCTTCATAGTTTGAATGATTAAGATCTCCTGCTACTTGACCCTTTTACTAATTGGTATTCACAAGGGACAGGTGCTGGCTGATGTGTAATTGCGGCCAAACTGCTTTTGTCCTGGAACCAGCAAAGCTTTTCTGAAAGTCCAGAAGAATAATCTCCACCTGCGTGAAAGTTCAGGAAGAGCCTAGGAATTTTCAGTGGACTGTGAAGGCTGGAATTCTCCGGCTTCAAATTTTTCCTTGAATTTCAAGTAGTCTCTTCTTTTGTCAAAATATTTTATCTATTGAGATAAAAAGGCCTGACATTAGAGCAAGCTGTGCAGTTGGCAAGCAAAAGCGCAGATTTAAATGTAACTCGGCATTAATGGTATCAAGGCAGAACCAGGATTTGTGTTCTAGCCTCCTGCCTGAATCAGGGATCTAGTGCCTGAAAGAGCCATGAGTCTCCGTTCCCTCATGGCTGTTAGCACGTATGGCCCGTGAACTTAAACAGTCTTAGGCACATAAGAGCCTGTTTGGCAGTTCTTGGTTGGATTAGGAATCTTAAGTTTTAGACCATGGCTGGTTATAGGGTCAGTGTATCGTATCATTTATCAGGCCTGGTATCTTTGTCAAGAAAGACGAGACGGACACATGACTAAATATTCACAAGTTATTCAAGGCTTGGCTTTGTTTCCATTCATATCATCCTCTTCATGCGGCATTTGAAAAGTCCGATGTTCTACAAGTAGAAATCAAACCCAAGGAAAACGCACGTGTGCCAGCCGTGCTGCTGCCCCAGCCCCTGTATCCCAGCAGCTCAGCAGACAGGGCAGATGTAGGATGCCTCATGTTTGCACTGGAGACCAGAAAATGCTGATTTTGTTAAAAACCTTCAGTGCATGTCTTAATGGAGCCTGCCTGAACACGGCTTTCTCCTTCACCGAGAAACCCGTTCTCTACCATCGTAGAGACTCACTCCTTAAAGTTCCATCAGAAGGAAATGTAACACACCTGCCCAGAGTATCCAAGGCACCTTCACAGAGAAGCCTCCCTAACTGCCCACCTACGTACGAATTCACATATAGTTTCTGAACATGATGCTCAATCTTTCACTTCATGGAAAACAGGACTCTGGGTTTACCTCAGTCCTGAGCCCTGAGGTCCTGCTGGTGCACAGCTCTGCTCTGAGGCCGTGACATCACTGCTTCATCCAAAGCCCCATCCTTGCTCAAAATCCCCCGTGGTTTGATGGCCTTTGTCCCTCTGGTGTTATGACAAGGTATTCAAAAATCTCACTGTCAGCGTGGAGATTTATCCCTGGTGGTCTTGAATTGACTACACTAGAATGGGTGCTATATAAAAGAATATCAGACTTAAAAGCATACAATGTCCCTCCTGTTCTGTGAAAAGTTAATTGAGGTATCTGTTGTGCTCAGAGACAGTTACATTTAGCGGTACCTGAGGTATCACAGTCCAATATGAACGGGGAAAAGCCACACCTTACACTGAACCTTCCACAGGACTAATTCTACTGATCAGAACTTGAGTGGCTTTGGAAAGGTTTGAAGTTGAGGGTCCGTCTTTAGCCCTCTGAATTCCTTGCCCACCTCTGTGACTCATTTCACACCCTGGAGACAGGTGAAACCACTCACTGGCTCCCACCACCCCAAAGGCTAAGCGTGTCATGTGACAGCCTCTGAGCCCAGCACAGGCTTTCCTGCTTTGCTGTAAGGAACGGACTTAACCTGCATTTCCACCCATGTATTTGCAAATTGTGTTCTGTTCCCATAAAACTTAATGAAACTTCTGCCACATGGTATTAAGGGAAACTTCAATCTGTGTTCCTGAGCCAGTCACTCATATTTGGCTAGAAAATACACTATCCTTTGCCATGAAAGCAGTGTTATGCTGTTGACAGCAACCTGCCCAGAACTCAGCCTCTCCCGGGCGCGGATCTCCTCCTGAAGCTGCTCTTTGAACACTCCAGTCACCCACAGTCCTGGTTCTCGTGGCCTTGTACTGCACAGCACAACCCTCCTCTTTCTCAAGGGACTGGTGTACAGCAGAGTAAAGACAAAGTTAAGGACCCAAGTTCAAATCCTCTCTCCACAACAGTGGCTGGCTCGTTTTGGACAACTGTTTAGGCTCCCTCTGCCTAAAACTGAATTCAAGGCCTCCCAGGACTGATGAAAATTCCAGCAAATAAAACCAAGTGTCTCCCACGATACTACACAGACACACCTCTCAGTCTGCACTTTATAGGAGTTGGCAGAGACCGGAACAAAGTTAAAAAAGAAAAGAACTTTCTTTTTATGCTGCTGGATGACGGAACTGTGAGAGGAGGCTATGGACTCCTGCAGAAACCATCACAACACTGTCTCTTCCCCAGAATCCGGCCGCGCACTGTCACTCTCTCCAGCAATAACAACTGGCGGCTTCCACCGCGCGCCCTCCTCCGTGACCTTGTCCCTCCAGTCCTACCCCGAGGTGAGGCCGAGCGCCCGGGACTTACCCACTGTTGGGGGCAGCTGGCCTCGAACGAGCTCCTCAGCTGCTTGCACCGAGCCGCGTCCTCCGCGTTGTCGTCGAGACAGCGCCAGTACAGGTCGCGCGCGCTCCAGCACACCTGCCTTTCCTTCATGGACGGGGCTGCCATTCCTGCAGGGCTCCCAGGGCTAGCCTACAACGCCGGGCTGCGGCGTGGAGGTCCCGAGCCTTGCAGTCCCGCGCGGCCTCCCGAGGAGCAGCCAACGTGGGCGAGCGCGGGGCGGAGCTCGGCTCCTGGGCCGCCGAGTCGCCCGGCGAGTCCACGGACCACGCAAGGAAACTCTCCCCCGGGAAAGCGGCGCCAGACCCGCGTTGATCCTTCCTGGCCGCAGTTCTCCACACGGAAGGGCGGGACTTCCGGCTGCGTTTTCCGGCCGTGGTGGGCGCGGCTTTTGGGCGTCACCGATCGTCACCGCCCTCGGCCCTGAAGTCACGGCAGCCGGGGCTGGAGTGGAGGGACCGAGCGCGGACTCCCGGCGAAGATGAAGCTCAGGTTGGCCAGGCTTGCAGACCCCTCGTCTCTGCTGTGCTTCGGATGTTTTGAGAGGAGCGTTTAATTTATGAGCCCGTGTTTAAGTATAATGTTCAGGAAGACGAGTCGAGCCAAGATGAAGGCCAGTCTGCCGGCTGGGCCCTGGTTCTGTCTGCTCTAGCTCCTGGAAAGAGCCGCGTGCATGCGTGTGCAGCACGGACTTACACCAGTCCGGGAGAGTCAGCTGACAGCTCTACACTGGGTCGCCGTGAGGCCCGAACCACCTTCAATGGGCTCGGGTCTTTAGGGTGACCGTGTGATTCTAAGCACCGTCAAGATACGGGACATGTACCCCCGTGGTCTAAGGGATGAATTTACCTTATCAATGTCAGTTTATAAAAGGAGATAGCATTATGGAAATATAATGGCTATAAAACGATGAAAGAACCTTAGATGAGTTAAGTTGGAGACGGAAATCTATTTTAAAGGTTTATTTTGTCTGTTTGGCAGCGAGTCAGGAGCAGGCATGAATGAAATGGGAACGGTGGTGTCCACAGCCAGCCTTGTGTAGAGAGCCGTCTGTGTGCCCCGTCCCAACTCCATGACCGAAATTTCATTGGTAGCTTGAAACTGACCACGATGCAACTGTCACCCCGTGGCAAACAGCAAGCCAGAATTTTGCTTTAGTCAGGTCTGGAGCCAATCCACTAACGCACAGCGGCATCCGACACCCAGAAAAGAAAGTCAAGTTGAGTTTTGGGGTAAAAGAATACAATGAACAAACATCTGGAGAGAGATGTTAAAGTAGGAACTGCAAAATAAAGGCTAGCTCTAGACGACAAGAAAGTCAAAGGCTCTTAGAAACGGTTGAGTGCAAGTGAAGTTTAGAAAAGTGCACAGATTTCCGGAGAGATGCCTATCGGCGCTAGTAATCCGTTCAAATTCGTACTGAAAAATCTTTCTACGGACAATTCCAGATGGTTCCACCAGGAGGGTCCTCTTGATTTTTACTGATTTAATTATGCCTGTATCTTGTGATTGTAAATCTTACTCATTGCAAAATCTCTCGATCTCTGAAATATCAAACTCTTTGGAACTCAATGATATAAGAGGGAGAGAGAGAGAGAGAGAGAGAGAGAGAGAGAGAGAGAGAACTAAAATGGTGTGAGACTATATTTATTACTTATGTAACTAAGAATTTTTGCTCTAGAAGGATTAATGTATATGATGGTGGGTGCTGAGTCTTTGTTGAGGGTGTTATACATTATACATTATATATTGTATGTTACTCAGTACCTTTCCAATATTCAAAAAAAAGTCTATTCCAAATCCTGTGGTGGACATGTATGAGAAAATATAATTTGGGGTTGAAAAGAAAAACATTTTAAATTTGTTATTTTGGATGTATGGATGTTTTTTCCTGCATGTATAAAGTACCACATGTGTGTAGCATCTTTGGAAGACAAGAGGGTGTCAGATCCCGTGGGACTGGAATTACAGACAGTTGTGAGCTGCTATGTGCTTGCTAGATTGAACCCTGGTCCTCTGGAAGAGCTGAGACACATTGCTCCAGCCTTGAAAAGGATTTTTTCAGTCACAAATTTATCTACCCCAAACCAAACAACGTCATAAAATGGAGTCACAGTGCAGAAGTTTCCATATTCATAATATCTAGGACCCATTTAATAGGCATACCATAGGAAATGGAAAACATTTTTAAAGTGACAGGAGACTTAAACAGAGGCAGCACCCATGAGAAAATGCAAATAGCCAATGTATGCAGATACCGACATCCTCCTTAACAACCACAGCCAGGAACCCACAGTCACAATGCAGTGCCATCAGACACCTGCCGGACCAAAGACTGACAGTAATGGACCTGAGTTCAGTACCCAGAATTCAAATAAAGTGAGGGAGAGTGGTGGGAATATGCCTTTAATCCCAACACCAAAGAGGTGGAGACACAGATACCCAAGGCTTGCTGGCCAGCCATCATAACAAGTTATAAGTCACAGGCTAGTAACAGACGCTATTTCAACAAACAAAACCCAATATATATATTATAGTGTCTGAGGAGAGATTTTTTTCTGGCCCCCTTGTGTACATACCTTCATGTACACACATCATTTGGTGTCAGCAGAGGCTGCTCCTTCATTTTCTGGCCACCCAGACCTGAAATAATTACACAAAAGCTGTATTATTTAAAACACTGCTTGGGCAATCACTTAGGTGTATTGCTATCTAGCTATTATATCTTAACCCATTTTTATTATTTTATATTTTACCACAAGGCTCGTGGTTTAAAGGTACCAGCACCAGCATCTTTCTCCTCCTGTGGCTGCATGACGTCTCATTGACTCTGCCTACTTTCTCTCTCTCTATTTTTGTTCAGAGTTCCTGCCTGGCTTTACTCTGTTAAGCCATTGGCCGAAAGCTACTTTTTTATTAATCAATGGCAATAAAACATTTACAGCATACAGCGGGGAATCCCACATCAAGTGTGCACACACACACAGACCCCACAGTAACAAGCTTTAACGAAGGTAACCTGTATGTCATTAACCAGTAAAATGATCTTCCTAGTAAACATGAAGAGAATACTCACGGCAGTTTGGCTGTTTTGGAGTTCGTTGCACTTGACAGTGTTTGAACTAGCTGAACTCACCATCCAACCCAGACTTGTACCAGTAACCAAATGGACAAATCACGACTGTGCTGTGAAATATGACACAGTAATTAAAAAGAAAACCCCCTGTACAACAACAGGTAGATCACAGCATTAGGTGAGAAAAGCAAGTCAAAGCAAGACACGGTGTGATCCTTCTAGTCTTGAGAGTCCTTTTTTGTTACTGTTTTGTTTAAGACAGGGTCTCACCATGTAGCTCTGGCTGTCCTGGAACTCACCGTGTACACCCTGCTAGCCTTGAACTCAGAGATCCTCCTGCCTCTGCCTCCCTAGTGCTGGGTAGTTTTGTGAGTCTTTGAACTTTCTGTAAACTACAGTATTAAGGATAAATATGTAAGTCTAAAACTATTAAGAGCAGCAAAGGTTTTCACAGCTGTTTCTAGGGCAAAGAGAGATTTGATCACTCTGGGTGGGAAGCTTTGGGTTCTGCTTCTGCACCTGTATATTTGCTTTCTAAACATTCTTTTTTTTTTTTTTTTTTTTTTTTTGGTTTTTCGAGACAAGGTTTCTCTGTGGTTTTGGAGCCTGTCCTGGAACTAGCTCTTGTAGACCAGACTGGTCTCGAACTCACAGAGATCCGCCTGCCTCTGCCTCCCAAGTGCTGGGATTAAAGGCGTGCGCCACCACCGCCCGGCTCTTTCTAAACATTCTTAAAACCGTATACATGGTTTGTTTACATTTTTACATGAATGTGTGTGTGTGTGTGTGTGTGTCCAGTTATTAATAGAGTGAGTACTTGCCCCCAAAGAGGTCATCACTGGTAGAATTGATCTACAGAAAAGTGGAAAAGAACAATGGCCAACACACAGAGCATGGTTACTAATTTCAATGTGTTTATCATCTCATATGTCCTTCCTGGCTGTGGTAGTTTGAATGTAATTGGGCCACATAATCTCACAGGGAGTGGTACTATTAGGTGGTGTGGTTTTGTTGGAAAAGATATGGCCTTGTTGGAGGAAGTGTGTCACTGTGGGGGCGGGCTTTGAGGTTTCCTATGCTCAGGACATCACACAGTGTCTCAGCTGACTTCCTGTTGCCTGCAAGATGTAGGACTCTCAGCCACTCCAGGATCAAGTCTGCCTGCAGGCCACCATGCTCCCGATCATGATGATAATGGACTGAACCTCTGAAACTGTAAGTGAGACACGCCATTAAATGTTTTCTTTATAAGAGTTGCCATGGTCATGGTGTCTCTTCACACTAATAAAAATCCTAGCTAAGACCCTAGCCAAAAGTCAGCCATGTCTAGTACTAGATACTGCCTATGCAGCCACACAGTTCCTCCTTGTCTCTGATAGGGTTGTGGCAGAGAGGAGACATACTGCCAAAGAGGTGAGTTCACTGCAGCTGGGCTCCAACCTTTCCCCCAGGAGACTCTTAGTAACCAACAGAGCAAAAGAACCACCAGAGAGGGATCTAGGGATGCAAGTGGATAACAGCGAAGTCCATGTGCGCATTATCAAAGTGTGAGTGCCACAAGATGGTCTCAAGTATGTGTGTGACCACAAAGGGTTTGAAATGAAGAGCTGGTGGAGAGAAGCCAGAGGAAGGGTGGAAGGCAGGCTTGCTGGCTGTTCTAACCACCAGAAATGGTGAGTGGATCCCCAAACCTCTGGTGGGCAGGGCAGACTGAAAACAAGGGTGTTGTTCTGCCACCACCCACAGACTTTTATTTATACTCTGTTTTTCAAGGCGATTATCAGAGACACCTACTCAGGAACACAAGTGGGGCAGATTTGACTTCAGTGTTGCTGCGCACCCTCCAAATGCTGTGTCCATCTGTACGATGCTTCCCTCTGGTTAGCTGGAGATGCACTGCAAGGTTCTCCCCCTCCCCGCCCCTCCTCTTCTTTCCTCCTCCCCACCCCCACTTTTATTTATCTTGCTGTGTTGATCTACGCTCACAGCTTCAGTTACTATTTCTGTCAGAAAGGCGAGGCAAGATAAGGTTTGAACCTTAAATAAACATCCCTTTTCGGGTTGCCAGTGGATATCTGCACTGATTTGCTCTTGGAATGTCAGAGCTGGGTCTGTCCATGTGTCCCCTGCCTTACGTCTGTCACTTATTCCTTGCTATCGAATCATCCACTGACTCTGTCCCCAGCCATCCCTGTGTGTGCATGTCTAGCATCTGTTGTCCTCTGTTCCTGCATTTGTATCTGTGTGTCTAGCCAGCTTTTAATTATGCATACATGTATATTCTGTTGTGTGTATATTTTTATCCATTCATTCAGTCAGTCATATGTATTGTGATATTTACTCATACCCCACAAATGTTGGTGGTGGCTCTTAAATTATCTATTGACTACTGAAAGTAGCTGCTTACAGCATACTACCTGAATGTTTTCCTGCTTCCCAGATTTATTTCTAACAGTTGTGAAGGGTTTGGATATGGTATGAGTATGATTCTCTAAGATTCGTGTGTTGAGTGGCCGGTGTCTAGTATGGTGATGTTGGGAAGTGGTATGACCTTTAAGATGTGGGTTCTGGTGGAAGAGGGGAGGAAACCCTAAGTGATGGACCCACGGAGACACGGCAGAGGGGTCCCTCCTGATCTGGGTGCAGGTGTCGATAGGGTATACAGAAAATGGCCACCCCAGCTCTCCCCAACCCGGATATTTACAGCTTTAAGACTGTTGCCCTACAAAGACTCTTCCTCCTTGATCCACTGTTGTCTGCCTACTGGCTGATCTGCATGTGATAACCCTGCCTGTCTGTAAGCCACTGTGATAAACATACTGAGAGCCCAGGCCAGCACTGAGTGTCTGTGTGTCTGTGTGTGTGCCTGTCTGTCATTTCTTCTTTCCCTCACTGCCCCAGTCAGGGCCAGTCCCTGGAACCATGGACACAACAGAATGCCATCTGGTCATTTAGAACCTTGTCGTTGGACACAGAAGCATGCCAGCAGATCAGTTAATATATTGTCCTCATGAGAGATTCAGGTAGCTCTCATGCGTCCCTGGTTCGTTCTCTTGAGTGAACCGTTTTAAGAGATCGAGACTGACCCCTCCCTTCTCTGGCTTTATCTGTCACCATGTGGTGTTTCCCACTCGCTCATCTCTTTCCATACTGTCCTCTATGGTGCAGTGCAGACAGCTGCCATGCTGTTTGGACTTCAGCCTCCAACCCTGTCAGCTAAATAAACCTTTTCTTTACAAACTACACAGTCTTGAGTATTTTGTTGCGGCCATGGAAAATAGGTGACGTTATAATAGCTCACAGCCGGCTCACTGGGTGTTCAGAGTGGTGTGTCTCACAGCCGGCTCACTGGGTGTTCAGAGTGGTGTGTCTCACAGCCGGCTCACTGGGTGTTCAGAGTGGTGTGTCTCACAGCCGGCTCACTGGGTGTTCAGAGTGGTGTGTCTCACAGCCGGCTCACTGGGTGTACAGAGTGGTGTGTCTCACAGCCGGCTCACTGGGTGTACAGAGTGGTGTGTTTCAGTAGTGCAGCTTCCTTCCTTGTCCGTACTCCTAGATGTGCATTTCACTGACTTAGCAGCTGTTGAGATTCATTCATCCACGTTCTTTCTTTTTCCTTAGTCCTTTCTTTCTTTCTTTCTTTCTTTCTTTCTTTCTTTCTTTCTTTTCTTTCTTTCTATTTTTTGTTTTTTGTTTTGTGTGTGATTCTGTTTTAGTTTTAGCTCTTATACAGAGTTCAGTGCACTCAAAGCTCTTCTGTTTTGCTTTGACAGGGACTTGTGTGCAGCCTCCACTGGCCTGTGTTGCAGACTTGACCTCTGCTCCCCTTGCCTTCCCTTTCCTAGTGTGGGGACCACAGGCAGGCACCTGCCCATTCAGCCAGCATCTCCATTTGCCGTGGTGATCATGACCTGTTTCATGAACACTGGCTGGAATTGTCTGGAATGAGTCACTCCAAGACAGGTGTGACACGCTGTCTTCTAGTTTGACAAATCGATGTTCATAGGGTATCATTTAAAAGCATGTGTAAAAGTATTGGTGTTTAGTGGCTAAAAGCTGCTAAATCTCAAAGTTCTCTGAGTTAAATTAATATTGCCATATCTGAGAGTCTTGCCACTGGTTCCCAATATTTAATAATAAGGTAATTTATCTAGAAATACATGCTTACTCTTAAAAATATGTTTCCTTCTTTTTAGAAAAATTGTTATATATCTAAAAGTTTCACACAAATCTAAAATAATAATACATGCAATAATAAAATATATGTTTAAAGTACTCAAAACTTATACATTCAGAAAAGTATAAATTGAAGTAAATGTAAAATGAAAAAATTAAAGTTTTTTACTTCTTTTTTGGTTTTTCAAGACAGGATTTCTCTGTGTAGCTTTGGAGCCTGTCTTGGCACTCTCTCTGTAGACCAGGCTGACCTTGAACTCACAGAGATCCGCATGCTTCTGCCTCCCCGAGTGCTGGGATTAAAGGCATGCACCACCACTGCCCTCTTGTCCATATTTTTAAACAGTACAATGATAAAAGACTCAAACATCACCAAAATCTAAAAAGGCAAAATAGGAAAATAATCAGTTCATGAAATAAAACGTGATAAAATTTTATGTATATACATTTATGAAAATTAATTCCACATTAGGTATTTTCATTAAAAACATTATGCACAAGTTTAATGTGTCAAATGTGTGGCTGCCTTGCTGTGAATTGCTCTTGAGTCTCGTTTGTGTCAGATCTAGGCCTTCACACCACTTTGGTAAATGTTAGAATGTGTTCAGTGCTGCGGTGGCCTTTGTCCCAGGGCACCTGTTGGTGACATCACAGTATCACATACCCGCAGAGTCGTGACTGGGAACACTATCTCACATCCGCTCTGCTTCACCTGCCTTCTTACACAGACATGGCTCCTCCCAGACTACTTGCATAGCAAACACTCTAGGGTTTAGACCTGGTGCACAAGCCCTGGCTGGACCTCTCACAGCCCCAGCTCTAAACAGAACAGCTCTTTCTGAGGAACTCTACACTCACAGCCTGGTCTCATCACGTTCTAGAGCACCAAGTTTGTCTGGAGCCGTGCAGGGTATAGTGCCAATCTTGCCCACATTCACCGAGAGGACACTTCACCCTGCAGTCTTTATTTCTTCGCTTTCTTTTCTACTTTCAGGAATCCCTCAGCATTCCTGACCTTTCCATTTTCCGGACTTGAGGTGGGAGAGAAAATAAGTACTTACGCTGTCATCTCAAGCTAGTCTCTTTCCAAAATACCAGTGATGCTGACGGGAAACACAGCTGCCCAGCACCTGT
Source organism: Chionomys nivalis (assembly GCF_950005125.1). Lineage (NCBI taxonomy): Eukaryota > Metazoa > Chordata > Mammalia > Rodentia > Cricetidae > Chionomys > Chionomys nivalis. Next base: position 3,240,744 of record NC_080106.1, read on the forward strand.
GCTGCTTGCAGTGAGCAAGCGGGCCAATGTCAGGAAGGGACGCTGACTCTCTGCTGGTGCAGGCTGCCCACTCTGCCCCCTTCCCTCATGGTCTCCTCACCATGGCTCCGTGCTTGCCACCCCCTCCACGATCCAGCATGGTACTTCTTCCTACTGTAAAGAAAATGAGTTCTCTCCCTTTTGGTCCATCTGTCTCCTCACCACAAAACACACAGTTTATTTGAATGTTTTGGTCCTTTCAGGCATGAGCATGTGTGGCAGTTCCTTGGTCCCAGAACAGGACCATTAGACAATTAGAACCCTACACGTGAAGCTCCTTCCTTCCTGCCCACATCAGAGCAATTCCTTTAGCATTCTGTCACCATGTAGAATGGCAGTGGCATCATGGCTAGGAGCTGGAGCCCTGTCTGCTTTGGGTGGTGAACCCCGTGTTCAGGTCAGCTCTAGACACGCATTGTGTTTTTGTTTATTCTATTTATAGTCAACCACAAACCCAAGACCTAGGTTTTCATTCCATTTCATTTTTCTCAATTTATTTTGGACAGAAAGAATTTTAAATATTTATTTTTTGTTCTATAAATGCTTCAAGAAGCTGAATAATTGAAACAGCTCCTACCTTACATTTAGAGGCCAATCAAGGACCAGTCAAGTTGCCAAGACTCTAACCCAGGCGGTAAAGACAGTTCAGTTAGGTAGACTTGGGAGACAGATAACTATTTTATGAAAAAATATATAGCACTTGGGCTGAGCCTTAGAAGAGGAACAGGGTTTCTAGAGCAGGTGGGAGTCAAGGCAGTTCAGGTTAAGGAGCCTGCCTCATCCCAGTCAGAAAGGCAGCAATCAGAGACATAGCAGGCTGTGAGGATGTGGGTGGAAGGGAGCTCTGTATACCGCTGGAGCACCATAAACTACTGCAGCTACCGTAGGAATCGGCGCGATGGTCTTCCAGAGGCTTCCATGTGGTCACATGGCTTCCATGTGACCAGATACGCCACTTCTCAGTGTTAACCCCAAGTCAAGTCATGCCCTGTAGATCTTGCACACCAGTGTGCGCTATTCACAAGAGCTAAGTATGGATCGACCCACATGTCCCACATCAGAGAAACAGATAAGGACAATTCATACACACAACAGAATTTCAGCCATAGTGAAAGGGGTTACGGTGCTTGCAGGAGAACAGATGGAACTGGAGATAGCCCTAGTAAGTTGTAACAGAAGGGGTGGCTTGTTGGGGTTTATGTCCTGCCCAGTTCCCACAGCTGGCAAGTCCCAAAGAAAATAACACAGAGGTCTATATTAATGATAAACTGATTGGCCCATTAGCTCAGGCTTCGTATTAGCTCTTATAACGTATATTAACCCATTATCCTTATCTATGTTAGCCACACGGCTCAGTACCTTTTTCAGCAGGGCAAGTCACATTCTGCTTCTTTCGGTGGTCTGGGCAGGACTGTGAGAAATGGGCTTTTTCCTTCCTAGCATTCTCCTGTTCTCATTGCTCCGCCTCTACTTCCTGTCTGGTTGACCCACCTATACTTCCTGCCTGGCCAATCAGCGTTTATTTAAAACACGATTGACAGAATACAGACAATTCTCCCGCACCAGTAAGTGAATTGTATTAGTCTCAGAAAGGCCCATGCTATAGTGCTCTCATTAGACTTAGTAGATACAGAAAATCGTATGTACTGATGAACGGCATGTGAAACTGGGAGCAAGAGGGCTGATGGGAGGGCCGGGGTGAGAGAGGGGAAGGTAGAAGGGGACAGGGCGGAAACAGGCTCAAAGTGTATTTCACACTCGCACTAAAAAGTTTTACACAACTGTTCTAATTCGATTTCAGTTACTGTGATGAAAAGCAGCTTGCGGAAGAAAGGGTCTATCCCAGCTTACAAGATAAAATCCATTGTTCAAGGAGTCGGAAGGAGCTCAAGGAGAGTAGGAACCAAAGCAGATACCAGAGTGTTGCTGGGTCCTAATGGTTCCCTGAGGGAGGGGGCAAGAAGGCACGCCATCAACGGTACAGACACCGAGTCCAGTAAAAGGCAAACAGCGGGCTCGTTTATTCAGCAGTGAGGAGAGCCTTAAATACCCTTGTCCCAGCACCCAGGCTGTGTTCTGAGCCGTTGACATTGCGTGGTCTCTCCTTATTGGTTAGGCATGATCAGGATCTCTGACAGTGTCTGTTGCTAGGCCATCTGGAAGACTCCAGGTTGGAGGGCTTGTAGGCCTTATCTTCCCACAACAGAGAAAAGCTGGTGCTGTCTGGCACTCTCTGAACTGCTCAGCTACCTTTCTTAAGCATCCCCAGCTCACTTGCCTAGAGACTACATTGCCCAGAGTGAACTGGGCCCTCCTATATCACCTAGCAATCAGGAAAATTGCCCACAGTCATGATGATCTGGGCAGTTCTTCAGTTGAAGTTCCCCTGTTTTGGGTCTATATCAAGTTGACATATGAAGTTATTACAATAATGCTTTATAACAATTTTTTAAAAATCAGAGGAGCAGTGGTGTTTTAAGTCTTCTTGGTCTGCAATAATAAAAAATAGCATAAACATGCATCTTATAAATATAATTTATTTCTCACAGGTCTGCGAGCTGAAATGTTAGCACTCAGATGCTAGGGGCTGGTTAGTTGCTCTCTGCAGCTGTGTCTGTCTCCATAAAAGCTGAATTTGCAGATGGGACCCAAGGCTACCAGAACAGAGGGGTTGGAATGTTACAGATCCAGAGCCTCACCAAAATCTATCTTGGGCCATCCTTCAATTTCTTAACAGCCACTTACTGCCCACCACTGTGTCCGACCAAGCATTCTCATGACTTTTTGATAAATTCTTTGGAAAGCACGAACAGATCCCCATTTCCACCAACCTAAAGACTGCATCAGCTGGTGTTGGAGGCCTACATTTTCTCTTGCTCTGTGACGCCGCCGTTTCCCTGCTGTTCCATGACCTGCTTACTGGACGTTCCCACCGATAGTTTTGAAAGGTGACATGATTTATGGCTTCCTTCCTTCCTTCTTTTTACAAAAAATTATTTATTTTATGTATATGGTGCTCTATCTGTATGACTTTATGCCAGAAGAGGTATCAGATCCCACTATAGATGGTTGTGAGCCACCATGTAGTTACTGGGAATTGAACTCAGGACCTCTGGAAGAGCAACCAGTGCTCTTAACTACTGAACCATCTTTCCAGCCCTGATTTATGACTTTCTTTGTTCTGTTATGATAACAATTCCATGAAATGTTATCACATAGGAACACGGAATTTAGGGTAAACTGAATCTGTGTGCCTGGACCATGATCACTCATATTTGGCCACAGAGTAAAGCATCTTTTATCCCCTTTGAGGCAAAAGCTGTGTTTTTGCATGGACACAGGCAGCTGCAACTTTTTACTGTCACTACTGTTGATAAAGACTTGGAGAATTTACAAAGTCAGAGATTTATTTTTTGCCTTAACTTATTGGGGAGTAAAAATGCAAAGTTTAGAATGTGGCTTAGGAAAATAATGAAGCAGTTTCAATGTGGCTAAGAAGTGTGATTTTTTTTGTCTAAGTAGACCTGAATATTCTGAAAATTTTAAAATAATCATCTAACTGTGCCAGCATGAGTCCTTAGTCGCCTAGGCAATAGAACAGGTTTCCATGGAAACACATGGGTCTGTATCAAAGAAATACCTTGATTTTTAATAGTAGGAACGAGCTTCATCTAAGGAGTATCTGAACTCACCGCTAGCTGCTCAGTCTCCCCTGATCATTGAGCTCATGTCTGTGAGTGACTATAGAGAAATGAAAGGCATACATTCCCTAGTTACATTTAAATTTTATTGTGCAGTGTGATCAAAAGGGAGGGGATGTGTGCCTGATGCAGGCCCCATGGACCCAGAGCTGAAGAAGACGGTGGGAGAAAGCAGGATGAAGCAGACAGACAAACGTTTATGGACTCCTACTTGGTACCATTCTGTCTTTGACTGAGGCAACAAGTCAATATCCCAGGTCCACTTCCTTCAGTGAACTCACATTTTAATTCATCCCAAATCCAAGAACAAGGGAACGTACCTGGTGCTGTCCGAGGTGCTGAAGCTTAGATTCTGTTGGGGAACGTAATAAGCCCTTCCCCCACAATCAAGTTAACATAATTTAAACCACATGCTACTAATTAAAGGAGAATAATGCAGGATGGGGTTGTGGAAAGCAATGGAGGTTGGGGTTGTAGAGAGTGATGGAGGATGGGTTGTGGAGAGTGATGGAGGATGCCATTTTGTAGGTGTGAGAAGTTGAGTCACAGAGGAGCTGAGAAAACAGGTGGTAGGAGTAGTGTCTCCCGTATGGAGGGAAAGCCCAGCCTGCAGTGGCAGCAGGTGCATGATGGAGGGTCACAAAGTATGTGCTGGGTGTGTGTGTGTGTGAAGGACTCAGCATCACACTGTGGATGGAATTCCATCATCTTCCTTGGCCATATCTCCAGCCTCACCGAGGGTCCTACCTAACTCACTTGACACCCACAGGTAACCAGTAATATAACCTTCCTACATACTAGGCAATAAAGTCCCTTTCACATCTGGAAAACCTGAGTCTAGCAGTCTGAGTAGGTCAGTAGGTTGATTCACACTGGAGAGTTCCCCGGAATTAACTTCAGAAGTCCAGTGTTGGTGAGACCCTTTGTTTTCTCCCTCAGCAGCCAGCAGAGCTATTGTGTAACAGTTTCCTCAAAGACTGAAACATTTCCTGCTGCAGGACAGCTCCTTAACCAGGAAGGTCAACAACTCTAAATAGCTTCAGGAAGTTCCTGCAACTGACCAGATTCACTAAGCCCCTCTCCGTCAGAGTAAACAATAAAATCTGAGAGTTCCTCTCAGAAGAGTAGAGCCAAGCTGCAAAGAAGACTCTGAGAACAGCCAAGCTGCATGGAAGCTCTCCCACCTGTTGAGCTGCCTGCAGGCTGTGCAGTGGGCTGCAGGTCCCCAGTGTTGTGAGCTGTCACCCATGCTGGGGTGGGCTTTGCTGATGCAGCTGTCTTTGAGTCATCTCTGCTCCTGTAAGCAACCCCTCACCTATATTCCTGTAAGTAACCCCAATAAAACTTATTGGTTCACCAAGCTGGACTTCGGTGGGATCTGGACTTTGGTCTGCTGTAGGCTCGCTATCTGGGATGAGTAAATGTGTGTTGCATCTTCCCAGGAAAAGGTTTGTCATACAACAGTAGCACCTCTGGCACCACGAAAGCTAGATCCCAGGGAGGGTGTTTCCTGGTTGGCTTGGGGTTGTTTTACTTATGTCCTATAGCCAAAGTGTGTGGCATCTTCAGAAATATGATCTTAGCATGTAGTTTTGGTGGACAACCAAGGGCAATAGCAATAGCATGGGCCTTCTGACCAGTAACACATACCTTGTACTGTGGTTTTACTTTCATTTAATAATCCATGTCTTCTCAGAGTTACATTGTCCACCAATGCAGGGCGATTCTGGTATGGGAAGAATTGGGGTAAGGGGGGGGCTAATTCAAAGGACAGGGATATGAGAAGCTTTTAATACTATCTCAAAGCTAAAACATACTGCTACTGCCACCACTACTAATAATGATAATAACTAAGTGGAGGGGCTGGAGAGATGGCTCGGCAATGACGTGTGCTTCTTACAGGGGACCTGGGTTCAGTTCCTAGCACTCACACAGTGGTTCCTAACCATCTGCAACACCATGGGTACTAGGCATGCAGGTGCTACACATAAATACACACAGGCAAAACATTCATGCACATAAGATAAAATACATCAATCTTAAATGATGGAGGAAGGTCATTGGTTAAAAATAAAGAAACTGCTTGGCCCTCATAGGTTAAAACATAGGTGGGTGGAGTAAACAGCACAGAAAGCTGGGAGGAAGAGGAAGTGAGCTCACACTCGACAGCTCTGCTCTCTGGAGCAGACACCATGCTCCCCTCTCCCCGGCAGATGCGATGAAGCTCCGACCCAGGATGGACGTAGGCTAGAATCTTCCCGGTAAGCGCTCCTTGGGGTGCTACACACATGAAGAGAAATGGGCCAAGCAGTGTTTAAAAGAATATAGTTTGTGTGTTATTATTTCTGGTGTAAAGCTAGCCGGGCAGGAGCCGGGCAGGATGAAAAGCAGGCCCGCAGCTCCTACTACACTTAAAAGCAAGTGGGGGAGATACAAGACCTGTGAAAAGGAAGAAGGGGGTACTGAGGGTGAAAGTGTTAATCAGGGGTGGGGGAGAGAGTAGCGGGCGGGTTACCAAAGTAAACTCATTCCAAAAGACAAATTAAAATATAACTCAGAAAGCCTCTTTCTCTTGGCAGTTCCATCTCCTGCTTTGAGGACACAGAGGGAGGTCAGTGACCCTGGGTTTGACTCCCCGTAACCACCTCCACCAGAGCACCTCTCTCTACTGTGTTTCCACTCCATCCTAGGGGCCTGCTGCTCTCAGTGATGTAAGCGGGGAGGATTCCCCGCCCATTGGGAGCCCTCCTCTCATTCTCATAGTTCCAGGAAGAGTGGAAGGCCAGAGCTGATTACCAAGTGGTACTTTCCCGAATTGCCTCAGGTGAAGGAGGATGACCCTGCTCTCCTTTAATGGAAGAGACCTGGCCAGACGTCTGTTCCCCCGTGTGTGGGAACATGCTGAGAGTCAATGTACGGGGCTTTGCATCTCAGCTCCGCTGGACTCCATCTTGGTGACTTTGAGTAGTAGATTAATTTCTCTGCAACCTGTCTTTAAAGCCAGAATAAAGTTAGCATCCTACAAAGCTGCTGTGTGGACAATGAGGTCAGCTAAGGGGAAAGTGCTCTATACACTGGAAAACCCTACAGGGTACCCACAGAGTCCAGACGGTCCACGAGCATCCCTCATCTGTATGTTCTGTAGTGTTGTTATAACATCATACTTTACTAACAAATATGTCACCAAGCTTTTAGACATTTTTGCTAATTGAGTCCTTTCGAAAAAGTCCTAGATTGAGTCCTCACCTCTGCTCAGGCCTAGAAACAAAAAGGACACCGAAGACCAGACCGTGTGACCATTTCTAAAATGAAATTGGGACACACAGCTAGATCTCCTATTTACAGCTATGCAGGCAGTTAGGGCCTGGCTCAGTGCCACTGGCCTTGCCAGAAGAGCAGTGCGTGGCAATTGAAGTTCCAGGTGTGTCCACCAGAGGGCGACTCTCTGATGGGCCAATCTCATTTAGGCAAGGCCACGGGACTGCGGATCCTGGAATGTCTTTTGCTTCTGCTGTGTCTTTATATGTTAGCTGCGGCTCTCTTTCTCTGCTATCTAGCATGGTGTGAGCAGATGTGGGGAGATCTCCACTGCCTGTTCTATAGTGTTTATCTCCTGGAAATACCCTGTTCTCCTGGGCAGTTTTACCTGGGGATTGACAAGAAGATAACCCCTCCCTGAGCTGTCCTGTCTAATTTGATAATAATAATGATAGCCTATACAGAGTTTTGATGAATAAAAATAAATACAACGATATGTTTCACAGCTAAGGCCTATGAGTTCCATCTTAGGAGCTGCTTAGGTTGATGATTAAGAGAAAACACCTGAGTCTAGGAGCCAGGCTGGCTCTAATTCTCTTAAGGCTGAAAAGAGGCAGTCACGTACCATTAGCCAAAACAAAGCTTCAAAATAACTTCAAGTTAGACCAGATGCCTTGCTAATAGTCTTAAGAGAAATAACCCCAGAAAACAAGCTAGGCACAAGGACACACAGTGAGCTGCCTGACTCATCAGGCTGGGGTCAGAAATACACCACAGCCCGACTGCTGCTAGCTCTCCTTGCTAGGAGAGCAAGGTTTGGTTGACGACCAAAGGCGATGATTAATTCCTTATATGCATTTTGCCCCCAATCTCCTGATATAAAAAAAAAAAAAACTATTGGTGAGTGGGTATGTACCCTAAAGATTTAAAGTAGAGCTGACTGATTCCTTTTTATATATGAAAGTTTAGCTTTGTGGTTTCTTTAAGATTCCTTATAAGATTACCTTTCAAGATAAGTAATAAAGTGACTGGCCCTTTCTTTGTAACTGCAAAATGCAGCCTGCCAGGAAAAGAGCGGACAAGAACACCTTGCTCCCCCACACAATTAATCTATAACAAGTTGCTTGGGTATAAATGTATGTGGGCTCTTGGGATAATTTGTTTTTCACCTGTAGTACGTGAAATGTTTAACCATGTAAGGGATATGGGGAACAGGTTGTTTTTATCATTTGTTGTGTATCCATTGCAGTCATTGACTTGAAGAACAGAATGTAACCACATTGTAACTCCTATATTGCTGGAAAAACTTTGTTGGAGTATATAAGCTGTAATAAAAAAATGTATACTGGAGAAACAGAGAAAGAACAGAGAAGCAGAGAGAACAGAGAATAAAGAGGGAAGCCATTCAGAGAATGTGAGAGTGTCTCCTTCCGTAAACCCCTCAGACAGCAAACTCAAGTTGATGCTGACTCCATGGATCAGGCTAAAAGCCCTATGCTGCTGGAGGCTGCCCCCTCCCCCACAGCAGTAACTTAGTAAACAAAAATTCCTGAAATACAAGCTTACTTCCCTGAAGTTTCGACAATCTGTTAGTTTCATTCTCTCTCTGAAGATGCTTCTTGTCCTGTGTCCCCTAACAGGGATCGCTTTAGGAAGGGTTCACACAGTGTCAGAGTTTGAAGAGACCAATCTGGACCCAGTGTTTTCCTGCCCATCCACTCCGGTCTGTGCCAAAGGCTGTGACTATGTTCCCCCCCCCCTTGCCTCTACCTGGTACCAGCAAGTGTGCACTCTCTGCTGCGTACCTTCCCTTCTCCATCCTTCCCCTCTATTTTCAAAGAAGTCTCCATTAAGAGGGCAGCCTGTTGTCACTCAGGGCATGCTCAGAAATGGTTGGCTATGCTGGCTGCCTTGATTTTCAAGAAACTAACTTTTCTGGATATGTGTTTGCTTCTGTTAAAGCTTTTGGGCTGGGAGGATAGGTTTACATTTTCTAAGACAGAAAAGTTACAGGGATGAGAATTTTGAAGGAAACTAAGAGCAAGTTTGTGCATATCAGTATGATACCCTTCTCATGAATGCTAGGCTAGTCAACACAGGGTTGGGGAATTTAAGAGAGGCTGAAGATTGAGCTATGCCCCTGAGATTCTCCACTTCACCAAAATGGTCTTTAACATAAAATGTGCAGGGGCTACATATGTGGCTTAGTTGGTAGAGTGCTTGCCTAGTATACATGAAGTCCTGGGTTCAATTCCCAGCCCTACATAAACCAGGCAAGGTAGCAAGCACCTATAATTCCAGCATTCAAGAAATGGAGATGGGAGAGTCAGATCATCATGGTTCTCCTTGCTACACATCATTTGAGGCTAGCCTGGGCTATCTGAGACTCTGTAATTGGTAAACCACTCTACATAGCTGTTTTACGTAACAGCCTCGACTGTCCAAGGTGAATGACTATGAGAACAGGTCTAGATGCCTTCACCTCATCTTTCTGGGGCTGATGAGGTGGTAGTTTTTTAGTCTAGTGTAGCAAGTTTTTCGGTGGCTCCCAGCTCACAAATAATGACATGGAAACTGATCACTAATTATGAAAGCTTGGCCTTTAGTTTAGGCTTGTCTCAGTTCTTACAACTTAAGTTAACCCAATTTAATCTATGCTCTGCTAAGTGGCATTAACCCCTTCCATCTTGTACCTCCTGTTTCTGCTCCATGTCTGGCTGGCGGCTCTGCCTTTCTTCTTCCCAGAGCTCTCTCTACCCAGAAGTCCCGCCTACACCTCCTGCCTAGCTATTGGCCATTCAGCTTTTTATTACACCAATCACAGCAACACATCCTTATACAGTGTATGAATATCCCACAACACCCCCCTTTTTATCTAAATAAAAAGAGAAGGTTTTAAGGTTGGGCGCCAAATGTAGCCAGTTTTCTTGTTGGATTATCTTTGGACTGTCAGCCCTCAAATAATGACTCAGAGACGTATTATTAATTGGGGAAGCTTGGCCTTAGCTTAGACTTTTTCTCCGACTAGTTCCTATAATGTAATTAACCCATATTTTAAAATTCTACATTCTGGTATGTGGCTCAGATTCCTCTTCTTAGTATGGCACGTTCAATCTGCTCCGAGTCTGCTGGTGAAATTGCATGCCTAGATTCCTCCTCCCAGTCTCTCTCTGCCGGGTGTCTTGCCTGTTCTCTCCTGCCTAGCTATAGGACATATAGCTCTTTATCAAACCCATCAGAAGGTGCCTTCGGAGAGACACATCTTTAGAGTATAAACAAACATCCCGCAGTAGTCTAGCTCTGATCCAGTGAACTGATGGGTTAGACTGACTTGATGCACAGCTCTTTCCCGATACCAATCTTAATGTCAAGAAGGGCTTTCTAGAGGTTGCCTAAAAAGATTGACTCTATTTATTGGGGTTTTCCCATAGGGGTAAGTTAGCTAGCATGGCTTGAACCCACAGCATTGCTAGGAATTTGATTTGTGGGTACCAAATCAAGAACAAGTGAGAAATTGGGCCGGGGACATGACTCAGTGGTACAGTGTTCACTGCCTTGTCTGTCTGTTCATTATCTCTCCGCTCTCCTCCTTCATCATGATCATTTGTCTGTTGACTCTGTCAATCATCTAACAAGCAACCATTATCCATCTACCTATCCATCACTTATCCATTAACTCATCTGTCATCAATCACCCTGTCTCCAGCTTCCTGCCTTGTGATTGCTTCTGAGCTCTAAGCTGAAATAAGCCCTTTCCTCGTCAAGCTGCCTTTGGCTGTGTTGTTCCAGCACAGCTGTAGAAAGACTGTCAGTGCCGATGCTCACTCTGATATTAACTCCTCGGGTGAGAGATCCTGGCCCATGATTGTCTGCTAGCTTGGGGCTCACTCACAGACTGTGTCCTAGCAAGATGCTTGTCATATCTGTGTAAGAGAGATGAAGCTGATGCAGCTGTCGTGGCCTGAGAAGAGGTGAGGTTCTAATGTTACATTCTTACAGGTAGGCAGAGATTCCTGCACAACTGGAGCTTGTCAGTCCGTCTAACCAGTGAGCCCCAGGCCAGTGAAAGACCCTGTCTCAAATAAATACACAGAGTGATTGAGGAAGACACCAGACATCAGCCTCTGGGCACCACATGCATGTGCCCACCTTTGTGCTCACATACATGCATGAAGCATGCACATGAACACACTTGTACACTCACAGAAGCCAATACAGAGCTGGTCTGTAATTGATACCCATTCTAGCTTCTAGAGGGCAGGCCGTTCCCCAGCAGGGTGGCCTCTGGACCATCAGCTTCCTTTAGTATTTCCCAGGTATAGTAGTTTTCCAATATAGGCTTTCCCAGTATCCCCAGTGCTTACAACATGTGGTTACCTCCTTTCTGGAAACAAATCTTCCATTCCACCCTCTCTCAGGCCCATGGCATCCTTAAAGGGGAAGCTTTGACCTCTTTATTTCCCAACCTTGAATTTTGTAGCCATTTTTTAAAAAATTGGAATATATATCTACATAACCATTCTTCTATGTGAAGCCATGAGCATTAAGCTGCGTAGCTGTCACCGCCATCCATCCCCAGGAACTTCTCTTCCAACTGAAACCCTGTGCGATTGACCTCTCCTCCCCCAGCCCTCTGCAGACACCCGTCTTTCTGCTTCCTGTTACTGTTTTTTTGTGGGGTGGGAGGTTGTTATATTTTTTGTTATTGTTATATTTTTTGAGACAGGGACTCTGAGGTTCTCTGGCTGGCCAGGAGCTCACCACACAGACCAGGCTGACCTCAAATCTGCAGCAATCCTCCTGCCTCTGCCTCTCGTGTGTCAGGATTACAGGTGTGCCACGCGTCTCTTTTCTGTTTGAATTTGGCCATCCCAGGGACCTCAAAAGTACAGTCATATGGCAGTTGTCTTTTTATGTCAGGTTTGCTTCATCCTACAGAAGGTCCCCCAGTTCACGTATGTTTCAGCAAGTGTCAAAGTGTCCTTATTGATCTCTAAGGATGACTAGTTCCCCACTATATGAGTATACACATTTTATTTATGCACATATTACCTATCCATACATCTGTCCAGCCAGCCACCTATGCCCTTGCATGCTTTGACTACCATGAACAACGGTGCTTTGAATACAGGTGTGCAGATACCTTATGGAGTCTTTGCTTCCAACTCTTTTTTTAAATTGATTTAATTTTCATACAGTATATTTTGATCTTGCTTTTCCCTTCCACAACTGCTCCCAGATCTCCCCAACTCCTCACCCACACAACTTCATGCCCTGTCTCTTTAAAAAATAAAAAAAGAAACTCCAAGGAACACACAAAAGCCTCATGAAAACACAAAACAACATATGCACGCAAAAGACTGACCATTAAGACAGAAAATGTCCAAACAAAGCAAAATGAAGCAAAAAGTTTACAAACCTGCTGTTATCTTTGTTTGTGCTGGCCAAATATTTCTGAGCACGGAGTGGTTAATAGACCCAGTGAGACTCCCTTGGAGAAAACGAATCTTCTCCTGGCCATGGGAATCAGTGGCAGAGAGCTTCCTGTTAGCTCACGTCCCTGTCCCCATCTTAGGGCAGGGACCCATCTGACTTTGACCTGTGCGGGCCCTGTGCACGCTGCCACAGTCCTGTGAGGTCACATCTCCCGTTCCTGCTGTGCCCGGAAGACACTGTTTCCTTGGAGACATCCATCCCCTCAGTCTCTTACCATCTTTTCCTCTCCTCTTACCCATAAATCCTTGAGTCACGAGGGGAGGGGTTTGGTGAAGACTTCCCATTTGGGACTGCATGCTTCCGAGTCTCTCACTCTCTGCACACGGTCCAGGTGTGGGTCTCTGGGTCGGTTCCCATCTACCGTCCCTGGTGCCAGCTGAGCGAGCCGCTGATGGGAGCGCCAGCCTGCTATGGCTACTGAGGGTTCCTGGTGGAGAGCATTTCTGGGGATCAGTGGAGGACACAGGAATGAAGATGGGCTGGGAAGGGAGGCTGAGAAGACCAGCAGGAAGGTGCTCCCAATCTTTTTATTTTATTTTATTTTATTTTTGGATTTTCGAGACAGGGTTTCTCCTTAGCTTTTTGGTTCCTGTCCTGGAACTAGCTCTTGTAGACCAGGCTGGCCTCGAACTCACAGAGATCCGCCTGCCTCTGCCTCCCGAGTGCTGGAAATCTTTTTATTTTTAAGTTAAAAAACCATTTCGCTCATGAGTGTCTTGTCTGCAAGTATGTATGCGCACACATGTGTGCCTGGTGCCCGTGGAAGCCAGAAGCAGGTGTCAGATCCCCTGAAACTGGAGCTACAGATAGTTGTAAGGTGCCCGTGGGTGCTGGGAGTCAAACTTGGGTCCACTGGAAGAGGAGCCGGTGCTCTTGACAGCTGAGCCATCTCGCCAGCCCCATATTTTAATCTTAATGAGCTGATGGGAGAAGATACATTTACCATAAGGCAGGTATTTCCAACTTTCTAATGTGTCTTTCAAAGGAAACAGTCACCGGGCTGAGTTAAATGAGGCATTCGGTGGTGGAGGTGACAGGCCAGGACGATGTCACCTGTGTCGCCTTTGGGAGATGTTCTAGGTGTGGGTGAAGTGACTCTGCTGCCATCTTTAGGAACCCTGTCCTGTGCAGCTCTGCACAAGACACTTGGGTCTCACAGCTCCTGGCCACAGCTGCCTAGACACAGCTTCATTATCTTTCTGCCTCCGTTGCCTACAGTGCTGGGGTTAAAGGTAGATAGGTGTGTGTGTGTGTGTGTGTGCCTGTGTATGTGTGCGTCTGTTTATGTGTTTATGTGCATATGTTTGTGTTTATGTATGTGTGTGCATATGTGTATGTGTGCATGTATGTGTATGTGTGTGTCTGTTTATGTGTGCATATGTTTGTCTTTATGTATTGTGTGCATGTGTATGTGTATATGTGTGTGCGTATGTGTATGTGTGTATATGTGCATGTATGTGTGTGTGCATATATGTGTTATATGTGTGTGTAATGTGTGTGCATATGTGTATGTGTGTGTTTATGCATGTGGCTGTGCTGAGCTGTTTACATGAGTGTTGAAGATATGAACTCCTGTTCTCGTGCTGGTACAGCAAGTACAGTCTCCCACTACACCGTCTCTTCAGCCCCAGAGATTTACAGTCTCTATGAGGCCTCTGATTGTTTGCAGTTGTTGGTTATCACAGCAACAGTAACTTTGTCTCACGGCCACTAGCTGGGCTCACCTTCCAGGAATTGGAGACACTGCAGGCTGCATCAGGACCCTTAGAGAGAGGCAACAAGGCGGCACCAAAAGCATATGCAATGCTTCTTTGTTTCAAATATTTTATTAATCTGTTTGGCCAAACAAGTAATGGAAACTGAGAATAATAATTGGCTAAAAAGTTCAGGTCATGAGTGCCCCTTTCCCCCAGGAAACAAAAGACTCCATGGTTCCAGAATGCACCATTGGGATATTGACACCATTTCAAAATCAGGTTCCCATTTATATGTAACAATGTAAACTTCAAAAATAGTAAACTCTAATCCCAGTCCCTCTGTACAGATCTATCACAGATAGAAGTTTCTGGCAGACCTAAATTGTGTAAGTAAACAGCCCGGTGCTGAAAAGTTTCTTAAAAAGGTTTGCAGACTCGGTAGATGTTTCGGTCTCAGTCTGGAAATGAAAGCCACCAGCAGGCCCTCCCACACAGTGCACCTGCGCAGGCCCTCCCACACAGTGCACCTGCGCAGGCCCTCCCACACAGTGCACCTGCGCAGGCCCTCCCACACAGTGCACCTGCGCAGTCCCTCCCACACAGTGCACCTGCTGTGCGTGCTACACCCACCAGCCACCTTCCAGCGCACTGGCCGCTGGCGTTGTCACTTTTGTACACACATATACACATATAGTTTGTTTGTTTTTTAAGATTCTACATCTAAATTATAAGACGGCGCCAGTGACATATGATGTCACCTCGCTTCACATAGGTAAGACGGAGATGCTGTAGAAGGCACTAAGTTCTCCTCGTGATCTTGTAAAGACGCAAGAGGGCAGGCCAGCTAGGTTAGGTTTCTGCTTTCTATCATGTGACCTGGCACAGGTCTGTCCTCCAATTATCTTCACGCCCTTTCTCCTTTTCTGTTTCACCCTCTTCCCTTCCCACTCGTATCTGTCCGCCACCCAGTTATCCATCCATCCATCCATCCATCCATCCATCCATCCATCCATCCATCCATCCAGATTAACTGACAATTATCTTTTGGTTCATTGGAAATTCCTTAAAATTAAGTATACAGTTCTGGTATAAAACAAAATATGACCTACTATTAGCTGAAAAATAATCACAGTGTACAATGTCATTTTCAGTTGCTGAGAGGCAGAGCATTGCCCTGGTGTGTCCAGCTTGCCTGTCCTCCGAAGCAATCAATACAAGGCTCATTTTACCCCACTTTACATTCATTGAAGAAGCACTGAGAGGTTCTTTTCTCTTCCGTTTTGAATCGGTACCCTTAAGTGGAAGGTCTGATGTGGAAAAGTGCAAGCAAATTGGACATGCCAATAAATACCATAGAACTTACTGCAGATTACCAAAACTGTACATGTATGTACACCTCACCCACCTGAGGTTCCTCCCTTAGGAATAGACCTCAAAACATTACCATGGGGACATCCCAGAGTCCCAGAGGAGTGGTCTCAGCGAGCGAAGGACGGGCGGGCTCTCCTACTCCTGCTCTGGGGGCCTGTGCCCAAGTCCCCGCTGCTCTCCGCAGCCTCTTCCTTCTTCCTCACTTTGAGGCGGGTGAGCAGCTTGATCAACCAGACATCCCACTCCTCCGGCAGGAGCAGGAGGAGGAAGCCCAGGCCGATGATGATGATGGCGATGACCCGGACTCCGTTGAAGACTATCTGGCTGGTATAGTGATCCACCACTAAGGGAGACGAGAGAGCGGTTTGCTCAGCGGCAGGGCTGTGGACATGCTGATATAGCTGAGCACCCACGAGGGCAGGAGGTTTGAAGTCCTTTGGACCCCAGAATTTTGCCCAGCAGGATTTTGTTAATGCCGGCCGGGGCTGCCTTGAGGTTATCATAGTGGACTTCTTAAAACCCGCCTCCTCTGAGGCCTTGGGTTTGTGTGTGTGTGCGGCCATCTGAATCTGACCCAGCACCTGAGTGTAAATGGTGAGTTACATGCAAGGGAAAAAATAAATCAAGGGTAACTGGGAGTGTAAGTGTAGTTGAGCACGCCAAGGTTTAATTCTGGCCAATTTGGGGTTTCAGGATGAAGAAAATATTTTTTTAATTTACATTTTTGGTACTTTTTCACATTATGATGTCACACATGACATTTATTTTATAATTTAATCTTACTAGGTATGTATACATGTGTATATATGTTTTGATAAGCAAACCTGACCCTGTTCTTTTAGGATACTATTTGTGAATTTTTAAAGCTTTAATTGGTAGTTATTAATTAATTTTGCATTTATGCAGATGATCATCGAGTGCCGGGGTGATGATGCCGTGTAGTCAAAGAACAAACTTTTGGGACTTATGTCTCCCCTTCCACCCTGCAGGTCCCAGGAATCTAACACAGGTCACCGGGCACAGTGGCAAGTATCTTCACCCAGCTACCTCAAACCCTGCCCCTTGCTTCTTGAAATAGAGCCTCATGTAGCCCAGGCTATCCCTGAACTCACTCTGTAACCGAGGATGACTCTGAGCTCCTGATCCTCAAGCCTTCGCCTCTCAAGTGCTGGATGCACAGGTGTGTGCCAGCACACCTCGCTGTCATGAAGAATTCTTGTTATTCCTTGCCCATTGGTTACTATGCGGCTCTAAGTCTCAGGGGAAGTCCCTTTCTCTCATCTTCCCTAAAGACCCCTGGCTTGTCCCGATGAACAGTCAGGTGACAGGACTGAATGGGAAGTAGGTTTAGGTCAGTCTGTAAAAATCCAGTCACTCTCCTAACCACCCTGATGGTGTTTGGAGCTCCCAGTTATTGAAGTCTCTTCTTTCATGTTTGGGGACGCATCTTTTCTTTCCTTGGCTAACCCGGGCTGAGCCCATTTGAAGCTTGCCTGCCTCAGAAGAGACAGTCTGGCCTTAAAAAATAAAGATAACCTCTCCCCTCTACTCAAAGCTGCAAACATTGGGGTTTACAGCTCTTAGTGCTGACTGGCTGGGTAATTGCCCACCACTCACCCTGGTGGGGGCTGCTTTTCCTCTGTCATGGCTCGCTCTGTTAATTCCCGAACTCCCCGCCTCCTTCTACATCTCTCCCCTCCTTTACTCCCCAGAGAAGGAATGGGAGGGTAACAGTCCACCCTAAAACCAGTTCTTCCCAGAGCCATCCTGTAGACTTTCAGAAACTCTTCAGTTTTTAACACTGACAAGTGTTCTGTTAATCCATCAGATGGAGATGGTATTCCCAGGGTCCTCTGAGCAGATGCCAGGGCGAGCCCTCAGATGCCACGGCAAGCTCTGCAGGCTGGCCGCTGCTCCACTCAGCCCATTTTTAGAGTGCTGGTCCTTGCCTCCCTAGTCCTTACAGGAACTGGATTCCTGCAGTTGACACGGGAATTACTCTCTTCTTTGGCTGCAGGGTGTGGCCCAAAGTAACTCTTGGTGTCGAACTAACATGGGATATTCCTCTTACCATATCCTCATGTGACACCAAATTAAAACACAAGGGTTTTAGGGGAAGCAGTGTAAGACATGCCTTCCACGAGCCTGTCACAGTTAGACTGCTTTTGGCAGCTGTCCAGGAGGTCAGGGGCCTTCTGCACCTTGACGATCTCTCTCTCTCTCTCTGCATATGTGCGTACAAGCATGTGTGTACACACGATCTCTCTCTGCATATGTGTGTACATGCATGTGTGTACACATGATCTCTCTCTGCATATGTGTGTACATGCATGTGTGTACACATATTCTCACTCTGCAAATGTGCACACATGCATGTGTATACACATGATCTCTCTCTGCATATGTGCATACATGCATGTGTGCACAATGATCTCTCTGCATAGTGTACATGCATGTGTGCACACATGATCTCTCTGCATATGTGTACATGCATGTATGTACACATGTTCTCGCTCTGCCTGTGTGTATACATGCATGTGTGTACACGTGAGTGCTGTGCTGTGGTGGAGATGAGGGGCCACCTCAGCTGTTGTTCCTTGGGCACAATCTCCCTTTTGGGCAACAGGGTCTCTCTTGCTTAGAACCCATGAAGCAGGCCAGCCTGGCTGATCTGTGAGCCCAGGGAGCCTCCTGTATGCTTGCTGGGAGCTCTGATTACAAGGGTGTGCTGGCATACTGCCCACCCCCCACCCCAGCTCTGAGGAACTGTCTTATGGGTTCTTTCCTTTATTTATTTATTTTTTTAAGATTTATTTATTATGTATACAGTGTTCCGCCTGCATATATCCCTGAAGGTCAGAAGAGGGCACCAAATCTCATTACAGATGGTTATGAGCTACCATGTGGTTGCTGGGACTTGAACTCAGGACCTCTAGGAGAGCAACCAGTGTTCTTAACCTCTGAGCCATCTCTCCAACCCTCTTTCCTTTAATTCTCAACAGGAAGCAAAAAGGGCTTGCACAGCCTTCAATTGTGAGGGGATACACAGCACAGAGGGCTGCTGAGTGTTGGGATGCCAGGCTCAGCCCATTCTTCTGAGGCCTCGTTGCACTGTGATCATGAAGCACCTGAAGAATCTGGCCAAAGTGAGATGCATACAGAACTGTGGGACAGGGTAGCGGAGAGGGGAGTCAGGGAGCGGGACTTCAGGAGAGTCTGGAACCAAGAGTGGCTTGCTTGTGCAAACTCCACTGTGGACAGGCTATGGGGCTGGGTCTCTAATGGCCTGGAGGCAACTTTGTAGGGAACCAGGGCATGAGAGAGAGGAAATCCACAGCTTAAACCAATAGCAGGCATGAGGGCGAGCAGGTGAGGGACAGGTGAAGGCAGGCTTTGGGAAGAACTGCCAACTCATGTCAGCTAGGAAGTTCCAGGGCAGGACAAAGTGGGTGCCTATACCCAAACAAAAGGCTTTTGCCCTCTCCCAGGAGGCAGAAGGAAGTAACATTCCTGCCCCACTGGAGTGCCAACCTGTTTCCACATGACTACCCAATTGTGGCAACTTTGCCCCAACAGAGCTACTTGCAAAAATTCAGTTGTTTTCTGCTCCATGATTTTCTAGCTTCATCCTTCATCAGAACAGAGGCAGCCTTGGACTTCTCTGTGCTCAACTGCACATAGAAATCTCCCTGCCAAGTTGGGCCTGATGGCGTATGCCTGGAATCCAGAGGCTGAGCAGGAGGACTGCGAATCAAAGACTGCCTGGGTGATGTCGTGAGTTCAAGGCTAGCCTGAGCAGCTTAGTGAGAAGAACCTACCTCAAAATAGAATGTTCTAAAAGGACTAGGGAAACATAGGTCAGTGGTAGGGAGCTTGCCTAGGGTGCACAGGGCCCTTGGTTCCATCCCAAGTACTGTAAAATAGGTAAAGGAAACAGCAGACCATACGAATCTGTCATGGGAAAATGCTGCCCATACGTCGGACTAAATGCATTTTCTTTCTTTGCAGAGGTTAAGCTTGCCTTGTGAGCAGTCACAGTAAGACTCGCTATGAGCGGCTATGGGAACGTGTGCTCTCGAGTGTGTAAGCCTGAAAGATGGTGTGTTTATAGTGAGCAGAGACAGTGAGCAGAGACAGAAATCCATGAAACCGTGCTTACCTGCATTCACAGGGACACTGAGGACAATTCCGAGAGACATCAGTGTGGGATACGTGACAGCGATTCCAAAATTTAATACAATATTGAATGCTGAAATGAAGAATTTAGAAGACCGTAATTACTCATAACTGCCCTGTCCTTGACCTTTGTGCTGGCTGATTTGACACCTTCTGGCTGCCGTGGACACCTGTGTCTACTCACTCAGTCACACAAATGCACATGTAAATAAAAACAAGGGGGGAGGGGAGAGATGGCTCAGGGGAAAAGAGAGCTTCTTCCTCTCGCAGAGGACCTGGGCTTGGTTTCCAGCACCCACTCACAGCCATCTGTAACTTCAGTCTCAGGAGATCAGATAGCTTCTTCTGACCTCCACAGGCACCAAACATACATACGGCGCACAAACATGCAAGCAAAACTCATAAAGATAAATAAACTCATGCACCCACACATATACAATGAAATAAATAAATATTTTTAAGGCCCCACCTTCTAAACCTTCTAAGACCACCCAAAATATCTTTTTTTTTTAAAAAAAAAAACCTCTAAATATTGTTCTTAAAAAAAAAAAGCAAGGACTTTGAAAAAGAGTGAGAACTTTAGGACAGCATGGGACCATGGATTTTTTTTCTTTCCTAACTGGGGTTTCCAAAGAGTTCTGTGTCTGTTGCTATTTGCTGGGGCTTCTGCCCAGGGCGGGTGCCACTTACTCAATAAGAGAATGGAAAACCCACAGAGGTTTCCCCACGGAATGTCGTCGAAGGAGTTCCAGTACTCCACTCTGGTGAAGTAGAGGATGACGGGGATGCAGGTGATGAAGAGGACGTTGAACACACCCAAGATGGACAGGAATAAGGCCGCTTCTCCGAACTTGGCGCTGCCCAGAAGCAGCTTGAACAGAACCTGCCAGAGAGAGGAGGCGGTGAGGAGAGCCTATGTGGGGGCAGAGCAGCGGTGCAGGCACGTAGGAGACTAAGCTGGGGCTGACCTCCTGTGGGCGCTATAGTTCCCTCGCCTGCCAGTGAAGGCTGATGAAGCTTTATGGGGTGCTGCGGACCACATGTTGGGGACCAGCAGCTCGGGCTGGATCACATCTTGCCTCATATTTCTTATCTCCGGGAGTCGGAACTCTGCATCCCGGGTGAGGCTGCTATGTGCTGTGTTCATCATGGTGCATCCCTTAGAATAATCTGGTGTGATTGTTCATCCACTCTGGAGCCTCCAAATGGGTTGGACCTAGGACAGTGTGTGTGTGTGTGTGTGTGTGTGTGTGTGTGTAGATGTGTGGGGGGGTGAGAGATTGACCACAGGTGTCTTCCTGGATTGATTCCCACCTTATATTTCGGAACAGGGTTTCTGCTTGAACCCAGAGCTTGTCTATTTGGTTAGTCTGCCTAACCAGCTTCCTTGGAGGTTCTGCCATCTCTGCCTGCCCTGTGCTGAGGTTACAGACAGGCTGCCATGCTCAGTTAGCATTTATAGAGCACTGGGATTTCAAACTCTGTGTGCAGCACATGAAACAGCCATTGCCCCAAGAGAGAGGGCTTTACCTACAAAGGTGTTTTCTCTGAACCAAAGTTGAGGGACTTTGCCAGTCCCTGCTCCACCTTACCTCCCTTTGTAGAGATGCCATAGGCCTTAGTGAACTGCACTAAACTTTTTCCCCCTGGAATGTTCCCATTTGCACACTGTGTTTGGTGTTCAAAGGGCTGGGAGAAGAGGGACCGATGTGACTGCGTGTTCAGAGGCTTGACTCAGACATGCCGGTGGGCCCCACCCAGCCCAATGCTTGGGTGAAAAGGGAGTCTATCAAATCAGTATCAGCATGGCTGTCCCTCCTCTGTCCTGTGGTCCCTTTGCATGCCGTGTCCCCACATATGTCCTGGCAGCAGGGGAAGGAGTGAGGAGCCTCTGGATGCCCAGCGGGTACCTCCAGACAGGTATTGTGGTTCGGATGTGACATGTACCCCCACAGGCTCATACATTTGAACATGTGGTCCCCAGCTGGTGCTGCTGTTCAGGAAGCTTCAGGAGCTGGAGCCTCGCTGGAGGGAGTGATCACTGGTGTGTGTGTTGCGGGGAAGCACGGGAGTGGGGGACTTGACGGTTAACAGCCCTGAAAATGCCTGCGTTTTCTATTCTCCATCTGCGGAGGAGAGGGAGGACCTAGGTGAAAGGGAAGTGTGTGGGGGGGGAGACAGGAGCAGGGGCAGTGATAGCATGGACTCCTACAGAACTGGTATAAGAGCCTCACACCCCGCCACGGAATAGTCCTCTCTTGTCTCTAGACTGGCAGTCAGGAAGTACCTTTCAACGGCTTCCCACATTTTTGTCAGGACTTTTCTGAGGCAAAGGTCTGGTAGCATAGCCCAGGCTCTCCACAAAGTTTTTGGCAATGCTCCTGCCTCAGTGAGCGATAGCATGACAGACATGGGTCCAGCCCTTGCCAAAGGATACTCCTGTGCATTCATTTCACAAGCACCGTGGAACAACTCATGGACTCATATTGGCTGGCGCCCTGAAACCACATGGCCAAGGATTTACATGACAAAGCCAAACACATAATCTAGTCCTCATGTCCCATCAGGCAGAAACACAGAGGCAGGCTCAGGGGTCCAGTCTTTCTCCTCTACCTACCTGGACCCTACCCTGGCGCCGTCTGCCTCTGGACGCACACACTGAAAACACTTGCTCTTCTCAGAAGCCCAGACGCCCCCCAGATGTCCAAAGTGGCAGGCTGAGCTGTCGCCCTGGGGCCCGCTGAGGGAGTGGGTTCCCCACACCTACCTTGTAGAGGGCCGACATGGAAGCGGAGCCCACCACCAGGGCTATGCCGATGACGGAGTGGCTGTGGAAGCCGTCTGCGTAGGTCATCATGACGATGCCTGCGATGGCAAGGATGGCCGCCACGATCTGCAGGGAAGGAGGGAGGGAGACAGCGTCAGGCCGTGGAGGGAGTTACAAGTGCCCGAGAATGTGAATGTTCTACTTGTGGGGTTCTTTCAGGTGGACAGAGGTGGCTCATGGGTGTCGTGTAGAGGGCACCTATCCAAGCTTAGCCTAACCAAAACCCCGAGAAGAACCTAAACAGAGGCTTCTTTGGGTCTGTTTGATAGCAAAGCTGGTTTCACACATTTAAATGGCTAACTATGATTCCCAGAGTGTGTGGTTAATCATGATTGTCAGCTTGATGGGTTTAGACTTATCATGGAAACACCAGACCGGTCTGTGCAGGAGTTTCTAGATGGGTTAGTGAAGGTGGGATGACCCACCCTGAATGTGAGTGGTCCCATCCCATGGGGCTGGGGTCCTGGACTAAATCCAAAGGAGAAGTGAGCTGAGCACCAGCGTTGTTCACGCCTGTTTCCTGACACCATTCTGCCTCCGTGCCTTCCTCGCCACCGCCATGTTGAACTGCACTCTACCACCATGAGCCGACGCAAACCCTTCCTCCCTTAAGCTACCTTTGTTGAATATTTTGTCCCAGCAACAAGAGAAGCAACTAAGACACACAGTAAGCTCAGACTCTGGAGGGGGAAGGAGGGAGGGAGAGGGAAAGAGATAGATGATAGACAGACAGATAGTTGATAGATGATAGACAGACAGACAGAGGAGCCAGATTTCTGATGATTCCAAAAGCATGTATGGCTGACACCTGAGGTAACAGAGGAATGGGTTATTTCTCTCTTTTTTTTTTTAGCAGAAAATCTTTTCTTTTTAAATTGATTTTACTGAGCTATACAATTTTCTCTGCTCCCCTCCCTTTCTCTCCCCTCCCCTTTGACCCTCTCCCATGGTTCCCATGATCCCAATTTTCTCAGGAGATTTTGTCTTTTCCTACTTCCCATGTACATTAGATCCATGTATGTCTCTCTTAGGGTCCTCACTGTTGTCTGGGTTCTCTGGGATTAAGACTTGTAGGCTGGTTTTCTTTGCTTTATGCTTAAAAACCACTTATGAGTGAGTACATATGATATTTGTCTTTCTGGGTCTGGGTCACCTCACTCAATATGATGTTTTCTAGCTCCATCCATTTGCCTGCAAATTTCAAGATGTCATTATTTTTTTCTGCTGTGTAATACTCTATTGTGTGAATGTACCACAATATCCTTATCCATTCTTGGTCGAGGGGCATTTAGGTTGTTTCCAGGTTCTGGCTATGACAAACAATGCTGCTATGAACATAGTTGAGCACATATCCTTGTGGCACAATTGAGCATCCTTTGCATATATACCCAAAAGTGGTATTGTTGGATCTTGAAGGTTGTTTCCTAATTTTCTGAGAAATCACCACACTGACATCCAAAGGGGCTGTACCAGCTGCACTCTCACCAGCAATGCAGGAGTATTCTCTTTACCCCACAACCTCTTCAGCATAAGTTGTCATCAGTGTTTTTGATCCTGGCCATTCTTACAGATGTAACATGGAATCTCAGAGTTGTTTTAATTTGCATTTCTCTGATGGCTAAGGATGTTGAGAATTTCCTTAAGTGTCTTTCAGCCATTTTAGATTCCCCTGTTGAGAGTTCTCTTATTTGTTCTTTTGATGACCAATTTCTTGAGTTCTTTGTATATTTTGGAGATCAGACCTTGGTCTGATGTGAGGTTGGTGAAGATCTTTTCCCAGAATGGATTATTTTTCTTGAAGACTTGCTAGGCGAATTCTAGCTCGCCCACTCCACCGTTGGTTGAAAATCTACAGGGAAGAGCTTTCACCTCAACTGAGATGTGCAAAGGAATCAGGGTGAGGCTCGAGGGGTCAGGCAGAGCAGGTGACGATCACCTGGCTCCCCCAGTTACAGAGACAAACAACTGGAGACTTGTGGGGTCACACAGGCAGGGGGCACCTGAGACCAACTTCCTGGGAGCTAGCAGTGCTCATGAGCGAAGTCTGTGCCTCTGACAGTGGGGACCTGCTCTCTGGGTTTCAGCAGCCCCTTTGGAACACGAGGCCCCGGCCAGTGCCAGAAGTGTGTGGACAGCTTCCCACCCCCCTTTCAAAATCCTTCACTCAGAACATCAGAGCCCAGGCCTTTCCCAAGTCTGGAAGCTCAGGGACTCTGGGTGTGGTGTGGAAGCCCCACTTGCTCTATATTCCATGCCCTGAGACACAGGCATCTGCTGTGTGTTTGTGTGTTGGTGTGTTTCACTGTGAAAGTGTTCCCAGCCTATTTTCTGTGCCACTGCGAACTCTCCTCAGGCCCTGTCACATTTGTCCTGTGGACTCATACGTTCTGGGTACAGCTTCTTCATCCAGGTCACCCAGTGGTGACTGCTTTCCTGCCGCTTTCAAGACTGGGTAAGTTCAGGTTCCGACCTTGGTATTCTGCTCAAGGACCCATAGCCGCATCATCCGCTCTCAGATTGAGCATTTGGCCACCGTGCAAGGACCCCTGGCCTAGGATACGCATGGAAAATGCTTTAAGTAGAGATGAGGGCAGTTCAAGCCCCCTTCAAACAAACACCTTAGCAGCACCCTGCCCTCTGACACCAGGGATGACCAGGGTATTGAATGTATTATAAGACACATTTCCTTAGTTTTGGGCCTGTCCACCTGACCTATAACTGTGGGTGCCCCTTTCTATCATCAACAAACTGTAACTGGGCGATTGAAGCAATTGTTCTAATCACACAAGTCATTTGCTGCTCCCCTGTCCCCCCAACCCACCCCCATTACTGCCCCTGCACACAAGGAGGTTGTATCCTTCATGCCTGTAAGGCTGACATTGTTCCCTCAGACCCCAGCTAGAAACTACATCAGCTCTTACGTCTTTGGAAATTCCCTAGTGGGAGTAGCTGCCCGTCCCAGACATCTACCTGAATGCAGAGAGATTTACAGTCAGACATGACCTTGGGCCTGCCTCCAGCTGTCTATTGTTTGGCCTCACGGATTCTGTCTGAGCTTTGTACTGGCCCTGAAGCCTGTGATGGGAGGCTCCTCAGTGAGCAGCCACCTACTCCTAAAGGAGACCGTGCCTGCACAGTGTCTGCGTGTTAGAGCATCTTGTCACCCATGTTGGCCCGGTGACCTCTCCTACAGCACCCACTGAGTACCGAAAGCCTTTGCACAAACCTGTAGTGTGCAGGGGCCAGCAGAGAACACTTGAATCAGAGGTTAACATTTCCAGACTGCATTCCAGCAGAGGGTGTTGTAAAGTTTCCTCTTCACGGACAGTAGCCAAGCACAGATCTCACCAGCCCGTGTTCTGTGAGTCGACTGAGCAGCTCAAGTGTATTCATACCCACATCTTTCAACCTCAGACCATTCTGTTTTCTCTGCCACATGTTCCATTGACCTTGAAATGCCCCTTTCCAGTAACAAAAATTTGCTTGGGATGTCTGCGTCATGCCCCAAAGTTCTATGAAGTCTCTTGGTTCTTTGATTCCCTAAATGAAGCCTGGAAAGGCATGGCCATGGATTAATGTCCTCAGGACATCCAAATCTTTAGCTTTGAGTCTGTATGAAGCACTTGCAGTCTTCCAAGAGATGTATTAGATCATTTATTTGCTGAAGGCTTTTCTGGGTGGCAGCCCGGGGCGTGAGTTTTTATTCCAAAATTAACCCTGCATCTCAAAACAAGCTTTTCCCCTGCTGTAAGCTAAAAATACCATCCAGCAGTTGACTCATGTCCCCACTGCTGTTTGTGTAACTCAGGTGGGCGTAAGCCCACCCTTAAGGTGATGTCATTGTTCCCAGGACAATGAAGCAAGGACAGAAGCAGGGGCCTGGAGTCTGCCTTTTGATGATTGCCAACACCGTTAGCTGGAGTGCAGCTATGGGTAAGGAGCACTGGACCCTGAGCATTCAGGAGGAAGAAGGAAAGATGAGCTGCTCCTCCAGTGGCCAGTGTTCTGTCCTGCTCTGTGGCCAGGAGACGAACAGCAGAGGCAGCCCCCGGCCACCAGAGGGAGCAGGCAGAAAGCCACTGAGATTCAGTCCTTGATAAAAGGCACCTGTGTCCTCTCCCTAGGTGATGTTACTCGTGTCCCTGCTGGTATTTGACAGTGCACTTACCGTGCTCCATGCAACTGTCATGAAATTTGACTAGTTTTAAATTTACTATGACTCTCCTGGACAATGCCAGGCCATTCAAGCGATATCATTGCATTTGCCCTTGATCCTAAGTTTGAAGTGGAATGCGCCCTCCAACCCCACCCCCTGCACCATCTCTTAGTTTGAACTTAGTGCTGATATTTCCGGCTACATAGTCCAGGCAAGGCACTAGACCCATATCACACACATAAACCCAAGGAGCCACAGGACTTCAGATGCATCCTAACCTGAGAGTCAGAATAATGTCAATAGCTCCTAGCTGCAGGATACCCCCATGCCATGTGCTGCAGATCAGAAGGTTGCCACAGGACAGGCAGAGAGTGGTGGAAAGACGTCACCCACTCCCTGGCTGACTCCCCGCTTGGCACACACTTTACGGAATGCCGTGGAAATGCTTGGGGTGAAAGGTGTTTTCATGAATGCTTATCTAGCATGGTTGGTCAGCAAGAAGGTCTACAAATCACGAGAACTGAGCGTGGCTGAGAACTGGAAGGGCAGCAATCACAGCTGATGCTTGCCATCTAAGACATGCAGCCAAGCGAGCCAAAGGGCAGGTTTTGGTTGGCATGACTGAGAGAGGGAGGAAGACAGACGATAGGGAACTTACCCGCACTCCCATGAATCTGTCCCTGAGAACGATCCACGACAGCAAGAAAACAAAGGCTTTGTTGCAGCAGAACAGCACGGAGACATCGGTAGCGTTTATTTTCTTTATTGCGTGTAAGTACAGGTAGTTCGTGAGCGTCCAAAGGACACCAAATGGTGCTGCCTTGGTAAAGAACACTTTCAAAGTCAAGCCATTGTCTCCAAAAAACCGACAGCATTCCCTAAGACAAGGAAAGAAAGAGAGGAGAGAGAGGCAGCATTACACAGGGTTTGTTCAGATCATGACTTGTTATCTACTCAGCTAACAAGTGGAAGAGAACATAGACGGTTTGGGGATATGGGTCATTCAGTGGAGTATCTGTCCAGCATGCAAGAAGTCCTGGGGTCCAACCTGCACCAGCCTGGAATTTCAGCATTTGGGAGGAGGAGGCAGGAGAGTCAAAAATTCAAGGTCTTCCTCGACTACTCAGTGAGTTTGAAGCCAACTTGGGCTACATGAGACCTTGCCTCAAAAGAAAAACAAGAACAAAAAAGAAAACAAAAGAATAGACGAGGTCATTTACTTGCTATTTTTATTACTTATATGCGTGTCTGTGTGTCTCTCTGTGTGTATCTAACTGGGTGTGCAGGGGCCTGTGGAGGCCAGATGATGTTAGATTCCCTGGAGCTGGAGTTAGAGGTGATTGTGAGCTGCCCCACATTGTGCCCTGTGGTTCGTCCAGTGGCTGATGTCACAGACTGTCCCTTCCATGGCTTTCAGGTGTGCTGGGGGTTATCTGACTGGAGACTCAGGTCCACAGTGGCTGACTGAAGGGCTCTGCGGCTTTCGAGCAGAAGAAGAAAGTCACTGCCGGGGCATCTGACTTGCGAACCAAGGGCTGCAGGCTCAACCCAGAGCTGTGAGCCTAAACACTGGGATACCTTTTACGGCTTGATTGTGTGGTTTTCAAGTGTGAACATTGTAGATGAGAATGCCATGCCATGATGTCTAAAGGAGGAAACACTCTTGTGTGGGTTAGACTGCTTTTATTTATTTATTTATTTTTGATAAAGAAGATGGTGGATAAGAACGGATAGTTTGTTGTCAGACAGGGATATGCACTTACAAAAGGATTTATTTGACTATGTGTATGTGTGTGCCTCTGTGTGGATTTTGTGCACATGACGCCCATGGAGGCCAGAAAGGAGGGTCAGATCCCCAGAAACTGCAGTTATATGCAGTTGTAACTGGTCTTCTATGGATGCTGGGAACTGAACTTGGGTCCTTGGCAGATGCAGTGAATGCTCCTGATACTGAGCCATCTCACTAGCTCCCGGATGGACGGGCGGTTTCTGTGGCTGTGATACAAGCAGTTTAGAACTGCCTGCAGATCCCCTCCCTGCTCTACTCCACATGTGAGCTCTCACTTCTGCCCATTGCTAAGCCTACTCAGAACAGACGCCATAGCACATCCCCGAGGTCAGGCTCTGAACGGATGGGACCAGCAGGACACACTTCAGAAGAAACCTTCCGGACCATTCCAGATGGGCAAGGAAAGCTCAGTGGTATTTTAAAGGTATTTGAGAAAAGCAAAACTGCCTTTCATGGTCAGGGGAAGAAGCAAGGAAGGGGAGGCCTGGGGGTGGTAAGAATGGAGGAGGTCTGTGGAGAGGAAGTACCCAGTCATGGCTGTCTGGGAATGAAGACCTTGGTGAGGAGGAGGATGTCTGGGTAGGTGCTGTCCCTAGAAGTCCCTGTCCAGGCTCACAGATGTGGTGTAGCTCAGCCCGGCTGAGTGATGGCAACTGGCCAGGAAGGCAGGCACCTAGCCTGTGACTTAGAAGTAGACTCAGGCCTTACTAATCCTTACAGAGCAGAAGAAAAGACAGCACTAGCTAGATGTCAAGTGCACTAGAATGGGGAGTAGTGTTCCCGGGGTCACATAATATTAAAATCCATCAATGAAACAAAATTAAAGTCAGGAGCTAAGGGCAATTTGATTAGACTTTGAATTTAATTTTGTCATTTGTCCTAACGAGCAATCTAAAACGCAGTCTGTGTTATCTATTAGCCAACTGTGAGGTAGTCACGGAAGAAACAGAAATGGCTCTGTGAGGTGTTGATGGAGGAAGGTCATTGGCTAATAAAGAAACTGTCTTGGCCCATCTGATAGGGCAGAATTTAGATAGGTGGAGTAAACAGAATAGAATGCTGGGAGGAAGAGGAAGTGAGCTCAGACTCGACAGCTCTGCTCTCTGGAGCAGACGCCATGCACCATGCTCCCCTCTCCCCGGCAGACACGATGAAGCTCTGACCCAGGATGGACGTAGGCTAGAATCTTCCCGGTAAGCGCACCTTGGGGTGCTGCATACATGAACAGAAATGGGCCAAGCAGTGTTTAAAAGAATACAGTTTGTGTGTCATTATTTTGGGGCATAAGCTAGCCAGGCAGCCATGAGCCGGACTGTGGGAAGAGGCCCGCAGCTCCCTACTACAGATGGCGCCCACGTGGATAACTGCATCCACAGAAAGCCTGAGAAAGAATAGAGTAAAGCGTGTTTTCTTGGTAGCAGCAATTTCTCGGGTCTGCTCTGCTTGCTAGAGGCAAGCAAGCGCTCTCATCTAAGAGAGGCTTCCTGACTCAGCTTCAGCTGTGAAACCTTGCAGCTCATTTAAGAGGTCCTGCCACGAAATACTTAAAACGGTGTTGGTGAAAAGCTGAAGGCATGCTTTTCGGTTTTCAGCCGTAGCAGGAAAAAAGTTGTGCTGTTTTAAAATGCCGGCTTTCTGGGCCATCCTGCCAGGGCAAACTCTGACTGTTTGAGGCAGGAGGGCTGACTACAGAGAGAGGACTTGAATGTTGTCTGTGGATATAGTATTGCAGCTTGTTTGCTGGCAAGGACCTTGAAACGCCACAGAGTTGTGGTGATAAACATGGCTACAGCCGGTACCTCAGCCATGAGGCTGGAAAGCTAAGGAATGGCTGGATCCAGTCGTCGAAGCCACGGCTTTCATCCTACTGATATTGCTTGGTAAATTAAAGACTCATGTGGTCAGAAAAAGAGAGAGATACAGTAAAGAGAGATTCAAAGACAAAGAAAACTTTAAATGATTTACAGTGTGTTTAAAAATATATGCAGGCTGAAAGATAAAGTTCTTAAAAGTAAAATAAGGAAGAAAGAGAGTAGTTGGGTGTGGTAGTACACACCTTTAATCCCAACACTTAGGAGACAGAGGGAGATTGACCTCTGTGACTTCAAGGTGTGGTAGCACACGCCTTTAATCCCAATGCCTGGGAGGCAGAGACAGACAGATCTCTGAGAGTTCAAGGACAGCCTGGTCTAAAGAGTTATTCCAGGACAAAGATATACAGAAAATATAAAACAAAAGTAAAAATAAACAAAATAGAGTTAAAATAAAGCCGCACAAAGATGGAAAGTACACAGAAAATCTTGATACTGTATGCTATTATGCTCTCTTTGAATTGTTTGAATGCTGAGGAAAGAGCAACA
The DNA here is from genome assembly GCF_950005125.1 of Chionomys nivalis. Taxonomy (NCBI): domain Eukaryota; kingdom Metazoa; phylum Chordata; class Mammalia; order Rodentia; family Cricetidae; genus Chionomys; species Chionomys nivalis. The sequence continues at coordinate 3,271,614 of NC_080106.1, forward strand.
TCTGCTAAAAGATATTTGTTTATAAATGCTGCTGAACTAATCCAAGATAGATATTTTCAAAATACCTTGACTTCAGAATTTGGATCTAAGGATATGATACTTTGGAAAAGAGTTTCTTCTTTTGTTTTCACAGAAGATGAGACACTGTGGATTGCTTCTTTGATCACGATATGGTATGATAGACCACGTCCTCCTGAAGGGTTGCTGTGAACACCTTCAAAAAATTACTTTGCTCAACTGCCGACTGAGAGGAACCTAGCACACAGGTTATACCATGAAAGACTTGATTAACAGCGCCCCCATTCAGCAGGAAGCAGTTTGGAGAGAAATAACTGCGCCCATATTCCCAAATATTGTTTATAAATGTTCTTTTACATTTCAAGAGGGAGATGATATAGATGTGAATAATTTGCATTGATATGAATCTTGGCTTACTGATATTAATTTAAGGTCAATTTTATTATATGAATATGTATTTCTGATATTGATTAAGGTATTGTGATTGTGTAGTTCACTTAAAAATGTAATGTCTAAGGTTGTTAATGGATAATTATCAATAATAGTCAAGTTTGTAGTCATGTTAGTTAGATTTTCTAGATGTGCATGCATATATTTCAGATAGGCATTCATCATATCTTTCAAAGGCTAGAGAATATGGTATTTTAAATGTTTTAATAACTTAGGGTTTTTCATGACAATGAGACACTCTGCTCCTGGCAGCACCAATCTACTTCAAGAAGAAGATGGGCATCGAAGAGGATCCTTATGGAGTTTGATAGCCATTTGGGCAAGAAACTGCTCTTGCCTGGACTATTGTATAAACTGGACATAGAGAACCCGCAGAAAGAGTACTACTGAACTTGCGTAAAGGTGAGATGATCTTTCGGGGTTCCTGATTCATGAAGGAGTCTGCGAGACATTCTGCAGGACATAGCAGATAGTGACTGAACTGACTTTGAAATTTCCTGCTTCATGGAAATATGTGCTGGAAACCATGGGCCTTTAGGCCGAAGATGGATGCCCCAATGGTACAGAGAAACTTTGGGTGACTGTCAAGGCAGCGAGATGTCTCTGTCATTTCTAGAGTTTAGAAGTTGCTTATTTCTTGTTTGCTTAGGTAATATTATATCCTTCTGGAGTCTTTGATAGAGTTGAAGAATAGATAGATAGTTATAGTTTTCTTTAGTTATGATAAAGATAAAATAGATGTAAATATTGTAACTGTAATTCTTACTTGATAACTGTTTTGCTATATGTAATTTTGCTATGTTAGAGCCTTTCCTTTTTGTTTAAACAGAAAAAGGGGAAATGATGGAGGAAGGTCATTGGCTAATAAAGAAACTGTCTTGGCCCATCTGATAGGGCAGAATTTAGATAGGTGGAGTAAACAGAATAGAATGCTGGGAGGAAGAGGAAGTGAGCTCAGACTCGACAGCTCTGCTCTCTGGAGCAGACGCCATGCACCATGCTCCCCTCTCCCCGGCAGACACGATGAAGCTCTGACCCAGGATGGACGTAGGCTAGAATCTTCCCGGTAAGCGCACCTTGGGGTGCTGCATACATGAACAGAAATGGGCCAAGCAGTGTTTAAAAGAATACAGTTTGTGTGTCATTATTTTGGGGCATAAGCTAGCCAGGCAGCCATGAGCCGGACTGTGGGAAGAGGCCCGCAGCTCCCTACTACAAGGTGTGATGGGCAGAATATCACTTCCTGTTTGAAGAACATGGCAGTCTGGCCATCTGCGCTGAGCCCAGGAGTCCTGGGTGGCCTCTCAACAAGCCAGTACCAAGTGGAAGGCTCCAGTCCCTAAGTTGGTCATAAACTGTTCGAGGGCAGCACTATTGGGGTGGCGGCACAGTGCCCCTCTACCTCCCAGACTGGGGTTTGCTGGGATGATGGCTTCCTTCGTGTCTGTCAGGTTGGTTATTACACAGCCCCACGAGTACGCCAACACCAGCACAGGTTTCATCCTGATGTGAGTACCAACCATGTCTTCTACTTCATAAGGGATCACACGTGCTACGGTATGAATCTCAAAGGTTCCCACAGGTCCACCCTTTTTGTTCCCTGGCCAGTGCTGATATTAGGAGGCGGGGCTGAGGAACCCCAAGGAGGTGGGACTGACTGGGTGAGCCGGTTACAATGGTGGCCTTTGAAAGCCAGACCCCGGCCCTGGTTCTTGCCTCATTCACTATTTCCTGATTCATCAAGATGGGAACAGGCTTAATCTCAGGTTCTTCCATGCCTGCTCCACACGTACCCAAACCTTCTGCAACAGTGGACTGAGCTGTTCCTATCAGAGACTGTGTTCAACACAACATGAAAGTACCTAAAACAGGATGTTAGCAGGACTCCCCAATCCACTGGTCTTGCTGCTAAAAACTATGATCCATGCTGTGGCATGGCCATCCAATGCCAGCTGGACAGCTTACATCCTCTCTGCAAATCTGTGTGACTTCCCCAAAGCCTGATGGTGGCTGCAAAAGTGAAGCGGGGGTGTAGACATGGAAGCACAGTTTGAGACTCACTTCCCAAGCGGCTGGAAAGGTGGAGCCTGGTTGGTCTCTAGCACGGGAAGTAGAAACACAAGGGATCTGGTCTGGAAGGTTCAGCATAAAATCAGAATTCACAGTCAGGAAGGTACAGTTCACCTCAGTGGATCTTTGCTCTCGTGAGACGGAGGTGGCTGACCCCTGCCGGGCTAATGAGTCTCTAGCTGGTTTAAGACCAAGGACTGAGCACTATTCTATGCCCTCTGGCTCATCTGTGTATACCTTTGACTGCAAGGGAACCCAGGAGAGCTGGGGAGGGGGCAGAGATCCACTCTGTCACAGAGCCCCCTCCTGGTTTATATTGAGCAATAAAACACACGTTTCTGAAATCAAGGCATAACGATATGATTTTAAACCTCCCAAGAGAAAGCTAGGAATGGGGGACACACCTAAATGATAGTACTCAAGGGGCAGACAGGAGGACCATGAATGTGAGGTCTGCATGGGTGACATCTGTCTCAAGAAAATAAACAGATGGAATAATAAGGCCCCAGAACCATAATAGGACCAGGCATCTAACAACAAAAACAGAACCTGGACAGTCATGGATGCCCGAAACATTAAGGAAATACTTTTTCTAGTCATTTGTTAGCTAGCCAGCCACAGACTCAACGTGAAGATAGAATAAAGACATTTTTATCTCACAGTTCTCGGTAACCTTGTTTCCAAAGACTCCGGAGAGAATACATGGCTTCAACAGGAAGGCTAAACTAAGGAAGCAGCAGGTGTGGCAGGGGCAGCAGCAGGCAACAGGTAGCAGCGCAGCAGCAGCAGCAGCAGCAGCAGCAGCAGCAGGAAGCAGAAACTAGGCAGGGGCAGCAGGCAGCAAGTTGGGGTAGCAGCAGCAAGCAGAGGCAGCAGCAGAAGTCAGCAGGGAGGGGCAGTAGCAGCAGACAGGAATAGGCAGCAGCAGCAGCAGTAAGCAGGAACCAGGTAGGGGTGGCAGTCAGCAGGTAGGGCAGCAGCAGCAGACAGCAGCAGCAGCAGACAGGAACAGGCAGCAGCAGACAGGAACAGGCAGCAGCAGACAGGACAGGCAGCAGTAGCAGCAGCAGCCAGAAGAGTGTCTAGCATGAGCCTATGGGAGGCTCAGCTGGGAGGGGAGTCTCCAGGGCAGTCTTGCTAATCAAGCAAGACCGCGGAAAATAATCGTAGGTTTCTGAGATGCTGTTGGGAAAATAGCAGCCAGTAAATGAAAAATCAAGACAAATTAGATTTTTTTTTTAAAAGGCAAACATTTCTGCAGGAGAAATGAGGGGTTGTTTGTGAACAGAAGTAGTTAGTAGACAACCTTAGTATGTCTCTCGATAGCAAAAACACTTTCAACCCCTGTTGGGGTATCATTATTTTGGAGGGGATGGAATTGAGGGGAGCAGGGCTGTGGTAGAACAGAAGCCAGTGTATTTGAGAAAGGCTCGAAGAACTTCACTGAGCCAACTTGACCAAGTACCAGGGCAGATTGTCCACAAAGTCTCGGAGGCCAGGAGGGGAGGACTCAGGGCAGGCGGGCACAGAGCAGGAGGGGCCATGTGCTCACAACATTTCCTTCACTACTCATTTGGTTTGCAAAATATGTACATGTACTCACTGAAAATAGAATTAATTAAAAACATACAAGAGAGGTCAGGTCTCTGTGGTGGAAGCTGACATGGGGCACTCTGAGGAGTGTGGTTGAAGTCAGAGAGTGGGGAGGGACAGAGGGAAGGACAGGCTGATTGGATGTTCTGACCCAGAGATATTGAGGACCTGCTGAGATATAAAGAGATATCTACACAATCTCAGCCCCACAGCCTGATGATTTCCCATAATCCTCTCTCCTGGATCTCTGCATTACCATTTCAGTGCATTTATGCCTCTCCACTCTGAGACACCCACAGAAACACAAGCATCTCCCTTAGCCCCTCTTCTCTCCTTTGCTATTTTTCTGGCCGCTCTGGCCCAATATATGTGTCTCAGAGAATCACCAGAGCCTGGGGGTCACCATTCCCAATCTTCATAGAGCAGATTCCAACAGGTACTGTTTGGTGCTTGTGTGACCCTTGGATGCCTCTGATACCATGGTGGGATACCTGGTTCTTCCAAGTTTCCCTCTTGGCTTCCAGCCCAGCTTGCTGCCCAGTATTACCCTCTCCCTATGTTTCCAATTCCAGCCTCATGTGTGCCTTCTGCCATTTGGAGCTGGTACTCTAGCTGCACAGCCTTCTCTGTCCCTCCATGTGGACACATTGTTTAGGCTCCTCTCTGGAGCCTCAATCACTCTCTGAAGAGACAGTGAACAACCTGACCTATTCTGTGGGGCTAGAACCCACCCAGCTGGTCTCGTCAGTCAGTCAGTCAGTCAGTCAGTCAGTCACCTTAAATCCAGCTTTTTGGAGAACCCAATACCTCCCATTGCGATCCTCACTCTAGATGGTACCATGCCTCATGTTTCTATCAAGACCAACCACTTTGGATTCACGTTCAGCTTCTTCTTTTCTCTCCTCACATCAAATTTATCATTAAGCCCTGAAGATTATTGCTCCTAAATATTTTATCCCCATGGCCACAGTCTGGGCCCAGGCCCCTGTCTCTCTCACTTGGGCCACCACTGGAACCTAATCTAGTCTGCCATCTGAAACCAAGCATGCTGCGATCCAGGGAAGCTAGATTACTTCAAAATAAACAGATAGAGGGTTCTACTACTTTTTGCAAAAGTCTAGGCATCTCACCAGGCCTTTGAGGGACACGTCTCCCACGACAAGCTTCACAACAGGTCTTAACCAGCAGCAGTATTGAGTCTCTCTCACCACCACATGCTAACGGTGCCACCTGGAACTCATCACTCCCGGGACCCATCAATCAACTCTGCGGACCTTCTGGGATCCAGAAGCATCACATCATTGGTAATTTTATGTGAAAAGTGAAATATGAGTCACAGCTACTAAGTGAGTAGCGCTATATAAATGTGGGATCTCTAATTTTTCTATTCAGTTCTCATACGTAGCCAGGTTGGCATCCAAATAGACTCTCGGCTTCTCTTCCCTCTTAATTTTTTTTTGAATTTTGGTAAAACACACACAATGCAAATTTCGCCCTCTTACTCATTTCTGCAAGGTCTAGTTCAACAGTGTTCGCTACGTGGGTGTGTATTGTTGTGTAGTTTGTATTGTTGTGTAGTTTGTATTATTGTGTATTGTTGTGTAGTTTGTATTGTTATGTAGTTTGCTACGTGGGTTTGTATTGTTGTGTAGTTTATATTGTTGTGTAGTTTGTATTGTTGTGTAGTTTGCTACGTGGGTTATTGTTGTGTAGTTTGTAGTGTTGTGTAGTTTGTATTGTTGTGTAGTTGACTCCTAGGACATTTTTGTTTGTTGAAATGAACTCTGAGCTCCTGGAGCAAGAACGATCCCCCCATCTTGCCTAGAAAGCCTCTATATTACACCTGTCTCTGAGATCATAGGACCTGATGGAAATGGAATGTATTTGCTTGGAACTTGTTTTATTTCACACAAGTTCAGCCAAGTGACAGGCTAGGCTGGGATTCCCTTCCTCTTTAAGGCTGAACAGTGGTCTACTCTATGGATGTAGGCGATTTTGGATGATGGTTTTTTATCACTATTGGACAATTAAAACACTTCATAGTGCTTCTACTCCATCTAACGTCTCCTTATTAAATTTATGGTATCTTCATGGCATGGGCTTTTATTCTACACATCTTAAACTCGGGACATGCCACCCTGCTGTTTTAAGATGCCAGTACCCATCCACATTTAGCCATATTCGCTCCTTCCTGAGCTGTTGGTCCTCCATATGGGGCCATCCTTTCTTCTAAAAGAGTCTCTTTCAGTGCCCCTCCTAGTGGGGACCAACCTTCATGAAAGCTCCCTTGTTTTCCTTCTCCTACTTTAGACATTTATTCTGCTGTTTTTAGTTATGTGTTGGTGTGTGGTGCACGTGAGTGAGGCGCCCATGGAGGGCAACACATGAAAAGGAGTATTGGGTCCTCTGAGCTGGAGTCACAGGTGGTTCTGAGCCACCAGGCATGTGCTGGGAACTCAACTCTGGTCCTGGAAGGAAGCACGTGCTCTTGATGGCTGAGCCTCTCTCCATTCTGTCCTCTCTTCTGAGGCCAATGTTACTGGGCAGAGAAATCCAGGATTGCGTACACTTCCTACCTTTGAATTAGACTCTGCACCATCTTCTAGTTTCCAGTCTCTCGGTTGTTACAAATCCTTGTTTCTGCTCTTCTCGATGACGGTGTGCTGCTCTCTCCTGGCTTCTCGTTCGCATTCTGTGCTCCTCGCTTGGGTACACGTGCTGCAATGGCCCTCAGTGTACTTTACCCCCACAGTGGGGTCCGTCAGCTCTGGGCACTTCTTGGCCAGCACAGTTTCTCCCCTCTCTGCTCCTGGGATTCTGCTGATACACACACCAGGCCCCTCCGTGTGTGTCTGTGTTCCCTCAACACTTCCAGCTTCCTCTATAGGCCAACTTGAGTACTCTCTACGGACTTACTCTCCAGTTCATGAATTCTCCTCTCTGCTGTGTCTGACCTTCTGCCAAGCCTGCCTACAGATTTTACATTTCTGTCATTATGCTTTTCATTTATAGCACATCCCTCGATTATTTTCCCAAGATGTCAGTTCTCTGGTGAAATTCTTCTTATCTGTATGTGTTAACGTGACTAAATCAGTAGACGTCACTCTGCAGTCTTCATGCGGCAGCTTCAAGATTGAAGGCATCTCTGGCTCTACTTCTAAGTCCTATCTTAGTGTGGCTTGTTCTTTGATCAGCAGGCCCTGTGTTTCTTTCAAGGGTTTATGTTTTTTACTTGATGAAAAATTAATTATGAAAATCCTATAGCTGAAGATGATGTTACTTTCTTAGAATTCAGATTGATTCATCCATTTACTTCTTTATTATCTTGGCAGGAAGGTGCTATTTCAACTAGCTCTCTTATTCTTAGCTCACAGTGCTGTCATTGGGAGCTACTGAAAGCAATGGTTTCTTACCAACATCTCTTCTGCTTGATGGGTCTGAAGTCTAGTTTCCCACCCCCTCCCCAGGAATGCGAGACCACTAAAGACTTGGAGCCTCTCTGCTTGGTTTCTGTATCTGACTCCAGCTATCCGTGATTTGGACCTCAGCCAGTGCCTGTGGGGTAACTTCAAGCAGAAGTGGGGTTCAGGTGGACTCTTTCCTGCTGGTATCTCTAACCGGTGTTGACCCATGGCCACGCGGACATCAGTGAGTTTCTGGGCTTGTTTTCTGGTCTCAGTCGTGTCACATGGTCTTGGCTGATGGGTTCTGTTGGGCTCAGTCAGTCCACTCTGTGAACAGGAAACCTCTGCAAGAGGAAAAAGCAGCAGCAGATGTGAGGCCCGCTCGGTGCTTCCCTCCACTCTGGGGTCTTGTTCAAGTGTTCAAGTCCCGGCTGGACTTTTTCTTTGGTGCCCTCAAATAGCTTTTGTGAAAACAATTGTTTTTCAACGTGTATATTCTTCTCAGAAAGGGCGCCAGTGTGATTGCCATAGACCTGTCCCCCTCAGTTTAAGCAGCTATTATCTGGGCTCTGAGAAGGTAGGAGCATGGTCTGGGTAGGGGGAACTGCCAGGTTGATGGAGTGGTAAGAGTGTGGGCTCCTACCTATACTCAACATAATATATATACATACTCACATGTCATACACATGTAGCTATACATACTCATATGTAGAGACCTAGTGCACACACAATGTAACAGGACACACCTCTGTAACAAAATAGCGCTGCTGACTGTACTGTGCTATTTACTGGACTTGACTCTAGGCCTTGTGCCTTCTGGCTGACCTTTCTCTTGTCCTTACTGCTCACGTCTGCCCAGCTGCTGAAAACCACCATTGGATAGTCTGCATCTGTGAGTCTATCTTAGTGTTTCTATGTCATTGGACCATGTGATAATTTGTCCTTCTGTGATTAACTTATTTCACTTAGCACAATGTCCTTTAAGGATCTGTTTCTGGCCTGTTGGGAAGCTGGCTGCAGGAAATGAAGGGATGAAGCTGTGCCTTCCATATACGGCTTTCAATTCCTTCGGATCTACACCCAGGAATGGGGTTCCTGGACCCCATAGAGTGGTTTCTATTTTCAGTTTTTTGGGGAAATCTCTTTACTGTTTCACATAGTGGCTGTATTTGTGTATATTCTCATCAATAGTATGTAAAATAGCACCAACATTAACTATCTTTAGCTTTCATTCAATAACTATTCTGATGGGTATAAGATTATAGTTTCTTGTTTAGTTTTTGAATTTTTGGTTGTTTGTTTTATTGCAAGAGCTAGATACCTATCCATGACTGGCCTGGAACTCACTGTGTAGACCAGGCTGACTCTAAACTTAATGAGATCCCCTGTGATTAAAGTGTGCACCACCACACTCAGCTTAAGATATTATTATTTTTTGTTTTGTTTTATCTGTGTGAGTGTTTATATGTCTGTATGTCTGGGCACCGTGTGCGTGTAGTGCATGGATGGATCTGGGATGGATTACAGGGGGTGGGGAGATGCCAGGTGGGTGCTGGGAACTGAGCCCTGGTCCTCTGGAGGAGCAGCCGGTGCTCTTGACCTCTGCTCCGTCTCATCAATCCCTGCTTTGGGATTTGGTTTGTAATTCTATGGTGATAGTCATGTGGCGCCCCAGTTCAGGTTCTCTAGGGAGCAGAACTGATATCGATCGGTTTACATGATATAGGCTGAGTCCAACAATGCCTGTCTTACACTGGAGAGGCTCAGAAACCGAAAGCTGCTCAATCCACAAGACTGGATGATTATCAGCTGAGACCTGGAGACCTGGTGGGTTTCTGGAGAGCCACGGCTCTTCAGTCCATGCTGGAAGGCTGAAGAAGCCATGCTCCCGTGTGAGCATAGGAGAGCAGCGGCAGGAACAGGACAGTGCTCTCACTAGGGGCAAAGGCAGGGGCGGGAGAGCAGGCCTGCTTCCCCCACACATCTGAAGCACTCACGTGCGCGCATGGGTTGTGTGTGTTCTTCTTCCGCTAGTCATTCCAGGACCCTGGAGATCTAGTTCAGAGGCTTGCCTCTTAGCTGACCCCAGATTCCATCAAGTCTTCAGTCAAGAACAGCTAGGGCTGAGGAGGTGGCTCACTTGTACAGGAGCATGACGTCCATGGTTTGAGTCCCCAGGGCCCATGTGAAATGTCAGGTGAACAGAGACAGGGGAGCCCCAGAGAGAACTGGCTAGCGAGACTAACCATACAGGTGAACCCTGGGTTTGATGGAGAGACCCTGCCACAATGAACAAGGTGGAGGAACGATCAAGGATTATTGCTGTCATCAACCAAGGGCCTTCACATGCGTGAACATATCCATGTGTGTCCATATCCATGCAAACATGCACACATCCCCGTGCACAAATCACAAACACAAGAGAATGGAAAAAGGTGGGGAGAGTAGCTACCATAAATGGGAACCCTTTCCTGCAACTACTGATTTTCTGCGTGTTTTCTTTATAAAAAAAGATCCATCCAGGCTCCTTGCCAATACATTTTATTTATTGTCTACTTGTCCACCAAAATATGAGTAAGCAAATGCGCCAACAAATATAGATGCAAGCTGAGGGCATTTGCAGCCTATAAGGAGTCTGGGGCCCTGAGAGTTCCCTCTCATGAGTGCTCTAGCCTTAGCTGTATGGCTGTTGAGAGGAATGCTGAGAGACTCAACCGGACAGCACAAAGGTCTGGGAGGACCAGGAGGGATGTCCACTCTTGAGCATCATTGCCATGGGCTTCTGGTCATCGTTCCAGGTCCAGGTGGGGCGACATGCCACACCAGAGGAGAAGACTAAAGCACCAGAGCAGCTGCCCACAGCTTCCATTTTCATAAACATGGTCACTAGTGTGCCGTCTGGTCTGCTCACAGTGTTAGAAAACAGACTTACTATCTGGTATGTGGGCTTTCACCCCCTCCTGCTTTGAGGCTGCCCATAATACTGAATAGGGCAGCTATCTTATTCTTAAATTTGAATCTCTCTCTCCCTCTTTTTTTCTCTCTCTCCCCCCTCCAGGTTTCAATAGGAAGACTGTCTGTCACTCCAAGGTCCTGCCTTGTCTCTGACATGATATTTCAACCCCCACAATGCTCTCCTATGCCAAGCCTGGAACCGTGATTGCAGGGCCTTGGCTCCCAATAAAGCTCATTTCTGAAGGGTGATTGGTCTCGGCTTCCTTTTCCATGAACCAACTGAACCTGAACAAAATTTCTGGCAGGCAGACCTTTGGAGTCTGCTGTGCTTCTCCTCTTGATTAGAGAGAAACTGTTATATAGAACCAGTTTCTCCATGCCAGGTGTCACTCTGTCTATTCTGGGGACTAAAAGTACCTGGGATATATACTGAAAGAACCTTGCTTGTGGTAGCGCAGCTGCTCCAGTGATATTAGGCACAGAGGCTTTTGTAAGGTAGAAAGACCATTGGAGCCTCTCCTGCAAGATGTGTTTTCTCTCCTGTCGAGGTTGACCATGAGTAGTGACAGCTGTCAGTTCTGATGTGAAGCAGAGGCGCTTGGGGGAGCATCAGCCATCTGCGTGCACAAAGCCCATCTCTGCCGCGCAGAGGGACACTCACCCCCCTCTTGCTCAGCGGATCCCAGACCGTCCGAGCTGCTGGGTCTTCAGTGTATTTTTCCACCTTCCAGCTACTTCCACCCCAGTGACTGCGCTGAGCTCTCCTGAGCTGGCAAGGGCTGAATCAGGACGCATTTTCATAACATACCAGTCACATCTTCACCCCAGACTCAGCTCCCCTGGAAGAAGCTGGAGCTTGGATTTCAGAGAAATGGTGGGTTTGTAACTGGACTGGCAGGAATGAAGATATTCTAAAGAGACACTGGTGTCTCAATCCATCAGACTAATGAAACAGTGGACTCCAAAGGAATGAAAATTTCCCTTGGAATGTCATGCTGAAGAAGAAAAAGATGCCATCCAGTGGGGAACTTGTCTCCCAGAAAGAGATTTTACCCAGTTCTAGTCACGTGGCAGATCACCTCATGGGATGAGATTAAAACCCAGACAACGATTGGTCAGTGGTTGGTGGGAACCACCCAGGGCTGTCTACACAAGCATGGCCTTGGCCCTCTAAATTCTGATCTTACTTCAGGACTCTGAAGATGGACTTGGGTTTGCTGGATCTCTTTGCCCCCTCCCAGTGTGGTCACATTGGATAAATCTCCTCTTCCTGCTTGGCTCTCTTTTTATTGGCTTCTTGAGGCCAGGTGGCCAGACCTGACTTGGGACACAGGCTGTGACCCCTAAGCCCTGTAACAGGATGAGCCAGGATCTACTGTGGCGTGCAGGAACAGGATCCTCTGCTTGGCTGGCACCTGTCTTCCGCTGCAGGTGATTGTTTATAGCTTTGGCAAATGGCTTTTTTTCCTTTGTGTATGAAATGTTCGCTCCATCCACAGTTCAGAGTAGAGGTCATGTTGGCCTGGTTGCCGTGACAACTGGATAAATAAACACAGAGGCCACTCGGCCTGTAATAATGGGAACAGACTTGTTACCTTCACCTGAGAGTCCAGTCCCTTATTCCATCCTGCCCTCTGGCAACTGCAAGAGACCTCGAGAGACACTAGCTTGTACAGGAAGTGGAGGTTAACTGAGAGGGGGCCTTTATAATGTGGCTTCCATGAGGTTGTCATCCACCGTGGGGAGGGGTTTTGTGATGAGGCAGATGTTTGGGGGTCACTTATGCTCCTTTACTGACTTGTCCATGCTGTGTGAGTTGGTCCAATAGATTCACGGCTTGCCAAGTTACACTGATGGAAGGGGTGTGAATAGACGTGTATTCATGTCTCCCCCGGGGGATGTTAGTGGAAAGCTTTGCTGTGTGACATAGTTACCTCTAGCTGTTAACACAAACCTAGAGAGACCCAAGAAGAGGGAGCCTCCATCAGATTGGCCTATGGCTATATCCGTGAGGCATTTTCTTGATTGCTAATTAGTGTATGAGAGCCCAGCCCACTGTGGGTGGTGCCATCCTCAGGCACGTGGGTTTGGGCTGTATAAGAAAGCAAGCTAAACAAGCCAGTAAGATTTCCTTCATGGTTTCTGTTTTAGGGCTCTGCCTTGAAGATGGGCTGTAATGTGTGTAATGTAAGCATGGAATAAGCCCATTCCTACCCAAGCTGTTTTGGGTTATAGTATTGATCACAGCACAGAGAACGAAGTAGAAGACTGTGACAGAGAGAAGTGCTGGGTGGGTTTTGTCCACGTGACATAGCTAGGGTCATCTGGGAAGAGGGTACCAAAACCGAGGAAGCATCCCTATCAGATTGGCTTGCAGACACATGTATGGAGTATCCTCTTGATTAATAATTGATGTGGGAAAGTTCAGACCACTGTGGGTGATGCCACCCATGGTCAGGTGGTCCTAGGTTGTATGAAGAAGCAGGTTGAGCAAGCCAATGGGAGCAAGCGAGTAAGCAGTACCCCTACGGCGGCTTCTGCCTTATTTCCTTCCTCCTGCTTGAGCTCTTCCCTAGTCTGCCCTGAATGATGGACGTGTAAGCCAAAGAAACACTCTCCTCCCCAGGTTGTTTAGGTTAACAGTGTTTATCACAGCATCAGGAAGCAAACGAGGATGGGAGTGCATTTAGCTCATTAGAGAGAAAGCTTTCCAGATAATTCCCCAGCAGGCCCTCTCTGATCTCAAAGCCAAGTGCGTCCTTTTCCAAAGGCCTCCTTTCAGATACCATGGACACTGCTGGCAGGAGAGACAAGCAGCTGAGCAGGGCACGTTTGATGAGTTTCTGAAGAAGCTGAGATGCTAGAAGCAGAAATGCTAGCTCTTCCCCTTGCCCCGGCTGGCTTCCTTGCAAGGGATATGCTGATGTGTGGGGCCTGGGCAGTGTGCTCCACTGTATGTATCACAGAGGAAGGTTGCAGCATTCTTCAAAGCCTGAGCTTCAAAAAGCAGCAATGCTTTGCTGGATGAGATGCTTCATGAAGGGGCCTCATGGATCCTCCCCACGGCTACTCATGAACTGAACTGTGAGGTGTTGGAGCTATTCATTAGGCATTCTGTGATGGTTAGTGCAACTGTCAGCTTGACCAGAGCTAGAATAGCCTATGAGACAGGCCTCCCGGCACACTGGAGAGGACATATCTAGGTTAACTTAGGTGGGTGGTGCCATTCCCTGGGCCAGGATTCTAGGCCGTGTTCCCTGGGCTGGGATCCTAGGCAGTATGGAAAGGAGAAAGTGAGCTGTGCAGGAGCATGTACCGTTCTCTCTGCTTCTTGGCAGAGGATGCAGTGCATCCCTGTTATCACACACATCTGCTACTGTGACTTCCCCACCACAAGGGACTGTATCCTTGAACTGTGAGCCAAAGGAAACCCTCTCTCTCTTAGGGCGCTTTTGGTAGGGCATTTCTTCACAACTACAGAAGTAACTAAGACATGTTCCCTGGCCTTTAGTCTTTTATTATTTTGTTACTTGGGTTAATATGTCTTGCTGTCTTTGGCTTTTCTCAGTGGTGCCTAAGCAATATCTTGGTCTTGTGATCTGTCTGCTACTATTGGTTACAGGAACCCAGAGTCACAATGCCAGGGCCCAGTTGGGACAGTAAGGCATGGAGAAGGGCACCCTGTCTCACTAGGCGTCAAGAAATAGCTCTGCACTGAGCCCAGCTCACTAAGGCTGTGCATGCATGGGAATTAAGAAATTAAGAGGCAAGCCCCTTCAACTGCCCACTTCATGCCCGCTATTTCCTCCTGGAGAGAGGCCTCATAGATCCAGGCTATTCTATAGTAGTATATTATTTGTGTTTTAATAACTAAAGCTTGCCTGAAGATCAGAGGGCAAAGCAGACATACTAGTCAGCCATACTAGCCAGGGAGTGGTAGCACACACCTTTAATCCCAGGACTCAGGAGACATAGGCAGATGGATCTCTGTGAATTCAAGGCTATCCTGGGCTACACGAAATCAATCCAGAAACAGATCCAGAAGGTGGTGGTTCACATCTTTAATCCCAGTGTTTGGGAGTCACACACTTTTAATCCCAGCACTAGGGAGGTGGAGACAGGAGCGATATGGCTGGGTAGAAAGGGGAGTATAAAGGGAAAGAGATAGGAACTCACTGGAGTGTGGAGTCTGAGGGTTGGTGGAGACAGAATCTCGCTCTTCTGGTTTGATGATTTGGTAGAGGTAAAAGGTCTCTCTAGTGTTCAGAGAAGAAGCTAAGACTATTGAACAACAGAGTAAAGCTAGAGGTATGAAAAGCTCCCAAGACCAAATTCATGGAGGACATTGTGCTACTATAGAAAGGCAATCTCTATATGTTGACCATGCCCTGGCTTTATGCCATGCAGCAGCTTTGAATGCTTGGGACAGAACTGAAGAAGTAGGAAAGAAAACTGAGTCATTTACCAAAGTCACAGAGGGCCTAAAGGAAACCTTCATGGATTTCTTACAAAGACATCAGCAGTAAATTGAATGATAGCAGATTCAGAAGCTAGACAAATAATACTGAATCTATGGCTCTTGAAAATGCTTATTTTCAATGCAAAAGGATAATTAGGCCATTAAAGGCAAGGACAGCACCTTTGGAGGAATGGACCTGAGATATAATTAATATTGAATCTCATGACCATGATGATGCTTGGATAGGAGAGGTGATTTCCAGAGGTTTGAGGAAAGATGGAAATGTCAAGTGTTTCAATTGTGGCAAACAAGGTCACTTTAAAAGGGATTGTAAAAAGTGTGTTCTTAGAAACAATTTTTTTCTAAGCATAATCCATTCAGAATGCCCCTCCCTTCTGGATTATGCAGAAAGTGTGGCAAAGGCAGGCATTGGACTAACGAATGTAGGTCAACAAGGGGTATTCAAGGTAATCCTGGGCTATCAGAAAACTCCTTGAGGGGCCTCTTGCAGGCCCCTATGCCAAATCCAGTTCAGTCATTTTCTGCCATTGTAGAGGAAACTCCTTTCCACAGTAATTAAAGAACCTAATGCCTATTGTTAGAAATCAAACTGCTCTGGATAATAGAACAGCTGTAAAAGAGAGAATAAAAAATTCAGGAGAAACCATAAAGTGAATATTTTGGCAAACTTCTATAAATGAACAAAGACCAAAATTAAAAATACAAATAAATGACATTGTCATTGAAGGTCTAATATAAGACGTAGGTGCAGATGTAACAATAATTTCATCAGAATCTTGGCATCCAAATTGGCCTCTACAGGACATAAATGTTCAGTTTTTAGGGATCAAAACTTTATCGCAGGTAAATCAGAGCATGAGATATGTCAAATGTATAAGGCCCGAAGAACAGAGGGGAATATTAAAACCATATGTGGCTAACATAGCAATGAATTTGTGGGGACTTGATTTGTTACAGCAATGGAATACTGATTAACATTCCCCCAATCTTAGAAACAAACCAGAAATTAACATATGTTTCTGGGAAAAATATTACAAGATATTATAAAGCACAGTCACTGATGATTCAGGTTGTATAAGAACAGGGCACAATAGCTGCTGATATTTCAAAGGCACCAACAGCTCTACCTTTAAAATGGTTGACAGACAAACCCGTATGGGTTATGCGTTGCCCTCTAACAATAGAGAGATGCAGGCTTTAGAACAGCTGGTATAGGAGCCCTAAATGCTCAGCATATGGAAGAATCAATCAGCCCTTAGAATTCTCCTGTATTTGTTGTTTAAAAAAATCTGGAAAATGGAGACTGGTGACAGATCTAAGAGCTGTTAATAAGGTGATTCAGCCAATGGGCTCTCTATGGTCTGGAATTCCTTTGCCTTCTCTATTGCCTGAAAGATGATCTCTTATAGTTATTGATTTAAAAGATTTCTTCTTCACTATACCTTTACAAGAAAAAAACAGAAAAATTTGCTTTTACAGTGCCTACTTATAATAATTTTCAACCTGCTAAGAGATATCAATGGAAGGTTCTCCCATAGGGAATGTTAAATAGCCCCACCCTGTGTCAATATTTTGTACGGCAGTCATTGGAAATGATACATATGCAATTTCCTGAATCTATAGTTTACCATTACATGGATAACATTTTACTATCTGATTCAAATGTAGATACCTTAGAAAGAATGTTTGAAGAAGTAAAGAAAATTTTGCCCTGTTAAGGTCAACCGGGGCTACATAGAAAGACTCCTCCAAAAGACCAAAGGTTAGAGATGTCACTAGATGGTAGGGCTTGATTAGAATGTACAAGGCCCTGGCATTGGTCTGCAGAACATGAAAAGAGGAGGAAGAGGAAGGGGAGGGGGAGAGAAGAAAGAGTAGATGACCCACGTGTCCTGGACCCCTGCATCAGGACGAGCTTTCCTTGACTGGAATTTATGGCCCATAGTTCTTCCTCTTCTTTCAAATTGTCAAACAGGAGACAAGTCACAGCTAAATACATTCTGCTTTCTTTCTGAGATTTCCCAACCTTCTTGAAGCCACGGGAACAAAGCCGGGCACCCAGTAAGAGATCTATCAGCAGCTGCCTGGTATCTGGGCCGTATGTGAGACTCACACAGACAAGGAGGAGCTTGGGGAGATGCTGGGAAAGGATAAGCCCCAATGTTTTCTCTGCAACAAGCAGTTGCCTTGTGCATAGCTTCAGAGGCAAGGCCTTGGGGGTGGGGTGGAGGTGGGGTCTGAGTTCTCCTCATCTTAGTAACTGGGATCTTGGGAAAGTAAATTTCCCTGTATGAACCTCAGTTTTGGCATCCTCAAAACAGAAAGTATAAACCTATTTTGAAAAGTTATTATTGTGATGGAGGAGTTGGATCAGTGGATAAGGGAGCTCCCTGCTGGCATGAGGATCTGAGTTTGAATCCCAGCAACCATGTAAAAAGCTGGGCATGGCTGCACAGCTGTAACCCAGCACAGGGAGGGGAGACTGGAGACAGGGGAGTAGCTGTTACTTGCTGGCCGTTAGCCTTGCTTCAGGTTTAGCCAGAGAGCCTGTCTCAAGGTGGAGAGAGACAGAATAGAACACTAATGTGCAACGCGAGTTCTGATTGGTTTTAATAATAAAAACCCAGTTTTTTTTTTTTTTTTTTTTTTTTTTTTTTTTTTTTTACCTCTACTGAATCTTCAGGCCTAAGTGGGCAAGGCCCTGTCTCCAGGAATCCTCAGACTGGATGGGCTGAGCACCTGTCTCCTCCCATCTTACATTGCTCTCTCTGCCCAGCCATATCCCTTCCTGCCTCCACCTCCCAAGTACTGGAATTAAAGGTGTGAATCACTACCGCCTGGCTCTGCTTCTCTTTTAGATTGGATCAGTCTCATTTGTATTTCAGAGTGGCCTTGAACTCAAAGAGATCCCTCTGCCTCTGCCTCCTGAGGGCTGGGATTAAAGGTGTGTGCCACCACTGCCTGGCCTCTATGGCTAACTAGTGGCTTAGTTCCACACTCTGACCATCAAAACAAGCTTTATTTGTTAGATCACAAACAAAATATCACCACACCAACACCTTCCTTCGGCCTCTGTGTGTGCGTCCACATACGTGCACATATATCACACGTTATCATCAATGTTCATTTAGACATTGCTACCAAAGTTTCCTGATGTGCAGCAAATTAGCTCAAAGCAGGGCTGTGGCTGTCAAGTCTGTGGATCTGGTGCTGAGGGTGGCCCAGGCGCTACAGTGTTTACCACCAACAGGCATTTCCACTGTAGAGCACCTGTCCCCAGTCATCCATAAATACCAGTCTTGATGACCGGTCCTCCAGACCTGCAGTCTTAGTTAGGGAAGCTGGAGCCTGCTTCCTTGCAAAGATTCTTACTCTTTCTAAGACTCTCAAGGTCGGCTGTCTTTGGTACCACATTGCAGAATCCACACATCTCACTGGAACTGGGCCCACCCAGTGTTCTCTGGTTTGGCGGTACTATTTTGCATTCCCCAGCACCTTTCACAGGGTGCCAAGCCCACTGAAACCCACGGCTGTTAGTGAGCAGCGAGTTGCACAGCTGTCTATTCTGGGTTATTGGTAGAGAGCCATCGTGACAGCAGCAATTGTGAAACGTGGGCCCATTGTGGACGGAGAGCATTTGCTGGAGGTGGGAGAGAGTCCAGAGTTCCTGCAAAACCAAGAGTGTGGCTTGTATTCCACACTCCGGCTCAGCCAGCCTGAAGGTTACTGGTCACAGAACTGGTTATCCCTCGGGGGTCCTGGATGGGATGAGGGACACAGCCTCACTGTCCTCATCTGGTGACAGAGGTGGCATATTTTTTGGCATTCACATGCTGATGCACCCATGAACATCCCAAGTCCCAATCTGGGCAGTAGGAAGCCATTTTTCTATTTACGAAAGAGCAATAGCCAGACTTGGAGAAGACGGAAGTAGGAGGATTGCAAGTCCAGCTCTTTCTGAGCTACAGGATGAGTTCAAGGCCAGCCTAGGGAGCTTAATGAGACCTTAATGAGAAAAATGAGAGGTCAAAAGAGGGCAGGGGAGGGAGCTCAGAAGTATTGGGTTTACCTAGGATGTGTGAGACCTGGGTTCCATCCCCAGGACCTCACGTCTGCTCAGGAAGTCAAGAACCTCTTTCTCTCTGCCTGTATTGGACTATGCCCCAAGAAGAACCTTACCTAAGTGGACTGGGGAACTGTTTCTCAGTGCTCCCTCCTCCACCATGACTGTACATCAAAAATGACAGTAGAAAATACATTATATGACTTAAACTATGGGCAACCCTGGCTACTCAGGCTCAAGGAGGACAGGATGCATCAGACCACGAGCCAAATGGGACTTTGAGAGCAGCACAGCCATCCAGGGACACAAAGGGTTGCAAATGACTCCAGCAGCCCCGTTTTGCAATGACATCTGTCCACTCTCATTTTCTCCACAGCTAGTAGCAGAAGACACACCCAGGCTCTAGGAGATCCCTTCGCAGGAGAACCCATTAGGGTGTCCATCTGGGCTCTGGGAGAACAGCCTGGGAGGCAGACAGAAGAGTCACCCCTGCTCTGGGCTGTGAGAAGCACCCATTTTTGTGTGTGTGTGTGTGGGGGGGTCAAGGGCAGAGTGGGAGATAGCAGAAAGAGGGTGTGCTCTTGATGCTGAGCCGATGTCATGGAGAGACCCGGAGCTCACGTGGCCCATCATCAACTTGCAGACTGTAAGCACCTTTGCTCCAGTCCAGCAGGCAGCAGAGACTGGTCTCAGTTTGCTGGGTCGGGGGACATTTTCCACAGTACAGCAGCCCCGGTTGGGGGTGGGGAGAGGCAGGGCTCTCTCTTTGAGTCACAGTGACTGACACAGTCATGCATCTGGGTAGGAGGGCATCAAGGGGGCACCCAAAAGGCCTTTGCATTGTCTGGCAGCTAAATACAGTCCTACTCTCTGGGGACTTAAGGAATAAAAGCAACAGCAGTAAGCATCAGCCAAATTTCGACTTCACAGACAAGGCATGCTTCCTGCAGCCTGGCCAGGGCTGGGGCTCTGACAGTAATTTGACCTGATGCACGAGAGACAAGGGAGAGGCTGGTTGGCTCTGCACAATGCACTGTAATCCTGATACAAAGTCCACAGGCGTCTGCACACCCACACAACAGTGCTGATTGATTCATGGGATCTGACAGCACAGGCTCTTTCCCAGCAAGTGGCACTGCCTATCTAAAGGTCATCCCCGGAGTCCTGAGCTGTTTGCCATTTCATCAAGGACCCCATCCCAATTCAAGAGAGAAGCCTTGGCTGCTGACCTTGAATATGCACATCCCATAACTCAGGTCAAAAGATGTTGTCTTAAAAAACCCAGCAATGGTTCTAGCTCTTCTTAAATCCATGTGATGTGTGTGGGTATTCACATGTGCAGAGGCCAGAATGGATGCTGGCGGTCCTCCTTGCTCACTGCTACCTCATCTCTGAGGCAGGGTCTCTCATTGATCTGGGAATGTAGCCAATTGGCTAGGCTGGTTGACTTCAGAAGTCCAATTCTGCTTGTCTCTGCTTCCCCAGCACCGGGACTACAAGATCCTCACAGCTGGAAACTATACCCAGGTCCGTGTTCTTGTACAGTGAGCACTTTATCAACTGATACATCTACCTAGCTCCCAGTACTTTATGAACTCAACTTCAGCACCTCCCTAAATCCCTGCCTTCCAGCGGCGTATCTCAGTAAACACAAAGGAAGAATAGTCCAGGAGGCTCAGGGGCCCCATTAGCCTACATCTGTCTTTCTTCCTGCCCCACCCAACCTTGTTCTCATTTAATCCCACTTTCTTTTTCTATTTATTCCATTATTTATTTATTTTATTCATTCCATTTTCAGTTATCCTTGAACTTGATCATTAGTTTAGGATGACCTTGAACTTTTGATCCTGCTGCCTCAATCTCCCAAATCCAGAGATTAAAGGTGTGTACAATTACACCTAGTTTACACGCTGTGGAGGGTGGAACCCAGGGCTTCCTGCATGCTAGGCAAGCACTTTACCAACTGAGCTGTCCCAGTCATTTCTCCCACTTTTAATTGATACACAGTAATCTTACATATTTCTGGAGTCTAGAGAGATATTTCAGTACATGTATAAAATGTGTAATGATCAAATCTGGGTAATTATAGGGAAGGACAAGCTCACTTAATAGGTACAAAATGCAATTACATGGGAGCTGGTGAGTTGGCTGAGTGCTTAAACATCCTTGCTGAACAAGCCAGATGACCTGAGTCTGATCCTTGGAATCCACCTGTACACACACACACACACACATACACACACAGACACACACACATACATACACACACAGACACACACACATACACACACAGACACACACACATTAATATTGAGTAAATTATTGGGTAATGGTGGTGTAAGCCTTTAATACCAGCACTTGGGAGGCAGAGGCAGGTGAATCTCTGTAAATTCAAGACCAGCCAGATCTATAGAATGAGTTCTAGGACAGCTACACAGAGCTACACCAAGAAAGCCTTTTTCAATAAAATTAAAAACAAAACAAAAAAGAAAATAATGCATTGTAAGGTTCAAAATAACTACGGGAGTGGCTTGAGAAGACTATCCCTAGCATTCTATTCCACTCCCACATCAGAGAGCAACAGAGCCCAGTTAATACCCCGTAGCCTCTAGCAGATTACCAGCATGTCCCTGCTATTCTTTCTCTCTTGCTTCCCAATGAGCAGACTGCCAAGGCCAGTCTCAGTTTGGGAGGGATTCTATTCAGTGAGGGATTCCCAGCAGAAAGGCTAAAACACAGCCACCACCTGCTCTGGTCACAGCCCTTTCTTTGTTCTGTTAATAGTGTGCTTGTTTGCCCACGAATGTTCAAGATGAAGACCCATGGGCTGAGTGAGAGCAGCAACTCAACGGGCCTTCCTCCTGTGGGTGAACCTGGAGCGGAAGCCAGGTGGGCAGCAGGCGACTTCTCCTTTAGTGATGACTAGGGCCGACTTTAGAATGGAATGTTGGAGTCTAGCCTTGCTTTGAAGCTCCCCTCGCAGGTACTGACAGGCATTCTGCTAGGGTATTGCAAACAGGACTTCTCACCTGAGAAATGAGCTAATATCAAAGGGGAATGGTGTTAGGATATTGGCACCGGTCACATCCTGCTCCCTACCTGCTTCCCTGCCTCCTGCTGAGCCTTCAGGAGGCTCTGGAACCTTCCCAACCTATCTGACCACAGTGGTTGAATTCTCTCTCCTCTCTAGGATCCTGGAGACCTTTATGGTCTTTTTCCTAACTTCGTTATAAAGCTTCATTCACGGCAAGCCATTGCTCTCCCCGCAGCCTCCGTGCTCCAGCGAGTACACACAACTCTTGAATATTTCTTAGTTGAGTTTCTATTGCTGTGAAGAGACACCATGACCACAGCAACTCTTTAAAAGGAAAGCATTTAATTGGGGCTGGCTTACAGTTCAGAGGTTTAGCTTATGGTGCTGGAGGAGCTGAGAGTTCTGCATATTGATCCTTAGGCAACAGAAAGTAAACTGTGTCCTACACTGGTTGTAGCTTGAGCATATGAGACCTCAAAGTCCACCCCCACAGTGACACTCTTCCTCCAACAAGGTATTATATACTCCAACAAGGCCACACCTCCTAATAGTGTCACTACCTATAACCTATGGGGACCAATTACATTCAAACCACCACAATATTCTATTAGGATTAGGAACCACTAATTCTTAAATATGAATGGAGTTTTTAAAAATCACTTCCTACCTGCCATTCTCAAACAATTTTTTTTTATTCATGTATGGGGGCGAGCACATGTGTACGGCCAGAAGTCAATGTTAGGTGTCTTCTCCAATCTCATCTCTTCTTTAATTTTTTGGGACAAGGTTTGCTACTGAACCTGGAGCTCACTGGTTGGCAAGATTAGATGTCCAGCAGGACCCAGGGATCTGCTGGCCTCTGTTTTTCCAGAGCTGGGATTACGTGTGTAAATTGCCACACCTGGCGTTTTAATGTGGATTCTGGAAATGGAACTTCGTCTTCCCTGTTTGTGCAGCAGGCACTTTGCCCACTGAACTGTCTCTCAGTCCCACCCCTACATTTATTAATGACATGTATCATTGGATTATTTAAAATAATATATCACTCATTGGGATGGGGCATCAGGTTGATAGAGGGCCAATATTTTAGATTTTGGGGGGAGACTTTTTAGCAATATTGTATTGGTTTGAAAGCAAATGCCTCCCATAGGCTGCTATATTTGCATGCGTGGTCCCCAGTTGAAGAACTATTTGGAAGGATTAGGAGGTGTGGCGTTGTTGGTGGAGCTGTGCTACTAGGAGTGGCTTTTGAGGTTTCAAATGCCCACACCAGACCCACGCCAACCCCTGTCTCTGCCTGCTGACTATGGTTCAGGATGTAACGCTCTCAGCTATTATCCCACTGTGTCAGCACCACGTGTACTGCCATGCTCCCACCATGATTCCAGACTAACCTGAAACTGTAAGCAAGCCCCAAATTAAATGTTTTCTTTCATGACTTGCCTTGATCATGGTGCCTCTTCACAGCAGTAGACAGACACTGCAGAACTTGAGAAACAAATCCTGAATGAATGAAGTTTTTGCTTTAGGAAAGTGTTTTCCTGTTAAATTTTACTACGGTAAGTAAGCATTTCCAACTTATATCCCATTTTCCATTTCCATTACAGGTCTCAAAATAGCTCGGTGATGGAGCTGGCTGAAGAAGCAAGAGAACTGAAGCTCAGGCCACCCAAACCCAGGTGAATCCTGACAAGTTTGGCCACCTCCCTGTAATTCTAGTCTCAGAAGGCAAAGACAGGAGAGTCTCAGAGCAAGCTGGTTAGCTAGTCTAGCATTGCTGGGCTAACTCTGAGTTTGAGCGGACCGTCAAGGTGGAAGAGCGATTGACGAAGGGTCCTGAAGTCAATGTCAAGCTCAGGCTTCCACACGCCTGTGGAATTGCTTACTTGTGTGTCCACACACATGGATACACATAAACACACTCTTGAACACCACAGCCATACCACAGGGAAAGAGGAAAAGGAAGAAAATGACCTCAACAATAGCAAACACCCAGGAGAACCGTACATCTATCTCGCAAAAAGAAGCAAGCCTGTGCCTCAGAAGGTCAGATGCTGACAGTTCTGGAATGAGTCCCCAGATGAGTGACAATGGCCTTGTCTGTATTATTAGCTGTCTCCACAGGATCTCGGCAACAAATACTTCAAAGACATTCCAACTATCTGAGCACAAAGGGCTTCACGACTGCAGACGGTCTGCACAGCAGCCGTGCAGCAGCCTCTCCTCCAGGTTCCTGCGTCCGATGTGATCCTCTTCCCTACAGCTGACATGACGATCACTGAGAGTCCTCCACAGGAGGGACCACTGGATGTACTACGGGAGCTTCTGTAAATTAGGAAAATCTTGAAATTTACAGCTAGCCTCCAGCCACTATTTTTAGGAAGCCTATAATTTGAACTCAATCCAATTTGAATTCTGCAATAAAATTTCAAGAAGAGCTCCCTCAGGCTGCTGCCACAGGAACTCTCATGTTTAAGAACTGTGGCTGAGGTCTCTTCTTCTTAGGAACGAAGTCCTGTGCTGCGGGAACAGACCCCACTCAACCGAGTTCTGGGGTGGTCAGTGTCTCGGGCCCGTTTTCCTGGGCTGCGTGACACCTGCCTTACACCTCAAATGTCCCACCAGGCAAGAGCCATCTCCACGTGGGTTGGAGGGCCACCAAATGGCATGCTCTTCGAGGGTGAAATGGAGAGTGAGTTATCTTTTTCCCCTGTTTTAGAAATCTTTCATCTACCTTTGGTTAGAATTGAGATGGGCAGGGCTGGCCAGCACAGGGATCCTGAGTGGACCAGGAGCCACATGGGTAAGAAATGGCTTCTGCGTGGACCCGGGAAGAGGGAAATAAAAGGGTCACTGAACAGCAGCCATCTTGACCAGAGAGTGCCATGCTGCCACACAGAACCCCAGGGAAGCAGACCAGCATAAACTATGCATTCATTTCTTTGCCCCACCTTACTCACAACTTCTAGCACACCTACCTTGCAAACGGCTGGATGGGTAGTAGTTTGTTAGCCGAGAGGTTCCCAGCCTACCAGATTATGATGGAGGAGTTACTTTCATTTAATAAAGAAACTGCCTTGGCCCATTTATAGGCCAGCCCTTAGGTGGGTGGAGTAAACAGAACAGAATGCTGGGAGAAAGAAGCCCAGTCAGGAGTCGCCATGATTCTCCCACTCCAGACAGACGCAGGTTAAGATCTTTCCTGGTAAGCCAGCTCATGGTACTACACAGAATATTAGAAATGGGTTAGATCAATATGTAAGAGCTAGCCAATGAGAGACTGGAACTAATGGGCCAGGCAGTGATTAAAAGAATACAGTTTCCGTGTAATTATTTTGGGGCATAAGCTAGCCATGCGGGCGGCTGGGTGCCGGGGACGCAGCCCCGCCGCTTTTATTACAACAAGATTACAGTCTGTGCAAACCCTTAATGTCTTACTTTACTTCATTGGAAAACAGCAGATGGCAATTGAAACAGAACAGTTTAAGTGTCTAACAGACAAATGTGATGTTACGTATTGTCATACAGTGTAGGTGCATCAGGCTTCCGTCCAGCTTTGTGACTTCAATTAGCTGCGCTTTGCTTTTCTGTCTGTTTTTCCTTTTATCTACACTCTGAAGGATGGGCTGGCTCCCTTACACATTCCCTTTATTTATTAACATATGTATTAAAAGCAGCTACTTTTAATGTTTAAGCACACAGTTTTTCCTTATGTTTTTCTTGAGCATAAAGTTGACCAATCCTGCTGACTTATATTCTTATTTTTAAGAAAAGATTTTATTTTTATTTCTAATTATGTGGACATGTGTGTATATGCCCACGTGTGTATATACCCATGTGTGTATATACCCATGTGAGTGCAGTGTCTGCAGAGACGGGAAGAGGGCAGCTGATCCCCTGCGGTTGGAGCTACTTGGTTGTGAGCCGTCTGAAGTTAACTGGGGTTCTCTGGTACACACTCCTAAACACTGAGCAGCTTTCCGGCGCCTTTACTTTAGAACAACAAAGCAAACACAGATGATCTAATTTTCCCCTGAAATCTCAACTTTCAGCTTCTGTGAACTCATTACTCTGGTTCCACCTTGCTCTCCATCCCTGTGGTGGTTTGAACCAGCTTGGCCCCCCAGTTAGTGGAACAGTTTGGAAAGCATTAGGAGGTGCAGCCTTGTTGGGGTGAGTGTGGCCTTGTGAGAGGAGGCGTGTCACCAAGAGTAGACTTTGAGGTCTCAAAAGCCTAGGCCAGCCCCAGCCCTCCCCTCTGCCTACGACCTACTGATCAGAAGCAAGTTCTCAGCTACTGCTCGAGGCCATGCCTGACTGCTGGCCTCCACAAGCCCTGCCATGATGTCCACGAATGAACACTCTGAAAATAGAAGGAAGCCCCCAATTAAATGTTTGCTTTTCAAAGTTGCCTTGGTCATGGTGTCTCCTTCCTCACAGCAATAGAACAGTGACTAAGACAATCCTTCCCCATCCCTTCTTATACATTCATATGTGTGTTCACAAGTTCCTGGGTGCAGGTGTGCACGATGAAGTCGAGACAACTGGTGGGCCTTGGTTCTCTCTTTCCACATGGTGGACCTCGGAGACTGAACTCAGGTTGTCAGGCTTGGTGGTCATCTCAGTGGTCATCTCACTAATTTCTTTTTGCTATGAAGAATCTTGACTGATTTTCTTGCTCAATGTGATTTCTCTCACTCTGTCTTTCTGAGATGCATTTTAGATACATATTTCAGCATTCCCTGGGATGTATATTCTTTCCAGGCAAGTACAATCTATTTCTACTAAGTTTAAGTGTGAACGTGCTTAGTGAGTTTTAGGTCTCAGTCACTGTAATTTCCATTTGTAGATTTTTTTATTTGGTGTTGTTCCAAGTCTGTCTCTTTATAATATCTTGTCGGTTGCCTGTTGCTGCTGTAGCAGCTGAGCATCAGCACAGCCTGGGAAGCGGCACACATTGCTTCTTTTTTGGGTCTGTGGTTCGGGAGTCCCACACAGATCTTTTGTGTTGTAATCAGGACGAGATCAGGCTCCGCACCTTTGGAGATGCTCTGGGGAGCATGCATCTTTTCACCTATTCAGTTCCTTGGCAGAATTCAAATCCTTGGTAGTTTGGATGATGGAGGTCCCTACATTCTTGGTGTCAGTCGGGTCTGGCCCCAGCTTCCAGAGACTGCCTATACCCTTCAGCGTGTATTCCTTCTTCCAGACTTCCTGGGAAAGTCAAGTGCTTTTCTCTGGGGAGTCTCTCCTGCCCTTCTCTGTTCTTTGCTCTCCTGGATCCCTCCTTGACTACCTCACCCTATTTTAAAGATAATCAAACTGGATTCATCTGGATTGCCCCACCTCAGAGTCCCAAGTGTGAATGCTGATGCCAAGCCCTTGCTATGGATGCAGTCCCATGCATTGGGAACACAACGTGCTCCCTTTGGGGAAGAAGTTCCTATTCCATCTTCCTCATTGTTGCTCTCTGCCCTGAATCTTGCCTTATCCTCGATCTCCTGAAGTATGAAACGGGTTGATGTTGAGGTCACTCTGCACTAGAGAGCAATTTTATTAGGAATTAAAATTTTTATTAGACATTTCTGTCCTTTAGAGTTCTTTCAGATCCCTTTTAAACTCTTTTTTTTTTTAGAGTGGGAAAGCGAGAGAGAGAGAGAGAGAGAGAGAGAGAGAGAGAGAGAGAGAGAGAGAGAGATATGTCTATGTTGTTTATGGAGGCCAGAGGTTAACTTCCAGCGTCATTTCTGTCTTCATCCACCTAGTCTTTTGAGACAGGTATTCTTACTGACCTCGAGCTTACTCTAAGCCCCTCCCTCCCCCTCTGAGCCTTTCCCTCTCCCTCTGAGCCCCCCCATTCTCCCTCTGAGCTCCTCCCTCTCCCTCTGAGCCCCCCCTTCTCCCTCTGAGCTCCGCCCTCTCTCTCTGAACCCCTCCCTCTCCCTTCTGCCCTTAGTGTTGCAATTTTCTACCACACTTAACATTTCCTGTGGATTCTGGGGGATGGCACTCAAGTCCTCACGCTTTCTCAGGAAACTCTCCACAGGCTGAGTTCTCTGTTCAGTCTGAAATTCTGCTCTTTCCACACTCTGCATCTTAAGCAGAACGTTAATTTGTTTAGCATCTAGACCCAAGCTCCTATGCTCACCATTTAAGTCTTCCTTGTCTCTCGTCAGCGACTGACAGGCAGAACCTACTAAGGTCCTCAGAAGCCACTGAGTTTCTGATTGCAGTTATGATTAACTCATAACTCATAACACACAACTTTCCTTTAAACAGAAATCATTTGGGGGAGGGGGAGAGGAAAGGGGTGAAAGAGAGAGGCTCAAATGTGAAAACCCCTCATGACTACAGCTGTAGTTGCTCTGCCCACAGGGTAGCCTAGCACTGTGGCAACCCAGGCATGTCAGAGTAAGTTCTCGCCTCAAGACGAAAGTCATTAGGCAGAATGTGCTTGCTCACTACAAACTCAGCAGCCTGATGCCCCCACTTCAGGGCTGCCTGGGAAGTGAGAAGGGGAACACGGGGAGGAGGTGCCAGTAGCTCAGCACTACAGATTGGCTCACCAGACGCCCCAAGTCTTCTGGAGGCAGCACTAGAAGCTGTGGCATGGTCTGATGGCTGAGGCACAGAGAGACGCCCCAAGGATAAAGAAGCAGAATAGTAACAGCTCACGCAGAAGGAGACAGAGCTATTTCTTTCCTTTCTAGAGGGGCCATGCCCTGCCTGAGGAGTCAGTGCAACCAACCTTCCCAGGACAGCCACCATCACCCCGCGTGCCAGTATGTACCAGGAACTGGCTGGGGCTTTTACATTTCCTTTCATTCATGCATTTATTCCCCGTGTTTCTTATATTCACATCAAACCAGACGGTAAGGGCAATTTATTAATAGATGTGAAAACCAGAGCCCAGAGGAGGAAATGCCTTGTCGGGCTGTACAGTCAACAAGTCCGTGTCCCACGGGACTGTCCCTTTTCCACCTCCCAATCAGGCCTCTCCTCCACTCTCTCTTCCTTTCTAAAGAACTCTCACCTGGTCCAGGCCATGACCGAATGCCTTGGAAATGGACGCTATGCATCCCCACCATTTAACAAAGAGCTTGACATACAGGAAGTGCTAAGTAAATATTGATTGAAATGAACACTAAAAGCCTTCTCTTTATGCAGTTGGGTAATAGTCCTGGTCGGAACCATGGAGGCTGCAGAGATGTCAGTCTTGTGGGGCTGGATAGGAAGAGGTTTCTTGTCGGCAAGCACTCGGGTAAGCTCTTGCCTGTGGCACTAGGTAAGCCCCTCCATTCTTCTTAGTGCCCTTACCTATGCATATGAACAGGGATGCGGTGGTACCTCAAATATCTCACCCTACTAGGATGCTAGGAAAATTGGATAGCCACACACACAAGGATGAAGCAGCTAGCCATATTCCTGCTACTAGCTGCTAGGCGAGGCAGGATCACTACCGGAATGCCAAGACTGGCAAATGGCTTGCAGGGCTCCAGCAGCAGATACTCTTTGAAATTAAGCGAGCCAAAATGGTACCTAAAATCAGCTTTAGGTCCTTCCTTCCTTCCTTCCTTCCTTCCTTCCTTCCTTCCTTCCTTCCTTCCTTCCTTCCTTCCTTCCTTCCTCTCTCCCTCCCTCCCTCCTTCCCTCCCTTCCCTCCCTCCCTCTCTCCCTCCCTCCCTCTCTCCCTTCCTCCCTTCCTTCCTTCTGCCTGTCTGTCCTTGCTTTCTTTCTTTCTTTCTTTTCTTTTTTTTTGTTTGTTTTGAGACAGGGTTTCTCTGTAGCTTTGGAGCCTGTCCTGGAACTAGCTCTTGTAGACCAGACTGGCCTTTATCTGCCTGCCTCTGCCTCCCGAGTGCTGGGATTAAAGGCATGAGCTACTACCACCAGCTTTCAGTTTTAGCTTTAAAGCAAGAAGCATTTCAGTTCACAAATCTTTCTATCCTTCATAATTTCCAGTGTCCTGGCTAGCTCTGGTAACTCAGGCTACAGTCACCTGAGAAAGGAATGAGCCCAGATCAGGTTGGCCTGTGGGTGTGTCTCCAGTGGACTGTCTTGACGGTTAATTGACGTAGGAGCAGCCAGCCCGCTGTGGGTGGCACCATTCCCTAGGCAGGTGATCCTGGGCTGTAGAAGAAAGCTAGCTAAACATTAAGAGTGATGGCAAGCCATCAAGAAGCACTCCTTTGTGGTTTCTGCTGTATGTCCTTGGCTATAAGTGATCCCTGCCTAGACTTGCTTACCAGTGCACTGTGACCTGTAAGTTTAAGGCAAACAAACTCTTTCCTCACCTTAGCTGCCTGCTGTCAGGAGTGGTTTTTATCACAGCAGCAGAAAGGAAACTAGAGCCCCCTCCTGATGTTCTATCTTCAGTCATTTCTCTCAAATGTGCACCTTGGTGTATGGACTTAAAGGATAGGAGGGAGAGAAGCAAGAGAAGTCTGGTGGGGTGTCATTCCAGAGGGACTGGGGACACACACCTGGGTTTCCCAGTGAGTTATGGGCTCATTCACAAATGGCTTTCTCTGGTTTCTAGATTGCTTATTTGTAATTCTTCACAGGAATGGAAGGAGAATGTGTTTAATATTTATATGGAACCACAGAAGATGCTCAATAGCCAAAGCAACCTTGAGCACGAAGAGCCAAGCTGGAGGCGTGCGACTGCTATAAAGCTATCTAGCAGCGAATACCCCGTCCTTCTGGCTTAAAGACAGACTTACAAGCCAGCAGAAAAGAGGCATTGGAAAGAACCACACACATTTGCAGCCAACTGAGTTGTTTTTCTTTCTCGTTTTAAACAAAGGGGCCAAGAATATACAATGGAGGAAGGACAAATTCTTGAATAAATGATGTTGGGAAATTGGGTATCCACATGCTGGAGAAGAAACTGGACTCCCACTGCTGGTGCTCGGTGAGACAGGTAGCTTTGGGGAAAGCTCCTGGATCAACCTACCTCAAACTGTTCTCTGCTGTTTTGACTTGAAAGTTTGTTTGTTTTGTTTTTTCAAGATTGGTTTCTCTTGTAGCTTTGAAGCCTGTCCTGGAACTAGCTCTTGTAGACCAGGCTAGCCTCAAACTCATAGAGATCCACCTGCCTCTGCCTCCCGAATGCATAACAAGCACTGAGCTATGAGGCCGATGCTTAACTAGGTTTCTTATGCAGCCCAGGATCCTCTGAAGAGGGAATGGTGCCACCCATGGTGATCGGATCCCCTGAAGAGGTAATGGTGCTACCCACAGTGGGCCGGGCTCTAACACATCAACTCATGGAGACTGGCAAACCTGAACTAAGTGATTCCTCAACTGACTTCTTTTCTCAGACAACTTTATCTGACCAGGGCAGCAGAGGGCCACATGGAATGTCTACCCATATATGTCCACATATTCCAGGCTGTGGAATACTCTGGAGTATTCATGCAGGGGAAACCCTAACCGCTCTGACGGACTTTGGGCAGCGAGCAAATCCTTTCTTGAATTTCAGTGTAAAATCCCACCCCTTTGGGCCATACTCAAGAACTTCTTTTCCTTCAGTGAGATCTAATGAACTCTTTTCTGAGTCCATCATGGCATTTCACAGAGTGGGGGTGCCCCTGGGGCAGCAGTTCTGAATGTAGAGCCATCGGCCACTCTGGACAGGAGGAATCAGGTGTGAAGGTAGAAGGAGCCTTGGAATCAGCATTTAACCAGATCTTTAGATGAGTCTCCCTCACATTCGGCTCTAAGAGTTGTTCTGAGCCCCACACCCAGTGCTAAGGACCCTGGTGGGTAAAAGACAGTATTCTATCAAAATGCTAACTAATTTCTGATTGGTGAATGCTTCCCCATGATTTGAACAATTTTCTAAAAAATAGAAGTTAAACACCCACTCTAAACCCTTCTCACAATATCCATTTCTTTAGTCAACGTTTCCTTTGGAAGGAGCTCAGAAAACTGCCAATCAACGTAAAAAATCAGCTCTCAACACAAGCAGTCTGATGCTGCGGTACCTTCATGGCTGTGACTTTCCGCTTAGACACATCAGTGTCCAAACAAAGAGATCAACGAATATAGCATTCTGACTGGCAGGGACACCAGCCCAGCCCAGCCTAGAGAGTGGCATCACTGCAGACAGGGCATGACTACTTCACTACTGAGTGGCACCTGGACCCCAGCTCAGCCAGCCTATTCCTGCAGGGGTTTCCTGGCTTGCTCTGCAGCTCAGTGACGAAGTGGCAGATCGGATTGCACAAAAGCTGGCTTCATTCTTACTTCTCATTGCAGGTTTCAGTTAGCTAATGGGAGGTGGGGAACCAGGACACCGCCACTGCATATCAGCAAGGGGCTTTGTCGGAAGTCTCAGGAGGAACCAGGGGAGAAGAAGAAAGCTCTGCCTAGGATGCTTTTGAAGCAGAGAGTTAAAAAGAACAGGAAGTGAAATCCTCAGGGGCAAGGGCACTCAGAAGGTCATCTTCTCTAGTAGGAAATGTTAGAATTTCCCTTTTGGTATAGAAGGCTTGAAAAATGGCTTTCAGACTTATCAGGTCAATTTCGATGGTAATTTACTGGATTAAGAAACACCTGGGGCATTAGGAAGGCACACCTTTTGGGGGAGTATTTCAGGGCATTTTCAGAGGGGATTTAATGAAGGGGAAGGCCTTCCTGAACGTGGACTGCTGACCGGCAGGCAAGGGTCTTGGACTAAAGGGAGAAAGCTGAGCATCTGCCTCTTCAGTTCCCTCCTTCCTCTTCTGAGATGTGAGTGAACCACCTTCTACTGCTGCCGCAGCCTCCAGCAGCTCTCCCTGCCATGCCTCCCCCGCCATGATGGACTGCATCCTCTGAACTTTGAGCGCAAATAAGTCATTCCTCCCTTCAGTCACTCTTTGTTAGGTATTTCATCAAAGCGCATCAGGAGTCTTTCTTGCTTTGTTTTGTTTTGAGACAAGGTTTCCTGTAGCCAGTGCTGGCTTTTAGTTGCTGTGTAGCCAAGGTCAACTTTGAACTGCTGATCCTCTTCCTGTCGATACCTCATAGGTGCGAGCCACCACACCTCAATGCTTTATGGCCCAGGGGGACTGTACCTAGAATCATCAATGTGCTAAGCAATCAAGCTCCCAATTTAGCCACATCACCAGCTTTCTGGAGTCTTGCTTCCTCCATGGTTAACTGAGCCACGTCACCAGCTTTCTGGAGTCTTGCTTTCTCCATGCCGAGCTGCAAGGCTCTACACCATTCTTTCTACACGGTGGGATTCACTCTCTGTCCCCTCCAGAGTCCCACATATTTTCCTCTGGAAACACGGTTGACATTCTGTGGGATTTCTGATAAGGCCTGTTATTCTGCACCATCCACCAAGGTGGCACTGGCCATGAGTTCAAGCCTCTCCTTTCAGAACAGTGCCCCTCAATCCAGACAACAGTCACATCCACATCTAGCTGATCTGGCTTCCCTCATCCTGATGCAGACAACTACTAAATCCCAAACTTTGCTCAGCTTCAAAGATGAGCCAGAGGCCAAGCTGCCCTCACACCTGTGACTGGCACTGCTGTCTTAGACACCGCACATGCCAATTCAACACAAGGGCCTGGGAATGGAAAGCTTGCTAATGCTGCTTCCCTTAATTCCAGCCAGCCGTTTGAAGAAAGCCTTTTAAATCTTGTTGGTGTTCGCTGGCTTCCTCTACAGTTTTCACTTTTGAAGGTGTTAATTTACATTTATTTATGTTTACTGATCTTCTGTGTGCATGTCAGGGCTTGGTGGAGATGTTTCTCTCCTTCCACCATGTCGATTATGGGAACTGAACCAAGGCTGTAACGTTAAGCAGCAAGTGTCTTGACTTGCTGAGTCATCTCACCACCAGCCTAACATTTTTAAATTTAAAATGTATCCTTAGTGGTTAGGGAGATTGCCCAGTAGTTAGGAGTGAGGACCACTCTCGCAGAGGACAGGTCCATTCAGGCACCCACATAGAGCAGTTTACAAACTCTTACAATCACATCTCCAGGGAATCTGACACCCCCTGTTGGGCACTGTGGGCACTGTATTCACATGTGCACACAGACACAACACATAGACACACATACAGATACACGCACACACAGACACACACAGACACACACATGGACACACACACACACACTTATACACCCTAAAATTTTATGAGAGGGAACGATTTGGATGTTGAGGAATTTAGAGGCAAGCTTGGAAACACTTGTGCAATGGCTAATCTTGGTTGTCAACTTGACTATACCTGCAATGAACTAAAACCCAAGTACCTAGACAAACCTGTGAAGGATTTTCTTTGTTGGGTCTTTTCAGGTGGGGATACCAACCCTAAAACTAGGTCACACTTCCTGGTGGCAGCGCACACACAAGGACATGGAAGGATGAAGCCTGTGCTTCCTGTTGACTGCCTCGCTCTCACTGGTCAGTTCATCCATCCTGTGCCATTCCTTCACTGGTGTTAGCACCCCCTGAGTCTGGATTCCAACGTCTACGGACAACTAGCAGCTCTCTAAGGCATCCTGGGACTCCAGCACCAGACTGGGATTGTTGAGACATTCAGGCTTGTGAATTGAAACCTACTGGATCCTTGACCTCCCCTTTGGGAAACAGCCATTGTTAAACTCTTGGACTGCAACTTGTAAGGCACTCTGAGACTCCATATATATAGCTTATAAGTTCTATGCCTTTAGAGAACTTTGACTCATACAACTTGGCATTTTTCTTTGTAATCATGAAGTAGACACTAAATATTGAATGAAACATAGTAAAAATGTGGGAATCATATCTTGGTCTCAGTATGGTACCACCAGCACTCTATTTACAAGCAATAACATACATTGTTTTAAGTTGTCAACTATTTTGATCTGACCCAGCATGACTTCATGGCTGTGGTTAAGTGCCAGCATCTTCCCATTTACCACCCGCCCAAAGGTTGCTCATTCTGAGGATTCACAAGCACATCTAGATTTAAGTATCTATGTGGGTGTATGCTCCACGTACGCAGGTAGGGGCCTGTGCAGACCAGAAAAGGACATCAGGTCCCCTGGAACTAGACTTAGACACAGATGGTTGTGAACTGCCATGTGGGCGATGGGACCTGGACACAGTAACTGCTCTTATTAACTAAGCCATCTATCTCTCTGTCCCCTCATGCAAAACTTTTTTAAAGGTTTATTTTATTTGTAATTATGAATAAGTGTGTGTGCCCCTGTGCGGGTATGTGCATGTGAGGGAAGGTACCCTTGAAGGCCAGAAGAGGGTGTCAGGTACCCCGGACTGGTGTTCCTGGTGATTATAAGCTGCCTGACATGGGTGTTGTGCCTGGAACCAGAGCGAGGGTCCTGTGCATTTAGCAAGTGGTTAAGAGTGCTTGACTGCTTTATATGGAACTCTGCTCCACTGTGTCTAGATTCTTGACTTCAGCATGGCAATGAAAGAGACACTGGCTCTTCTGTGTCTTCAGTTTCTGCCTGTGTTTTGGCTTTTGTCATTGTGATATGTAGCTGGTGGCATCTCTCTGCCCTTTAATTTGCAGAACCCTGATGCCACTCTTTGGCAGATACCGTCTCATTGGCCAACCTACCTCTATGGCAAGGTTCCTGTTCAGACCAACCACTCCCTTTTACATCAGCCTTGCTTGAATTTGACTTTTAAGTGTTCACGGTGAATGTCAGACCTCTATCAGATATCTCCTCCCAGACTGTGGCTTGGTTTTCATTCTCTTCCCAATGTCGTTCACAGAGCAGACATTTTAAATTAGTAATGACATTTAAGACACACTATCTGTGCATCTGAGTTACTACCGGAAGGGAACAGGGTGGCATCAAAGGACAATTCCATGGTGAAGGGTGATGCTTCTCTCCAAGTCAGGAAAGCCTCAGGTGACTCAACACAGTCTCATACACAAGGCACATTCCCTTTCCATTGACACCTCTCCTTACTAAGTACTTAACAACGGGCTAATGAGTCATTCACGAGTTTAGCAATGAGTCAATGCTATGCCTATTGGTGGAGTGTGTTTTCCAACCTTTTAGAAGACTGGGAAATGATCTTCTAAAACATTTCCCGCTTTTCCTCTACAGTATCTCTTGCAAACATGTTTGTTTGAAAGCTCTTTAGCACTCTGGGATAGAATTAACTTGAGCCCGAACCCTTGAAGGCAGTAGGAGAATCTGAAGTTGAAGGTCACCTTTGGCTACATAGCACATTGGAGGTCAGCTGGGGCTACATGAGATCCTACCTCAAAACAAACTAAAACACTGGACAACTGTGAAAAGACTGCCGAAGGTGCCTCTATCCTGCCTTCTGTCTTAGGCTTGCGAGGATGAATCTTTACTGTACACTGGCAACCCCCATGTAGACAACCTTTAGGCATGTCTGGGGGAAGTTTCTAGATTAGGGCAACTAAGGTAGGCAGACCCAGTCTAAATGTTAGTGGTGACATCCCATGAACTGGGGTCCTAGTCTGAATTAAAAGAAAACCTGGTGGCGCACGCCTTTAATCCCAGCACTTGGGAGGCAGAGGAAGGTGAATCTCTGTGAGTTCGAGACCAGCCTGGTCTACAAGAGCTAGTTCCAGGACAGGCTCCAAAGCCACAGAGAAACCCCGTCTCGAAAAACCAAAAAAAAAAAAAAAGAAAAAAAGAAAACCCGGAGCCACCACCCACCTACTCATCCCCCCACTTCCCTGTGGCTGCTGGCACAATGTAGCCAATAGTATCAGGCTCCTGCTGGCTTGCGGCTGCAGATACAATGTAGCCAGTAGTATCAGGATTCTGCTGGCTTGTGGCTGCGGAAACAATGTAGCCAGTAGTATCAGGATCCTGATGACGTGCTTCCCCACCACGATGGACTGGACCCTCAAACCATGAACCAAATAAAAGGCCTTCAAACTTTCTTCAGGATGTTAGTTTCGGTGTTTGCTACATCATCAAGACAGTGTCTGAGAGAGCTTCCTCCTGGAGTTCTTGCTTCTCCCCTCTCTCCACTGGAGACTCTTCTTTGTGAAGAGAGAAGAGAAGGCATCTCTCTCCAGTGGTTTGAGTGACAGGATAAAACTCATCTCTGTCTCTGGAAAGAAGAGATAGAGTCATGCACAAGCCATACTGGTTGCCTTGGCAGGCCTAGTGTGATTGGCTAAAATGAGGTAAAAGCGGGTTTTGAGGTATGAGCCAGATAAATGCGCTGTGAACCTCGGCATTCAGAGGTTCTGCAGCTGGTAAAGGTGCCTAGGACAGACCAGCTCATTGGCAATGTGGACAAGCTGAACATAGGACTCAGCTAACTAGCCAAAGGACACCTTTGCATGAGCCAAAGGACACCTTTGCATGAGCCAAAGGACTGGAAAGCCATGTGGGAAGGCCTGACCCTTACCACCTGGAGAGCAGCCACGCCTTACTTTAAAAGTAGGTGAAGGCCTGGAGAGAAGACTAAGCAGTCAGAGTACATACAGTCCTGATTTTGGTTCCCTGCATCCATGTTAGATTGTTCACAACCATCTGTAGTTCCAGTTCTGGGAACACAATGAGCTCTCTGGCTTTCGAGGGCACCTGCACTCGTGTGCATGAGTCCACACACAGACACAAGGCATGTGCACATAGTTAAAATTCAAGTAAGCCAGGCAGTAGTGGCACACACCTCTAATCACAGCACTCTGGAGGCAGAGACAGGCAGGTCTCTGTGACTTTGAGGCCAGCCTGGTCTACAGAGAGAGTTCCAGGAAAGGGTCCAAAGCTACAGAGAAACCTGTCTCAAAAACCAAAATAAAGAAATATTTTTTTAAAAGTCTTAAAAGTTAGGTGACACTGGGAGGCTCAGGTTCAAGCAGGACTCCCAGGATGGTCAGGCAGGAAGTAGGGACCTCGCTAGAAGCAGCTTTCTTGTCTGTCACCAACCAGTTCCAGCCTCTGCAGCACGGCCTGTCCTTTCTCGGTATGTTCTCAGAACGACGGTAGGAGAGCCCTTGTCCTTGGCACCTCCCAAGCACAGCTCATGCTGGGGCAAATCTGGTCTTACTTGGCATCCAGCCCTGGGCAGGTGCCTCCGGCTCCATTTTCTGTACATCGGTTTACACAGTGTGTGGTGAGAGGTGCCTGGATGGTTGGTCACACAGCTGTGTTTGTTTCTTCCTTCTGAGAACTAACTGCCCTTCTCTCCTTTTTGTTTTCTTTTTTAACTTTGCAAAATCACCTACTGATTTTTGAGAATGTCAGACAGCATTTGTTTTGTTATAACTTAAGTCGTATTCATAAATGGGGTGCAGATTCTTCTTTTTATAAAGATTTGATGTGATTTTTTATTTTTAATTTTTTTATTGATTTTTTATTGAGCTCTACATTTTTCTATGCTCCCCTCCCTGCCTCTTCCCTCAGTCCTTCAACCCTCTCCCATGGTCCCCATGCTCTCAATTTTCTTAGGAGATCTTTTCTTTTTCTACTTCCCATGTAGGTTAGATCTATGTAAATCTCTCTTAGTGTCCTCATTGTTGTCTAAGTTCTCTGGAATTATGGTTTGTAGGTTGGTTTTCTTTACTTTATGTTTAAAAACCACCTATGAGTGAGTACATGTGATAATTGCCTTTCTGGGTCTGGGTTACCTCACTCAAAATAATGTTTTCTAGCTCCATCCATTTTCCTGCAAAATTCAAGATATTATTTTTTATGCTGTGTAGTACTCCATTGTGTAAATGTACCACATTTTTCTTATCCATTCTTCGATTGAGGGTTGATTTTATTTTTTAAATTTGTAGGTGTGTTTGTGGTTTGTGGAGAGCAGAAGAGGGCATCAGATCCCCGGAGCTGGAATTGTGGGCAGCTGTGGAAAGTTCAGTGTAGGTGCTGGGGACTCAACTTTGGTCCTCTGCAGGAACAGCACAAGCTTTTAACTGCTGAGCCACCTCTCGAGCTCCTCATGCTATCTCATGGGTGAGGTACCAGGGGGAGGTGGGCACAGCCCTAGGATCTTGATAGTATTACCCCACAAATTGTCCTACTGGCTTACCAGTGTGTACACACCAGCAACACACTAGGCGCCTGCTTCCTCAAGCTCTGCTTACACGCTAGGTAGCTAAACCTCCCCTTCATTTTCCTTTTGCCAAGTTGATGGTAAAAACCAAACATGTTTCACCTCTTAAGAGCGAGATGAAGCAGTGTGCAGACCCACAAGCCATTACTATCTCCTCCTATGAACTGCCTGATCAAAAGGAGCCAGTGTCTTCTATATGTATTAAAAGAGATATTATCGTCAGTCTGGTTGCTCATTCCCAACACTCAGAGGGTGGAGGCAGGGGGTTTTTTAGGAGTTTGAGGCCAACCTGGGATACATAATGAGTGCTAGGCCAGCCTGGGCTACTCTGTTTCAATAAAAACCAAAAGAAAAAGAGTTCTTTAGTACTGGATGAGCTCCAGGATGTGGATCATAACTATCTTTTTAATAGATGAACTCTATCATATGCATGATAACTACTCCAGGTGGTCAGTGGTCTGGGCAGTTTCATATCAGCTTGGCACAAGCTAGAGTCATCAGGGAGGAGGGAGCCTCCGTTGAGAAAATGCCTCTGTAAGGTCAGGCTCTAGGCAAGCCTGTGGGGCATTTTCTTAATTAGTAATTGATGTGGGAGGGCCTAGCCCATTGTGGGCGGGGCCATCCTTGGCTGGCCATCCTGGGTTCTATGAGGGCATTGGATCACCAAGGTTGAAGGTACAGATCATTGTGAGGTGTCATACAAACTCTGGGAATTGAACCCGGATCCTTTGGAAGAATGGCCATGGAGCTGTCTCTCCAGCCCATCTTGAGGATAAAACTGTATTATTTCTTAAAAAAAAAAAAATTCACTTTAGTTAGTATTATTGTGTGTGTGTGTCTACGTGAGTGTATGTGTCAATGTGAGTGTGTGTCTATGTGTGTGTGTTTGTGTGTGTGTCTATGTGAGTGGGCACATGTGTG
The DNA here is from genome assembly GCF_950005125.1 of Chionomys nivalis. Classification (NCBI taxonomy): domain Eukaryota; kingdom Metazoa; phylum Chordata; class Mammalia; order Rodentia; family Cricetidae; genus Chionomys; species Chionomys nivalis. The sequence goes on from NC_080106.1 coordinate 3,311,612, forward strand.
CCATAGCATGCATGTGGAAGAGGTCAGACAAATTTCGGAGGTGGTTCCCCTCCCAGGCACTTTACCCACTGAGTCTTCACACTGAATCTAACTTCCTCCCAGTCTGCTCTTTGAGGGCTTCTAGACTCTGCTCCACAGAAAGTAATGATATCCCTACTCCCAGATTTCTCTCTAGCACTCAGACCTCGGTACGATGCTTACTTACACTCTTACACATCCTACTTGGAATTTTCCAGGCTTCCCTAGGCAGGGGGTGCAGCTAACATTCATTTTTCCCTTGGGTATTTTCCCCCTGCTGATTGAAGGATCTGCCTCTCCCCCACGTGGGGTTCACCAACTGCACGCCAAGGTTCTCCACCTGTGTGGATAGCCCATGGGCTCCTGCCTGGACACAGCTGTGGGTTGGGCTGCAATCACTGGGTTTCGGATTTCTACTCTCAGGTCTGCTTTGGCCAAGTCACCCCACAGCTCCTCTGTCTCCAGGTTTTTCTTGTCTTAAAACAAACTTTTTGGTATTTTAATCGGGACAGTGTTACATTTATGAGTGAACCTGGGGAGGAGTTGTGTTTTTACATGGCGAAATCTTTAAAGCTCTCTTCCAGACAGTCCTATAAACTTGGACCATGCTTGCACAGGGATTTAAAGTGTTTCCTTTAGCTTATAAATGGTTCTCTCCTCCCATACACTTCCCCCGTGTCTGCGGCTCCCATCATAGAGAGCCTGTTAGAATCTGACTGAAATGTCCCCAGTTGGCTTATGTGCTGGAACACCTTGTCCTAAGGTGCTGGGAAATTTGGGGACGATGTGTAAATTCTGGAAGGTGGCTTCTAGTTGAAGGAAGGGGGTCTCTGGTAGAGGTTGGGAGGTTTGAAGTTTAGTCTTGGCTGTTCTGACCCATCCAGATGTCAGTGAGTCCTCCCTGCCATGGTGGGTAGTGTTCCCTTAGAGCCCAGAAGTGAGTGAGTCCTCCCTGCCATGGTGAACAATGCTTCCTCAGACCACAAGTCAAAGAAGGAAATTAATGCAGTCCCTTAAAGTCTTGCCATGTCCACTGGCCACGACAGTTCTTGCCACACTTCCAGGCACCACATTTGTCCCTTTTGACCCAGTTAGCATTTTTTTTTTTGTTCAAAGGATGCCACTTCTCATTATTCCCTTCATCTGAGAACAAAAAAGTCATCCTAAAGAAGGCCAGAGATTTATCACAGGGCCAAAACTTAGTGGTGAAAACTATCCAGCCACCAGTGAGGTGCTGCAGCTCCCTCCAGCCCCGTGGGCTCACACTCAGGCTGCAGCTCCCTCCAGCCCCGTGGGCTCACACTCAGGCCGCAGCTCCCTTTAGCACTGGGGGCTCACACTTAGGCTGCAGCCCCTTCCAGCCCTGGGGGCTCACACTCAGGCCGCAGCCCCCTCCAGCTCCATGGGCCCACACTCAGGCTGCAGCTCCCTCCAGCACTGGGGGCTCACACTCAGGTTGCAGCCCCTTCCAGCCCTGCGGGCTCACACTCAGGCTGCAGCCCCCTCTAGCTCCATGGGCTCACACTCAGACCGTAGCTCCCTCCAGTCCTGTGGGCTCACACTCAGCCTGCAGCCCCCTCCAGTCCCGTGGGCTCACACTCAGGCTGCAGCTCCCTCCAGCCCCGTGGAAGGAGTCATCCGGGAGCGGAGCAGCTCAGTGAGCAGCAAGCACACCCTGCTTTCTCCTTCCTGTCCTCCTCCAGTCAGAGCTTCCGTTTCTATCTCTGAATAATTTACCGACCCTTCAGTCTTATTCTCTTATTCTGCTGGCCTCCATGCAATGTGTGTGTGTATGTGTGTGCACGTGCGCACGCGGGTATGTACAAACAGTGCACATGGAGATCAGAGGTGCCCATTCTTCCATCTTTTGTTTGAGATAGGGTTGGTCTCTGATTGCCCTGGAACTTTACCAAGTAGACCAGGCTAGCAAGCTTCCAGGATCACGTGTCTCTGTCTGGATGGAAGCTTTACCCCAGTCCCTGGCATCCATATACCCAAAGAGTCTGGAATGTTTGGGTGGAAGTTGCCTCAGTCCAAGCTCCACCCCAAGGAAGTCCGCCAAACAATGACCCCTCCCCAGAGATGCTCAAGATCACTCCCACGGGGTAGGGGTATTTAAACTGCCCCGCAGAGAACCGACATATGGTTTTCTGGTCTTCTTTCCTGTCTCCTCGCTGGGGAGATGCAGAAGCACTGATATCCATTAAACCTGGGCTTTTTTTTTCTAATTCAGTTTGATTTGGTCTGATTTGGATTATGGCATCTGTGGAGAGATTTATTGGGATGCAGAAACTTTTCGGTCTTGACCCCCACCTCAGATGGCTGGGGTTCCAGGTGCACAGACATCACTGTGCCAGCTTTTCATGTGAGTTTTGGGGACCTGAACTCAGGTCCTCACACTTCCAAGGCAAGCCTTCTTCCAGACTCAGCCTGAGCCCCATCCCAAACTGTGAGGACCTCTAACTGCAAACTTGAGAATGTGGGTTCCCAGGCTGTCTCCAATTCCAGGCACAGAGATCATGTTCCCTGGTGTGATGATGGCTGCCTGTCAAATTCCCTCATTGAGAACTTTAGTTCTGACTCATGCCCTTGATTGACAGGGACACTGTAACTCTGGAGACTCTCCTATCTCCATCCCTAGAAGCCTGGGGATCCTGAGTATTCAGCTGGCACAGTGGGATGGGTCGGAAATGCCAGGCTCCCTCTTACCTACCTTGCTGGGGGCACAGCTACTTCCTTGTCCCTGAGACAGAATACCTGACAAGTGACTTAACAGAGGAGAGAGGACTTCAGACTTAATGGAGGAGAGAGGACTTTGTGCCATGGTTTCAGAAGAGTTTCCATCTATCAGGGAGTTCATGGCAGCAGCATGTTGTAGAGGTTCCCCACATCATGGGGCATCAGGGAGAAGAACACTCATCTCAGAAGGAGAAATAGTCTTCAAGCCTCATGCCCCTTGGGACCTACTAGCTCCAGCTAGGTCCCACTTTCCCCACGTCACACTTCAAGACCAGTGCCAGCACCTGGAGACCAAGTGTCTAATGCAAGAGCCTGTGTGGGCACTTAACATTCAAACAGTGGGCATGTCACTCTGGAGAGAACTGGGTTGGCCTAAGTTAGAGGCGGAGGAAGGATGATGTCCCTGGCTATGCAGCTTTTCCCTGGAGCAAGCTACCATGATGGCCGGGGAACAAGGGAACAGGCAGTGACTGTCCTAATATACCCAACCCGCAACGTCAGGAGGATCTGCTTCACACTGGCAATGTAAATGGGACAGTAGTGTCTTGCTTAGGATTCCTGGGGTTTGACTAGGAAACCTAAATGGTACCAACCCTTTCACCTCTCCAGGGAAGGCACATCTCCAAAGAAGAGAGTTCACAAGGCTGCCTCAGTTTACCTCATCAATTCTCTTTGCTCAAGACAGGTGAGGAAAAACACTCCCCATAGCACGCAGCCCTCCTACACTGGGTTTAAACAGAGCAAGTTGCATTCAGCTTTAAGATAACCAAATGCCTAGGAAATAGCTGGTCTGAGGCTGGGGTGATGGCCCAGAGAGCATGATGACCTCTCAGGCATGAAGTCTTGTTTCGGATTCCACACACAGAAAAAGTCAGGCATGGCCACACGTGTCTGCCATCCCAGTCCAGGAGGGTCTCAGAAGCTCACTGGCTAGTCAGTCCAGCTTCTCAGTGAGCTCCAGTGTAAGACCCTGTCCTATGAAGACAGAAAGCAACCTAGGAAGATGATGTCTACCTCTGGCATACTGAAACACCAACATGTGTGTGTATTGTATGAGCAAGAACATAGACACACTTACGCCACATACAACAGTTGGACAGCATTTGGCCACACCCCATGCTCACCCAGAATTCCCATTTTGTTGATGAAGTACTTTAAACTTTCTTTAAAAGAAAAATTCTCTTCTGCTCTCCCTGTGTGTGGGGGAAGACTGGCACACAAAGGGTCTAATGGTACGCTCCTGGAACCTTTCATTTTTCTAGTCCTTTTCATTTCTCTTATGTTATGAACTAATAATGTAGGCATGATTGAGAATAACTCATTAAATGTAAGCGTCATAAAACTGGGCACCTAGGAAGGAACCACACGAAAAGAATGGGCCTCGGTCCACGATGTTACAAGTACATAAGCTGTCTTTGTTTTCTCTGGGTACAGTAGGGATCAGCCGAGGAGGTAAATGTAATTACTGAAATTCTATTTTAAAAGGTCCAGGAAGCCCAAGAATAGATTGTACACAGGCATCAGCAAAGGCTGTCTTTCCTGGCCAGTCACGCAGCTTGCTTTTCAGGACGACTCAACTAACAGGGTGGGGGCAGGACCACAAAGACTGTGAGCGCCAGAAGCAGCTCCCGAGGCCAAGTTCAGGGCTCTGACTCAGGGAACTATTTCAGAGAAGAGATCTCTTAAAACATGACAGGAAATGTTTAAGGTTAGAGGCAAATACTTGTGATGAGAAAAACAAGGAAGATAAATCAGGAGATGGGAGCCTGCTAGGGACCCTCAATTGAAGGCTTGTCACCCCTTCTTCAGGACTAGATCTGCAGTGGGCAGGGGTGCAGACAGAGAGAGGGCTCTTCTGATGCAGCAGCCACACATGCGCCTCCCCTGTGGTGGTTCATGCTCAAGGAAGACACAACTGTGTCTTGGTGAAGGAGTTGATGACTGAGGCCCTAGCTAAGGAGCTGGCTGCATAGCAGGAAGTGGTTCAGTGTTGCTTGGAAGAGCAGGCACAGCAATTCAGGTGAGTCTTTGCATAGGTGCCCCAGTTCCTTTGTGGAGGAAAACTATGTAGGAGGCAATGTAACAGGGAGCCAGGGAAATCAGAAGAGACAAGTACTCCTGCCATGTTGCTCAATAACCCAAAGAAATACACTATGTGGCCTGGGGGTGGGGTGGGGTGGCTCACACAGTAAAACACTTTGCAAGCATGAAGACCTAGTTAGATCCTTCAGAACCCATGCCAAGAAAGCAACAGCAACAACAACAACCAAACCAACAAATAAACCTAGGCATGGTGGCATGTGCTTATTACCCCAGGGCCAGGGAGACATAGACAGGTGGATCCCTGGGACCCACTGGTTACTCAGCCTAGCCTAGTCAGTGAGCTTCAGGCCAGTCAGAGACCCTGTCTCAAAACAATGTGGGGAACAATTGAGGAAGACACCTGATGTCTCTCTCTCTCTCTCTCTCTCTCTCACACACACACACACACACACACACACAATACACACACTCTCTCTTTCTCTTTCTCACACACATACACACTCTCTCACATACACACACGCACCACAACACACACACTCTCTCTCACACACACAACAACACTCTCTTTCTCTTTTACACACACATACAACTCTCTCTTTTTCACACACACACACACACACACACAGACAGAGTTCAAAGAAGAGTATCCACCACCAAAGAACCCACTGTCCAGCATCAGTGGCCACTGTCAACACAGCGTCGCCCTGAAGTCAGACTACTGAGCAGGTGATCTGTGCTCTACACTTGGAATTGACATTTACGCAATATTCAGAAAGTCAGAGCTTCAGGAATGCTTATAGCTAATGTACCCACAAACACCCACTATGCAAACTATGAGAACTTGAACCACCCCACGTCAAGCTTGGGATCACTTCTTTCCATGCATGACCTCCTTGGCCTCCTGTTCCCATGGGGCCAGTGGCAGGAGAGACACTTGCAATGCTCACATGCTGGGTGGGACAGGAAGAAGGATAAGCACTGAGAGACAGCATCATCGTGTCTTCTCCTATAAGGCCTGGGTCGGCCAATCCCGTCAGTCTGGTCAGAGCTGCTTGGGGTATGGGCAGGCTGAGGCCGTGGCCACACAGGGAGAACGGTATGACAAGGGACATGTCTGCTCTGGTACACTGCAACATAACAGTGCATTTTGCCTTCATTATTTTAGTGTCGCAGAATGAAAGGCTTGTCAAGGGCTTGACAGGACCTTGCTCCTAGATGAATGAGTCACTCATGTTTTCATCTGTCTCTCTATGTGCTAGGATGACTTGACAGGGGATGCACACAGTGCTTCTTTTACTTCCATGTCAAAGTCTGTCCAAAGGTCATTTCTGTTAAGAAATCCTCCCTCAACACAGTAGCGTGAAATAATGACATGGTACAATATTGACCTCCCTGCCATGGGTTCCACACCAGTTACATAGCTTTTCTGAATTTAATGACTCAGTTTCACACCATCATCATAATTGCCACCATCACCACCACCACCATCACCATCATCATCATCACTACCATCACCACCACCATCATCATCACCTACCATCATTACCATCACCATCACCACCATCATCATCATCACCATCAATCATTACCATCACCACCACCATCACCATCATCACCACCATCATCACCATCACCACCATCGCTACCACCATCACCACAATCACCATCATCACCACCACCATCATCATCACCATCACCACCACCACCATCATCATCATCATCATCATCACCACCATCATCACCATCACCACCACCATCATCACCATCACCACCACCATCATCACCATCACCACCATCACCACCATCACCATCATCACCACCATCATCACCATCATCATTACCATCATCATCACCATCATGATCATCACCATCATCTCCATCATCATAATCGCCACCATCACTATCACGACCACCATAATTATAATTACCATTACCCTCGGTACCAGCACCATCATTGCTATTGTTATCATCATCATCAACACTACTTTATTACCTGGAGAGAACAAGAACTAGTTCACCTGACTCTGGAATCTATATTTCACGTCCCAGAGATGGGCAGGAAACCCTTAGATCAAGCACAGCTTGGGCTTTATGAACTTAACTCTATTCAGTCAAGCATGCGATCCACAAGAACTGTGGCACCCAAGGTGGCACTAATCCCAACAACAATCCTGGGATGGGCACTACCGCCTCCCTTTTCAGGCAAGCGCTGAGATGTGGAGCCTTAGTTGACTTGACTATGCCTCTGTAGCGAGTACAAACAAAGCTGGTTTCCATTCCAAGCTATCAGATGGTGTGCCTGTATTTTTGCTACTTACCACAGTGTCCAGAATGTGGGCTAGTACTGCCCCTCTCCTGTTGTTTCACCCTGCCCGGCATTGCCCTCAGGCTTCTTCCTATAAGGAAAGACTGCTTTAGCCTGCCTCTTTCTTTGATGTATTTATGGAGAAGTCTAGGGCTGTCAGAGCAAGGGACCCCAGTGCTTTTTCTCTGAACATATACAGTGGTAATCTTTGATAGCATGAAAAAACTGGAGCGGAGGTTCCTGCAATCCCTTTTTTGATTATTCTAAGCCTCTGGGAAGATACCCTTTTGCTAAATATGAGGCTTTAAGTTTCACTGTGTCTATCAGCTGGTTTACCAATCTTGACCAGATGTAACAGAGAGTGGAAAAGCCCAACATTAGCATGCAACACTAAGTGGGGCCTCAGCCTTCCTGGCTATGGCTGTGAACCAGCACACACATGCTGAGTCTCTGCATCTTTTATATGCCATATTCCATGCATCTTCCTTATCATCTGACATACACAGTTGCTGACAGTTCCTCAAGGCCCATGAAAGTAAAGGGCTTCCTCCTCCTGGAACCTGGCCCCCAGCTGTGTGTGTGTGTGATCTATCTGTATGTGTGTGTGAGTATGTGGAGTGTATGTATGTACATGCGAGTGGTATGTGTGTATGTGTATTTATGTGTGTATAGTATTGTGTATTGTGTATGTGTGTGTGTGATGTGTGTGCAAGTGTGGGCATGAGAGCCAGAAGTCAGCAGCAGTTTGAGTGCCATCCCTCAGGTGCTGTCAATTTTTTTCTTTTCTTTTCGATTTGAGACAGAGTCTCTCACTAACCTGGAACTCAACAAGAAAGCTAGTTGACTGGTCAGTGCCCCAGGTACCTGCCTGTCTCTGCCTCCCCAGCACTAGGACTAAAAGTGCCCATTACACCCAACTTTCTACATGGATGCTAGGGACTGAGCTCAGGCAAGCACTTTACTTCCTAGCTTTTCTTGCCCCACACCTTGTAAGGCCCTGCTGGGCTGACCTTGAAAATGTTCTCAGACCTTGACACTTAGTTAAAACACCAAGAAGTCTCTTTTCCACTCAGGGGTATTTGGACACACTCCCTACCCCAGACAATTCCTCAGTGTGGCATGGCAGTCACACAAGCAACTGCCATTCTTCAAGCACACGCCTCAACATAGACACGGGCACAGGGCTGACCTTCTGACACAAGGCAAAGCAATAGCCGACTCACACGGGCTCGGAAAGCACAGTGTAAGACAGATCATTTTTCCAAAACTGCTGAACTCTAAGCCAATCCCTGTTATCTGTTCAAGGATTAACTGAGACCTGAGCTAACAGAACAGCTGGTTTAGGGAGAACAGAAGAGACCAGGAGCTGGAGCCTCAGTTCTGACTTGCCCCAGGGCAGCTAAGAAGTGCTTCAGGAATGCACAGCCCTGAATGCTGGGGGGGAGGGGTGTTTCCTACCCTATATTGAAGTGTGAATTCAGAGCCATTTACAGAGAGGTGTGTGGGGATGGAGGCTGGAAGGCACTCTGGTGTGCTCAGCGAGGAGCTGTGACGTAGATATGACATCACTTATGTCTGCCCTGCAGAGTGTAGTATCTGCCCGAGGGTGTCAGGGCATGTAGGTGATGCTCTGCCTTTGTTTTTAAGATTTACTGTTTTTATTTGACCTGTGTGTCTCACCTGTATTTATGTCTGTGTACTAGGTGTATGCAGTGCCCACAAAGGCCGAAGAGAGCATTGGCTCCCATGAAACAGGAGTTACTGATGTTGTTAGCTTCCATGTGGGTGCTGGGAACTGGATCCTGCTCTTCCGGAAAAGCAGCCTGTGCTCTTAACCACTGAGCCATCTCTCCAGCCCGTCTGTTTTTTTTTTTTTTCTTTTTCTTCATAAAATGAACCCCTGAATAGTTTAAGCACCATCCTGAAACACAAACCTATGCAGCCCCCCGAATCAGTTCCTCTTTGCTGACACAAGAGCTCCACTACAGCTTCCCCCGCTAGACACAGAACCGCTGCTCCTTGGCTGGCTATCTGCATGCATGTGCATCAGCTGGCTATCTGCATGCACATGCATGCTAACGGGGCGGCACTTTGCTGCAGCTGAGACCCAAAGGCAGCGTCCTCATCTGTGGGTACTCCTCTGAAATTCCCATTGCTAACCATTAAGCTACAGACCAGGAGCTGAATCACAAATTGCAGTCCCAAATACTGTGTCTGTGTTGTTTATTTTTATAACAGGGTTGGGATGCTATTTGGAGACTGCAATTGGTGAGTTTGTGAGTTGATTCAGCAGCCCCCTACCCTCAGGGAGTTTGCCTTCTTGAGGTCAAATGAGCAAGGTGCAGGTGCAACAGTATCACACTTGGTGCTGAATGCTGCAGAGCAAAATGGACCTGGGAGCAGCAAGGGGTGCTCCCTTCAGACTGGGAGCAGCTGGGGGTACTCTCTTCAGGCTGGGGGCAACAGGGAGTGCTCCCTTCAGACTGGGAGCTTGCCCATCCTCCTGTTATGGAGGGCCCTGCCCATTTGTTTCTGGAAGCAGCTAATAATGGGCAGCTGGTGGGAATGATGGCCTGAGTGAGCCAGGAGAGGGAAGAGGACCCATCAGTTAGCACTGGTCCAGCCTGTGGGGCCTGACAACCCAGGAGGCAGGAGGTACAAGCTAGTGGTAATTCCCGTTGTCCTTCTATGCCTTCTATTCCACCACAGCACTTGGAAAAATGGCTCCCAGACTTCCTGGAAAGAAGACACCTTCACAATGCCGCAACTCAGCAAACATGACGGTACGGTACAAATGATTTTCACCAACACAGAGGTTTTCCGGAGGCCAAAAGGGAAACTGGGCATTGAAAACGAGAGACTGGTTCTGGATTTGCATTCGTTTCACTTGCTGTTGTTCAGGAATTGAGCACACATGCCTCCCCCACCGAAGAGACACCTGAGAGTCATCCCACCTCCGCTGTGAACTGTGAGCATGCGCTGTTCCTGGTCATATAAACAGCTCCAGGAGTCCTCACAACAGTCTGATCTTACCAGTCTCCTGGTTCTAGAGACTTAAGTCCCGATGAGAGAAGACAGTTCAGTCCACTAGTTCTTATACATGAGGACCCAAGTTCGATCCCCAGAACCTACATAGAAAAGCCATGTGTGAGCATGGAGACAGACAGATTTCATGGACAGCCAACCTAGCCTAATCAATGTGCCCCAGGCCTGTGAGAAACCCTGTCCTGCAGTGCAAAAGCAAGGTGGATGGTGTCTGAGGAGTGAGGGTGACCTCTAACCTCCACACACATGTACACACACACACCCACACACCGACACACTCATACAGACACACAGAAACACAGACAGACAGACAGACGCAGCCCCAGCCCTTCCTATCTATCTGCCCTGCTCTGACAGCAGAGTCCTCAGATCCACTCTGATAGCCAAGATGCAACCAAGCCCGTCTGCCTCGGGTGTCACCCACCTCCTCCTCACGCTCCATTCTGGTTCTCTGTGGGCTTTGTTCCCACTCCATGAGGTCTTTACGGGTAGAACGATACATGTCTCATCCGCACCTGCCCACAGGTCCTGGGCAGACAGACGTTCAGGAGGTGTTCGGTGAGCTAACCTGGCCTGCAGCCCGACTCCATCAAATTCTCCAGGAGTGGTTTCAAAATCTGCAACCTGGTTGTCACTGCGGTAGCTCTGGGAGCCATGCCAGCTCTGAGCATCTTTTGCATGGAGCAGGGGCTTCCTAGGATCTGCGCTCACCCACACACCTCCTAAGCTCCCTAGGCTCCAGGCTCTCCATCTGCCTAGAACGTTCCATACCTCCTTCAGCACCCAGAAATCATCTGTTTGTCCAGCCTCATTTCCTCTTGGCTTTCCCCCTGTGCCCCAGGCCATGCATCCCTGGGCTCCTTTTCCTGGCTTCCTTCACGCAGCTCCTCTCAACCCTCCCCAGCCTCTGAGCTCGGGGAATGCAAGGCTCTTGGATTATTGCTTCCCAGTGTCTCACTTTGACACCCAGGAATCTTTTTCAGACCAAATCAACTAACCTCTAGTTACAAACACTGAAATTGGTCTCTGCAAGGTTAATACCATTCCTGTGGGAATCTGTGTGGGTAGGCACACACACTCAGTTCTTGCAGACTGAAGGTGCAAGGATCTGAAACAGCCCTTGCCTCTGAGTGCTGTTCCATGTCTGCGGAGGATCAAGGGCCAGCTTTCTGAAGCCCAGAACTACAAAGAACAAAGGAAAGCCACTGTTGCCTCTCTCTGTTCCCTTTCTCTTTTCCCTTTCTTTTTTTGGGCAGCTGCATGGAGATAGAAGATCACAGCATTTGCTTTTAAAAGCAGATCGGTATGGCTAGAAATTTCTGGAAGGTCCTCTGACAAGACTGCAAAGGGCCCATCTGTTCCAGCTTAGATTCTGCTGACCCTGACACTCTTGGGTCTGAGATACCATCTTCCTGTGCTAGTGGCAGAGGGGCTGTCTGTTCCCTGGAAACCCCAGAGAAGCTGCTTCATCTAACCAGCCTCATCTATCCAGCCTGTTTCCCAAGGCCACAGGTCTCTTCCCGTCTCCGGTTCCCTAGGTTCCCCGCTAATGCTCTCTGCCAACAGCATCTGCTAGGGCTCCCTCTAGCATCAACTGGGTATAAAGCATTAAGATGAAGGATGTGATTTTGGTTTTCTTCTCCACCCCGGGAGTCTTAGACTGTTTCAAGTCCTCCCCATCGGAGCTGTGACTTCCTCAGCAAGGCTATGATACTGACATTCTTCTTCTGGCTATGGAGGGAGAGCCCCCTTTACCCCTGTGGTGGCATTCATGGTTTCCCTAGATACCCAAGAACCTGCTGGCAATGAGCATCCTTGTCTAGCCATAGAATGCCTGCAACTCATGCATAGAAAGGACTGCATTAAGAAGTAGGGATAAGCTTTGAGATAGAAATCGGGCAAAGAATAAACTGGTTTAATCATCAAGTTATTCCCTCCTCCCCATGGTCCTCGGCAACCTGGCTGTGAGCTGAACTTGGTTTTAGGATGCTTTAAAACTTCTGCTATTACTTCTCTCTCTCTCTCTCTCTCTCTCTCTCTCTCTCTCTCTCTCTCTCTCTCTCTCTCTCTCTGTGTGTGTGTGTGTGCATGAACATACATGTGCTGGTGTCCACAGAGGCCAGAAGAAGGCGTTGGAGTCATTGGAACTGAAGTGACAGGCAGTTAAGTTATGAGTTCCCAGCGTGGGTGCTGGGAAACAAACTCCAGTCCTCTGCAAGAGCAGCAAGCACTTTTAACCACCAATCCATGTCTCCAGCCTCTAAAACATTTTCCTATTACATTTCTTTTATTGTGTGTGTGTGTGTGTGTGTGTGTGTGCGCGCGCGCTATGGGGCTGGGGTAGGGCATGGCACACAAGCGGAGAACCTAGGACAACTTGTATGGGTCGGTTCCTCCTTTCATCATGTGGGGCCTGGGGATCAAACTCAGACTGTCAGGCTGACAGCAAACCAGCTCCATTTCTTGACTTTCTAGGATTTTTTTTTTAATTTATATATTATAAATATATCTGTCTGTGTGTGTGTCTGCAGGCCAGAAGAGGGCACCAAACCTCATTACAGATGGTTGTGAGCCACCATGTGGTTGCTGGGAATTGAACTCATGACCTTTGGAAGAGCAGACAATACTCTTAACCACTGAGCCATCTCTCCAGCCCCCTCTAGGATGTTTTTTGTAGGGAGCCGTGAGCCTGGCTCCCAGGCATTGCTGACTTTCTCTAGGTGACTAATTTTTCCAAGTGGCATTTCATCCTCTACCCTGACCTCATCTCCACCTTGAGCTTGACACCACGAGCAGAGTGTTCAGACCAAAAGCTTAAGTTGTGCTCAGCTGCCCCTAGAGTGTCATCAGTCAACCTCAACCCGGGCGGACCGTGGCCAGTGCCTGTGTTTAGGGTTAGCACTGGGCTACCTTTGTGGTTCGGGGATTTTGCTGTGTGCATGGCTGATGGGAACAGGAGGGAACATTTGTCTTGTCTCCTAATTACAGGCCGATACACTCAGGGCCACTTAACTATCAAATGCATCCTTTCCTGGATGTCTGCTTTTCTCCATGACTCAGGCCATTATTTCCTCCTTGCCTGTGGGGAGTTCTTAGGCCCCTCTCACAGTTTCTAAATCTATTTGCTTCCTGTCGTGGCTGCTGTCCAGCAGTGCTGCATTAAGTCCCTTGCCAGCCATTCCGGGCAGGCCCAGGAACTGTTGCCTTAAGTCAGCAGGGAAGACTCCATGGGCTCTGGGTTCTCATCCCCAAACTCTGAAAGGACGCAGGAGGCTGGCCATGGGGCTCAACGTAAACACCATGGGAGCCTCTTCCTTTTGAATTTGTGTTCTGTGTCACAGGTCGGTTTCCTAAAGGGCACCAGTGCTAATTCTGTGAGGACACAATGGGAGAGTCCTCAGAAAAAGTCTGGCTCCAGCTGAGGCTACAGCATTTCAGTTCCAGTGCCGTCCTTCCTCATCTGGTGACTTCTAAGCATGACATAGGCAGGTCTGAGATGTGTAGCGGGTGCTCCTTGGGGTTGGAAGCTGTGTGGATTAGTTTTCCTGTTTCTGTTGTTGCTTTCCCAAACTGACACAAGCTAGAGTCATCTGGGCAGAGGGAGCCTCAGCTGAGGAAATGCCTCCATCGGACTGAACTGTGGGCCAGTCTGTAGGGGCATTTTCTCAGGTGATGGTTGGAACAGGAGAGCCCAGTGCACTGTAGGCTTGCTACCCCATTGGAAAGTGGTGCTGGGTGCTACAAGAAAGTAGACTGAGCAAGCCACGGGAGGACAGCCAATACGCACCAGTCCTCATGGTCTCTGCTGCTTCAGTTCCTGCCTCCAGGTTCCTGCCTTGAGTTTCCACCCTGGATTCTCACAGCAAAAGAGGGTATGTGACCCAGACAAATGATCTCCCCCCCTAAGTTGGTTTTAGTCAGTGTTTTATCGTAGGACAGCAACTTCAAGAGGACATGTGATGGATGGACAGGGTGTGCTAGGAGGAAGGTGATGGGGATGGAAGGGAGGGACGGTCTACGACTTTCTGCTCTTGCTCAGTCCCAGAGATGGACGAAAGGCACGTTTCCTGTGTCCGTACTGTCGTCCTGGCCAACAGTCTTTCTTGGGGTGTTTCGGGTTAAGACAGATGGGCCAGTCCTTGGACATAGCCCATACCAGACAAGGAGCAACTACAAGGTACGCTCTTGATGGAACACTGTGGCCACACCAACGGCTTGGCTCTCAGAAAGGTTCGGGTGCCTGCGGCATGGCAAGGCGTGAGTCATCACGGTATATAGTCCATTAACTGCACTCATGTCCACCATACAGATGAGGAAAACACATGTCGGGAATTGGAAAGAGGCTAAGGGAGGGAAGCGAGCTGCAGGAAGGTCCCAAGCACCTGGTTCCCAGCAGTTTCATCCTTACGGCAGCCTGGCTTCATTCGCCTTGCCTGAGTGAGCTCTGCTTCCGTTTCTATGCCTCCGAGACCTGCCATGGCTATTTCTAGAAGATGGTGCCTACCCTATTGCATGGAAATGGACTGCTAAGGTGCAGGACTGGAGGTGGAGAGAGGAGGCTTCATCATAGAAAGGAGAGAAAATTCTGACCTCAACTGCACAACACAACAGCTGCATTTATTGCGGTGTCCCACCCTTGGTCCCTCCCACTGGCCAGCAGCGCTAGCCTCCAGGGTCAGCTCAGCAGCCCCAGGTGAGTGATCTTCAATGTAAGGGTCCCTTACCTGTATCTCTGTTTCACAGACTGCTTCTCTGTGGACTTGCACACGTGCCCTGCGTAGTACAACGGGAAGAACAGAAAGTTCCAGTTGGTGGCGAACCAAGTCAGGGTGAAGGGTGCATCGAAGGTCTTGAAAGTCAGTCTGGCGAGCTGCGTGGAGCCGGCCCAGGAGGCACATACGCAGAACACAACAGCCACGCCCCAGAAGACCTTCCTCAGCTGCTTTTGAGAGCATGTCCAGCGGTGCCGGTTCGTCCTTCCGCCAGCCTCTGCCCCAGCTGGTGCCTGGGCCTCTGCAGGGCCCGGGGGCTCCCGGGGGCGCTCCTCCCCTGAAGAAGAGAAGGGGGTGTTAGCCGGGTCTGCAGACTCTTGGCTGAAACAACAGTTGAATCCCTGGCAACCATGTGGGGACAGGGATGTGGAGTGCTGGGCAATGCTCTGAACTGCAGCTAGAAGATGTATGCCAGGTTTCCTACGCTGGAGAGCGTTGGTCCACAGGAAGGGATCTGCAGGCCAGGCCCTATCAACATCCTTCAACTCTGCCCTGGGTGCCTTTTAGAATGGTAACCTCTTGGACTCTACCCCAAACTCCCGAGTCAGACCTGACTTCAACAGGTGATCTCCACGATGGGTTGAGCAACACACTTCCAGCACAGACGGAGACACTGAAGCATGAGGTCTCGTGTGTCACGGGGTAACACTGAACTTGCTATGAAGTTGAGGATGACCTTGAACTCCTGATACTCCTGCTTACACCTCCCTGGGCTGGGACTACAGCTGTTTGTCATCACGTCTAGTTTACGAAACACTAGGGATTGAACCCACAGTTTCAGGTTGCAGACTACTCCGCTACACTGTGTGAAGATGTGTCACTGTGATTGGTTTAATAAAGAGCTGAATGGCCAATAGCTAGGCAGGAAGAGGTCAGGTGGGACATCTGGGGTCAGAGAGGTCTGGGGGAAGAAGAAAGGCGGAGTCACCAGCCACAGGCAGAGGAAGTAGCAAGGGAAGTACAGAGCATAGGGAACCAAACCATGTCAAAGAACGTAGATTTAAAAATGTGGGTAAATTTAAGTTAAAAGAACTAGTTAGGAACAAACCTAAGCTAAGTCTGGGCTTTCATAATTAATAATGCCTCCATGTCATTATTTGTGAGCTAGCAGCCCAAAGAAAAATGCCTCTATGACTTTATGCCTGCTAGGCAACCACTCTACTAACTGAGTTACACGCACAGCCTTCTGTATTTATTTGTGGTGTTGGGAATGCAACCTGGGGCCTTGTAACGCTAGGCAAGTTTCTCCCGTTTAGTGGGAACCCCGGCATTCCCCACCGTGTTTAATTTTGAAGCAGACTTTCCCTAAGTTATCAGGCCGACCATGAACTTATTATAGCTCAGATTGGTCTTGGCCTTACCATTCTCCTGCCTCAGCTTTCCCAGGATTGGGATGATATGTGTGTACCACCAGGTCTGGCTTTTGACCTCATTCATGTCAAGGCACATGTGTTCATGAGTTTCTGGGCTGCAACAGGGCCTAGGGATTCCTGGTGGTGGGGTGATGACATCTAGAGGATACTGAACCTCGATGGATGCTCCTTTCTGCCTGGCACGGAGAAGTGGGTGGTTCTCCTCGTGTTCTATACGTGGAACCCAAAGAGCATTGCTTCCCCTTCCATCTCTAACCAGCTTCCTGCAGATGGCCTCCAGCCTCACCGACAAGTTTCCCTAAAATGTCTCTAGCTCTGGGCAGCTTCTGTGTGAGCCACCATAGATATAGAAAGCTGTGTCGCTTGGAGAAGTCAGACTGCAGCCCACAGTTGGGCTGTACCATCCCGTGTTCTCAAAGACCTGAGCAGGCAAGAGAGCCTGTGTCCAATATGATGTGGGAGTCCCCTCTGTGTGTGGTTGATAGGGCAGAACTTAGGTAGGTGGGGAAGACAGAACTGAATGCTGGGAGAAAGAAGGGTGGAGTCAGGGATGCCATGAAGCCACCACTGCCAGAGATAGACGTTCTGAAACTTTGCTGGTAGGCCATGACCTCGTAGTAACGTACAGATGAATGGAGATGGGTTAAATTAAGATGTAAGAGTTAACCAATAAGAAGTTAGAGCTAATGGCCTAAGCAGTGATTTAATTAATGCAGTTTCTGTGTGGTTATTTTGGGGCTGAGCAGCCGGGTGGCCGGGAACCAACCAGTCTCTCTCCCCCAACAGACAAATGCAGATATGTAGAACTTGTCTTCAGTACTATCTCCTTGGCACTTGTCTGGATGGATAAAGGCATTTGCTTAGAGGCCCTTGTCACAACAGGGCTGTGGGAAATGGGCATCAAACATACAGGGTTTAACTCTCTGTATTTTGCTTAACCCCAACAGCCATTTAAACAATTCCAACTGAATGGAAGTTTGCAGGATTTCTGAAACATTTTATTTCTATGGGGCAAATATGAACTCAAGGTGACCAGTCTGCTACATCTGTTTGAGCCCGCCCTGCCTCCCCAAAAAGAATCAGGCAGTGGTGGCACACGCCTTTAGTCCTAGCACCTAAGAGGCAGAGGCAGGCAGATCTCTGTTAGTTCAAGGCCAGCCTGGTCTATAAGAGCTAGTTCCAGGACAGTTAGGGTTATTACACAGAGAAATCCTTTCTTGAAAAAAAAAAATCAACCTAAGTGAGACCATGGCTGGCCAAGGCCAGTCTCTCTTGTGTTTTAGTGATAGGCAGCTTAGCTCGGGTGGTGGAGGCTCTAAGTTCCATCATCAACGTTGCCCAAACTGAGCTTTGGTGGCACACGCCTGTAATCCCAGCCCTTGGGAGCTAAAGGCAGTAGGATCAGAAGCTCAAGGTCCTTCCTGGCTACACAGTGAATGTGAAGCCAACCTGGGATGGATATATATCCTCCTGTTTCTGACATGCCCATGTCCATGTGAGAATATCCTGGGGGAATCACAGCCACGACTCCTATTCTCTCCTCTGTGCGACCCTACAAGGGCCTTAGCATGGGGAGAGGCCCAAGAGGGAGACAAAGAAGAACAGGTCCAGCTTCTTGCTTTGTATCTTCCCACCAGTGTTCTCTGACTTGGCTCACAGTGCATTCTCAAAACTGAAGGTGAATCCACTCCCGGCAATAGTACGATGGATTTAATTTCCCTGCTAGAGGTCAGGCTTGCTCAGACCCTGCAGCCCTTCGTTGTTGGTCCACTCAGAGTTTGCCTCGCTATCTCTGCCATTAGCTCAGACTCAAAAGAAATAAAGACAACGTCTGTTTAGAAAGAACACGCAGGTTCACGGTAAGACTCCCGAGGAGACGACAGGCATTTACTGAGAACTAGCCCACTTCCTCAGCTGCGGTTTTCATTAGTGCAAGGGCAGCCGTCATGCTTGATTGGATTAAGAGACACCCAGAGTGCGGCAGAGTACACCTTTGGGTGTGTCTGCGAAGGTGCTTCCGGAGATGACTGGCTGAAGGAGTAAACCCACCCTGAATGTGGGATGGTGCCTATCCATGGCTGGGGGTCTTGGACTGAGTGGAAAAAGGAGTCAGCCGTAAGCAGTGCCACATGCCTCCCGACACCAAGCCTTTCCCACCACGATGGCCTGTGCCCCCAAACTGTGACTTAAAATAGATCCTCCTTCTGTGAGATCCTTCCTGACAGGTATCAGGCCAAGAGTGGGGAAAGTGGTCAATAGGCGGGGTGATCTTTCCAACACGGGGGACTGAGCAGATGCTGGGCAGTTTTATGAAGAGAGAGACTGACACCAGATCTCATGGTGTGTGTGTGTGTGTGTGTGTGCATGCGTGTGTGTGTGTGCATGCGTGCATGTGTGTGTGTGCGCGCGCGCACGCGCACGTGTGTGGCCAAAGGTGACACCAGTATCTTCCTCAGTCATTCTCCACCTTACTTTTTGGACAGTCTCTCACTGAATCTGGAGCTCACTGATTCGGCGAGGCTGATGGAGCTGCAAGCCCTGGTATCCTCCTGTCTCTGTCTTAGCGCTGGGATTACAGATGTGCACTGTTGTGTCTGGCTTTGTTTTCACTGGGAGCTGGAGCTAGAACTCCGGTCCACATATTTGTGTGGTAAGCACTTGGACCGATGGAGCCACCTCTCCATCCTCCCACCCATCGCTCCCTAATTTCTGTGCCACCAAAACACTTCTCCGGGTCTAGCTACTCCCTAGCTTAGTAATGGCTCCAAGCCCTCTCACCAAGGGAGTATTACCAGTAACAAATGAAATGAAGATGCTCAACAATCAACTCAGCATGATAGCCTCTAAACAATACCGCTAAGTTAGAACTATCTTTTCCCATGAGTAACACAGGCAACGGCATTCCAGCTAGATGGGCTCTGCAGTGAATAAGTCTAGAGAACGTGGAACAGAGGCAAGCTGCAGGAATAGTCAAGGTTAACAGACAATGTGTGAGTCACCGCGCTCGGCAGAGATGTGACCCTTGTGTTGGGAACCTGGAACACACTCTGGACAACACTTATAAAGAGTAATAGACAAGGACCCACCAACCTCATCTAATTGCACTGAGTCTTGAAGTCTTTCTCATTGTGTGTCTGTTCGTGTGTGTGTACCTGCACACACATGTATGTGTGCACCTGTGCATGTGTGTGTATGCTGGAAGTCAACTTTGAGTGTCATTTCTCAGGTACAGTTCATCTTGTTTTTGAGACAGGGTCTCTCAGTGGCCTGGAGCTCACTGATTCGGCTAGGCTGGCTGGTCCGTGAGTCCCAGGGATCTGTCTCTACGTCCTCAGTGTTGAGATTACAAGCGTGTGCCATCATGTTCGTCTTTATTTTAATTTTTTACATATAAATGTGTGTGATGTGTGCACACATGTTTATGAGAGTTCTCCTGTGTGTATGTGTGTATGCACGCATACACACACATGCAGAGGCCCAAGGTTGATACTGGGTATCTTCCTTTTCTTCATCTTTTTTTTAAAAAAAATTATTTACTTATTTTTATTTTGTGTGCATTTGTTGTTTTGCCTGCATGTATGTCTGTGTGAGGATGTTGGATCCTGGAGTTACAGACAGCTGTGAGCTACCATGTGGGTGCTGGGAATTGAACCCAGGTTCTCTGGAAGAGCAGTCAGTGCTCTTAACCACTGAGCCACCTCTCCAGCCTCTTGGGTGTCTTTCTTAATTGGGCTCCACCTTGTACTCTGTATATTGAGGTGTGGTCTCTCACTCAGCCTGGAGCTCACCTATTCTGCTAGTCTGGCTAGCCAGCTCGCTCTGGCAATTTCTCTGTTTCCCATGTGCCAGAATGACAGGCAGGCTGCCAGGCCCACCCAATTTTTATGTGAGTTCTGGGGATCTGAGCTCTAGTCTACACACTTGCATGGCAAGAGCTTTCCCCACTAAGCCACCTTCCCAGATCCCACATAACCTACGCTTACTACTTTCTACCACTATAAATAAAAAATATCTGTTATTATGTGACAAAATACTAAGAAGTGGAAGGAAAAGCCATCTGTGGTCATCTCAGTACCCAGAGCTGCCATGGCTCATAGGTGGCTGCATTTTCCAGAGGCTTTGGTTGGAGCGGCACACAGGGGTCCCTCCAGACCTGTGCCTCTGCCACCCATTAACACATCCACATGACAAACATGGGATTACATCATGTTCCTATTCCACATTTAACCAAACATACCACAGCACGGACTTTATCCTACATCCTGCGAGCATGTCAATCATCCAGGGAAGCAATGGGAAGCATGGACACTGAGCCCAGAGCACTGGGTGGACTGTGGTCAAGTACAAAACACCATCCCTGTACTTAAGGAACTCTGGGAGTTACAAAAATATTTACAGAACACTTATATGCAAAATGGCAGTTCTGTATCATGCCAGGTACATGCTGGGGAATCTGAAGCTTCACCGGAGATCGGTGAGATGGAAGGCTATAGGAGGTCAAGAACAATTGTGATTTGCCCCCAGGACATTGCGCAAGGTCATGAGCTTGGAGATCCGTTGTCACTTGTTACCTGTGATGTTCAGTCATGCAGAGGGAGACACCATCAGACTGGCTGAAGGACACATGGCGCCCCTTCCTCCAGAGTCTTCCCACCCTGTTCAGTGAAGGAAGAGCCAGAAACAGAGCCAACTTAGCTGAGAACGAGCGCAGGGCAGAGTGGGAATGTGCTCAGCAGCAGCACTTTGCCGCCCCCCAGCATTTGAGTGGGAGAAAATACATCTTGCTGTGTGCTGTGTTCAGGGTTGGGGTGAATGAGCTGCCCAGGTGATGCTGGGACAGGGTAGCTCAGGTAGGAGCTACAACAGGGGCAGAATTCCTCTTTGCTGCTCCCTCCTGTCAAGTCTTCAAGCTTTAAGAAGGCTTTACTTCCCCAGGACGACAAGGCGAGTTCTCTCTATCTCTGTCTCTTTTTCTTGTGTGTGTGTGTGTGTGTGTGTGTGTGTGTGTACGTACAAGGGGGCATGCTCTTCTGAACAATGGGTCTTCCTCGTACTCAAGAGTCACCCCAAGCTGGCAGTGCTGAGGGCTGCCTCCCACACAGACACACCCTGAGACTGTCTTCTCTGAAGGATTTATAGAGGGTTTAGCCTTTCTGATCATTCTGGTCAGGCAGAACCCATATCTGGGGGCAACGCCATGAGCCTGGGCCATGAGGGGTGAGTCGGAGGGATGTCTCAGGCACCAGCCCATTGGGGCACCAAGGAACACCCTTCATGTTGGGAGACGTCAATAACTTTCCCCAGAGAAAATGATAAATTGGGTGATTTGTTTTGTCTTTCTAGTGGAAGAAAGTGAGATTGGAAAGTCATTTGGTGGCTTCTAAAACATCCCATAAAATGAATCTCTTTGAACTTCCGAGAGAACACAACAAATTCTCTGACAAACTCTGTTTCACTCAGACACAGCATCAATGAGGCCAAAGACAGTGAACTGAGACCTCCACAGTCATGGGCCCAAATGAACCCTTCTTCCTTTGAGCTGCTAATGGTGCACGTTGTATCTCAGCAACTGGAAAGATAATTAGCACAGCTGCCACTCAAGGAGCAGACCCTTGCTGGAGTGTGCCCTCATCCTCACTTCCTCAGGGGTCTCCTGATAACCCCCGAATGGCTCAGTGGCATTGCCACAGGGGTTTAAGACAGGCTTAAACTTACAGAGCTCACAGCCAGTTCTGTTCTGTGAGGAGCTCCACGTCAGGCCATCCACACCTCAGAGGAAGCTTGGTGCCTGTTCCGGGAGGGAGTGTGTAGCGGTTCTTGCCCCAGACATGTGAGCTCCTTTGGATCAGTCTTAATCCACACGCCCTGCTAGTCACGGCCTGTCCAGCAGGCTCAGGGCAGTGCTATGTCTGAATGCAGGCAGGAGCTACAGAACTGCGGGGCGCAGGTGCTGCTTCTGACCTTCACATGCACCTAGAAAATGAGCAACTCCTCTGATTTCCTGGGGGTTTCCCTGTTAAAGTCAGGGAGTCTAGAACCTTAGACTCCAGGCTGTTGGGACTCTTAGGACAAATGCGGGTTAACAGTGGGCAGATTATATGCAGGACTGCCCCTCCAGGAAGCAGTCTTTGGACCCTTCAGAAAGGAACACCTGGCCAACTGTGCTCTACATGACAGTGTGGGCACCGTGCCAGGTAGACACCCCTAGCCCTCTGCTTTTGGTTGGCTGGAATACCAGAAGGGAAAAGATAAAAGAACAGAGTAAACTTACAGCTGAAGGCACAGGCCACTGAGCATTTTATCTCGAACTGAAAATGCTGGTTTCCTAAACTTCCTGCCAGTTCCCAGTGAGAAGCAGCGGCATCGACAAGACAAGAGTGAACTTGCTGGTGAGGGGTGAAGTGGGGTTGGCCTTCAAGTGTTGAACATGACCTCCCAGGTTCACTCTCCTCCATAGGGCCTGGTGCACCTTGGGAGTGGCATAGCACAGTTCGCCTAGAGCCTGGAGGTGTTCACACACACACATACACACACACACACCCCACACACGTACACACACACCACACACATACACACACCACACACACATACACACCACACACCACATACACATACACACACACAGACACTACACACACACCACACACACATATACACATAGACACACATCACACACATACACACACACCACACACATATACACATACACACACATACACACACCACACACATACACATATCACACACACACCACACACATACCACACACACCACACATACCACAAACCCAAACAATCTGTCATTCTGGTAGCTACAATATCTCTCCCTGATGTCTGTCTGGTTTCAGCCTCTCTTTGTGATTGTTTATGATCCTTTTTTGTTTTGCTTTGTTTTTGTTTTTGCACCACCTTGTCATCTAGAGTCTCATCAATCAGCTTCCTGATGTTAAAGCCACAGAACAAGCTGGAGTCGTGCTGTGGGCCTTACTGATCAAAACTGCCCCCACTGCACTTCGGCAAGCAGACACAGGCACCTGCTTGCTCACGCCCACGCACCCCAGTCCCTGTTTGTCCCAGTCTGTCCCTGTCTGGGTCATCCAGAGTGCTACTCTCTGACTCCGGTTATGTTGGCAAAGGCTTTAGTCAGATACGCCAATCTCTTAATGAGTCAGCCACTTGCTGGATTCATGGAATATTCCTTCTCAGAGAGAGACTGAGGGAAGATCTGGTCTGGGGAGAGAGACAGTGGGTGCCCAGAGGCCACGGTGTCGCATCTGATATATTAATTAGCGACTGTGGCTGGGTAGGAGAGGAAGATTGGTATCCTGACACCTCACCCTGTGTTCCTCCTTCTAGACCCTTCCCCCAAGGAACACGATGTCTTAACCAGTGGGAAAGCCTCACTCGCCAAAAAGGCTTTTAAGAATTAAATCCCTCTCTTGGCTCCCTCTGCAGAGCTATTCTGAACCCGTTCCCACCTCTTCAG
This sequence comes from Chionomys nivalis, assembly GCF_950005125.1. Lineage (NCBI taxonomy): Eukaryota > Metazoa > Chordata > Mammalia > Rodentia > Cricetidae > Chionomys > Chionomys nivalis. Next base: position 3,335,392 of record NC_080106.1, read on the forward strand.
GCTTTCGTCTGCATCCATCATCTGCGGCAGACGAAAACTCCACTTCCTACGTCGCAAAGATCAAAGTACCCCCGCGCAGGTCTTGAGATCTCCCGCCTCCGCATCGCGCTGCCTCTTTGCCCACCATCTCTTCATCTCTTCCCAGCTCCCTTGCTTCCTCTCTACCTGTCTTTTCCTCCTGTGGCCCTCTTCCTCCTCCAGGCCAGGCACCTCGGCCTGGGGATCTATTAAGGAATCAGCCATATGTTTCTCTTCGAGATACTACAGCTCCCAACTGCTCATGCTAAGGCCCTTACACTGCCCAGCTGGCAATTACTCTCCCATCCCAGGCCAGGCTACTCACCCCTCACTATCTGGCTGGTGGTCGACCAGCACCCACTTAAACCTGTTTCTGCAAAAGGCCCCCTCTTGGCAGTGGCTGATACATCACTCACCCTCTTACCCTCTTCCTTTGTGGTCTCCATGGCGCCATATCATGGCATCCTCTGAAGTACCGGTTTAGACCTCTCTCTCTCTCTCCCACCAGCATCTCAGACGCAGGAGGCCATCAGAACTCTGCACTTGCCCATTCGTTGCCAATGACCTGGTTTTCTTTCTGGCTTTGTCACCTGTCTCCCTCCACCTGCCCCTGCATGCACTGCTGAGGCCTCAGAGTAGTTTAAACTCTACCCTTCCCTTGCTACCAAAGAGGGGTGTAGGGGTGCCCCTTCCTCTCTGTGCTGTGACTGCTAGCAGCGGCTCCATACCCTGAGGCATTCAATCTTCCAGGCCTTTTTGGCACCAGCTCCATTCTTAGCTCTCTGCTCAACTCTGGCACCTTGATTTGTTGATGGGTCCTTTGTCCTGTCCTCATCCTGCTGTGCACATGGGGGAGGGGCGAGGTATAGTGGTTAGGATGTGGATGCTATGCTCCTGGTGACAGTCTCAGTGTGTTACCTACCTACTCAGTGTGCACCACACGCTGTCCCTCACACTCTCGCCAGGAGCCACATGAGGACCTCTGCACAGGGATGCTAGGAACACTGGATGAGGCAGCCCATGTCCAGACTCACAGCAAACAGGAGGCAATGTCACCACTAAATTTAAGCCAAGCAGCTCATGCTTGAACCTTTGTAGTAGGTGCCGCATCTCCAGTAACTTCTCTCCAGCAGGCATTCTCTTCTGACTGTGTGTGTATGCATGTGTAGGGGGTGTGCATGTGTGTGTATGGTACGTGTAGAGGCCAGAGGTCAATGTCAGGTGTTTTCTTCAATAACTCGCTGTTGTTGTTGTTATTAAGTTGAGATAAGTTTTCTACTGAACCTGGAGATCACAGATTTACTACGACTTGATGGCCAGGGATCAGTCAGGGAGTTCCCATCTCCCTGGCTCTGGGAATGTAGGTACATGCCTCCGTACCCAGCTTTTTATATAGTTTCTGGGAATCAAATTCAGTTTCTCATGCTTGGGTGATGATCTTTTTACCAAATAAGTCATCTCTTCAGCCCATCCAGCAGGTATCCTCAAAGTTTTTCCACTGTAGCTTCAATCACGCACACACACATACACACACACACACGTATAAACTCACAGAGAAACAGACACACACACATAAACACACACAGAGAGAAACAGACAGACACACATTCAGAGAGACACACACACAGACACAAATAGACATATATACACACAGACACACACATACAGACACACACTAACACACATACATGTAAAAGAATCGACTAGCTTACTTCACTTGATCGACTCGGTGGTTTTTAGTCTGCCCTGATTCTCTGTTAAGGACTACTTACTGTGGCTGATGAAGCAGGTTCAGGATCCAGGCCAAGCATCTCTGCCATGCTCATCTGTCTTATTTTTCCAAACTCTCCTTCTCCTTCTCCTCATCCCTGACTCCTCTTCTTGCCTGCTTCAATACTCTCTCCCTGTGGAGTCCAGTAACCAGGTTACCCAGAGTCTGCCTTCTTCTCTCTGCTTCCTCTCCGAACCTCTAGTAAACTTAAGCTGTGGCCACCAAGTGCCCTTTCTCCCGATCTATGGAGCTCCCTCTGTCAGCAACACTGTCTTATTCCCTACCACCTGTGGCAGCCATGGACAAAGGCCATGTCTTGTGCACGCCACCCCAATCACAGTCCCAGGCGAGGCAAGTGAATGTGTGTGCACCTACTGTCCTAAGCCTGATGAGAAGACGGCCCCCAAGGAGGATTTGGAGGCCACATATGGGCTTTGCACTAAATGGTCTTGTTGACATATGTCATTTCCCAAAGAAGAGGGCATGGTGGCAAGAGAGAACTGTGGGTTATGTGAGTCTCAGGCAGATATGAGTTTACTCTTTGCTGGAATGTACCATTTGTTCTATAATTCTTCCATGGAAAATCAAGAGATATCAATGGATAATATTTGTTTGCTTATCTACTTACCTTTCTATCTAATCATCTATCTATCATCAATAAATCTATCACCAATCTATCATCTATCTATCTATCTATCTATCTATCTATCTATCTATCTATCTATCTATCTATCTATATCTATCTATCTTCATCATCAATCTATTCATTATTTATCTACCTATCATCTATATATATATAATCTTCTTCATCATCATTATCAATCTATCCATCATCTTCTATCTATCTATCTATCTATCTATCTATCTATCTATCTATCTCTATCTATCATCTATCATGTGGTATATGTGTGGTGGTAAATGCTCATGTGTTTGTGCAGGTGTGGACGCAGAGGTCGGGGAAGACACTGGATATCTGGCTCTGTCACTCTCTACCTTATTCCCTTGAAACAGGTGAACAGCATGCAAGTTCAAGTGATCCTCTTTCCATTGCTCCACAGAACTCTGGGGGTACAGGCATGCAAACAAACATTCAAGAATTTTTACACGGGTACTGGGGATTTGAATTCATGTCTACAAGCTTACATAGTGAGCACTCTTACTCAGTGAGCATCCAGCAGCCCATCATTAGGGACTCTATTCAACTACCACCTGACACGGAAATTCTTGCATACACTAGATAATAGATTTGATTAGCATATACATGTCCTTATCACAGCTATTTCTGGCCTAGGACTGACTAAATAGATGCTGCTCTTTGGGCTCAGAGAGCTTTTGCCAAGAATCCTCTCACACTGACTCAGAAGCATTGGACCTACAGAGGTATTGGTGTTGAGCATTTTAGCATGAGGCTTTCCCTGTATTGTGACATGAATCTGAAATAACTCCACAAGTCCAGGTTTTGAAAGCTTAACCCCCAGCTGGTGGCACCATTTTTTTTTTTTTTTTTTTTTTTTTTTTTTTTTTTTGGTTTTTCGAGACAGGGTTTCTCTGTGGTTTTGGAGCCTGTCCTGGAACTAGCTCTTGTAGACCAGGCTGGTCTCGAACTTACAGAGATCCGCCTGCCTCTGCCTCCCGAGTGCTGGGATTAAAGGCGTGCGCCACCACCGCCCGGCTGGTGGCACCATTTTAAAAGTTTCTGGAAACTCTGGGGGGTGAAGGCTAGGTAGAAAAAGCAGGTGGTGGTGATCTTTGGGGGTCTGTTATCTCTTGCACATCCTCACCTAGTCTCTGCTTCTGTCTGCTGTGGTGTGAGCTGTCCTCCGTGGCATACTCCTGCAGCCATGATGTTCTGCTCTAGTGCACAGGGCCCCAAGGCCACAGGCTGGTTCGGTTAGCCAGACCTGCTCTGGGGCAGCTGAGGAGGCCTCTCAGCCCTGGGGCAGAGGCAGCAAGAGTGCCATCACCGTTGGCCGCCAATCCTGGAAACCCGGCTGGGGATCCAGATCACTGAGTCACACCACAGCGGGCGCCTCAGGAGAATACACATTCACTTTGCACCTACAAGTGTTCAGGCTCATGTAAGTATTGCTTCTCAAAAGAAACCCAGATGTTTGAAAGTCTTTGGCATCTGGATCCAAGCCCACTGGCTTTCTAACTGTATGACCTCACATGAAGGGTTCTGGGAGCCTCAGGCTCCTCCTTGGCTGTAAAATGGTTCAGCAGTGCTTAGCCTCTAAAGGAGGAGCTGGGCTAAAGAACAAGCTTCTAAGGCCGCCATCTGTAATACGGGTGGTCTTCATCTGTCATTCTTAGTACAGGATAGCCGTGGAGGTCTGTAGTCTCAGAATTGAGGAAAGCCGAGACAGGAAGATCATGAATTCCAGGCTAGCCTGGGCTACATAGTAGGAGCTCATCTCAAACCCAAACAAAACAAAACAAACAAACAAAAAGACCCATCAGGCTAGGAGATAGCTCAGTTAGTAAGTGTTTGTCAGGACCTGAGTTTAATCTTCCAGAACCCATGTTAAAGATAAGCAATAAATTTGGACACAGTGACGTTCATTTGTAATCTCCCTGCTGGGAAAATCCCTGGGGCTCGCCGGCCAGTTAGTTTAGCTAAATCAGTGAGATTCAGGAAATTGAGAGACTCTGACTCAAAAATAAGGTGCACAAAAATACAACACAATAAAACAACAATAACAAAAGCAAGGTAGATCGCATGGCACCTAAGGAAATATGCTTAAGGTTAACCTGCCTTCTACATACATGTGTGAGTTCAAGCCCTAGCATGCGCATGCAAGCACACACACACACACATACACACACACGCACACACACGTGCAAGCCCATACTAACATCCTGCCCCATCCCATGAAACAATTCACCCTACAAACCACAATCAACAAGACAGAAAAACTAAAAGCAAACCGTTAATAGTAAAAATCTCAAAACTAAACAGAAAGTCTCATCACACAACGTAAACTATTATTGTCATTTTTTAAAGGAAACATCACTTCAGTTTTATACAAAAGAAATTATTCTGGAAAGTGCGAGTCACTCTGCCATGTAAGGGCTGAGCACTAAACCCTGTCCATGCTCCTTCACGGTCTCTCTTGTTTCCACGGTGCTGACAGTCGGACTCCTAGGGGACTTCATTGCATTGTTCTCTACTATTAATTCTCATTGAATGTGATTTTATCGACCATGAATTAGCTGATTGTGAATACAGATGATAGTAGTAATTGCTGCTCTACTAGAGACATGCTATTGATCAATACTCAGCTTCGTCTCCTGACAGGAAAGCCAGGAACCGAGTATGGAAACAAGAGACGTTGCTGGAGATGTGTGGCCAGAAGCCATTTTTCAAGCTTCTATCCTACCCCCCACCAGAGGGCCAGCTTCACCTCTCTTCCTTCTTCGGGGCCAACACACACCGTTTCCTTTGCCCGAAGTACTTCTTCTGCCCTCCGTGCCTAACAGACTTTCCTCACATCCCCTGGCCTCTGTGGTAAAACCTCTACCTCAGAGAACTTCCCCCCCCAGGAAGGCTACATCTTCAGAAAGGCCTCCACTCGGAAGGTCTGTGCCCCAGAAAGCTCCCTTCAGAAACATCGATTCAGAAGTCTGTTCTCCTCAGGAATTCTTCCTCCTCAGAAAAAGCCTTCTCCATAGAGGAGCATCTCACTGGAAAGGCCTCCTTAGAGGGTCTTCTTAAAAATGGCCACCTCCTCAGGCTTTCCCCTTAGAGAAGCCACCTCCTCAGAGTCCCTCCTTGGAGAAAGCCACCACCTCCTCAGAAGACCTCATCAGAAAGGCCTCTCCTCTGTGTCTTCTCCTCAGAGAAGGCTTCCTCCTCAGAAAAAGTCGCCTCCTCCTCAGCCTCCTCCTTCTTCCTCCTCAGAAGAACATCTCATCAGGAAAGATTCCTCTCAGTCAGGCTTTCTCTTCAGGACTTTTCAGGGAAGCCTGATCTCAGAAGCCTGCCCCTGAGAGGCTCTCCCTTCCAGAAAGATATCCCCCCATAGAAGGCTTCCTTCTCAGGAACACCTCTATAGATGCTCAGTTTTCAGATTTTTTTGTGTGACATTTTGGCCAGGATATTTTTTTTACCTTTTATCTGATAATTTATACTCATACATCTCGTTCAAGACAATGAAGCTAACATGGTTCATTTTTCAGGGTCTTGCTCAGCAGATGCAGGACACAGGTACAGAAAGATGAAGCATTTGTTGACCAGCGAAGTCACTTTGTCCATCTTTCTGCCTTTGAGTTCAACCAAGCATCGCATTTTCTATTTTGGTTTTATAGGCACCACATGCTGGTGCCTTCTTGCCGTCCCTTAGATGACACACTCCACAAGCTAATAAATATTCCTTTCCGGCTGCATTCCCTCCCCGTAGCCTCTAAGATGGGGACCACCTTGTCCTGTGCGTTCAAGGCAGAAGAAAGTGATTCAGAGGTTCCAAAAGATACAGTATGCATATGGTTTAGAAAAAACAGACCTCAAACCAAGCTGGACAAAAATACTAAGGAAGAAAGCCAGGTCGGGAAACAGTAAGCTATGTGAGCCCAGGCATAGGAGGAGGTCTGTCAGGCCCTGACCTGTAGATTTCTCTTATACATGTAGAGAGGCAAGATGTTTGTGGAACAAGATAGATGGCCTGTGACTAGATGATTAGCAACCCCCACACATGCATATACACAGACACACACATGCACACTCACAGACAAAGCATCTACCGTGTTACTGTGTGTGATGGACAAGTCTAGGCATTGCCTTTCGCCTTCATCACATTTCCTTCCTCACCAATCTGCTGAGACGGGCTTTACAGTCAGAGAAACTGAGGCTCGGGGTCCATGCAATATACCAGCCATACTATACAGGGGGCAGAGTCATCCTCCATCACCCAGGTCTTCACGCCACAACTTTGCAATGAGCCACCATCCTGCATGTAGAGGCGGCCATGATAAAGTGGCTGCCACCACAGGGTGAAGGAAAGACTTGTCTTTATCAAGGTAATGGGAGATGGCTCTCAGTTTCATTCCCCAAGGCAACCTCCACACTTGGTCTTGGGCACCTCCTCCCCCCACCACTCACATCTGCTGTATCATTTCAATGCACTTCTGAGGCCATCACACTCAGCTCAGACAGCCTCATCACTGACAGGGAGCTCAGGGCTGCCCTCCCTGAAGCTGACTGGGGTGCTGCAGGATTGCCTGTTGTTGCATGGGGAAACCAACCTACTGTTCTAGCAGGTGGAAGTGTTTGACTTCTGGGGAGGAGCTCCTGAGTGGCTACTCCAGCTATGGACCCCCTCTTCATTCACAGGGCTTGGGAGGAGCCCAGAACTCTACCAGCCTCAGGAAAGGAAGTTCTGCTAATTTCTGGCGCAGATAACCAATACCAAACCTTTCTTGAGATTAGGATGTTGAGGGAGGGGACAGTCATAGAGAGAGAGAGAAGAAAAAAAAAAAAAGCAAAGAGAAATAGGGACCTGCAGGTCACTGAAAACTGCCAGTTTGAAAATAGGATGACTTTGGGGTCCTACAGCTCAGGGATCCCCCTCTTTATATCACCATGTAGCTAGCAGCTGTAGGTCTTGGACCAGTCTGCCTCCCTTCTGGGCCTCATGGTCTGCATCTCCAGGTAACAGGATGGATACGCTGTGAAGTGGGAACACACACACACACACACCAACCTCTGCCTGGTCTCTACGGTTCCTCAGGCTTATTCCAAGAAGGAGCAAACAGGTGGATACAGAACCCATAGAAGGTCTAACTCGGGTGTGTACATAAACCAGAGTCTCTGAAGCCATGCCAAACGGTCAGCGAAGACTTGGATGGAGGCTCTTGGACCAGAGAGGGGTGTTCCTTCCTCCTCCTGGCCAGATTGGTTAGTTACAGAGAGTGCCTCCTTCTGCAGCTGCCTCCGGGGGAGGAGTTGAAAGCTAAGAAGGACCCTCTCTGTTGGAAAGCAAGGTCCTCTTTCAGGCCACCAAAATGACAGCTGTGTCTGAGTAACTCAGAACCCTCCTCCGTGGCCCCATCTCTCTCACATCCACCGACTGGGGGCGGTTCCCTGCTGAAGAAAAGACAGGCAGTACAGGAGCACTTTCTGGGGGCCTCTCGGAGCCCCTCTCATCCCTATCAGGCCTGAATAAGAACATGTTTACAGGCTGGTGCGGGGATTCCCCTCATCTGCCACCCTCCCCATCTGCAACCAGCCAGACAGGTCCGGGTCTCCTCTAGCTTCCAGTAGCCGTGGGCCTCACCTCTGGGCTTCACGCTACAGGGTGGGGTGTTAGAGGGATGCCCCTTACCCAGGCCACCCACTCGTGTGTGTTTGTGTGTGTGAGAGAGAGGAGAGAGGAGAGAGTAGAGAGGAGAGAGGAGAGAGCAGAGAGGAGAGAGACAGAGAGAGAGAGAGAGAGAGAGAGAGAGAGAGAGAGAGAGAGAGAGAGAGAGAGAGAGAGAGGCGAGCTCACTGGTTAGCACTTGCCTCCCTAAAAAACCTAGGGGAGCAGAGCCACCAGGTACACCACGCAGTCTTAGCCCCGGGGGCAAAGAGCATGACAAGCCGGCAAGAGCTCCAGACAGCTGGAGCCTCCAGGTCCCCACCAGCGGCGACGCGCTGCACTGCGGACAGCGTCCCGGAGCTGCCACCCCCGCCCCGCTAACAGCCAGGTGACCCTCCGGGTCAGAGACAGATTCGTCAGGCACGGTTACCCCAACGCCACGCGGCCGCGCGTTACCTTCCACTTTGGTGAGGGTCAGGACCGGACTGTTGCAGGCGCTGAGCGGGGCCACCCGGGCCGAGTGCTTCTTCATGGTGAGCCGGCCGCCAGCAGGAGCGCAGCCGCCGATCGCCTACATCCTGGGGCCGGGTGGCGCGCCTCTCCAGGCCCGCGGCCTCCTGCTGGCCCTCGCCTCCGGGTCCCCCGGGCTGCAGCCCCCTCCTGTCGCCGCGACTCACTGCGGTGGCCGCCCGGCCGCGCACATCCTCCTGGCCGCGCAGCACTCCACACACGCGCGCACAGCCTCCTACTCCCGGCTTGCTGCAAACTCCAACGTCACATACAAGTGCACTCCCCACGCCCACCGGGCCGGCTCACCTGCTCCGCCCCCGCCCCGGGACGCCCAGCCCTGCAGCCCACGGTCGCTCCCTCGCTCCCAGTGTCCTGACTGCGGCCTCAGGCCTCCTCTTCCTTCTCCAGGAGCCCTTTCACCAGGCCAGCGAGCGAGACCCTTGACAGTAAAAGCCCCTGTGTCGCACCAGTTTAGTGATGCAGGTGGCTGACTCTGCCTGAGCCATGTCGGAGGGGACCTGGATTGTTTCACAGAGAGTGAAGGTGGCATAGAGTCTCCTCACACCTTGAGTTCCTTTCTGGAGGGCTAGAAGATTATTTACTCTGGCCCGGAGGACAGCTCTATTCAGGGAAGAAAACATTAAGTCCATAGAAGAAAGCCGAGGCTTGGGAGCTAGAGGGAAGGTTTAGCTGCTAAGAGCACTTGCTCTTGCGGAGAGGATTAGGGTTTGTTCCCCACCCACACCCAGCACTCATAGGACATGGCTCACAACCTCCGGTAACTCCAGTTTCAGGGTACCTGACGCCCTCTTCTGGTCTCCGCCCCCACCTGCACGTACATGGTGCATATACAGCCCGGCAATACATACATACATAAAAATAAATAAAATAAAATTTTGAAAAACAAGATTTGAGAGGCCAAGTGTCTGGAGAACAAGTAGAAATTTCTAGGCACTGCTACAGTGGCTTCACTGTGTCCACCCCTAAAGATTAAAACTGTCTGGCTATGGGTGCTTGTTAAAAGCAGTAAGAAGCATCCTGGAGTGGCCACTGAGTCCTGAACGGTGTTTCTTGGCTCCTATCAAACGCTCACAGGGCATCATCAAGGTTGCCCTGCCGACCTCCTTGCTGGGGGACTCTCAGAGCGCCTGCAACCCCTACACTCCGAGGGCTCTGTTCTATCTTACGCACTCTCATTCACTTGTGCCCAAACCTCAATTCTATCTGGAATCTGATTCAAGGTGGATTTTCTTATTATTGATCACCAGAGTTTCTGAGCCTGTCTCAGAATTGATATTGCATTGTAGGACATCATTATAATCTCCACAACAGTAATGGGTGTTCTGATACAAGAGGAGAGTAGGTGCAGGACCTGCATATGGCCAGGTCTCCAGAGGAGGCAGCTCCGAGAAGTAGCCTCCTGAACAGCTGTGATAAACACAGTGGCAGAGTCTAGAATGGGGCTGGGCTCCTCAAGGTCCCTCTCTCATCCCTGCAGGGAAAAGAGAGTCCCAGGTCCCTGCAGAGCCCTCTAGTGGCAGCCTCTGCATTCTACACTTCTGGGGAACTTGTTCCACCAAAGACCACTTACAGGTGATGGTATAGAGCCATTTCCTTCTTCAGATACAAGCTCAGGGGTCAAATTAATTGTCCTAGGTTGCACAGTAATGGTATACACCAAGAAGAACGGTGTGGAGCGAGGGCCAAGCCATGTCCTTACCCGGCTCTCAGCTCAGGGGTGTCCTCATGCCATTGCAGCCTGAGTGACCTATTGGGGGATTTTCAGGACAAAGCTGCAGTTCTGAGAGCCACAGGCCTAGTCTTGATGGAATTCAGTCATATGCACACATCTGAAGTTCCCCTGTGGTATTCCATCTGCAGGGCTGAAGTGAGACTTAGGCTTCCTGAACAACTATCAAAGCAAGGGGAAATGTCTTAAAGGGAGCCACACACTTGCTTGAGCTGCAGCCTTGCCAACAGGAAGCGGCCACCCCGAGCCACCATTTCTGTCCCTCTGGTCTAGATTTACTCTTGAAATGAAAAGATCAGACTTGATCACCAGGCTCTACCCCCCGCCTCATGTTTGTTCTTATATCACAGGTTTTTGCATGGGTGTGCATAATGGAGATAGATTAGAAGACTCAGCTATTGTTGCCCCCCAAGGATCACATTCCGTTTTTCTTTGTTTAAGGTGGGGTCTCTCACTGGCCTGAAACTGGACAAGTAGGCTAAGCTGGCCCCCAAGGATGAAAACACAAGTCACCATCTCCAGCTTTTGAGATATGGGTTCTGGGGACTGAACTCTGATCCTTAGGCTTTTAAGGCAAGTACTTTATAGAATGAGCCATCTGCATATCGTCAACTGTATTTCTTCTTCTTTGAAGATGAGCTCAGCCTTTCTAGTGCTGAGGATGGGAACAAGGCCTTGTGCATGCCAGGCAAGCATTCCATACTGGGCAGTCCTAGCAGGAACTCTGGCTTTTACCTCCTGGCGTGTCCACTAGATTTGGATTGTAAGATGGTAGCAAAGCTGAGAGAAAGTTTCTAGAACTCAACACAATAATCTCCCAGCCCCTACTAAAATTTAGGGTGTATGGAATAACCCCTTTAGGTAAGAATTATTGAAGGCTCCGCAGACCTCTGAATGCTACCCTTCACCCCATGCTCAGTGACAGAAGACTCTGCTTGCAGGAAGCTGTCTTACAGTTTTTGTTTTTACATAGTCAGAAATGCATTTTACACTTAACAGAATCATACACTGGGATCTGGAGAGATCGGCCACTGGTTAAGAGCACTGGCTACTCTTCCAGAGGACCCAAGTTTTATTCCCAGCATCTACAAGGTGGCTCCTCCCTGTCTGTAACTCCAGTTCCAGGGAATCGGACTCCATCTTCTAGCTTTGAGGGCACCAGACATACATGCAGGCAAAACACCCATAATATAAATAAATAAGTAAAACAACAGTAGCAATAACAAGAAAAACCTGTTCAATCTCCAGGCATGGTGGCAGGCAGAAATCAGGGCAGGAGGACCACAGGTCAAGTCCTACCTTGGTGTAGGAAGGCTGCTTGTTTGTTTCCCGGCCTCCCAGCAGCTCAGACCCAAAATAACCACATGGAAACTGTACTAATTAAATCACTACTTGTCCTATTAGCTCTAGCTTCTTATTGGCTAGGTCTTACATCCTAAACTAGTCCATCTCCATTAATCTGTGTCTTGCCACGAGGCTGTGGCTTACCGGGTAAAGTTCCAGCATCTGTCTCTGGCGGGGCTACATGGATTCTCTTTGACTCTGCCCTCTCTCTCCCAGCATTCAGTTTAGTTTTCCCACCTAGCCCTGTTCTGCCCCTGTTCTTCACTATAGGCTCAAGCAGTTTCTTTGCTAACCAATGGTATTCACAGCATACAGAAGGGAATCCCACATAACTGCCTAAAGTACAGAGTGACTTCAAGGCCAGTCCGGGCAACTTAGTGATACATTGTCCCCAAATGAAACAGGGCTGTGGACATCCCTCTGTGATAGAGTGCTTGCCCAGCATATCTAAGTCTCTAGGTTCAATGCCCACACACAGAAAACAATTATACACTAAAAAGGAGGAGTTTGGACCATCTGTGAGCCACATATTATATTAAAAATTGGGGAAAATACATTTTCTATCATATGCATGTAAATGAGGTACATAGATAGAGACACACATGTAGGTGTACATACAGTATATATATGTACACACATAATATGCTACATTATCCTTACCTCATGGGAATGTCCTAGTATAAGATGGTCATTCTTTATCTGATTATGATTAATTAATTTATCTTTACTTATTTTGTTTTATGTGCATATGCAGCGTATGTGTGCATGTGTGTATGCGTGTACACTGGCACACATGTGATAGTGTTTGTGCAGTGGAAATCAGAGGACAATCTCCAATGTCAGCCCTCACATTTCACCTTGGCTTGTGGCAATGTCTCATTGTTGTTTTTTGGCTCTGCACATCAGTAGAGCTGGAAGAGAGCTCCCCAGTGTTCCCCCAACTCTTCCTCCCACCTTCCCATAGGGGCACTGGTACTACAGCCATTCGAGCTACATGTGCAGCTATCTACATGTGAGTGCTGGGGACTCGGGTACTAACGTTTGCACAGCAAACGCTCTACCCACTGAGCAGCTCCCCATTGTGAGCTTGTCTTTATTGTTGTCTACTTATTATCTGTCGAGGGTCCCATGAAGCCTTTTATTTAGTGTGCTGAAAATTTTAAATTTTTAAATGCAAGAGGGTTTTCAGGAGTGGGAAGGCAGGCAGACTACTTCAATTAATTCACTGTGAAACATCAACACTGTCCTTCACAGAATTAAATAGTTAAGAATAACAAATTATTTTTGTGGTTACCAGTACTTAAAAAGAATCACTTAGAGAGGCTCCAGGAAGAAGAAGAACCAGAGCGCAGTGCTCGGAAGTGTTCAGAGTTGAGCCTGCATAGGTCTGTTCAGTAGGGAAGAGAGGGCTTGACTCTGGCTGAGGAACTCAGGTCAGCACTAGGCAGTCGCTTCCTTCGGGGTGAGAGTGTGAATGTCCCTTACAGTCTGGTCCAAGGTCAAGGAAATCTGCGACACCAGAGGGAGCACTCGGTGCCCCTCCCCACTATCCTACACCCCTTTCTTTTCTCAGGAGAAACAAACTGACTCATCTTTCTCCAGGATGAGGGTATGTAGAGATGTGGTCGCTGGATATCAGCTCTATCCCTCCGTCCTCCAAACCAGCTACAGCCACCCATATTGAAGAGACAATACCTCATCCTGGTGTCTAGCTGAAGCCTAGAGCTGGGGGCATACTGAACACAATCAGAGGGAGGTTGGAGCATCTATTTGCTTTGTGAATCCTTGTCGCGGGCCCCATTCAGTGTGCTCCGGGGTGGCACCAGGTGGCGACCTTCTGGAGGGCAGAACCAGGTATGTGCAAACCCAACAGAGGGCGCTCTCTGGAAGCTGGTTCTGGCAGCACAGATCTGTAACTCTCTGCTACTTAGGAGGGTGAAGTGATGATCATAAGTTCGAGAGTGGCTTGAGGTTGTGTAGGGAGAGCTGGTGTCAAAACATCTAGGGCATATGGAACAGTGGCGGGTGCTTGCTTAGCATGCATGGGTTCTGGAGTCAATTCTCAGCACCGATGAACAATGCCTAGAAGCAAAAAGTCTGTGTTTCCTGGGATTGGCCCCTGGGGAGACAGCACTCCCTTCCCTGGGTCCTGTGAGAAATCTGTCTGGTGGCTAACATAAAAAGTGTCTGTACAGAGACTGACACACTATCTTATATACAGCAGGTCCTGGAGCTATAAAATATCCTTCCCTCATAGAGGAAGGAAAACACGATCTCCCACAGATGCCTTCCTGCCATGTGCATCCATTCAGAAGACTGCTCTTATCATCCGGACCCCTGGGCGCAGACCTCGGTTCTGAGCTTAGCACTCTCATCGTTAAGAAAACCCATTAAAAGGAGACACAGACAGAGCATGCTTACAACACCCATAGGCATTGTTTTCCTTCTCTCCTGCTAGGCACAGCATGGGAGGTCATCTTCTGTCCTATCTCACATCTAACACAGCCTGTGGCTTCTATAGTAGGTATTCTGTGGAAACAGAAGGAAGGAGAGTAGAGCGGGTTAGAGAAAGGGGGAAGGGAGAGAAAGAGAGAAGGAAGAGGAAGATAGAAGTGAGGCGGAAAAGAGGGAGGGAAGGAGGAAGGAAAGAAGGAAGGGAGGGAGGGAGGAAGGGAGGGAGGGTATTCTTAGAACTCCAAATTCTAGAATTTTCTGGAATCGTCTGCTCCCGTCTTTTGAACTTTCATCCCCGCATGATGCATGGCTGGGGAAAGCACACAGGAGGACGTTCTTCTGCTTCACTCTCAGCTTCTTCCTGCCTTGATCTCTGGTAAGTGTTGAAAGACAAAGACCCCCTCAAGGTGAAGAGGGAGATACGATGCCCTTAGTTCAGAAATAGCTGCTGTCGGTGTCCGGGTGACTCATTGACCACAGCTGGCCTTACTCAGATTCCTCGGCTGCCGCCTCTGTGCAGACTGTAGAACAGTGACCTACATCCGATCCCTGGCCACCCAGGGCCCACCCCTCCGCTGGTGTTGGCTTCCAAGGGCGAATCAAGGGGACCCAACTAGAATTAGCCTCTGCTAAAGCAAGAGGAAGCTATCTGGGAGCCGAAAGATGGTGCTAATGCTGCACCCTGTTCCCCAAGCGAGGGCCTGTTTGGAACCCTCCACGAGGACTCTGGGGGCTCTCAGTTAGACATACAGAGTCTCAGAAGGGCTGACTTCTGAGGTATGGCATAGATGTTGTCCCTCTGAAGACAGAGCCGTCTTCCAGAGTCACCTGTGTATCTGCTCAGCTACCTCTGAACTGTCAACTCTAAAGCAAGAACCGTGCTCCAACCACCAAATAACCATCTTAGAACAGAAGAATGCGTGGTTACAGAAAGTGGAAGTGGGACTTGAGAGGGGCCCTGCAGAGCATGTCTAGAGATAGCTGCAGTGGGGGGGTATCTGAAACACACAGGATGGCCCTCAGAAACCCACAATGGTCTTCGTAGTTCCTATGGAGTTCTGCAGAGTGAAAACCCATCTGGTTGGAAAGAAATGGTCACCCGACTCTGCACATGGTCCCTGATAGCCCAGCTGGATTCTTTCCAGCCTTAGATCATGGTTCCCTCTGTGACTCTGTGCTTAGGTTAGTAAGTCAAGGAAAGGGCCAAACCCATTTAGTGACTGAGCCAGCTCGGTCACACCAGCCATCCTAAGATGACTCCAGGACCACGGACACTGGAAACTGTTTCTTTTCCACCTGTGACAGAGCCCTGGTGTGAAGGTGGCAAAGTGACAAAATACAACATACAATGGTGCCCACTGTCTACAAGCCCCACCCCGTCTAAATAAACAGGTGACCCCTCATCCCTATGGGTGTGGTGTTCTCCTTCCCATCCCAGTGAACATTCTTACTTTAGCTCATAATTCATTGTGGGGAAGTCAAGGTGGAAACATCACATCATATTGACAGTCAAGAGCAGAGAGAAATGCATGCATGCATGCTTGCTTGTGCTCAGCTTGATCTCTTACTCATAGTCCAATGCCGCAAACCAAGGAAAAATACTCTGTTCAATTAAGACATCCAAGACAACCTTTCACAGACAGGCCCGCAGGCCGACTCAGTGTGGACGGTCCCTTACTGAGACTCTGCCCCAGTGATTCTACGTTGTGTCCAGTTGACCATTAGAGTGAACAATCACAGGCTTGCAGAGACGACCCTGTGGTCAAGGGCTCTTACTGCCCTTCCAGAGAACCGGAGCTTGGCTCCCAGTGCCCACACCTAGCGGCTCACAGTTGCCTGTAGCTCCAGCTCCAGAGGACCCAATGCCCTCTTCTAGTTTCCACAGACACCAACATGCATGTGTGCATATGTATACATAGACCATAATAAACTAAATCAATAAGAAGTTAACCGTCATATCTTCTTGAAAAATTTTGAATGAAATAATCTGGCCGAGTAGGGGTGTTGCTAGCCTTTAATCCCAGCACTCAGGAGGCAGAAGCAGGAGGATTTTTGTGAGTTTGAGGCCAGCCTGGTCTACAGAACTAGTTCCAGGAGAGTCAAGGCTACACAAAGAAACTCTGTCTCAAACAAACAAGAAAGGAAGGAAGGAAAAAAAGAAAGAAAGAAAGAAAGAAAGGTCATCCGACATAAATAAAGATACCTTGCAAAAATACTTGCTCAGGTACTGTTTGTAGTAATGAGTTGGAAATACCTACCAACAGAAAAATGAAAAAAATGTGAGGAGTTTTCATAGAAGAGAATGGAATGTGGATGACAAAATATTATCTAACAACAAAGAATAATATTCGGGAGAAAAACATAAACTGTGTTTCATACCCAACACAGACCCCATCATACATAGATCACATAGTATCAGTCAGCAAATATGTATAAATATGTTGTTGGTCGATTTATCTCACACATCCAGAAGTCCAAACCAGCAAGCATTTTCAACTTTTTGATCGTTGAGTTTTCTGACTACGACAAGCAGAAACAGTGATCTGCTTGTTTTCTCCTTGGAAGTGAGCCTCACGTGAAGGTCGTTCCCTTCTAGAAGTTCAGTTCCCCGGGATGGGTGGTAGCAGCTTTGGTGCTCACAACAGTGTAGAGGTTCTGAAAGCCTGCATCTTTAAGATGTGCTAAGACTAAGGAGAGGTGTTTTCAGGAGCAGTTGTTAAACAAGCCTGAGACTGCTTTTCCTTTTTAAAATAGACACTAGCTATTGTTATATAAGATCTTTTCAGGCCCTGCTTTTAAAGACACTGCCCTCCCCATCTTCTTGGAAATATGTTTGTTGCATCAACAGTTGATGTCTATTCTCATTTTCCATATTGTGTGTGTTTATGTGTGTGTGTGTGTGTGTGTGTGTGTGTACGTGTGTGTGTGCTTTCACGCGAGCAGTTACACATGCAGGCATGCACACCTGCATGTGGCAGTTTATGGCTGACTTCGAGTGTCTTCAATTGCTCTCCACCATATTTTTTTGAGACAGGGTTTCTCTCTAAACCCAGAGCTCACTGATTTGGCTAGATTGGTTGGCCAGCAAGCCACAGGATTCCTCCCATCTCTGCCTTCCCAGTGCCAGGATTACAGGGGTATGCTGTCACATCTGGCTTTTTATGTGGGTGCTGGGGGTGGATTTGAACTTGGGTCCTCATACTTATGAGACAAGAAGCTTACTGACTAAGCCATCTTTGTAGGTCCAGATCCTTTCAATGCTTTTCTTACACTGATATTCCAGAGCATATCATTAACCAACTGGGATAATGCACAAAACAACACAGTTACCTCCTGAAAGATGAAGGATCATCAACCCAGCATTCTTCGTGGGGGACCAGTCTTACGGCCTTTAGATGGGACCACTTTCCACTAGGCAAGCACAAAGAAGGAGCCTAGCCTTCCAGATGCTTCCACCTTTGTTCCCCCTCACTGTTCCTTTCTCCTCTCCCCTAATTTTTCACTCCTGCTGAGCTGTCTGTTTGATTTTGCCTTGGGGTGTTGTGCACATAAGCGGAAAAGCCACTGTGGCAGATTCTGCCCAAGACAGGTATGTGGGATGTGTGCTGTGTCCTGAGCGCAGGTGCCCTGAGCCCTTAGACAGGTAGACAGGTGTGCAAGCTGTGCCCTACGTCCTGAGCACAAGTACCCTCACCCCTTGGACAGACGGAAGTTGTGGTCTATGTCCTGAGTTCTGGTGTATTGGTCCTTTAGACGTGTGTGATCCGCTTCCTGAGCTCAGCAGCCCAGGCTCCTCAGGTCAAGAGGGAACTTGACACCTAGAATCATGTGGGCTGTGGGAAGCCCACACTCCCAGACAGAGAGGGAAGGGGTGAAGGGCCAGAGGACAGCCGGAGACACACCGTTTTATTCCTCTCAGCACAGCAAGCTCTGGTCTCAGCTTCAGGACACTGTTAGAAACGCTTTTTGGACATCTTTCATGCAGATGGGTTTTTGTGAATTCTTTAAGTTGCTACATGCTATTCATCAACACTTACCAGAATGGATTTATCTAGATTGACACATAAAAACCCATTTTTTTTAACGTGTCAAAGAATAACAACAAAATGCCGAACTGGTATAGTTCAGTATTCCCCTGTGGAGGTTAATGCCATCACCTAGACAGGGTCTAGCTCCCAGGGGACAAGCCTCTGCCTATATCTATGAGGGAGTTTCTAGATTAAGTTAAATTGAAATGGAAAGACCCACGCTAGCTGTGGGTGGTACCATCCCATGGACTGACTTTCCTGGCTCTATACAAAGGAAAAAGAGTTCACCTCTCCCTGCTTCCCAACTGTGGAGACGATGTGAAGACACCTCTCCTGCTTCCTGACTATGGACACACTGTGACGAGCCTCCACACTCTTCTGTTGCTATGTCCTCTCCACAGCAACTGCCTTTACCCCAAAGGTGCAAACAGCCCTATGTCCCTCCAGTTGCCTGGTGCATATTTTGTCAAGGCAACAAGAAGACAGCTGTCCATCAGCCTGTCTCTTCAACTCTGATTTTGCTACCATCGAAAGCACAGCTCTCTACAGTCACACACCTTTCCTTCCTTCAACCAGCTCTTCCAACAAAAAGAGACCAGCACACACCCACTGTCTTCGGTTTCTGTTGCTGGGCCTGAAGCACCCGCTGCTATGAACAAGAGGCCAGCACCACGCGAGTGTGAAACCTTTACTTTCTCGAGACCACTGATGTTGGTTAGCTGGAACAGAATTTGCAGTGGTTAGTAATAGACCAGAATCACTGTGGTGAAATCTTCTGGGAAGCATTTCCTCAGGGTCAGCACATGAAAGGGGCAGTCCAGAAGGGAATCAAGCCAGTAAGCCGCACTTGCTATGGTCTCTCCTGCTCCCTGCCTCTAGGTTCCTGCTGGAGTTCCTGCCATGACTTCCTTCAGTGATGGGTTGTGACATGGAAGTATGAGATGAACAGACCCTTTCTCCCTATAAGCTGCTTTTGGTCAGTGTTTTACACAGC
Organism: Chionomys nivalis; assembly: GCF_950005125.1. Lineage (NCBI taxonomy): Eukaryota > Metazoa > Chordata > Mammalia > Rodentia > Cricetidae > Chionomys > Chionomys nivalis. The sequence continues at coordinate 3,354,557 of NC_080106.1, forward strand.
AACAGAACGAAAGCTGGGACAGCCACCACCTGAGTCTCCAGGTCTCTCTCATTGCTGGGAACTGACCTTGGAGTCTCTGCGCTGAGCTCAATTTATTTTCAGTGCTCACAAAAGAAGCTCACACGTTTCAGTTTAACCTTGACTTCCTAGAGGGAGCAGACATCAGATACTCCACTGACAGCAGGAGTCTAATTTGGGATTAGCTGTATGTAAAGCAGGGAGGATCGCTACAGGTCAGAAGCATTCTAGAAATAGTACCCGAGACTTCCAGATCCACCTCACCCAGGATGCTCAAATCCCTTTATACTTTACTCATGGAGCAGACAAAATGGGTCAAACGGACCCAATTCAGCCATCCCCGGGGCTGGTGGGCACCCAGAAATAGATGAAGCACTAACTGTGAGCATCCCCGGGTCAGGAATCACATGGATTACAAAGTCATTTGAATCCCTAGAACCAACACAGGTGAGCACAAGTCGATCCTCATCCTGATGTATTATAACTCACAGCAAACTTCCTTCTGAGCATCCGCAGCGGCGAGCACAGCATGCTGGGACTGGAGCAGGCTCTGATCCTTCTGTCTTGGCCAAGGTGCCCTCCACCCCCAGAAAGTCTGGGATACCACTGAGGGTGACATTCAGTCCCTATCCAGAAGGCTTGGATATCAATTGGAAGGGCAGACTCCAGGAACGGGGGAGGGTTTGAAATCAAGTATGTCATATGTCACTCTCAGTTTGAAGCAGGAAGGAACAAAAACCGAAGAGGACGACTGAGAAACAAAAACCGGTGGCTATTCTGGGAGTGCTAAATAGGACCGGCCTAAATATACCCCAGAAGTGCACAAGCAGCCGGAATGGCTGGGCCACCTCGCAGCTGCAGCCACTCTAGGCCCAGAGGAGCTCAGATCGATGGAGCCCGTGACCTGCTGGATCTCTGACTCTGTTGGGGGTGGAAGAAAGAGACCTCTTCTTAGCATTCAGTTTAAACTTTGGGTAGGATCCAGGACATTCAAGTCTTTAAAGTGATGTATTTTCAAAACTAGAAATCCCCTCTCTAGGAAAAAAAATGACTTGGTCTTAAGAATGGAAAGAGGCTGAGCATAGAGGCACATAGCTCCAATCCCAACACTCGGGAGGCAGAAGCAGGAAGACCGCTAGGAGTTTCAAACCAGCGTCATCTACACAGAGAGTTCTAGGTCAGCTAGGACTGAGTAGGGCAACCGTCAAGATAAAAGAATGAAAGAGAAAAGGACAAACAGGAAGTAAGCAAAGGCGGCTCAGTTCACTCGAAGCTGAGTCAGGAAGATCATGAGTTTGAATTCAGCCTGGAGGACATAGAGAGAGCCTGTCTCAAAACCACAATGGCGAACAAAGAACAAAAGCAATGAGGGCCTCGTAGAGCAGAGTGGGCATTTTTCGAAGATTCAGAGCCTGTGGACAAGGGCGGTGTGGGGTAGTTACGAAGCAGTTTCTTAGAAAGGTCAAGAGCTAGGCCTCACGATCAAAGTGAGAAGCCAACCCAGGAAGAGGAGAGCATATAATCAAACTATGTGTGTGGTAAGGAATTTGTATCTAGAATATGTAAAGAGTGTTTACAAACAATTTTAAAAAGATATCTAATCTAACAAACAATGGACAAGGAATCTGAAAAGACAGTTTTCTCAGGAGGCAGAGGCAGGCGGATCTCTGTGAGTTCGAGACCAGCCTGGTCTACAAGAGCTAGTTCCAGGACAGGCTCCAAAACCACAGAGAAACCCTGTCTCGAAAAACTAAAAAAAAAAAAAAAAAAAAAAAGACAGTTTTCAAAAGGAGGTATGCCAATGGCCAAAACATCCATGAACATGCATGACTTCATGAGCTACCAGGGTGCTAATGCCCATCAAACCCAGGGTGAACATGGGGTACAGAGAGCACCAACACACAGGCCATTCTAGTTTGCTCTCTGTTTCTGCACTTAACATCATGAGCAAAGAAACCCGGGGAGGAAAGGGTTCATTTAGCTTACAGTTTACAGTCCATGACTGAGGAAGCCAGGGTAGGAACTCAAGGCAGGAACCTGGAGGCAGGAACCAAAGCAGAGGTCTTGGTGGAAGGTTGCTTACTGGCTTGCTTCCTCTGGTTCCCACTCACCTAGCTTTCTTATACAACTCCAGACCACCCGCTCAGAGGTGACAACACCCGAGTAACAGAGAGAGACAGAGTAACACCTGAGAGACAGAAAAACAGCTTCCTTCTCCCATGCCCTTAATATAGGCTGCCAGGAGAAGGTGTGGCTCAGATTAAAATGAATCTTCCCACCTCAAAGATCCAGATTAGAAGTGGGTCTTTCCACTTCCAGTCATTTAATTAAGAAAAAAAAAACCCACATAGGTATACCTGGTCATTTGAATTTCAGCTAATTCAGGATGTAGTCAGGCTGTAAACCAAGAATAGGCATCACAGAGAGCCAAATCCACTGTGGGTGGTGCCATCACTAGGCAGGTGATCTAGCATGGTATAAAACAGGCTGAGCAAGCCACGAGGAGCAAGCCGGTAAGCAGCACTTCCCATGGCCTCTGCTTCAATTCCTGCCTCCAGGTTCCTGCCCTCAGGGATGGACAGTGACCTGGAAGTTGTAAAGACGTAAAATTGCCCCTCAATTTGCCATTGGTCATGGTGTTTATCACACAGAAGACACCCAAGTAGCACGCAAAGGAGCTTATGTTTGGTATCGAGGAGAGGTGTCTCTACCAGGAAGGTGTGTCACCCAGGCTGGACAACTTGTCAGATCTCCCATGCCGGATAGACTGGAGCTGAGACCATGATGGATTCCTGATGGGCAGGACCACATCATGACCAGACTGCTTAGCGACACACACCTCTTGCCCTCCATTTAAATGTGTTCCTCCTGATAGAACCCCAAAGATGGCCTTTGGGAGTCACTGGGCTTCTTTCTGTGTTTATCTTCCCAATGTGGCCACACTGAATCAACCTTATGGTGTCTCTGACCCTCACTATCACTAATGTCCATTCTGTTGGCTTGTTGATGAAGGATGACCAAGCCTTGCTTGTTAGCCCAGACTCGGATCCCAACAACTTCAGTAAGTTCTTCATCAGATGCGGCTGTGTCTCTTCTTCTGAGTGGATTGCAAGGCATACAGCTCAGCCTGTTCTAAGCTTTCTCTGCACTGTAGAGATAGAACAGTCATCTTGGTGTGACCTACAGGTCTCCAGGTGGCCTGTGGGGTGGGGGTGAGCACTTCTGTGTTAGGAAGGGGCCAAGGCTGCCCCTGGAATCTGGGCCTTCTCCCTCTGGTCTCCCACTTCCATTTAACCTTGCAAATGTCAGCAGCTTTAAGCTGCTAGGGCCGGGCTTGGAAATGAATCCTCACTGCCCTCCTACCCCTTATCCCTCACCCCCAAAGCGTACTTATAGCTTAAATGAAACCTCAGAGGACCCAAAGCTCCAGTCATCATCCTAAGACCTGTGCCGAGGATAAGCCAGACAACAGATGAAGAGATGGTTCTGCTTCCCTGCTGTGCCTCAGAGGAAGCATCCAAGGAAAAAATGATGAAATTAAATTGTTCTCCTTCGGATCATGGAGAGAGAGAGAGAGCAAGAGCGAGAACGAGAGCGAGCTAGTGAGATTATATAATAAGGACTGTATCTTTGATCAGATGAAGAGGCTGTTCCTGGAGTGGGTTCTGCTAATGCATCCTTGATTAGAGGGAGACTGGGACACAATGGTGTGTCGGACAAGCCTGAAGAGTTCAAATGAGAGAGTGTACAGGGCAGGGTAACTATGGCGACAGCTCCACTCCAGTCACAGAAGAAATGGGATTTATGGCAACGTGGGACTTCATGGAGGATGGGCATGGACTCTTGGTGGGATGTGGGTCTCAGCCCCTTCCCTCACTCCCCAGGAGCATCTTTAGTGGTGCCAGGTGGGAGAGATACAAGTCAGAGTCCTGCCCTCGTGGGGCTCTGCTTTACAGAGGTGTTCTCTTCGTGTGTTCACACATGCACATGCACACACACCACAAACACACATATACTTACATGCATAAACACGGGCATATATGTACACATTCACATACATATACACACAATGCACGCATGCATGCACATATCCAGCCATCAGTACAAACATACACCCACACAATGGCCTTCAGTCCAGTCACATTTTCTGCTAAGTTGTGACAATCAAAATTGTCCTTAAATATCATCAAATGTTCCATGGAGAGGCATTCTCTCTGATCCTCCTTGGAGAGTCATAGCCTAAGTCTCTGATTGTGACTATCACTGACTCACCCATCCTGGGGTACCTGTTAAAACAATGTGTAAGGCTCCTTCTGGGAAAGTTTGATTTGTTCAGAAGTAGGGCCTTTGTTTTCAGAAAATTCCCAGTGTTAGAGAGGGCTGGAGAACAGTGACGGACAACCCTTCTCCACGTGGGCTCCAGACAGTAGGAATTTGGCAGAATGACAAGCTTCAGGTCCCAGCTGGCATCCAGGTCAGAGGTTCTCTGGGAGAGAGGACACACAGCAGTCTGTGTTGTCATGAACCTTCTAGGAGGTTCTGATGTAGGAGGGCCCTGATGTCTGTTTTCTAATGAGGCTGCACGGTCACAAGGCCTTTCAGAGAGAATTCTTCACAAGGCAGCCAGACTTAGACCGTTACCTGCAGAGCTTTTGTTCTGTGGAGATTGTTATCTCGGTGACTAAGACACTGAGGAAGACAGAAGAGATCCTGTCCAGATCTTCTGGGACACCCTTGAGGGCTGTCAAGGCTGGGCAAGGAAGGGCAGCATGCATTGACCTCCAAACTTCCTGAGAACCAAGTCCCTAGGGAAGGTCTCGGACCTCTGCTTTGGTCCACACTGATCACTGCTGGGAAGCTTGCAAAAATAAAATAGTAATTCAGGAATACAGTAGAAACAGGCAGCAGGATCCTGGTGCTTATGCTGTCAACCACTGCAGGATTTATGAGAAGAAACCACGTGAGCCTCTCCTGAGCTGGTCTACATTCTCTCGTTCATTCAGCCATTGGATGAAAGCTTGGCCCCAGGCAGAAGCGGATAAGGTTTTCACTCAGCTGCTGTCTCCCTGGGTTTCATGTGCCTCATGCCAAGGAAAATCAGGAGCCACGGGAAAGCTGGAAGAACAAGAGTGTCCTCCCCCAGAGACTTCAGTAACAGCCACCACCTTGTCATACCTTGTGCCATGGGGCATGTGTGGAGGTCAGGGGGCAACTTGTGGGAGTTGGTTCTTCACCTACAGTGTGTGGGTTCCAGGTCTGAATTCAGTTTGTCACCCTTGGCAGCAGACACCCTCACCTGCTGAGCCAGCTCACCAGGCACAGTTTACGCTGTTTCAAGCAATGAGGTGTACAGCAATTAGATCTTGTGGCCCTAGGAAACAGAGGCGCCATGATGTGCATCCTACTTTCTAAGAGTGAGTTAGATCTCAGCGCCGGTAGGCGCTTTGGTATTAGGTTTGGCTTCTAGGGGTGAGTTTGACGCACCAGCTACTTCACACTGTCTGGGAAAGAAAATCAGAGTGTCATCAAATCTCAGTTTCCTGGCCAGCCCTGCTACCAGCCAATATCCCCGAAGGCCCAGCCCTGGAGTATTCACTCATGGGCTCTCCAGGTAACATCTACACATGCCATCATCTGAGAGGAGAAGTGGGGTTGAGTCCCAACTTCTACAGACCTGAAAACTCAGGCTTACTGATTTCCCTTTAACGTGGTGTTGGGAGAAGGGTAGCCAATCTCATGAGATGCTGGATTTTAATTTTGTAAGCACAGATTGCTAAATGCTGGTGCTAGAGGTACCTGAGATTTTGGTGACTGCAAAGCATTGTGTCCTTAAGCATGTTAGGACAAAGCAGAGGTGTAATCCTCCCCATTTGTGTTCAACCTTTCAACATTGCCATCTACCCAGGTGACATTTGAGAGCAAGTTGCAAAACACAGCTCTCTCTCTCTCTCTCTCTCTCTCTCTCTCTCTCTCTCTCTCTCTCTCTCTCCATAGCCTCCTCTCAGATCAACATCTCTCAACTTACATCTTGTTATTATTTAGTCCCATATAATTCTCAAAAGCAGCTTCCGTCTCGAGTCCCCAAAGCAGCCCAGCCTCCCAGGTGCAGTCTGGCCCTGGAGGAAACAAGCCAGGGCTGGAGCCTCATCGCTTCTCCAATATCCTTTTGTTTTCAGCTGCAGAGTCCCCTGAAGGGCTGATCTAGCTCACACTGCTACCTCCAATGCAGCACGACCTGAAAAGACACCTTCCAGGAAGTTCTCAGGTGCTTCTGCTGGAAGACCATGCTCTTGAGACCCTTGGTTGGGGGAACTGGAGAGAAAGGCGGGGCGGGAACCCGGTTTCAAGTCTGTTATAAGATGAACAGAATTTTCTAAGTGTGTTAACTATGAGCTTGTGAATTAAATTTCTTAATGTACTCTTGGCTTCTTCCAGCAAGGCCACTTGGCTTGCCAAGGTCCCAGAAGGCTGGCTGTCCTCACAGCAGGCCTGTGTCAGGGTGACTCAGGAGGAAAGAAAATGCCTTACTGTGTATGCTAGCTGTCTATGGTGATCCCTGAAGGTTGGTTTGGCAGTCTGGTCCCCTCTTCTGTTGCTTACAGACCGAAGTGTTTCAGCTCTGGGTCTTGGGCAGTGTATTAGTTACCCTTCTTGTTACCATGACAAAACAAACAAACAAACAAACAAACAAACAAAACAATGAAAGCAACTTTGGGGAGAAAGGGCTTCTTTTGGCACAGTTTGAGGGTTCAGTTCATTGTGGCAGGAAGGCATGGTGACCAGAGTGTGAAACAGCTGGCCACATGACACCCACAGTCAGGAAGCAGAGAGATGAATACTGGGGTCAGGTTGCTCTGAGCACAGTCCATGGAAAGGGATTTCCCACATTCAAAAAGCTTTTCCTATCCAGCTAACCTAATCTAGGAACTTCTCACAGACATGCCCAGAAGTTTGTCTCTTAGATGATTCTAGATCCTTTGAGGTTGATACTCATCGTTAGCCATTGAAGGCGGCTATAGATCTTATACCTTCGAATTTGAATTTGGGGAGAACTTAGGAGCTAGAACATGCTCAGAGTTGCAGTGGTGGGCAAGAGGAGGACACACACAAACAACGGGGGTGGGTGGGTGAGAATGTATTTTTGAGTCCAGAAGTGGTAAATCCTGGGAGGCCATCTTGGGTTGGAATGGGAATGCCACCTCTCACACTATCTCTGTCAGCAGGTAGCAAAAACATGGCCACCAAGCAGCCCCTAAGAACATATGGCCAAAGCATATATTGTGGTCAGGGATTCTCCTCTGTGGCATCTGCTTGTTGTAGAGTGACTTTGCTTTGGGCTTCGGCTATATCAAGCTCCAAGTCAAGTTCCTTGCCCTATCAGCAGGTGACTGAGCCTCTCAGATCCCTAGTGGTCCCTCTGGGATGGGGACAGGCCCCCTGTTTGTTTCCTAAGGCATCAACAAGGACTAAATGAACAGTAACTTACATAAAGCATTCAGCACAAGTCCCTCCCCGGACGATGCTCTACCAAGGCTTAATGTGTCCAGCCTGGGTCAACATCCTTCTCCATCTTTGCCTCCACCCACTGGCTAGGCCAAGTTCAACAGCTGGTGAATCTCAACTCCCCATGGGGTGGGCACTTGGCTGCCTCCTGAGGCAGGACTGTAGGTCATGTGGTCAGGATGCCCTCTGTGACTGAGAAGGACTTCTTATCAGAATGCTAGCCTAGGGAAACCACAGGCAAGAACCCCTGAGACTCAGAAAAGTTCCTAGGCAGAGAGCAATATAACTTGGTCTTCCCACTGTGACACAGACAGAATCTGAGTGCCCAGGAGCTGTGATGCAGAAGCCAAGGTCATAGTCAAATGACGGTCTACACCGAGCAGAGCTAGGGCCCTCAGCCGCCTTTCTGTCCCAGCCCAGGAGTCCCTGGAATGAGGACACACATCCCTGACTATACTACTGTAGCTCCCACACTGTGGTGGTTCATTTGCATAAGCTCACCCCAGCTCAGGGACAACCACATTGCTGGTGACACCTTATTTTTCAGTGCGTCTCTGAGGGTGTTTCTGGAGAGATCAGCATTTAAGCCAGTGCGCTGAGCACAGTCCAGTGTGGATGGCAGCCATCCAGTCTTTTAAGGACCCTGGACAGAACACACATAGGAGGGGGAAGTTACTCTAAGTTGAGACACCTATCTTCTCCCAGTTCTGGTGTCTGGACTTGGACTAGAAACTACACAGCTTGCTTTCCTGGTTCTTCTGCTCACAGACAGCACATCTAGGGACCTCTTGGCCTTTATCATCATGGGAGCCAGTTTCTCACCACGCATCACTTAACATTGCCTATTGGGCTTGTCTCTAGTACTCCACGCTGCAGGCAGGGCGAGGAGCTGCCTCGCTGAACCACACTTGCTGGGGGCGTCCTCCCACCCGGGGATCTGTCTTTCTTGGTCGACACCAGCTCTAGCTGCGGAGGACAATCTGGAACAGACATATTTCCCATGCCAGCCAGGCTGTTGCCAGAGCCTCAAGATCTGGAGCCCAGAGATGAGATGCCGAGTCTAAGGTCTTTGGTGCCAGCTCTGTGGAGGAGTCTTAGCTCATGCTGTTGGCTGTCTGCATTTCCCAGTCCTGTCTCTTCTCTCCCTGGACTGGTTGCTAAAAATTCCAGATAGATTCCACGCAAGACCCCATCTCTTCACAGTACACTCCCATGTGTTCAAGGTATCAGATACCCAGTACCAGGTTCTGGCCAGGAGCCCATTCTCCTGAGCCACAAGGAAGGTGGAAGAACACACTTGTTTTTTGTGTGACGAGTCCTTTGGCTTAGGGAAGAAGGCAGGTGATTCCCTAAACCACTGAAGCAGGCAGAGCTGGTTCTCATTTCTCCAGCCCCTATGGGTGTCTTCATGCTTCATCATTAGGTCCTGAGACCCAAATGCCTCCTTCCTGCCTAGCCTGGAGGCCCCCCTGCCGCTGGGACAGTAGGACATGGTGAACATAGCCTTGAGCTTTCTGGCAGAAGGACAGTATCAGAGTCATAGACACTGGGTTCTTCATGCCAAGAACCATTAACAGCCATTGCTGTAAATAACAGTGACCCTCTGGTAAGCCATCTTGTCCTGCCAAGCTTGAGATGGCTCCTCAGAGAGGCCCGCTGTTGTGCAATGCCAGAATGGCAAGGTCACATGGCGGGTGCCTCCCCTCCTCCCCATCATCATGGATGCAGAAGAACAGCTCTGAGGTCAAGAGGTGACTACAGGTACAGGACGCTGTTGGGTGACATCACTGTCTAACAGGGATCTAGAAGCTTCCAGGCACAAGAACTCTTGCAGGAGCATCCCAGGCCATCACAGATCTTTAGAGGTTTTCTGGAAGTCACACCCATCCTAAATCCAGGAAACATCCTGGCACCCTGACTGCCCACTGCTGCAGGGGACCGTAGCAAAGACCAGAGAAAGGGCTGGCACACACTGGCCTGCACCAAGTCTAGCCTCTGTTGGCTCCAGTGGGCACAGTTTGATCTGCACCCAGGTGTGACTGTTTGCTCAGTTTGTCTTCAGTGGCCGCCTTTGTGTTATGATGACCCTGTGGAGCGAAGGAGAGAGACTGGGGAGCAAGTAGCTCACAAAGTACAATAATGACATCTGGCTCCTTCCAGAAAAATTCTGTCACCATGTAGAAGAAGGGACAGACTGGGGCTGGAAGCCAGGCCAGCCACTTTGGAGAACCTTAGGCAGATCAGCCTCACCACACCCCAGCTTCTTCATCTTTGTGAAGAAGTCTGTGTGACTTCTCGAAGCTAGGGTGGGCATGAACTGGCAGCAATTTCCTGTACAAGTGACATTTCTATATTAAACCTTCCCTCTCCTTGCTGGGGTAGGACTTAGGATGGCTTCTCTATCTACTGCAAAGCTGGTTATTTTGTAATTGTTTTGAGTGTGTGTGTGCATGCATCTGTGTGAGTGCACATGGATGTGCGAGTGAGTACCTGTGTGCACACATGCAGAGGTCAGAGGACAGCCTTGGCTACCATTCTCCAGGCCCCGTCTATCTTGTTTCTCTGAGACAAGTTCTCTCACTGGTTCTGAGACTCAGCAAGCAGGTGAGTGTGGCTGGCCAGAGACACACCCCTTGTAGGGATCCACCTGTCTCTGATTTCCCAGGCAGGGATTACACAAGCACAGCTAGGCTGTGTGGGATGCAGGGGTTGGTTCTTCAGTACAGGGTTTCTCTGTGCAGCCCTGGCTGTCCTAAAACTCGGTCTGTAGACCAGGCTAGCCTCAGTCTCAGAGATCCGCCTGTCTCTGCCTCCTGAGTGCTGGGATTAAAGGTGTGCACTGCCCTGCTTCTATATGTAGATACCAAATATATGTATATGTATATGTATATGTATATGTATATATATATATAGTGAAAAACCATTTTCTTTTTATTTATTCTATGTGGCTTTTACATCATGGATTTTGACCCCCTTTATTTCCTCGTCCCTTTGTATCCATCCTCCATCTCTGCACCGTCCCTGTCCTCTAAAAAATTTAAGGGGAAAAAAAGGCAAAAAATAGAAAGGTAAAACATTAATAATCTTGTCATGGAAGTTGCAGGGTGACACAGTGAGTCACGATGTGAACCCCTTTGTTCATGTTCCTTGACTTGCCAGTGTTCATGGCAAAGAGTCGTTGGTTTGGTTTCTACTACACTATTGATGCTGGGCCCTCACGGGGACTCTTCCTGGGTATCCTGTTGCTGCCCTGTCTTGTGGAGATCCTGCAGCTTAGGATCTGTGGGTCAGGTCCCCACCTCCAGCAAATCAGAGATGGGGTAGATGTTGAGGTGTACCAAGTCATACCCCTGGATTTCGGCCTGGGCAGCTGTAGGGTTGGTCCACCAGCCGGTTCTCCCTGTTTTCCCCTCTCTAGCACGGCCCTGGGGAGCAAACTCAGGTTCTCATTCTCTCAAGGCTAGCACTTCGCTGATGGAGCTATCTCCTCAGCTCTAGAAGGTCCATTTCTTCCCACTGGGGCTCATGTCTTACATGGTCTACAACTTCCCAAAGAAATGTCACCATTTGGGGACTAAGCATTCAAATACATGAACTTACAAAAGACATTTTTATCCAAACCATTAGAAGAAAAATTCAGCATGAGAGATAAGCTGACTGCAAAATCAGATCCACAGGGTGTGATGGAAGAGCTCTCCGCTTCAGGTGATGACGTCACCGCTATTACGCTCAGCGCCCTGGGCCAAGAGCTTGGGCATTTGTGTGTTTGCAGATGACATGGTGGATATGGACCTATTCATCCTTTGCCTTTATTTGTTAGAGATCCCTTCTGGAAAGACATCACTACATTTTATTTACTTTATTATTGCAAGATAGAATAGTTGCTCCCCTCTCCCTCAAGACACAGTATCTACTTGCAGAGTGCCAGGAAGATACTGTTTCTTAGTTTCTCCATGATGGCTAAACACAGATGCCCTTGAGAAAAGTATCAGTCATACTCTTGTGATGTTTCTACAGAGCACAGGGAGGAATCCCTCCATCTGAGGCTTCATTGTTCATCCTGCCAGCTGTTCAACGGCACCCAGAAGTCTTGGCACGCTTGCTTTAAGCATCACTTAAGATCTGTGGGCAGTGAGGCCACCACTGTGGTTACTAGGCTCAGAAAAGCTACCAGGAGGAGCAGCTCTTTCTGGGCTGCTATTTAGAGCAAGGGGAGGGGAGAGAACAAGAAAGGCTCTATAAATGTCTGTGGTGTGTAGACCCCTCTACAGCCGCTCTAACACTTGCACCAGGACACCGTTTTATGAGGCAGGCTGTTGCTTGTGTTCTTGGAATGGAGAGGAGACAGCTGGCTGAGCTTCTCGGTAACACCACCCCCCATCACCCCTCTCCGTCCCCGCTGCCAGGGCACTGAGCAGAGAAGAAACAGGATTGCTAGAGAATGAAACAGCAGAGGGATCCCTTAGGAGAAGCTGGGCGGGTCTGTGGCAGCGGAGCATAGAGGAGCAGCTTGCTTACATATGGGGGGGAGGTGTTGAGGGGTGAGGGGAGGGCAGGAAGTGGGGGCTATAAACCGCCAGGCCACTCCCCACAGAGATTCACTTCCTGAAGCTAGGTACCCACTTCCAAAGGTTCCAGGCAAGCAAGCTAGGTACCCCCTTCCAAAGGTTCTGGGCAAGCGCAGCTCTGGAGAGCTTACTTGAGGCCCTCATTGAATGGGTAATGCCAAGGTCACGTGAAGGCGCAGTGATGTATCTCCTGGGTGTGTGCCCCTTTTCCTTTGTGGTTTTGGTATAGGGTCTGGCTGTGTACCCTAAGCTGGATTTGAATTTAGGCTCCCCGTCTCAGTCTCTGAGTGCCGGATTGCAGGTTAAAAGTGTGCTACGTATTTGTTTGTTTTTGGTGGTGCAGGGATTCAGTCAGGCTATTGTCCTGAGGAGCAGGTGCTCCATCTCTGAGATACATCTCAGCTTTTCAGGAAACTCGATCTTGTAGCGATTGGGGGCCTTGAGCTCACCAGGCAAAGCCTCCATGACAGCCCCTCAGTCTCTTCTAAGGTAAGCAAGAGAGCATGTGGATTTGTTAACATGTGAATGAATTTGCCCCTAGCAACAAAGTCGAGCACATCCAGATTCATTCCGAATCTTTACGTTCACTGTGCTTTTAAATAGATTTTTGGGTGTGCCTGGTTGGACGTCACTTAGAAACTAAGCCTTTCTCTTTTCCAGTTTGGTTCCATGTCACCCTTGTTAGGTTAGCTCTGTGGTCATTTGGCAGGGGCCTCCCCTGTTGCCGGTCAGGCGGCTCCACCATAAGCACCTGGAGTGAGGATTTAGGGCCATCTTGTGGAGCATTAGTATGGCTGAGGCATCCTATGTCCTCAGCCATGAGGAGAGAGAATAGCAAGGTTTTATAATCCTAATTGTTTTACTACACTTACTTATTTTCGTGTGTGTGGCACATGTGGTGGTACGTGTGGCTCGTGGAGGCACATGTATGCGTGTGGAGGCACGTGTGATGCGTGGGGGCACGTGTGACGCGTGGGGGCATGTGTGGCATGTGGAGGCATGTGTGTGTGCGCGTGGAGGCACGTGTGATGCGTGGAGGCACGTGTGGCGCGTGGGGGGGCAGGTGTGCGCGCGTGGAGGCACGTGTGGCGTGGGGGGGACGTGTGGCATGTGGGGGCACGTGCCTGTGGAGGTCACGTGGCACGTGGAGGCACGTGTGGTGATTAGAGGACAGCTTTCAGCCGTCAGTTCTCTCTTCCCACCATGTGGATACCAGGGATGGAACTTAGGTCTTCAGGCTGGCAAGCAAGTGTCTTCACCCACTGTGCCATCGCAATGGTCCCAAAACCACTTATTCAAGAACAGAACAAAAGTAGACAGTGTTTGCTTGTTTTGAGTTTTTGAGACAAGCGCTCACTGTGGTTCAGACTGGCCTTGAACTCCTCATCCCGTCTCGGTCCCCACAAGAGGTGCTGGGATGGCAGGTGTGCGCCACGATGCCCCATTGAACGCCGGGGACGTTTAGAGAAGAAACCTGTCCCAAGAGGACCCTTTATCATACAGCAAGAGTAGTATTTCTCTGTCATATAGAACTGTGGTAAGTAAAGCTGCAAGCTGGGGAACCTGAGCCTTGTGTGGGGCAGACACTTGCTTACTCCGCCCTCTAGTGGATTTCTCATGTCATTTACTCTGGGCCACTGGGACTCTGGGAGGAGGAACTAGTTCTCCTGTGATAGTGCTCACCCATCACCTCTTCCCAGCATTCCTAATAGTCCCTCCCACGCGATGTCCTTTATCATCCCGACAAATCCCGCGTGCTTACTTAATTTAACAGAATGGTCTCCAGTGCCATCCATTTTCCCGGAAACAAGATTTTGTTCCTTATGATTGAATACTATTCTATCATGCAAATTTTTTTTTTTTTTAATTTTTCGAGACAGGGTTTCTCCGTAGCTTTTTGGTTCCTGTCCTGGAACTAGCTCTTCTAGTTGGCCTCGAACTCACAGAGATCCGCCTGTCTCTGCCTCCCGAGTGCTGGGATTAAAGGAGTGCGCCACCACCGCCTGGCATGCACATTATTTTTATGTAACACAGTCTTTATCGCTTCAACTACTGATGGTATCTAGCCTGATTCCATGATTTGGTTATCGTAAACAGTGCTGTAATGAGTGTGGTCATGCAGATATCTCTGTGTCTGCAGACTTTGATTCCTTTGGTATAGTCCCAGGAGTGACTGGGCTGGATCTTGCCATTTTATTTTAAAGATCTTAAAGCTTCTCTTGGGGGCTGGATCAGTTTGCACCCCGTAAGCAGGAATGGGGTCCTCCTCTGTGCATCTTTGCCATCATCTGTTGCCTTTGCTTTCTTGATGACGACCATTCTGACTGTGGTGAGAGAGTTGAATTGGGTCAGTGTTGTGAGGGCGGAGTTACGAACTCTTCCCTGAGGCACTGAGCGTGACCTGGTGGCTCAACAGTAGTGTCATCCCAATGTTCCTTTCATCATTTGGGCTCCTGAAGCTTACATTCTAGAAGGTTCTTTGGGAAGGTTCATGGAAGCAGCTGTCTCATGAGGATGATGAGGATGATGTGATTTGTGTCCTCTATTTTTTGATGGGAAATCCCTGGTGACGCTTCCTACACTTGGGTAGGCTATAAAGGGTGTTCATATTTTTGTTGCACAGTCAAATACTTGACAACAATGGATTGCTATCTCTTTGTAAATCATGCTCTTTCCCCTTCAGGTAGGGAGGGCTTGCTGTTTTCTGTAAACTCTGGTAATTTTATAAGCCAGCATCGCAGTGTCAGTGACTTTGTGGTCATTGTTCTCATATTCAAGCCGGCAGTGGCTTTGATACACTGTGTGGATGAGTCCACGCCCTGCTTCTGGAAGTTCAGATATTCTGCCCTGTATTTGAGCGGTGTTGAAAGGCAAACATTCGCTCCTTCGGAGTAGATCTAGTTCCTTTTAACTGTCCTTCAAGAGTGAGGGTTGGGTGAGCAAGGGACAACACAAGAGGGTGGTTTTGCTTGAGTGGGGTTAGGACAAACCAGGCCTAGTGGTGGCATGGAGCCTTCCTGTTCCTGGGTTGGTACCAGGGCTTGTTCTGAAGCAAGCGTCAGCTGGTGCTGTTGAGAAGTTCCCAGCGACCCTAAGAGAAGGACTTCCCGTTCAGGACCTCCTGGGTCAGCAGGAGGCTGGGCTGCACTGGTGGTTACATGTTTTAGGGCAAAACAGAGCCCTTCTCTCTGTCTCTTCTGTGTGTACGTGCTTGCGTGTGTGTGTGCGTGTGCATGCGTGTGTCTGTGTGTTTGCAGGTATGGATATATAAGAGGAGCGAGTGTGTTGAAAGCCTTTTTTCTGAAGAAGGCAATTATAAGACAAGATATATGACAAGCAGCTTTGAGAAGGGAATACTTTAAAAATATTATCTGCCTCTGAGGAACGAGGTAGTATTTTATTCTGTTTTTGTGGCTCATTTACATTTCCTTTATTGAGTATTGATTCATTTTGACAAGCAAATAGTTTGAGGAGGGAGAGAGGCAGACAGAAAGGGGATGGAGAGAAGAGAAAGGGAGGAAGAAGAGAAAAACAAGGAAAAGGGAGAAGGAAGTCAAGAGAAGAGGGAAGGGGTGACGAACAAGAGGGAGGGGAGGGAAAGGAAAGAAAAAGGGAGGGAGGAGGGGTACAGATGATCCCCACCTTGCTGGAAGGGGTGAGCTCACATCCCACCTCTTACACTTCTCCCTGCCCTCTGCGTTAAGGCAGATCTGGGATGTCTCCCGTGTCAGCTGCTTCTGGGGAAAAGGAAGATGCAGGGGATCCTCCACCCCACCCCTCCAGTTCAGACACAGTCTAGAATACACAGAAACCGTGTTTGCACCAGGGAACCGTATCATTATCACTGATTTGCTGAGCACCAACAGATCTTTATAAAAGGGGGCCACTGATCTCGCCTGACGTAGGCTGCCTGCTAGACACCCGGTTTCTGAGAACACAGAGTTGGCAAACAGCTGTCTAGTTTGGGGGACTCTTCAAAGCCAGCTCCTCAAGTCTCCTCCCCCAATCAAGACAAGGATAATACTGGATGAATAGACCACCGAATATGCTCAGTTATGGGTGGTGTAAGAACTGCCCCCCATACTGATGCTGCAGGATGCACAGTTCTTTCTTCTGTGAACTGTGGGCTGAGACCCAAGCACTGGGTCCTCTCACGCAGGGCCCTTACCCTTCACCTTTCTTGCACTGTGCCTTCCACTTCATCGCGTTTTACATTGACCTTAGCTTCAATCCTCCTTGCTTCTCTGATGGTGTGTGTGTGTGTGTGTGTGTGTGTGTGAGAGAGAGAGAGAGAGAGAGAGAGAGAGAGAGAGAGAGAGAGAGAGAGAGAGAGAGAGAGAAAGGCTTTTATGTAGCCCAAACTGGCCTCAAGTTATGTATATCAGTGGAAGATGGCCTTGAACTCCTGGTCTTCCTGCCTTTTACCTCCCCAGAGCTTTGGATCACAGGCAGACATCACCACCCTTAGTTTATACAGTGCTGGGGATCAAACCCAAGGCTCCTCACAGGTAAGCCCTCTGCCAACTGACCCACACCTCCAGCCTTCTGGTTAACCTTTGACCTTGGCCATGCAATAAACACAGGCATTCTGTGAAGATGCCAGGCAAGAGGACAGCTGTTGCCAGACTTTGTTGGATCTTCAGAAGGAGTGAGTCACCTGCCAGGGGAGCTTCTACAACCTTTCCGTGGCCTCTAGTCTGGTCGCTTCAAGGTCAAGTTCCTCTCAAGGCAGAGAGCCGGAAACATGCAAACACCCATTTGCTGTATTTTTGTTTATCGATGT